>NC_138355.1:53885849-55085849 GCF_046562875.1 Panthera onca
ATTAACTGAGCACGGAATGTGAATCTAGTCTTGCATTAAAATAAAAGGATTAGAACAAAAATAATAATTAACTTCTATCACTTTTTTAGTAGGTGTATGAATATTTTACAAAACATAATAGTATTTCCTAAGTTATAGTAAATTGTATCTATATTTGCTCAAGTTTCCCAGATATTATTATAAAAAATGTACTATAAAATAATTCTTTCAGTTTAAAAAGAAAAAGCCTAAGAATGTCATTTGTTTTAGAAACATTTTCTCTCAGTATACAACATATATGTATATTATATATATGTGTACATATATATAATATACATATATGTTGTATACACAATTTATCCATTCTTGATTATAATTTAAATAATATTCAAAATTATATAAACAATAGTCTTTTATATTTAGGTAAAATTGATATGCAAACTTATGTAAATTTCAAGAGTACATTATAATTCAATATTTGTATAAACTATAAACTGATCAATACTTTTAAGTGTAGTTACCATCAATTGCTATACAATACATTCCCTTCACCCATTTTGTCCTCCCCCAACCCCCTTTCTCTCTGTTAACCACCAATGTGTTCTCTGTATCTCTGAGTTTTGTTTTTGTTTTTAATTTCCACATATAAGTGAAATCATATGCCATTTGTCTTTCTTCCTCTGACTTATTTCACTTCGTGTAACTCTCTTAAGGCCAATATAAATTGTTATTCAAGGAGGCAGAACTATATGATATTTGTATGCTAGACAAGGATAGTTTATATCAAAAAGAATTTTAAGCAAATCTTAAGAAAATAATAGAAGGACAGTACGCCAGATGCTACTAATACTTGAATTATTTGAGATTTTTCTTGTTTCTTAATGTAGGCCTGTATTGCTATATACATCCTTCTTAGGATCACATTTGCTGCATTCCAAATGTTTGGGACCATTGTATTTTCACTTCCATTTGTTTGCATTTATTTTTTTTTATTTCTTCTTTGATTTCCTGGTTGATCCATTCATTGTTCAGTAGCATGTTGTTTAACCTCCATGTATTTGTGGTCTTTCAGGATTTTTTTTTCTTGTGGTTGACTTCTAGTTTCATAGTATTGGGGTCAGAAAAGGTGCATGGTATTGTTTCAATCATTTTGTATTTGTTGAGGTCTATTTTGTGACCTAATATGTAATCTATTCTGGAGAATGTGTTCCATGTGCACTTGAAAAGAATGTGTGTTCTGCTCTTTTAGGAGGAAATGTTCTCTGTTAAGTCCATCTGGTCCAGTGTGTCATTCAAAGCCATTATTTCTTTGTTGAGATTCTGCTTAGATGAACTGTCATTGATGTACGTGGGGTGTTAAAGTCTCCTACTATTACTGTGATATTAACAATTAGTTCCTTCATGTTTGTTATTGTTTTATATATTTGGGTGCTCTCATGTTGGGTGCATAAATATTTAGGATTTATGTCTTCTTCTGGATTGTCCCCTTTATTATGATACAGTGCCCTTCTTTGTCTCTTATTACAATCTTTATTTTGAAGTATAGTTTGCCCAATATATTGCCCCTTCAGCTTTCTTTTGAAATCCATTTGCATGATAAATGTTTCTACATCCCCTCACTTCCAATCTGCAGGTGTCTTTAGGTCTAAAATGAGTCTCTCGTAGGCAGCATATAGATGGGCTTGTTTTTTAACCCATTCTGACACCCTATGTCTTTTGATTGGTGTGTTTAGTCTGTTTACTTTCAGAGTAACTATTGATAGATTTGCATGTATTGCCATTGTATTACCTGCTTTGTACATTTTATTTCACTGTTTCTGGAGACTTGCTCTGATCCTTTTTTGTCACTTGTGGTCTCTCCTTTTCACTCAAAGAATCCCCTTTAATATTTCTTTTAGGACTGGTTTAGTGGTCACAAACTCCTTTAGTTTTGTTTGTCTAGGTAACTATTTTATCTCTCTTTCTATTCTGAATGGCAGACTTGCTAGGTAGAGTATTTGTGGCCACACATTTTTCCCATTCAGCACTCTGAATAATATATCATGCCACTCCCTTCTGGCTTGCCAAGTTTCTGTTGAAATATTGCCAGCTAGCCTTATGGGTTTTCCCTTGTAAGTTAATGCCTTCTTTTGTCTTGATGCTTTTAAGATTTTTTCTTTATCATTACGTTTGTAAATTTAATTACAATAATTCTTGACGTTGACCTGCTTTTATTGATTTTGATGGAAGTTCTCTGTGCCTCATGGATCTGGATGTTGTTTCCTTCCCCAGATCAGGGAAGTTTTCAGTTATTATTTCTCCAAATAAAACTTCTGCCCCCTTTTCTCTTTCTTCTTCTCCTGGGACTCCTGTAATACAAATGTTATTATATTTGATTGGGTCACTGAGTTCCCTAAGTCTTTTGTCATTTTGCATAATTCTTCTTTCTCTTTTGTTCAGCTTCATTGCCTTCCATTACTTTTTCTTCTAGGTCATTAATTCATTCCTCTGCTTATTCCAGTCTACTGTTCATTGCCTCAAGCATGTGTCTAATCTAGTTTATCGCACTCTTCCTCTTTGATTATTTTTTAACTCTTTTATCTCTGGTAAGGGTCTCATTGATGTCTTCTATTATTTTCTCAAGCCCAGTGAGTATCCTTATGATTGTTCCTTTAAATTCTCCAAAAGCATGTTATTTATATCTCTTTTGCTTAGATCTCTGGCTGCGATCTTATCTTGTTCTTTCATTTGGAATAAATTCCTCTGTCTTTGCATTTTTTCCAAGTCCCTATTTTATTCTATAAGTTAGAAAAGCCAGTTATGTCTCCTGCTTCCTCTTCAGTGTGACCTCTTCTTTCCCTTTACTTGTGGAGTGTGTTCTGTCAGTCTTCAAGTTGATTTCTAGTATACTTAGAATTATTTGGTAGTTATCTACTTGTATTTGTGGAATGAAGCAAACCTAGGGTCCTTCTACTCTGCTGCCATCTACCTGCTCCTCTGGATGCCTGATTTTGGCAACTCACACTCCCCCATCCTTTGTCTTGTAAGGTTTCTTCCATTTGCTGTGTCACAAACAAGGGAAGTTGAGGAGGTTATGAAAAGACCTAATACTTGAATTAATGTAAGAAAGTTTTCCTCCTTTTTTGGAAAGATTTTTCAACTTTATATGAATATCATTCTAGAATATAACGAATTTATTTTACAGTTACTCACAGCTTAACTCAGTAATTATATGACTTCATACTGTAGATCATTTGTGTGATTAGATATTCTTCCCAGGGCTCATTGACAAATTAGGGTCTCCAGGTACCCTTTAATACTTCCCTTTCTTGGGGAGATCCTACTAGTTTCTATAAATGCTTTCCTGAATCACTTCTTACTGTGGCTACTCCTACCTATTATCTTCCACAAATAACATCTATGAGATTCTCCTAAAGTATCTGTACTAAATAGTGTCCAATGCTTTTTAACAAATGCAACAAAAAATACTAAACTGAGAACACCAACCTTCTGCATTTAAAGATTGTGATTTTCTAGATGTGGTATAATCTCCAAACTAAAAAGTATATTCTCACATATAATTACTGATTTCTGAAAAGCAAAAAAGGACTTGCACTAAACACAGATTTTCACTTAAACAAATTATAAGTTCAGATTTGGCAGAAAAACCAATAGGCTAATAGCTAATATCAGTAAGGAAATTTACTGTTTCATAAATAGAAATTAAATGACAATAATTTTCAGGGAAACTATTCAGTAAGCAAATTCTAGGTTTCACAAATGCAATGACACATTAAATATAATTAACAACAATGACATAATATAAACAGAAGCCACTCAGAGACATGGCACCAAATTCTCCTGATTCAAGATTACATACCTGATTGAGTTTTTTACTTTTTGCTTTAGTTCAAAAAATTCACATTTTCTACCTTAGGGAAAAAATGTATCTGTTCAAATTTGGGAGTAAATAATTTGGTGCATGACAATATTTTTTGTGTTGCATAGGATAAAGTTTACTAAAGTTTATGAATTAGATCTATAAAATTTAAATGACACATACAATTAATATTTATTTTATCTGTACATGGTGTTAAATAATCAGAAGAATTTCATAAGTGCTATTTGATTTGATACTGAGCTTTTTCTAGACCAAAGTTACAGCATCCTCTTAATTTAAACTTAAAATTTTATTATATTCCTTTGTCTTTCACATGACTTTTATAAACTATGCTGAAATATAAAGTCTAAACACCTACAATTATTTTTATGTAGGTTAGAGAGGTTTGTAGTATTTGTTCTTCATTAACTAGTCAAAGATAATTTTGCTCTTTCTAAATTAAGCTGTATGTTATAGAAAGCAAAATATTTAAGGGATATTATTTAGTTAGAACTTTGTTAAAATGTTCTTGAAAATATGCATTCTTTCTATTTAGCACCAATCAATCTCAAATAACTTCACACAAAAACTTGATCAAACAATGGATATATCTACATCTAGAGTTATGAAACACTTTGATGTGGTTAGGTAGTAATAAAGATCAAATAAAATAGTGAATACTGTTTATTACCAATTAATATATCAAATATCTGTTATGTCTATATCTTTATCTATTTATATCTATATGTTTTAATGTATTAGAGAACCATTAGAGATTAATAGATTAGAGAATTTGTTATGCCCAGAATTCATGATCCCCAAAGACTACCAGGGAGCTGAGTCCGATGCAAAAGCAAAAGAGCCTTTATTCGAGCTAGCTCGAGCTCAATCCCCTACTTGCACCAACTCAGCGATGAGATACCAGGGAGAGAGAGCGAGTTTCAAAAGGACAAAGGTTTTATTGGGGCCTAGGGGCAGTTGGTGAGGTAATGGCTATGGCCTCAGCCGATTGGCTGGGGAAGGGTCCGAGTCCTGTTAGGCAGGTGAGGGGGGGTGGTTACTCAAGGGGAGGAGGTGTGGTCAAGGTGAAGGACACAGAACAAGATGGAGTCGGCCGGCGTAGGCCCGCCCTTTCAAATTCATTTTACAAGAAAAATAAGAATGATGATATAATGACCCTGTGGTCAAAATCAGTGCTTTAATTTAAAAGATAAAAATATTTTATAATGTTGAAAATTGGTGTGTAAGTTTAAAATAGGACAAATTTAACTGTAAGATAATACTTGTGTAAAATATTTGAAAAATTATGTTTGATTAAAATATCTCAAAGTTGCCTAGAGGTGTTTATCTTTGGATGAGAAGAGTATGAACAAATGTTCTAACATATTTCTTTTTTAAATTTTTTTATTTTTTTTTAATTTTTTTAATGTTTATTTATTTTTGAGACAGAGAGTTCCAATGAGGGAGGGGCAGAGAGAGAAGACTTGTAATCTGAAGCAGGCTCCAGGCTCTGAGCTGTCAGTCCAGAGCTCAACCACGGGGCTGAAACTTATGAACCATGACATCATGATCAGAGCCAAAGTCAGTAGCTTAACTGACTGAGCCACCCAGGGACCCCTCAACATATTTCTATGTATAAACTATTACAGAAGGCAGAATTCTAAGAATATATAAGAATATATTAATATTCTGCCTTCTCCCTACACTCCCTGCATATTCCTTGGGATTCTGAATATGATGAATTTTACTCCTATGATTTGATTATGTTCAATGGCATAATTGATCTCAAGAGATTATATCTGTGATTCTGATCTACATGCATGTGTTCTTTTTTTGTATTATTATTATTATTTTTTATTTTTTAGAGAGAGAAAGCACAAGCAGAGAGAGGGACAGAGAGAGAAGGAAAGAGAATTTAATCAGGATCCATGCTCAGTGTGGAGCCCAATGTGGGACTTGATCCCACAACCCTGGGATTGTAACCTGAGCTGAAATCAAGAGTCAGACACTTAATCAACTGAGCCACCCAGGTGCCCCCTACATGTGTTCTTTACAGAGTTTGATTTTGTTTTTGTTTTTGTTTTTTTCTGGTTGGTTACAGATTCAAAGCACTACAGGGTTTGACACACCTCAGTCAACTTGAAGATGAAGGGAGCCCCATGTGGAAAAGAATGCAGATGATATTTAGGAGTCTAGAGCAATCCAGTGCTTGTAGCCAGCAAAGAAATGAGGACTCCATTCATACAAACATAAAGAAGAGAATTCTCTAAAATAGAATGGATCTGGAATAGTATTTTTTTTTAGACCCAGACAAAAAAGTTAGCCCAATGAACACCTTGACTTCAGCCTCATGTTATTCTGAGCAGACAACCAAACCATACCATGTTGGACTCCTGACACACAAATATTGTCAGATGATCAGTGTGGTCAAATAGCTAAAATTGTGGTAATTTGTTCATCAGTACCAAAAAACCCCACAAAAACTGATATAACTATATTTTGAAAATATACAGGTAGTTTTCTTCTAAAAAATAAGATAATGGTTGCTGACATAAACATTAATATCTAATAAATTAAATTATATTTTCCAAAAATAAAATGATTTATTTTCTAATAAACTAAAAGACTGCTTGGAATTTCCTGGTTTCACTGCAAACAGAAAAACACATTTATTTATCACTTTCATCCTCAGAGAATAAGCAAGAAAATTTTTCCTGAGCTCTAATATAACATGACACTTTATACATGGTATAATAAGCAATATAAATAGGTATAAACTAAGGAACTTTCCAAGGAAAAGGAAACAAATAATTCAAGAAAATTTTCTTATAAGAGTTGAAAAGATGATCACCAAGGTAACATCCAGGTATTAAAATTTTATTATTTTCTAGCAGGAATACAAAGACAAAAAAAAAAAAATCACAGTGGTTTGCTAAATGGTGACTACAACTTATTATAGCTTTAAATAAGGATATTATCATGCATCGATCAGAAATGAACAAAAAGATAGAAGAAATTACAATTACAAGTGTCTGTACAAAAAAAGCTATCAAAATAGAGAGGTTTTGAAAATCCAAGAAACAATTGCTCATAGCAAATCTGAAAGAGAAACATTTCAAACGAGGGAGAATTGGTTCTGAGCAACTGTTGTTCAATATAGTATACAAATTCTCATCATCCCTTCCTTCAAAAAACTTATTCCATATTATCTTTATAACCATAAAATGTCTCCTAAGAAAGTATAACCCTGAGTAAAGATTGAAACACTCATCTAAATTAAAATATCCAAAAACTGTGCATAAGGAGAGACATAAATTCAGTAATTACAAAAAGATCATTAACATGCATGTAATAACTCTTAAATTAGTTGAGGTTATAGAGTAAACATCAAGTATTAAAGATATTATTTTATGCTTAATATCACGTAATAAACTTTGTAATATGACTTTCTAGTATTAAAACCAAACAGTTGTCCAAAACTATGATCTCCATGTAACTCATGTATTTTTAAGAGAATGATCCTTTGAATAAGATTCAAGCTTATGAAAGAGACAGTACACTCATATGCATAAAATAAATACACATGTAGATTAAACCTGTAGTTGTTCTTTATTGTATAATGCATAACATATAAACTACTGTTAGTCTAGATACAGATGGTAAAGGATAATTCATTTTCCACAGTACATAATTCAAAAACCTTTTAAATTAAAATTTTTACATAGCGCTAAAATTGCAGTACTCTTTAGAAATATAATAATTTACCCATAATAACTCAGAATTGTAATTTTCAGGAAATTTACTTTTGTTAATTCTGGAAGAAATTTTTGGTGGATATTTTCTTCTTTTTACTTAAGTATATTTAATATAAATTGTTATATTAGTTTCAGGTGTATAGCAGGTGCTTTCTAGGTTATTTCAGGCCATGATATAATATATTTAAGCTGGGTATTTAATCTCTATGTGCCATAAAATTTAATTATTTATTTAGAAATAATAAAAAAAGAAAAAGAAAAAAAAACACGTGTGTGTGTGTGTGTGTGCACATGCACACATGTGCATGCAGACTCATGTGGTTATTATTGAAACATCTAAACCTGGCATTAGTAAAAATTGGTCCCTGTGGTCGCAAATTTCAGGATCACTATGCTGTAAGACGGTTTTCCATATATCTCTCACATTTCTGCCTATCTTTGGAACAGATGTAATAACTGCCCTTACATTCCATACTGCATTTTCAAGGGTATGTGCATAGCAAACAACCTTGGAAGACAGAGATCATTTCTTTTGCTACAGCAAAGAGCAGTATAATAAATATAATGTCTCTTTATAGGAAAAGATTGGTCAAGTTTGTTTGTAGTCCAATTTGAAAGATTCAGATTTCTTTAATTGAGAATTTCTTTCCTGTAACAAAACCCATTGCATGTAAAAGCATCTGCTGGCCCTTGAAGCACTGTCCTGTGGGAATTGAGTTTTGGAAAACCGACACAAAAATAAGATGATATTCTGCTTAATTCTTGTTGCTGTGAATAGCAAATCCCCCTTTGTATCTGACCCAGGAGTCTTGTGTCTTCTACCAACATCCATGAAATGGAAATCTTTTAGGTTCTAGACCAATTCCACTGTGAGTAGGGGATTTCTCACACCAACAAGCAATTCTCTGGACACTAACTGGTATCCTACAATTTAACTCAATTATGACACCATCTACTTGGAAATGGTATTAGATACCACAGGTTAAAGGGTTAGTCCTACAGGATTGCCCCCCATATCTACTTCAGATGCTTGTCACAAGCTCAGGTTCTTACCTGTGCTTCTGACCAACAGGTTATAAATCAGAGTTTCCCACAAACCCTCTCTTTCACTCAATTAATTTGCTAGAGTGCCTCATAGAACTCAGAGAAACATTTTGCATACTATGTTACTGGTTTATTATAAAATAATATAATTTAGGAATAACTAGATGGTAGAGATGCATAAAGCAAGATATGGAGAAAAAGCACACAGCTTCCATGCCCTCACTGAGAGCATCATCCTCCCAGCACCTGCATTTGTTCACCAACCAATAAGCTCTTTTTGAGTTTTTATGGGGGATTCATTACATAATGTGATTGATGACATCATTGGCCATTGATTCCATCTCTGGTCCCTCTCTATTCCATGGAGGTCTAGGGGGAGAACTGAAAATTCCAACCCTTTGATTGCATGGTTGGTTCTCTTAACAACCATCTCTCAGGCTTAGGTGCTTTCCAAAAGTCATCTCTTTAACATAACAAAAGAAACCTTAATTGTTCTCATCATTTAGGAAATTCCAAGGGTTTTAGGAGCCCTGTGCCAGAAATGGGGATGAAGATCACCTATGTATTCCTTATTATAAATCACAATATCACAGAGAGGAGGCTAGCTTGCTAGCATAAAAATAGGAGAAAGTCATAGGGCCTTCAGAGTTATGGAAGTTTTGGCAAAGAGGATGGGTTGTTAACAAAGACATGCATTTCTTAAAGAAAATGGATGAGGGTTTTGTGGGCCTTTCAGGAGCTGTGAAAAGATGTCTTGGCATCTTTTAGTAAATGTCTCAGCCAAGTTGTGGATGAGGGAGAGACGAAAGGGTTTGCCACTGCACAATTGCCTTCCTTGTTAATGACTGTTCAGAGCCTGTTCTGTTGAGGTAGGATTGGAACAAGCTGCTTACACGATGCCACGATGCTTTGGTGTTTCCTCCTTTTCCTCTGTGCAAGAAGAGGAAAGAATGTCATCATGACAACAGGGCAGCAAATCTTATAACTCCAGCCAAGAGGCAACGTGGCTGTGGCTGAGTCATGAGCTCCTGGAGCTAAAATTAACAATGTCAGTGATAATGATAGTGAGATTCGGCTGGATAGAAAACTTTACAGATTTGTTCAGGTAAACCACAAGAAGCCACTAATTTCTTCAAACCAGAAAGTAAATGAGGTAGAGCCACTCTCTCCCGTAATGTCCCCAAGTTCCTTCGTCTCCCTCTATCATAACCTTAGTGCTGCATGGAGAGAAATATAAAAATGGAATTCTTTTCCCTACAGGGAATCAAAAGTCAGCACCTGACTAACCGGGGGAATCTTGCATAGGAGAGAGATTCAAATGTGCATGGTTTTGCTGGATACAGGAGCACAAGTCACAGTCTAACTTGGTTCTACGGCCGAATTTTGCCATACTAAATTTAACTAATGAGATTTGGGTAAAGTTTTCACTGGAGAAGGGAAGCTACTGTGACTTCGTTGGTGCCGTCGTCTGGGCCAACTTCATGTACTTTTTTTTCTTTTTTAATTTCTAAGATTTAAGTAAAAGTAAAGTTAAAAGGTATGTTGTATATTTGTACTACCCTCTCCCACAATTTTAAGAAATGTATTCCACATGGAAGAGCCAAATGTGGAGAATGTTACTGAGACATGCCTCCCTCCCGTTTGTTGTCAGTGTTTTGTTTTGGTTTGGTTTGGTTGAAGATTTAGCAAGAATGCCTTTACCCTGTAATGTCCAAATCTTTCCCTATAATACGTTGAGTTTATTGGCAGTTGGAAGCCTCCACTTCCATGCCCCCTGGCTGTGATATTATTACACTTCCTCCAGTAGACATGGCTAGAAAGCCTCAACAACATGTAGAGACTCCTCATGAAGCAAAATTTTTTGGAACTTCTTGAGTGATTTCACAACAAATAATCTCTCTGAGTGTCAAGGAAAAGTGTTCTTTTTCCTCCAAAACCAAAAAGGAGGGCTAACGCCTTACGGACTCTTTGGCATTGACACACAAGGGTGTGCCAGGTGTTAGGGACCATGTGTACCTCAACTGGACAATATAACATTCCAAGTAGCATCCTTAGATCAAGACCCAAATCAATAGGCTATGTTGGCATTTAACCAACAACAACAACAAAAAGACTTCAAATCAATATGCTCTGTTATCTTTATCTTTAGAGTAGGCAGTTAGTTAGGTTTTAACTGGATGCCTGGAGGCCAGCAAAGGGGGAGTCACGGCCTCTGTCAGCAAAGTTAGAAACCTGGCAGCTCTCCCAAAACAAAGCCACAGGAAGAGGGATCAAACTGGGCAGGCTCAAGACACAGATCCTGACCAAGTAAGGGAAAAAAGGGTGAAACATGGCTCCCGAGAGGTCTCTTCCCCAAGTAATAAATATTCCATCCCTTGTTAAACCACTGTCAATAAAAGATAGAAACTCAAACCCCAGGGTGTGCAGCTGTCTCTTGAGCTCACCTGCTCTCGCATCTCCAGAGGGTACTGTCACTTTAATAAACTTCCCTGCTTCCACTGCTCAGCCTGGGTCTGGTCTCTCCTTGAATTCTTTCTTGGGAGGAGACAAAAGAGCTTCCAGCAACATCCTGGGGATGAGCTGAGTGAATCCCCAGTCCACAAGGCCACATTATTACGAACTATTCTTATTTTCACTTAGATTTTGATAGTTGTAAAATACATTTATATCTTTCAATAAATATTTGCTATAATTTACTATGAATCAGGCAATGTTTTATGTAAGACACAGAATTATTGTTTTGATTTAATCCTTTTATTTATTTAGGAAAAACATGGGAATATAAATCAGAAGATGGGTTCAAATTGTCAATATTTCACTGTGAGTTTTGGGGCAAGCTATGGAATCTCTCTGGGTCTGTTTCCACACTCATTTAAGTGTATATACAACTGCTATACAAATTGAAAAGCACCATAGAGATGTTAGCTCAACTATTATTTCAAAAGCATCAAGCGTTTTGTATTTATACACACATTTCCATTTGTATTACTGGACAATCCATTCAAATATGAGATAAAGCTTGATCATTTCCCAGGATATTAAACCCTATTTTTAAAGATCATCATTCTTTCTCTCTAGTGTCATATGGTCAACACTATTGTGCATATAGTTTCACTTTTCCAGTTTATGGGCGGGAGAATGATGTAGTTAACTCACTTCATCTAACAGACTGTGTTCGGTGGATCCTGTGCCAGTTTCCTTTCCTGGAATATTTGACCTGAGAAAGGATATAGAAAATTGAAGTTCAGTCACTTTGGTGAAGTGGATCTTGCAGGTTAGACTTTTAAACCATGTCTTAGCAGAGTAATTTATGTCACAATAAATTTGCTTTCCTGCTTTACAAGATAAATCAACATATAGTCCATGGTGTTTTATTTTATACTAAAGATAAAATACTATAAAATGGAATTCAAATGGTTTTGTTTTATCTTTGTTGTTGCTGTTGTTTTAACTTCAAGGTGTTCAGAATGTCATGCTATTGCTTGTAGCAAATGGATTGCAGACTCTGGTTTTGCTATTCTAAAGTAGGTGGGATTGTTTTCACACCACGGATCCTCCAGGGACCAAGTACAGTCTTGTAATTGTATTTACTTCATGAAAACATTGAAGTTTATTAATTTGCATAAATGCAGAGGCAAAAAGTGTAATAGAAAATGACAACATGATTCTATCTGTCCGTGTTTTTGTCTCAAGAGTAACCATGAAGAATAAGAATAAAGTTCTTTGAAGATATTACAATGGTCAATTTCAATGCCTTGCAGACATGAGCATGTAGTTTATGTAAAAACAATACATGTTATAAAATTTTAAGTGCTTTGCAATTTTTACCCCAAGTATGCACTTTGCAAAAGGGAATCCTACTTTTTTATTGTGCTTATTCCAGATTTTTTCACTATCTCTCTCTCTCTCTATTTCAAATTGTTTTCCTTATAAATTCATTAGAAAGAAAAAATACCAATGGGATGGCCTATATAGAACCTTAAACAGATATGTGGGCAAATTTTATTTATTTTTTTTAAAATGGATTGTTCACACTCTTACAATGATGGGTGCGTGATGAAACACAGAGTGAAGTTGGTCTTGAGATATGTCTTGTAGATGCTATGATTTATACCAAGTAAGAAGCTGTACTTAATATTAAGCTATTCCAATGGAAGAATGTATTTTTATGGTTCCATAGAAAAATATTACTACTATTCAGAAAAGAGTATCACTATAATAGCATATGGTTTTACGAAATTAGCAAGTTAGTACTGAGATAAATTAATTTTATGATAAACCCAATTAAATGTAATTAAAGATCTCCCATAGACATTGTAAACTATGATTTTATCATATTAATGAACGCTTCAAAACTATTGGTGACTGTTGTTTTAGACTGATTATTTTAGTCCTTTCACATGTGATTTTTAAAATGTGAACGTCTGATTTGAACTCAAAATGTGTAAAAAAAGTTCCTTTAAAGGAACAAAGTTCAAATAATGGGAAGCAATGCATCATATATAAACTAGTAACATTAAAAAAAATTTAAAATTGTTGGTGGGAAATAGAAGTTTTCCCCATTTATATAAAGAAAGGGTCGCCTACTCTTAATACCGATTCTAAACGCAGAAGAGACTGTGGTTTGGGATGCAACAAAACAAAACAATTATAAAACTACAAAGTATGTGCTGCCAGCACACCATCACTCAGATTCAGTAGAAAATCAATTCAGGAAGAAGCACGATACAATTTCATATTCCAAAAAGCCTTGTAACGAATTGGGTGTGCAAGAAATTATGGTCAAAGGACAGAGTGTCCACCTAGAAAATAACTTTTGAAGACAGATATTTGTATTTTATTAAAAGCATAACCTGAAAATAATCAGTGGGTGCTATAGTATTAGATAATTTCTTCTCTCCATTCACATTTTTAAAATCAAAATTACTAGACAGTTATATGATACAATAGTCTGAGTACTTTTTGTCTTTGGCTTTATACATGTGACTACTAACTCAGAGATGGTCAGGGCTTTACTATATACTGGAATAAACCATACTTTTCAAGAACTTAAATACTTATATAGAGGAAGACTGGGTAGAGTTTTGAAACTATACCTCACACGTTTTTCTACGCTTGTATAATAGTGTTCAAATTTACTGTCTTTTTATTTCTAGAAAAAGGTTGTGACAGCAAATCACTTAGAAGAGTCATAGGTGTTTCCTTACTAACCTTATTAAAATGTAAATCACAGGAGGAGATTTTACACAATAAGATAAAGGATTAGCGGATGTGCAAAATTTTCCCTTTTAAGTTTCTCATGCTCTAGAAGTAAAAATAATAATTAGAAATTCTTTAAATAATAATTATAATCTTTGTAAAACAGTTTCTGCTTCAGTAATTATTTTTCTTTCTTCTTTTGAAAAAGTATGTTACATATTTTATAAAAATTAAGCAATTGGTAAAATTAGCATATTAGAAAATTTTAGTTACCATTTAATAAAATACAATCTACAATAATCTAGTATTTTAAAATATTGAGAGGAAACTGCTTTAATGTTTACATGGTAATTCAAGTGAAATTGGTTTGAGCCTTAAATTACTATTTCTCATTTGACTATACAACCAAAGCTACTATAAGACTTGACATTAACCATCACATATTTGTATCTTTTGAACAGAGAAAAATATATTTCAGAAAGTGTCCTATATCTTCCATTTATAACAAGCATGTCATACTTGCATATGAATGCCACTGGAGAACAAAGATTGCTTTTTCAATATTTTAATAGATGTAAGAGATCAAATATGTATCTAGCGTTTATTGTTAATAACAAAATGTTTGCTAAAACACATGGTTAATAATAATGGTAATAGTAAGAAAAATAATGAGGACTGAAATAGAATTTATTATTTGCTGGACATTGTCATTTTTTTTGTCATAATACTTATTTTTATTTTTATTTCATTTTAAGTAAGCAAAACTTCTATTTTTTACTCTACTGGTATATTTTTTTTTTTTTAATTTTTTAATGTTTATTTTTGAGAGACAGAGTGTGAGCGGGGGAGGGGCAGAGAGAGAGAGAGAGAAAGACAGAGTCTGAAGAGACTCCAAGCTCTGAGCCATCAGCACAGAGCCTGATGCAGGGCGGGGCTTGAACCCACAAGCCTTGAGATCATGATCTGAGCCGAAGTTTGATGCTCAACTGACTGAGCCACCCAGGCGACCCACTCTACTGGTATATTTAAAAAGAATTGGTCATGGGTTGACTATAACTTCTGCTTTATTTTCTGAGAGATGGATTTTTTTTTTCTAGTAGAAAATAACGTTACATTAAATATGTCTCTTCAAAGATACCATATTTAACTAGGAAGTTTTTCAATATCTATTTATTCTTTTTTCTTCCTTTACCTCCAATCTTAGAAGGTCACATGTAATCCCAGTAATCATATAATTCTCCACTGAGGACAGAAATACACCTCACTCCTAAATTTTACCTTTCCTCCCCTTCAAGAAACAAAGCAAATTAAATATTTTGAGAACTGTGTACTTTAATTCCTTGAGAATTTGCTAGGATTAATGTGCTTACAAAGTGGATCAAAGTCAAATAATTTGAAGTAAATTTGAACTAGCTGCTTATCAGGGTTGTTGCCACACCCATACATCAGGCTTTTTACAAGACACTGGCATGCAGTAATCTGAAAGAGAAAAAAAAAAAAAAAAGAGAGAGAATTTCAGGCACCCTAGCAGAATTTTTTAAAAAGTATTGAGTATTCCATGTCAGGGTTTTCTTGGAGAAGTGTTATCCTTGAAAACAAACACGAAGTAAATAGCTTAAACCACTTAACTCTGCTTCCTTAGATAAAAACACAAACAAAAACATAGAAATCTTTTAAGTCCTCCTATAATGTATGAAACATAGATAAGTAAAATTCCGAAGTAAATAAATACACAAAGCAGAAATAAAACTTCCATCCTCAGTTTTCTGGAAAAGGATTGTTGGATGAGGGGATAGAGAGAGAAAAAAATGTTTATCAAGGCTAATTATGTATTTGGTGAGTCACGCGCATTTTGCTAAACAATACGTAATTCAGATAAACATCTATTTTATATGTAAAGACAGGTGAGTTGAGAATATTTTGTAAATTTCAAAGTTTCTCTAGGAAAGAACTAGGGATGATACGCATATCTTTATGACAACAAAACTAATATTTAAAAGTTAGGCTGTAATAATTGGGATTGAAGACTCTAAGCATCTAAAAAAATTTTTTTTTAAGTTTATTTATTTTTGGGACAGAGAGACACAGAGCATGAATGGGGGAGGGTCAGGGAGAGAAGGAGACACAGAATCTGAAACAGGCTCCAGGCTCCAAGCTGTCAGCACAGAGCCCAACAGTGGGGCTCGAACTCACATACTGCGAGATCATGACCTGAGCCGAAGTCGGCCGCTCAACCAACTGAGCCACCCAGGCACCCCAAGACTCTAAGCATCTAATGAGAGAATGGCTGGAGATAACATTAAGGGGAAAGCATGTGAAGGCTGCTAACCTGTTTTGCATAAACATGATGTAAATTAAAATATTATTTGTATGCTATTTAATAAAACATGTTCATGCTATTTAATTATACACACTCACACACTTAAACACATAGACACACACACACACATATACACACATCACATAAACACATATATGGGCAGAAACTAAGTTTGTTGAATTCATATTAGACCCTCCTCTAAGACTTAGTTTTCCACACTTGGCAGCAGAAAGTGATGAGGGAGTGTGGGGCAAGTTGAGGGCAACCCCCTCCCACCCCCCCTCCCCGCCACGGGGAAATATGTGTGATATTCCTCAGACACTCCTGACTACCCTAGAACAAAGGAGAGAGATTTCAATGCTTTCCATGATGATATGGGAAACTAAGGCAAATGAAAAATTAAATTCCCTTACTGCCTACAGCCCATTGACAAGTCCTTGAAACCAGCAGAGTGACCTCCCTCTAGGAGCTCAGCTGCCTCCATAATGACACTTTGTTAGGGGAAAAAGGGAATCTTCACTTAACATTATCCCAACCTTGAGGATCCTGTAAGGGTACTCCCTTTATCTCAAGTGCCCCAAGATATATGCAGCAATCATACTAAGCTTATGGCACCCTGATATACATCTGAAGGGTCTCATGACTGAAGATTTATTAAACGGTAATAAATGGCATTTCCCTAACAGCTAGCCCGTCAAGGTCCTGGAAACCTTGCTTCCAATATTCCTTAGAGACTTACTCTATCCCTGACCCCCTCCCCACCTGAGGGTATATAATGAGTTACCCATCATGACCACAGTGCAGCTCTTCCCTCCCATGGGTCCTGTCCCCGTGGTTTAATAAAATCACCATTTTTGCACCAAAGATGTCTTCAAGAATTCTTTCTTGGCCATTGGCTCTGGACACCCCCACTGTCACCCCAAAACTTCATCAGAAAGGACAAAACAGGGATAGGAAGCTAAAAGCCTATTCATCCAAAGCAAGATACCTATTTTATTATGCTTCTAAAGCACATGTAAAATTCATGCAACAACTGTCTTTAGGTGGATTTTTTTTGGGGGGGGGCAGGGAACAAACTGTTACAAATAATTTAATGTTCCAGATGATCTAAATACTTTCAGTACTCCTCCCCCTCTATTTAACTACTTTTTTTTTTTTTTTTTAAGTCTACCAGTTTTTGTTGTGTTCTGGTAATCTGCTGTCTGGCAATGCCCTTTGAGACCACAACATTTTGTTTAGTTATTCTTTTTCTAAATAGTTACAAAGGTCCCTTTTTTTTGCTTTTAATTTTGCCTTTTACAGTTTCCGTGACTCCTCATTTACCCTGAGCCAGAAAATGAGATATTTTAAGCAACTTTTTCATTTTTATTCTCACAATTTTACTGTATATGCGTTGGTAAGGACATAAACATATATATGTATATATATATATATATATATATATATATATATATATACATATATATGGAGAAAGAGGGAGAGAAAGAAACTGTTTTGTACCAAAAGCTGATCATGGTTCCTACTGTCATTTAGATGACTTTTCAATGTAAGATACAGATGTTAGACAGTAAATACAATTGTTAGCATTATTAGCATATTAGTTATTAGCATAACTGACAATTATTAGTTATTATTATTCTATAATAATAAACTGCTTTTCAGTAAACCATAAAAATAAATTTAGGTTCCTGACAGAAGTTGGGAAAAATCTTTTTTTTTCTCTAAGTTCTTTTTTTTAAATTTTTTTTAATGTTTATTTATTTTTGAGAGAGAGGGAGACAGAGACAGAGCGTGAGTGGGGGAGGAGCAGAGAGAGAGGGAGACACAGAATCTGCAACAGGCTCCAGGCCCTGGAGTTGTCAGCACAGCTGAGATCATGACCTGAGCCGAAATAGGCTGCTTAACAGACTGAGCCACCCAAGCGCCCCTCCTCTGAGTTCTATATTACCACCAAGATCAAGCGCAATACATTCTTAGTCTGTAAAACTGAAAACAGTCTTCATTTTACTTGATATTTCCTCAGACTCTAACATTAAGCATTCAACATGCTACATTGCATATAGCATGATAAACAATGAAGACAAAACAAAGAGCCCTTGCACCTAAATAATCTAAATTAATCTTATATGATGAAAATGCAAGTTTAATTCTTTCCTATTGTAATCAGGAATGCCGTGTCAGAAGTTTTAGCCTGTAGTTTGGTTTCAGGAGATATTATTTTGGCTTTTTCATACATAATAAAATACAGAAGCTATGTCATAGATATCTATGCAGAGTCTGCATAATGAGAAATATCTATTACTGGTCCCTATTTAATTTCAATTTCCAAGCTAACCAGATAATTTTTGACTTAAATGTAATTGTATAACAGACAAACAAACAAACCTGAGATTGCATTACAAATGTCTCAAATTTGGGGTTATTTTCAAACTCCTATATGTGGAGTAGTGGTCTTTGTTTTCTAGGGATTAAGTAGATGCAGGGGTCAGCAATTTAGCAGTTCCTTAAAACTAATATGCAGTATAGGTATTCACTCCCTGCGTTGTACAGCAATAAAATTTTCATAAGCATTATCATGCTCCCCCTTTTATACATTAGTTAAGATTGTTTCACAGAGTTATGCCATAAATTAGCTTTTGGTGGAGTATTTCTCAGCATTTATAGAAAAGAAAAAAAATAGGATGTGTATTTATCAACCAGCAAGGAATCTAGATAAGGAAGTATTACATTTTGGTGATTTCAGGACCACCTGATGATTAATGTGGTTAGGACATCGATAAGAAAGTCCACAGAGGGGCGTCTGGATGGCTCAGTCAGTTAAGCGTCCAACTTTGGCTCAGGTCATGGTCATGATCTCATGGTTTGTGGGTTCGAGCCCTGCATGGGGCTCTGTGATGACAGCTCAGAGCATGGAGCCTGCTTTGGATTCTGTGTCTCCCTCCTTCTTTCCCCTTCCTCCACTCACGCTCTGTGTCTTTCTCTTTCTCAAAAATAAATATAAAATAAATTTTAAAAAAAAGAAAGAAAAGAAAATCCACAGTCTTTGGAGCCTACTTCTGCTGTAATGAGGCAGTTATGATCCAGAAATAAGGACTCAACTTCCCAAATTTTAATATATTTAGAGAAATGAATTCAAAGACGGAGAATAGCATTTGCCAGGTGACTAAAGTTATTCAATAACACACATTTAATACAAGGAAAATTAACACATAAAATAAACTGTTTCTTTTAACTGCTATCATCAAGTGAACACATTGTTTGCTCTTTCAATTATATTCTTCAAGTATGTATTGACTTCTGCATCTCCTATGTATAAAATTCAAGTTAATCTCAAGAATTAAATAATAAATAACAAGACTATAGCTATGTAAAATAGAGTAAGCAGGGTCTGAAATGTTACCATAAAAGTAACAAGGTAAAGACATCAATTCTAGTTCTGCCTTCAGCTGTGTTTTATGCACTGCTCTTGATTAAAAACACAAAATTACATCGGGTGTGTGTATGTGCCCGTGTGTGTGTGTTCATGTGTGAGCACGCATATGTTTGTGTGCTTGCATATGCCGAGCGGGAGAAGACAGCAAGGAAACCAGTTTAAATGAAGCGTAATCAAAGGAAACCGAATAAAAACCAAAAGAGGTTGTAAAATTCTGACTGATTATTCTTAGAGAAATCACTTAAAGCTCAATGCATTTGAAGTTTAAAAGGATGAAGTTTAAAGTTATCAGGCCTTCAAGTACTTCCAGGAGATATCCACAAACTAAATTATAAAATATATCTCCCATTTTTGTCATAGATTATGCTTCCAGGAAGAAAAGCAAATGAAGAAGTCCATGAGAGTAGAGACAGGCAGCACCTATTTTCAGGACAATGAAGTTTTCATTGTGTTTTCCTTCTCTCTTCCCCATCAAATTCTCCTTATTCCGGTGCTTGTCCTCCCTAAGCCTGCACTCCACCAAGAGTTATTCTCCAGTCATCAGCCCACTTGCCTGTCCCATTCTACACGTTTTGTAGCGTTCTTTGTCTATCAATACCACGTGTCTTGGCATGTATTTGTGTGTGTGTGTGTGTGTGTGTGTGTGTGTGTGTGACACACTATTTCTCCCTAGGTAAGATCCTGCAGCATATTCAGGTCCTATTCAGCATATACCAGGGAACTATGCTCCTAATAGATGCTCAGTCAATATTTGTTATGTAAAGGAAGAGCTTACTTCAGCCTAGGAAGTTAATTAATTTCATTTCTTTGCAGGGATAATACCAGATATTTCTCTGCTAAATAATCTCTAGCTTAATTTAAGATTTGATATGCTGAAAATGGTTTATTACATTTTTGGCCAGTCAAAAGCTGTTTACCTTATTGTGCATGTCTTTGCCTCAAATTTAAGATCCATTTGGGCTGAACATTTGTAAAGAAAACAGATCTTATAAATCACTTCCCACCGGACCTTACTTACCAATCCTTGGTTCTTGAATATGTTATCTATATTCATTAAACAACCAAGAAAGGTAGTCGTTATTTTTCAACTTTAGAAAGTTGAATCTCAGACACATGATGGTAGAAATAGGTTTTGAGCTCAGGTTATAAACATACGCTATTTTCATTAAAAATCTTTTGGACCTTTGCCTTGGCTTCTCTACTAACTTTCAACCTTAAGTTTGTCATGTTTTCCCTCATATTTTCCACTGATCTTAAATCTCAATGTGATAAGACAGGGATATAGAGAAATTAAGTCCCAGGAGGATCTGTCATCAGATAGCAATGTGATGTGTTCACATCTTAGGTTTATTGTTTACTTGTCAAATTTTAGTGAAGATGAAGGTTGTTAAATCTCGGGCTCTGTATCTTTAAAAAACACAAAGTAATAATATCTAATCTATGCATTTATTGTGAGGAATAACGGCAAATACGTATAAGTTCTCTAAGGGGTCTGGGACATGATGAGTGATAAGTAAATGTTCATTATTATTTTAATCGTTATTTAATTTATTGATAGAGTGACTGCAAAAGGGAGTTCATTTTACTTTCCAATAAAAACTAATTATTTTTAGCCATGGTAACTATTTAGTCTAGTTCTTGCCCTTCAAATATGTTTCTAATATAATTTTTTTCTTTGTAAGTATGTAACAGCTGAAATCATGAGTAAAGCTTTTTGTAACTTTCTCAAATCTAAGAATTAGTTTGCTTTTGCTTGCTTTTTCAATCCCTAAATTAATGTCAGGGTAGGTAGACATAAAATAAATTTTCTAAGTATGGAATCAATAAGAATTCAAAGACTGACACAGCTTCATAGTTTTGAAGTCCTTTTTAATGGATTTATTCTTTCCCTGTCAGCCTTTGCAAAATATTTTTGTATAAAGGTTAAAAGCTTTCCTATAACAACCATATAGTAAATGACAAGACTGAGCTTTACAAACAAGTACTAAGTAACCATGTGGATCAACCACGACGTGGATTTAGCTTATTTTATATAATTCTCAGTATATGATGTTTAGTCTATTTAATTTAATATGAATAAATACAACTTTTATGATGATGAAATCACTCAAAGTTATTAACTGATTGTTTTTGCTTTCAGAATATTTATACTGGTTTGACAGTTTTACAAAACCAGATTAATTAAAAATATTTGGAAGGTAATTAAGGTATAAAATACTCCAATTTTAATCTTAATATAAGCTATTTAAAGAGTGGGAAGCCTCTCTGATTCACAGAGTAATGAAGTCTCCGAATAATAACAGTGAGTAAACCAGGGACCTCCTCATCTTTTGTTTATACGTTACCTTATCAAAGGCAATGTATTATCTAAGTAAATTTGCTCATCAGTCAAGATTTATTGTCAGAAGGATAGGGAAAATAGGAAGTTGGTAAAGAGATATATACTTTTTATGAGATGAGTAAAGTTTGTTGGTCTAATTACAACATGGTGACTATAGTTGATAACACTGAATTGTATAACTGAAATTTGCTAAGAGCAGATATCTTACAATTTAATTTGTCAATTATACCTTAATAAAACTAGAAAAATATTGTTAATATGTAAGTTCTCATCTATGTAGCTATAGCATTAATCCAGAACATTACTGTCTCATTTCAAAATTACTGTAACAGCGTAGTCATGTCTTTATGATATAACTTTCAATAATCAATCTATCCTAAATACAACAGAAAGAATAGCCTCCTGCAGATCTCTCTTCCCTTTGTTCCTGCTATGCTAAGAAAACTACAACATTTCCTTAAAACTCATCAGCTCAAGTCCAGATGGCTTAGTCCACTGGGTTTTTATGGCTGTCCCTAAACTGTCAGCCCTGTACTTGACCCAGTTTTTTGTTTGTTTGTTTGTTTTTGTTTTAAATTACTCGTTACTTCTCAACACAAACCACTCTGATTCATTCATAGTAAACTTGCTAAGTTGCAATTGTACTATACATTTTTTATACTATTATTTGAGAGATAACAGGGAAAGTTTTCTTAATTTTAAAGACTCAGATAAACCATCATATACTGAACACCTCACTTGTTCATGTAGTAGTTTCAAAACAAAACAACAACAAAATAAAATGTTGACTGTGTATTAAAGTATTAACTTTGCCAAAGGAGAGGTCTGGCCTTTGCACTTGCTTCCCAGGAGGTGCTCTTTAAGCCCCTGAAATATCCTGCCTGATATGACTTTGTGTTCCCAGGGACTTTGGACAAAGCTATTTAATCTAGCAATGTGATTTAAGGTGGGGACTCTGGTGTGAACTCAACCTCTGGAAGGGCTAGAGACTAAGGTCTGCCACTTGGGCAGTCAACAGTATTGACATGACCCACCCCGAGTACAAACCCTGAAAACCAAGGCCTAAGTCAACTGTCCTAGCTAGAGATGTACTGTGCATATTGTCACTCTGAGCTGCGTCTCCATGATTCCCTTGGGAGAGGACAACAGGAAGCTCTACCCTTAGTGACTCTTGGACCCTGTCTTATGTGACTCTTCCCTCCCATCTTTTGCTGTATTAAACTAGAGTCATGAACATAACAGCTATACTGAGTTCTGTGAATATTCTAGAAAACTATGGAATCTGAGGGTGGTCTTAAGGGCTCATAAATGGTGACAGAACTGAAGGGGTCTTGGGGACTTGTGTACTTTGCATGAACAAATTGAAAACCCCAGTAGAAAAAAGCAACAAAAAATTGATTTGTAGCACCTTCTTCTCCAATCTTCATTTCTATGCTCATGTCTCTTCTCCATCTGTCCTTTGTTTATACAGACTGAATCTTTCTCGACATGTATATAGAGCACATAGGCTCAAATATACAATTACATATAATCGCACAGAGTGGACAACACCTTCTCCAATAACCATTCTTTATATGATATGCAGATTTTAAACTAAGTATTTACATGCTAAATTCTCTTTAAGTCCCCATTGTTTCTTATGTCTGATGTTTTCCTTCTTGAGGGCTACCTACAATTTTTTGGCTAATTGCATCATTCTAGGCATTCAGTATTACTTCTGATGTATCTTCATGGCAAAGCTCATACAGAAGTCTCAGGACTCTGAGTCCCCTTAATATCATTTTGTATATGTAGGTCACTTACCTGTGTTTTTTATTTCATTTTCTTCCTGTGTATTTATGTTCTTCTTCAATATAATCTGTACCAAATTATTCCCCAGACACATTCCTTAATTTTTCAGTTAAATTATTAAAAAAAAAAAAACCTGGATCTTCTACTATGATTCTCAAATTGAGGCAAAACATTTAAGATGTAATTGCTGGCCTCAAGAAAGCACAAATAAAGCGGGAGATAAATGCAGCATCCCTAGAGAGTCAAAAATAAAGTGTTACATGCTAAGATTGAGAGACTGTTCCAAAAGCAAAGCGAAGCTTTTTTCGTCTGTTGGTTTATTTATTTCAGGCTGGGATGGAGCACAGAGAAATGTGGGTAAAGTATTTTCTTTCCCCTCATTGGAGCTGTTTAATCCTCCTCGACCTGACTCTACCTTTCTCTAGTTCCCACCACAAAATTCTGATATTTGATTGTAAGTATTCAAATAATTAGAACCACAGTGTTCTGGAACTTGAAATGAATGCACAAAAGTAAGCTTATATAATTATAAGTCAGCTTATAGCATTATGTCTAATTTTTTTAACATTTATTTATTATCAAGAGACAGAGAGACAGAGCGTGAGCATGGGCGGGGCAGAGAGAGGAGGAGACACAGAATCTGAAGCAGGATCCAGGCTCTGAGCTATCAGCACCGAGCCCAACGTGGGGCTCAAACTCATGAACTGCGAGATCATGGCCTAAGCCGAAGTCGGATGCTTAACCGACTAAGGCACCCAGGCGCCCCTAGAATTATGTCTAAAGGAAAAGTAAAAAGAGTCTTTTGTATGTAATATAAATAGAGAAACTTTAGGAGAATAAGAAACATGTATGTTTTGATCACTTCTTTCTAGCACATAGGCATGAAATGGGCACTCAGTAAATGTTTTTTGGTTGAATAGATGAACTTTGCCCAGAGTTGTTCATGATTTTGGTTGCCAGAAATATTTTCCTTACTTCTGTGATTCAAACTATGTTCCATATTTTTGAAAAAAAATGATCCATATAATTATGGCAAAGGCAAAACAAGGTAACTTTTACTGATCAGGCACAATTTGTCAAGGTCTGTTCTAGCTTTTTATATGGATTTTCTAATTTAGCTTTTACAGTACATGCTATTCAAATTTAAACCAAAGAAAGCAAGATTTTGTAATTTTTTATTTTAAATGCTGTATTAGACAACTTATAATAAAAACTTTTCTTAATAACACAGGGTCTCACCCCTGCGAGCACACAGCCCAGTCTTCCCCAGAATTAGTACAATTTTGTGAGTGAATTGATTGCACTCGTACGATAGCTTGGGAACTTTTGCTTCACGTTTTTCTTGCTGTTTTACATTTGAATTTGTGATATTAATGTCCGTGAGAAAAAAAAATCATCGGAAAAGTATTTTTGCAAACACCAGGCCCTCAAAAGACGGAGGAATCTGCATCTCTGCTGTGATGATTTTAATCTTCCAAGGAAAGTATTTACTTTCTATTCTTTAACTATTATTAAGGCTGATATTTTTCTTTGAAAATTTTGCATTAGACACATGGCTGCACAGTTTTGGCCAAGCTCAGAAACAGTGAAGCTGTGGGAGGAAACAAAAATTAATAGTGGAGCAGGAATACCATGACAACCTCGTGCCATCATTACGAAAATCACACATGCGCTTCTGCGTTTATAGTTTCTTATACATTAAGTAGCATAAACACACTGCATGGTTCATTTCGTCCCTAATTTTTCACTTGGATAAATTATCTGGATGTTCCAATTCACATGCATTAATCCCGGGGAGAAACAGCACAGTTTATTTTAGAGAAAGAATTCATTTCCAGATCCCGTATCAAATCTATTTATTATTCTCCAGTGCCTCAAAATATCCCAATTATCAATAGAGTCGAAAGCCAAACCAGAGGCAAATTAAGAGTATTAAGAAGTCAGGAAAAACTCCAACAAACCAGATGTGAAAAATGTCACACCACTTTTTTTAAATTAACCATAAAGTCATCTTTTCTTTTTGCTCAACTCCTTCCTGCCAACCTGCCCCAGCTTCTCCTTTCCCTTCTTCCCATCCCTGCTGTTCAAGCACAACATTATAACTGTGAACACTTAACTGTTTTTGCAAGATTTAGTTAAACTTATTTCTTTTAACCTCCTGGCTACGTTGGCTTTTATTTTTCTTGCTTGTACTCTTGGAGACTACTAGAACATTTTATAGATTCCTCCAATAAACAATGCATAGCTAAAATTTATTCATATATTATTTTACTATACTCAAGTACAAAACATATTTTATGTATTCTGACAGTAGAGGATATTAAGTAAATGATCTATAAATGTAAGTATAGAATACTTTGGATGAAATTTATCGAACAAGTATATTTAATAAGTCAAAGAAGCTGATGCAAAGTATGTGTAACAAAATGTATCTTTTTATTATCTAGATATGCATAAAGGTGTTTTCAAATTACATAGGTTGTATCATTGTTGGCAGAGATGTTAGTCACATGTCATTAGGTGGTAAAGAATTATAATGTAAATCTCTCCCTGGATTGATTTCTATAGATACACATAGATATTAGTATACATGCACACATATATTCATGTGTGTTTACAAAGACATATATTGTATTTAGTGGGGAGATAGTGGACTATTTCATACCAATTTCTCTTAATCTGGTCTATGACTCTGAGCCATACACTTCTCTGGAGCAAAGAGAATTCTGATGCAGTTCCTGGTCCCTGAAATTCATGATCTACAGATGTATAAAATAATTATGCATAGGAGCAGAGATCATTGCGTCTTCCATATGTCTTGATAGAGCTGGGCCCCAAGGTAACCCAGCAGCAGGGCACCAATAGCACATAAGATAACTCCTAATACATACATGGTAGAACAGACAGCGGAGAAAGAGACAGCACAAACAACATAATTAGAAGAGGCTCCAAACACTAAAGATTTGCTGAAATCCTGATGTACATGCCTTAGCTGACTAAAATATTCACCAAAAGACATAACAAATTAATGGGTAAAGACCTTGAGATTTTGCATGATAAAGAAGAGAGGAAAGAGTTGTGAGCAATGTATACTGTGCAGAATATATCTAACGATAGACAATCTGTGATTGTGGAGTATAAATTCTAAATAAAGCTGCTGAAACAGAAGGGGCATACTTTAAGTGAAATATGTCTGACAATGTGGAGATAAAAGTCATGTATTAGTCTGGATCTAATGAGAAGAGGGAAACTACACAGATATTTGGGGAGGTTAATGAATAAGATAAAATAAACATAATAGGGTATTGGAATAATGGGATTGGTTAATAAGAAGCAAAAAAAAGTCCCAAAACAAAACAGGAAAAGCAGGTATAAGGAGCAGCCAGGTCTCCTAAGAGAGATATCCAAAGCCAGATCCAAAAAGATCCAGACCATGTTGGAAGGATCTCAGCTATGGCTCATTAAGTGCAGGGAAATCACTATGGCGCTGTGCTGAAGAACTTGGAAATTTGCTCCCTGGATCCTGTGGGAAATCCTAACTCTAAGGTATTTAGGAAAGCTGCTCATGGGGTGGTTTCTCTTCTGAGGCACTTCACTAGAAACCTGCGGAAGAGGAGGTGTCAAAGAAGACGACTGCCTGATGTGTGCTGCTGACCACCACATGCTGCAAGAACTGGTTCTGTTGAAACTGTGAGCAACGAAGGGGAGCCTGGGTGGCTCAGTTGGTTAAGTAGCCAACTTCAGTTCCGGTCATGATCTCATGGTTTGTGGTTTCGAGCCCCACATCGGGCTCTGCACTGTCACTGCAGAGCCTGCTTGGGATTCTCTCTCTCTGTGCCCCTCCCCACTCCGAATAAATAAATAAGCTTAAAAGAGAGAGAGGGAGAGAGAGAAAGTGAGCATTGCAGGAAGCAGAGGCAGTAGGCTACAAAAATCACCCAAGGTGAGTGGGATGCTATTTGCAAGCACCACCTGCTTGTGTTTTTGGCTTTCCTTCACTACAGTTGCTGAGCACGGAAGAAACTGAGGAACCTGGTCCTGGAGAGGGCTATCCATACTGCAGGGGCCTGTCCGGTGAGCACCCAAGAACCAGGGAGCAGAAAACAATTTTTTCCTACACAACTCTCCAGCACTCTCTACTGACAAAGCTTCAGTGCCAGCTGTTAAAGAAGGAAGATGTTTTATGGTCCAAGGTGCATTTTCACAAAGCAGTCAAAAAGCTGAATTGTGGGCAAAGAGCCATGAAATCAACAACTGAGCCAATCCACCCCTTTGACTATTTAGCTTCCATATACACCCTTTTCTAAGCATTTTGACTTTTCAAAATACAACAAAATAAGTCTGTATTTCTGCTTTAAAAGACACAGCTATCATTCTAACAAGTGAAAAAAATCTTCCCACTTTCCCCAAAATGAGGAGACATGCAATCATGAGTCATTGTATCCATCACTGGATATATTAAATACCCCTCAAATACAGCTGCCATCCCACTGGATTTCTATTATCTAAAGACTATAAAGTTAACTCCTAATAACTTGTAAAATGAAAATAGAAAGAGATATAAAGGATAGCATTTCAAACACATACACACACATAGCATGCAAATAGAAATGCGCAAAGATTAGTTTTTATAACTAGTTATCAGACTACAAGTAATACCTATGTCTTCCCTCTTTTGCTATCCATTCTATATTTCCCCTGACCTCAACAAGAAACTAGATGCAGCATTCTTATTTGTCACAGACACGTCAAATGTCTTTGGATTTTTTGGATCACAAGGCCCAGTGATAGAGCAACTTATATTATATAGTGAAATTAACTTCTGTAATTTCCCCAGGAATTTAGTATTGTTTCTGATTTATTATCATGGAAGGGAACGGAAGTCTTAGGGGCTTCCAGTTAGCACTCTTACTGTAATGTCCCCTATGGATCAGTGTGCGACGTGTGGACTTCATCAACTTGTTAAACAAACTTCTCTTGTTCTAGTCCCATAAAAACTGACCTCCTTGGCACCTGGGTGGCCCCATTAGTTAAGCATCTGACTTCAGCTCAGGTCATGATCTCACAGTTTGTGAGTTCAAACCCTGCACTGGGATCTCTGCTGTCAACACAGAGCCAGCTTTGGATCCTCTGTCCGCCCCCCACCCCCCATCCCTCTGCTCCTCCCCTGCTTGCTTGCTTTCTGTCTCCCTTAAAAATAAATAAACATTAAAAAAAACTGATCTCCTTAGAGGTGATTCTGTAGTATATGTTAACAAGCATTCTGCCTCTTTGTTTTTGTGATAGTAAGGTACAGCCACTTGTCTTTCACCTTGAGGTGATATCAATCTACTCCAGACAAGTGAATCCCTAGATACTTCACTAGGGTGATTTGTGAGGTTATGAGGTTGATCTTACAACCCTCTCACTTGCGTATCTCTTACCAAGACCTCTCAAGTATCTGTTACTTCAGATCTAATCAATATAGTGTCATCAATGTTGTGGACCAGTGTGATGTTTTGTGAATACCAAGAGTGTTAAAATCTTGGAGGACTACAATAAGTATCTTCATACCTGCTTCTTTCAAGTGTTTTATGGTGGAATTAATTTCTATAATTTCCCCAGTAATTTGGTATTGGTTCTGATTTATTACCTTGAAAAGGAATGGAAGGTCCAAGAGCTTCTAGTTAGTGCTAACTATAATGTCCCCCTATGGGTCTGTGTGTCAGTATGTGAGTCTATCGATTGCTAGGTATGTCTAGGTCCATTGGAAGCCATATGTGCTACAAGAGGTAGTCACCAGAGAAGCTGCAGGAAGTAAGCACGACAGAAGCCCTGTGCAGTGCATCAGGAGCCTGCTGAGTAAACACACTCCCAAACTAGGAAGCTAATGGTCTTTCCTTTTGCGATGTCTTCTTTGTGCCTTTTACTAACAAATCTTGAGTGACATCTGACAAAGAAAAATATTTTAAAGGCCCAGTCCATTTTCACAGAGTGGAAAAAGTATGTATTTCAAGTTAAGAGGCACGAAATCAATAATGGGCACATATCTTAGATTTTTCAAATATACATATACATAAGCAAACACACACACACACACACACACACACACACACACACACACACAAACACAGTATATGAGGGGAAAAGTTAAAAGTATTCCACTTATATCACTTGGGTTATAGTTCAAAAATTTTTTAAATATTATATCTGGGGTGCCTGGGTGGCTCAGTCGGTTAAGCATCCGACTTGGGCTCAGGTCATGATCTCGCAGTTCGTGAGTTTGAGCTCCATGTCGGGCTCACTGCTGACAGCTCAGAGCCTAGAGCCTGCTTCGGATTCTGTATCTCCTCTCTCTGCCTCTTCCCTGCTCATACTCTGTCCCTCTCCCTCTCTCAAAAATAAATAAACATTTAAAAAAATTTAAATATGGGGTGCCTGAGTGGCTCAGTCAGTTGAGCAACCGACTTTGGCTCAGGTCATGATCTCACAGCTTGTGACTTCAAGCCCCGTGTCGGGCTCTGTGCTGACAGCTCAGAGCCTGGAGCCTGTTTCTGATTCTGTGTTCCTCTCGTGCTCTGCCCCTCCCCCGCTCGTGCTCTGTCTCTCTAAGAATAAATAAAACATTAAAAAAATTTTTTTAAATATCATATCTTACTAGGAGAGTAAGCAGCAGTGGAAAAATTGAACAAAACAATAAGAAAAAACATTGAAAATGATGTTTTTGGATATTATTTCTTGAAGAGCAAAGGCAAACATTGCATATATGTGCGTGTATATGTGTATAGCTATAATTTTCATGTATAAGCATTATATATATATATATATATATATATATGTAAACGTGTACGTTCACTCTTTTGTTATTTCCACAAGTTATGAGAGATGATCAATTCAATACCTTTTCCAGCATTGAAGTTATATACTAGATTTTTGTTTATCCCCCATTTAAAAAATATATTCAGATGGTATTACTGAAGTTGGATTTTGGACGGGCAAGACTTGACACCAATGACACTGGTGGTTGTGTAGCCGGGCTGTTATGAAGACCCTAAATTAGGTGGGGTAGGCAAGAAGATCGAGTTTCTCGGAAACTCACTGTTAAGTGAGTTAAGTGTTAACTCAAATTTATATTCTTTCTTTTAAACTTGTCTGTTTAAAATGCATCGTTCAGGGGTGCTGGGTGGCTCAGTTGATTAAGCATCCAACTCCTGACTTCAGTTCATGTCATGATCTCATGGTTCATCCGTTTGAACGCACGTCACTGTCAGTGCAGAGCCTACTTGGGATTCTCTCTCTCCCTCTCCTTCTGCCCTTCCCCACGCATGTACTCTGTGTGTCTGTCTCTCTCTCAAAATAAATAAATAAGCTTTAAAAAATAAACATTTCAGTCTTGGGCATACAAATCAGACACAGCCAAGATAAATAGTCCTAACTAATAAAACACTAAATCAAGCTTTTAAAATATTTGGACTGCAACTGAGTTACTCAATGATATGTCAAATATCAATATTGGGAACAGGCAAACTATTTAGCTCTGTGACATCAATTAAGGCACTCAACCACTCCTGCTCCAGTGTGTTATCTATACAGTGGTGGAAATTGTAAAAAAATATTAGGCATTCAACTTTTTATGACACTAATATTTGTGTCATACACATAAAGAGATAAGACCAAATTATAATGCTGCCAATTTATTCCCGATTAAAAATCAAAATAGTTAACAAATTATTCGATAGGGTCAAGGACCAACTGAAATGAGTAAGTAACCCATCAGATAGATGTCTTCTACAACATTTAGTCAGTCTACACTGATATATACATATTAATCATCAACCCCAATTGTCTCCTATTTATTTAAATAACTGTTTTCTTTATTGTTAAAATGATAGCGGTATAATAGATTAAATGACAGCTATGCCTTGGTGCCAAAAGATGAGTTTTTGAGCCAGTTATCTCTAAAATATCAACCAAATTTAATAACTTGCATTTGTCTTACTTAAAGTTCCTGTAAATCTATATATTACTTTTTTATTCATATACAGTTTCTTCCTTTACTTAAGACATGATAAGTTTGTTTGGGGTTTTCATAAGAAGGGCAAAAGCAGAAAAATATACTGCCAAAACATTAATAAAAGCACATTGGTTTGTATACATGTAATATTTGCATAGTAGTAGTAATATAGTAGTAGAATTACAGTGCTTTTATTTTTTTAAGCGCACAAAAATTAAATAATTAAATGATTTGAGTTCTGAACAGGAGAAAAGAGGATCATCTTTGACTCTCCAGAGAGCAGAACACAAGGAGTATAAAGAAATTAAAATAATGCCATCATGAGCTCTGTTAGTATACTCAGAGAAACTGCCAATGAGGCTAACTTGAGACAAAAACTAAGATAAAAATAAGTGAAAATGTGATGATTATTCACATGGCTTAAGCAGATTAAAAATATTCTAAATCTTAATGATTCAACCTTCAAAAATTGAATTAATACTTAATAGTTCACACCAGTAAAACTAAAAAGTACCCCCCTGAAAACGTGACAAGTTCATTGCAAGTTTCTATAATGTCGAAATGATGGCATTTGTTATTCTACCCCTACTAAGTCCCAGCTGAACTTAGTTGATCTATGAAGGGAGGCTCCCTTGGCTATGAGCTTAAAGACAAGATGGTTTGTAGAGTCACAGTCCTTCCGACAGTGCCCTTTACTACAGGCGCACTGAGATTTGCTTATAGACAAGTTCCGTCTTGCTTTGTGTACATGCTGCAGCGGAGGCTGGGTCGCACAGTCAGATGAGTCACTCTCGCATTTAAATGAATATTTTTATCTCATCCTACTTTATTTTACAGTTAAAACATTTTGCTGTCATAATTCTTGTGAACAGCTATTTCTATTGATGTCTACCATGAAATATTTGACTTCTATATACTACCCCTAAAGCATTATTTCTAAAAGAAATCTGTGATATATGCTTTTTCATAAAGTAAATTTTACTCCCTATAGAGCTTAAGGAAATTAGGATTCTGTTTACAATATAGAAGGATAGAAAAGTCCTGATGTTATGTTAAGTCCTGATGTTCTCACTATTTAGGAAAGATCACTATCTTTTGGTTTTAAGAATGAATCAAATTCTGCCTCAAAGATCAGAAAACCTAAAATATATTCTCTGCATGAACAAATTAAGTGCTTTCTCTAGGCTCACACCTGTCCTCAAACAGTGAAATATTTTAAAAATGACCTGAAAGTATTAATATGGTACAATCTAAACTGTGTAATTTGCTTAGCTTAACCTTTATATACTTCATGGTTTTTAAATCGCACAAAAAATACAAGTACTCTAAGTTAAAACATAATCTTATTAATGTTATGTGTAACAAAGACATTTGTTTATGTGGTTTTCCAGAGGTAAAAAATATAAAAGTCTTTATGTTTTTAAAATATTTTGGTCTTACTCTGACGTTTCTTTTTGTTAAATCTGATTTTCTACTTTTTTCAATTTCTTGAAAATTTAACAATAATAAATGTTTCCTATGTTTTAATATTTATATGATACAATTTGTAATATATAATCTAAAATCACTACTTCTTTCTGCCATTGTAAGAAAAAAGCAGCCGCAGATAATATGTAACTCCTATGGTTGCTGCTGTGTTCAATAAAGTTTTATTTACAGGTATGAGTGGCAGGCCAGATTTGGCCTACAGACCAATGGATTTAGAGTGTATCTCTTGCACAGAAATAACTAAATGATTCTAGTTTGGGCATGTTTATGAGGAAATCAGCCCTAAAACATTGCAAAAAAGTACACTTCTAAATAGATTCTTTTCCTGGTTCATCTATGTCTCAAAAAGTGAGTGTTATTGACATTTTACTTGTGTTTTATCATTGGAAATAGCAAATATTGGGAGGTCAGCCTATGTTCAGAAACGTGATGTTAATCACATAGCTAATGAAAAGTGCTTACTATAGATGATGTGATTTTAATATGCACAGGTATTATTTACGAGTTACCTAACCACTGTCTTAAATATATATGATTCTCTTTTATTTACTTTTGCAGTAGTCTCTTTTGTTCAGATTGTCATGTATTTCCTTTGTAATGACTCATATGAGTTTCCAGTACATCTTGTCAAAATTAAGTTTTATTCTACTATATCTTTTTGCTCTTATCACTTCATCTATTCAAATGCAAGCACCTAACTTTTTTGCTGAGTATCTTTAAGGACAATCACATTTATCACATCGTACCGCTCATAAATCACTTAGAAAGTGTCTCTAAGTGATAAGGATTTAAAATAGTTGTATCAGTATTACATAAAAAAAACAGCAAAAGCTAAAACAAAAAATTCAGTATTTTCTAATATCCTGTATGTTTCAATTTGTCCTGATTTTCTTAAACATCTATTTTGTTTTGGTTCATTTAATTCAGTATACCAACAGAATCTGCACATTTTATGCTTTTTAGTTTTAAGCAGATTTAACTTCCTGTCTTCTAAAATTGCTACCACTGCCCCATTTGGACTCTGCTGTGCTAAATATTTTTTTTTTTTTAATGTGGGGAAGGGGCAGAGAGAGAGGGGGGGACTTAGAATGGGAAGCAGGCTCCAGGCTCTGAGTTGTCAGCACAGAGCCCAACGTGGTGCTGGAACTCATGAATGGGGAGATCATGACCAAGCGAAAGTCAGATATTCATCCAGCTGAGCCACCCAGGTGTCCCATATGTGCTGAATACCTTCTGAACTGAGAGAATGAGCCAAGAATGTGGTAGGATGACCTTACTTCCCCCATTAGGGATTACCACTCAGTCACAGGCAATAGGAATAAAGAACACATGCACTTGACACAAAGCAAAGCAGGCACTGTGAGTGTTCAATAAGATGATGGTAAGAAAAATGCCTCCATCTTCATTCCATTGAAACAAGTCCAAGCTTCTTTATCTGATAAATTTCTCTTATAAAAACAGGGCATGTAAAATTTCTGCATAAAGAGCAACAGTGAATCAACAAGGTCCTTCAGCATTTTTGGCAATACATGAGATATGGAAGCAAGTGAAAGTTTCAGGGAACAAGATAAACTTTTATAACCCTTCTGAGAGTTGAAAAAGATACACTGCAGGGGCTTGTGAGAGTTTACATGGGTGTATAGGAATTTCTTTGGTAAATATTTCTTTTCATAAACCAACAATGAAGAAGTCGATGACCAATTATATTTTATTTTTTAAACTAAAAGCTGAAGATTTCAAGAAAGCAATAAATGACATGATAAATGAAATGGAAAACCGACTAGTTTCACTAGTTTGCAGTAGCAGAACTTTGTTTTAACCATGTTGGGAAAAATTGTTTAAAATTAGTGATGCTACTTTTGCTTCTGGCTGAGATGGAGGAACACAAACCAGATTTACTCTCCTGTCAGAAACAACCAAAATAAAAGGCAAAATATGCAAAACAGCAATTTTGAGATTCTAGAGGGCAGGGAATGATACAATGTGGTCTCTGAGAGATGGAAAATAAATACGATGAGCCCGACATTTGTACAGGCTTACTGCCTTCAGAGAAACGCCAGGACTCCTCGCCAAAGTAGGGGAACTAAGCAAAGCCCAAGAGACCTTCTGAGTTGAGGAGATTAAGCTGAAGGTGCTGGAAAACCAGTGATGTTTCTAGGGCTTGCAGGATGGACAGGATCCTGGGAGAGAAGTGCACAGAGAAAGAACTCCAGAGATTAGCAGAGGACCCCCTCCAGCATTCATTCAGCTGACTACCCACCACTGCATATTATGAAGTTTGGCATGGGATGTCTTTTTTCCTTTACCATAATAATGTATGAATAATGGTAGCTGATAACTCGCCATGCTTTATTGTTTTTCCTCTGGATTTTAAGGAGATGGAATAATGTGTGTGTGCCTAGCCACTCGTATATGTTGCAATTTTCTCCACTGGTTTTCTTTGTCACTCATTTTTTTGTATCTTTTGATAAGCAGGTATTTGTAATTTTTAAAATAACAGTATTTTTAAAATAAATGACTACATTATTCTGCATTTTCCAACCATGAAGCTTGTTTTTGTTTTTCTCTGTATTTTCTTCTAGAACATTTATTATTTTGCCTAAATTTAAGCCTACAATTCATCTGAAATTTACTTTTCCATGTGGTATGAGGTTGGGTCAGTTTTAATTTTTCCATACACATATCCAGTTTTGCACACACATTTGCCTAAAGTTAATTATTTTCTCATCTTTTCAGTGACATTTGTATGATAACCCTAGTGCCCATGTAGGTGTAGGTCTGTTTCTGGAATTTATAGTGCTGTTGGCCTAGCACTCCGTCACTTCAACCCAATTTCATGGATTAATTCAAAGTTGAGCTTCAGTCTCTTCTAGGGACTGTCCACTTCCAGTTTACCTTTTTCTTTTAGGTGACAACTCTTCAGATCTTTAGGCTCTCAAAGAAAATTGAGCACAGTTCATCAGAATTTAATATTTAAAGATAGATTGTTACTGTGGGGGACTCATCATGCAATGATTTAATATACATAAAGACGTCATTACTCTACTGGTAATACAATAAGTCACAAACTCTTGATAAACTATTTTTGCTGATAACTATGTGGATCAGAATATGTCAAACATTTTTTTTCCTTTGACTAAAAATAAATAAGAGTGCAATTGGGGCAATGGAAAACTATACACTCATATACCTAAAATGGAAAAATAACCAAATCTCTCACTAAGGTATCCCATCAACATATGGTTCTTACCAGCTTCAAAAGCAGTTCACACTCAGATAAAAATTTTAATTTCTAACAACAAATAGAAGTCATTTTCTTAATGATCCTAATACATTCCTGAATGAGTCTGACATTCAGTTCAGAAAACACAAAGTGTTTCTGCTTATGCTTCAAGCAATTTTACTTTAGCTTACCTGTGTCTAAAAAGCAGAGGTTACCAGTACAAAATGAAAGTAAAGTTTCAGATACATTTCAAAACTTCTCTCATCTCTGATTTCTACATTGCAAAGGATATTTAATCTGATTTCTTAAGTTTGTGAGAAACAGTTGTTATCATTTTTAAAAAATACTGGCTATGTGTAGATGTTGACGTTATATTGCTACAAGATAAAACATAATCAAATGTGAAGAAATTATACTTCTTTGGGACTAATTATGAAAAATAGGCATACAGGAATAATAAATTCTCAAATTTGGATTCTGTATGACATTGATTTTTGCATTGATGTGTCATAACTATAATAAGATTTTTATGGTACATTTCAAAAAATATATAGTCTCTAAGTTTACTCATAATATCTAGTTCTGATCATTATATGAAGAAATATGGGCATTGTCACATATTGTTTAATTGACAAACTTTCAAAGGCCAATTTAGCAATTCATTCAGACATTTAGATATGGCATAGCATTTAGTCTGGCAATTTCATATCCAGGTATTTATCATGAAAAATACCTCAAATTATTTACTAAAAATAAAATAATTAGGACAATAATTGCATTATTATTTTTGACAAAAAAATGGAGACATCTAAATTTCCATTTTTGACTGCACATTGGGATCATTTGAAGAACTTTAAAAATAGATTATTCCTGAATTTGCCTTTCCCCTACTAGAAACAATAATTTAACTGATCTTTACTGGAGATTGGGTATTGTAATTTTAAAAAGTTCCCTGAGTGATCTTATTATGTAGCCAAGGTTGAGAATGCCCGATGTAAATATCCGCCATTGAATCAAGAAACAATTGTACTACACGTGGACTATCATGTGATTTCTAAGTTCATTACGATGTATATCCGTATGTAATTTATTGCTAAATTATATTATATAAGCAATATAATTTAGAAGGCATTCAGAAGGAACTTACTTTTCTCATAGAACACTGTGTGTATATATATGAATATGTGTATGCACACCAACATCTCTACATGTGCCAGGGAAGTTCCAGACTGTGAGTCGGCAGTGCAGAAGTCAGAGAAGATAAGGACGTGGCCAGAACGAAGGAAGGATTGGAACTTCTGCCAAATATTTGTAAGACTTAAACCTCCCTATCTCTTTGGCCACTTAGGTGCAGCCTAAAGTTTCCATTCTAGCTAAGTTCATTGGGGAGCTTCCTAACCGAAAAGCAAAAATCAAAACAAAAGATGATGTTTATATAATGACATTGCATATATGGCTTTGCGAGAACAAGGAACGCCAGCTTAGCCATTTGTACTCCACAGAGGCTTCCTCATTTCAGAATTACGGTACTCTCACCTAATAGCCATGCCTTCATCTGCTTGCTGAAAGGAATCCTCAGTCGACAAGCCCCAACCCTGTGTGTCAGAGCTGCCAACAACCTCCGAATTTAAGAGAGAGACAACGTGGAAAACAATTCAACATATTCAGCAGCAGAGGATATCACGTCAGGTACTTCATCCTGTATATACAGGCAGACGATCACAATATTTTAAGACAAAGAATATGAACATACTGAATATTTCAACTTATGTGAAATGGAACAAAGAAATATTCATAATATCCAAATGAACATATGCAGCAATGTCCTGATTGAATGGTTTCTATAGAAAACAGCCAATTTTTATCAATGGAATGTTGATTAACTGCGATTGTCCAATTGATGGAATATTTTTCAGTTGCTAATCAGTAAGATTTATGATTATGAAAGATAAATAAAAACATGAATGTGAAATCCTAAGTGAAATGTTATAATTATATTGTTATAACAGTGTTAAGCTGTGAAGTGATCGTAGTCATTTTATTGAAATATCACTTGGGAAAACATTTCCCTCTTTACAACTTTAAGAAGCTTTTCCTAAGATAAAATAATTAAACATTAATTTGTTAAAATACTGACTTTTTTTCCAAAAGAGGTTTATTTCTCAACCAGCCTGCTTCTGTGGAATATATTCTTTTTCTTTCTCTTTTTAAAATAACATATTGAAGTCTAATTTATCATAAAAATCATCAATAACTATGAAATTCCCCTGTATTAAGCATACAATTCAACAATTTTTAATGAGTTCATTGAGTTATGGAACCATCTCCATACTAAAGTTTTATGACATTTTCATCACGCTAAAATAATTGCTCATTCCCATGTGCTATTAATTCACCTTCCCAGCTCCAGCCTGAGATAACTACTAATTTACTTTCCATCTCCAAAGAATTGCCATTTTGGGGCATGTTATACAAATGGAATCATATGGTACAGAGTCTTTTATTTCTACTATATTTGAAATGTTATCTTGTCTGAAACACACACAAACACACACATGCACATTTGAAGTCTCAAAATAAAATATTTCACTTAAATCTCAAAAGCTTTTATTTATTCACAAAGGCATAAAATGGTGCTGAGTCATAGTGAATGTTTATGTGAGTTTGAGAAGATAAATTTCAATTCCTATCTTGGACAGTTCAAATTAAATTTATGGTACTGTTATTTTTTTAAAGAAATGAAAAGACAACTCTGTTTTGCCAACTTGCAATTCTTCATATTTCAATGGCATGTGCATGCTTGTATGTATATGTGTGTGTTTTGCGTGTTGTGGCCATGAATTCTACAGTATATTTTTCAGGTCTCCTGAAAATGTAATACATAGAAAAAACAAAACCCAATTTTTTTAAATATGAAACTTATTGTCAAATTGGTTTCCATACAACACCCAGTGCTCATCCCAAAAGGTGCCCTCCTCAATGCCCATCACCCACTTTCCCTCCCTCCCACCCCCCCATCAACCCTCAGTTTATTCTCAGTTTTTAAGAGTCTTTTATGGTTCGCCTTCTTCCCTCTCTGTAACTTTTTTTTCCCCTTCCCCTCCCACATGGTTTTCTGTTAAGTTTCTCAGGATCCACATAAGAGTGAACACATATGGTATCTGTCTTTCTCTGTTTGACTTATTTCACTTAGCATCACACTCTCCAGTTCCATCCACGTTGCTACAAAAGGCCATATTTCATTCTTTCTCATTGCCACGTAGTATTCCATTGTGTATATGAACCACAATTTCTTTATCCATTCATCAGTTGATGGACATTTAGGCTCTTTCCATAATTTGGCTATTGTTGAGAGTGCTGCTATAAACATTGGGGTACAAGTGCCCCTATGCATCAGTACTCCTGTATCCCTTGGGTAAATTCCTAGCAGTGCTATTGCTGGGTCATAGGGTAGGTCTATTTTTAATTTTTTGAAGAACCTCCACACTGTTTTCCAGAGTGGCTGCACCAGTTTGCATTCCCACCAACAGTGCAAGAGGGTTCCCGTTTCTCCACATCCTTGCCAGCATCTTGTTCAGAACAAGTCTCCTGACTTGTTCATTCTAGCCACTCTGACTGGTGTGAGGTGATATTTCAGTGTGATTTTGATTTGTATTTCCCTGATGAGGAGTGACATTGAGCATCTTTTCATGTGCCTGTTGGCCATCTGGATGTCTTCTTTAGAGAAGTGTCTATTCATGTTTTCTGCCCATTTCTTCACTGGATTGTTTTTCAGGTGTGGAGTTTGGTGAGTTCTGAATAGATTTTGGATACTAGCTCTTTGCCCGATATGTCATTTGAAATATCTTTTCCCGTTCCATCGGTTGCCTTTTAGTTTTGTTGATTGTTTCCTTTGCAGTGCAGAAGCTTTTTATCTTCATGAGGTCCCAATAGTTCATTTTTGCTTTTAATTCCCTTGCCTTTGGAGATGTGTCAAGTAAGAAATTGCTGCAGCTGAGGTCAGAGAGGTTTTTTTCCTACTTTCTCTTCTAGGGTTTTGATGGCAAAACCCAATTTTTAATAGGTAATTTTGATACTATATTTATATAAAATAATTGTCACCGTCAATAGTGTAGTGTAGCGTAGCATATTGCAGCGTAGCATAACATAGCATAACGTAGGTGTATCCTCCAACTAAAGCAATGTGTTACATGATGTACTCTTCAGTTGAGGCTTTAGGCTGTTCCTCCAGCATTTAGTGTTTATTCAGGACAAATAGAAGACTCAATACAAGTCTCTACCGTAGTCCAGCCTACTCCAATCATGTGGATGGGCCAAATTCAGTCACTGAACATGGACTCTGGAAAGACCTTCTCCCTGGCAAAGCTAACCCTGCTTACCTGGATATACTTGGCTCACAACGGAGGGAGTGCAGTGCAAATGTGCCACAGGCACACTCAATTGAAATGACAGTTTTATAATGATATTCTGCATCCTAGTATGAGCTTCAGAATTAATACTCCCAAGTTATTTAAAGGAAATCCAATATTCAATAAAAAGTTGTGTGATTTAATCTCAGTTTATAATCAGTAGGTTAGTAAGCTTTTTGCAAAATTTCGTATCATGACAAAAAATAAAACTCTTTACTTAAGGCAGTTCATATTTCTTTTTCAAGTCTTAGGTCAAGTGTAAGTCCACTGTGATTTCTGCTTTGCATCCCCTAGGAAGAATTAAATGTTAGCTTCTTAATCAATAATTACATTTTCTTTCAAATGTGTTCGCCAGCTTTGCCATTAACTGTCAATATCTTCAAAATGAAGGCATATCCTTTTCATCTTTATAGTTCCAAATGCCTAACGCAACACTTGACATTTAGAAGGTGCTCAAAAATGTGTAGTTGATGCTTAGGTGATAATCCGTGATGCCTCAGCTTATCAATGGTAGTAAAAGCATAATCCTCTCTGATCAAAGTGCAGTTATTTCTGGTGCCAGTTAGAGCAATGGTTACATGATCCCTCAAGGTGGGACAATTTTAATCAATATTATTTTGAATATGCCAGTAATAACGCTCTAAGAGATCTTTCTGAAAAATTTTAGACAGCTTTTTGATTGTCTCTTATGCTGGACTGCTCTTCTTTCAAAATACATTATTTGTTCCAGCTGATAATATTCTGCTCTTATTTCCACATCCCTACCTTCTCCTTTTAACAAAGACAGGATACAATATATTTTTCCCCAAAATCAACTTCTGCAGTTTGAAGTGTTGTTTAACACTGATGAATTTACACTTTCCTAGATTTTTCTTCTCTTATTCTCCTTCCTGTTATCTTTTCCCCCATTAATTCATAGTACATTTACATCATTCTATTTGATTTGAATACAACCACATTTAATATATCGTATGTGCTCATTATCTAACTTCTAATTGATTCAAGTGTCATGATATCTTACCAGACAATTCCCATCATATTTCACTATATTGATTGTTCACCTGAATATACACGTTCAGTGATATATATATATATATATATATATATATATATATATACTCTCATGTTCTTCCTATTAGCTTCTTTTTGAGTTTGCCACTACCTTTTATTACTGTATCGCTGAGTTTGGTTTCTGTACCCTCATTTTCTCTTTGTGTGTCTAAGGTTACTGACTCTGAATAGTTGTAAGTTAGATCCCTTTCTGTCAAGGAAACTTTCTTGTATAGTTAGGCTTTCTTACCTATTTTTTCTACCTTGGTCTCCTTTTAACTGTCCCCGTCCCTGTCCCCAGCCTCCTTTCCTTCTGTCACTGATAGTTGTGTTACTGATGCACTTTTTCCTGTTCGTTTAACTTTTCTTTAACAAACATCAGAATAGAATTAAAACATTTTGTCTGTCAGAAATCTATAATATATGGATATAATACTCTCCCTTGCAGCTCCCTATGGACCAGGTTTTTTGTTTTGTGTTTTTTTTATTTGTTGGTTTGTTTTATTTTTAATAATACATAAAATAAACCATTTCTTGTACAACATTAAATATGTGTTTGCTATAACATCCTACTGAAAAAAAATAATATTGAATATTTGGATTCATTTAAGAAAAGACACAGAAACTGCAGAATCTTAGAAGTTAGACGAGGGTAGAATTAAAGAGTAGCAAGTCAAAAGGAAATCTATCATAGACTGTGAAATGAAATCTTTTTGTAAGTGATAATCATCTTAATGGGATCATCTCTTTCAACATCAAATAGGAATGATTTGGTGCACAGTATTGAATGTTGTGTTGTTGTTTTTTTTTATTTCTCTTCTTTGAGAAAAGAAGGGAAAAACACTTTTCTTAAAAATCTTTGCAGCAGCTTCTAAGAAAATAGGGATTGTTTTAACCCTTGAGGGAACCTCAGAAATCATCAAATTCTTACTATTTAAAGCTGATTCACCAAAATAGTAACACTGTCTTTCTTAATTTGAAAATAAGACTGTAAGAATGACTAAACTGACCAGATATCCAATATTTGTTTTCAACAATGACTTCAAGAGAGATTTTATGAAATTGTGTTTGTCTTCTTTTATATTAACCGCAAACCATGTATATTCAGAATTTCTTTCATACTAGTGTAATAATGCCATATACATTTTATATATAATCAAGTCTATACATTTAAGCCTTTGATGTAAGATCAACTATTTCATAAAGCAAATATTTATTGAATCTCTACTGTTGGACAGTAACTGGAAAAAATTAATATAATATATGCTCATAATTTTTAAATTTAAATCCCAAGGCCTTATATTATGAAATAAAGAAAACAAATTCTTTCATTTTATTCAAATCTGCTTTGGGTTTATGTGACTGGGATGCAATTAAATTATATTACATGTGGTATGTTAAATAAGTGGAATAGGTGTTTTCATATTACCTTTTACTTAATCCTCCCAATAATCTTATGAAGTGATGTTATCACACCCATTTAGAATAGGAAACAGAAGTTCTGAGAGTTTAAGTAAGTTACCAGTATATAGTTATTTATGCAACTATAGTTATATAAATTAGTTCATATAACTAAGAAGTGGATGATCTGAGTCAAAGCCAATAGTGTCTTTCTCCAAAGCTATATTCTTTCCTTACTTATTATTAATAATTTTTCCTTTCTTCATAAAGAAGTTATGTTTGAAGAGCCTAGGTGGCTCAGTCAGTTAAGCCTTTGGCTCTTGATTTCGGCTCAGGTCAAGATCTCACAGTTCATGAGACTGAACCCCACATAGGGCTCTGCACTGACAGCACAGGGCCTGCTTGGGATTCTCTCTCTCTGTCTCTGTCTCTGTCTCTGTCTCTGTCTCTCTCTCTCTCTCTCTCTGTCCCTCCCCTGCACTCACTCTCTGTCTCAAAATAAATAAACATTTTTAAAAGTTATGCTTTAAAAATGTTTGTTATATATTTCTGCACTATTTGAGCAAACAACCAATTAACCAAGACTGTACTAGCATTTTCCAGAGTGTTTACCTTCTGCTTCTATCCTCTCCTTAAAATCAACTCTCCTGATATGAATTTCCTCATATTTACGTGAAAATAACAATATCACCTCAGCTAATTAGCTGTACTGTTTTCAGGATAAGATAAACTAATATATGTTGGAGTTGGAATAACATTTAATTTTACCTCTCTCCTCCCTAGCCTCTGATCAAATTCAGAAAATGGACAGAAAAGTTGAGCACCTTAGTGCTCATAAATATATGTTTTATAACTGGATTGAAGATCAAATTTTGGAATTTAAGTCAACAAAAATACCTGCTTCCAAATTTGACGTTTGCACCAGCTAATGAACTCACTGTAGCTGGTAATGTGCTAAAATTTATGCACATAGAGCATTGCAGACTGCCACATGCTCTGTCAGATACAAAAACACAAAAGTTGGAAGAGATGTGTTCTATGGCCAGACGCCAAAAGGTATGGCATGAGATCTGACCCAGTTTCCCCATCATTTACAGAGCAGAGCAGAAAAAAAAATAATGTGACCCTTTCCACACCAAATCAGATGCAATCAGAAATTCACGCCAGGCATTTTGGTAGGAATAGCTAATTCTTGCTCAAAATCAACCCTTCTTATACAATTAAAAAAAATAAAGCTGAGAAAATGACTACTTCGGTGAAGTCTCTCTTTTAGTAATGTGGTAACTATTTTTTTACATATATTTTTATTACATTTCTTTATTTTTGAGAGGCAGAGAGAGACAGAGCATGAGTGGGGGAGGGGCAGAGAGAGAGAGGGAGACACAGAATCCAAAGCAGGTTCCAGGCTCTGAGCTGTCAGCCCAGAGCCTGACACGGGGCTCAAACCCACAAACCATGAGATCATGACCTGAGCCGAAGTGGGACACTCAACCGACTGAGCCACCCAGGCGCCCCAAAAATGTGGTAACTTTTTAAGTTTAAACAAATGACAGAAAGGTGACAGTTATGACTAACTTTGGGTTTTGTTCTTATATTGAGAAGAGTGAGGGTGGGGCGTGGGCTAAATGGGTGATGGGCATTAAGGAAGGCACTTGTTGGGATGAGCACTGGGTGTTATATATAAGTGATGGATCACTAAATTCTACTACTGAAACCATTATTACACTATATATTAACCAACTTGGATTTAAATAATTTTTTTTATTTTAAAAAGAATAAAAGAGCCCTTCTCTTCCACCTCCCTTTGTTACACTCTCTATATCTACTGAAATGTAGAATGAAGACATCTTTGATAATATATTATGGCAAAGTCTAAGGATGGAAAGGAAGGAACCTGGAAACCACATGCTTTGGATAGGAGCACTGGATCATCTGCCCTATCCCATGTTTAGGGTTGGAGAATGTCTGTCATGTCAAAAAGCATTATATTTTGGAGTTTCTTATTATAGCAACCTAGCATATAGCTTTACTAACATATGTAAGGGCAATGAACATTGCTCCAGTATTTCAATCAGGTAAGATACTTATTCTATCATGAGCAGGACCCACTAAGGTGGTTCCTTCCACAAAGGAAAAATGTTCTATTACTTAGGATGGTAATTTTAAGTAACAGAATATTTGACAGCTTGAGATTAAGATGACTAAGAAATAACACTAATATGTCCATCAACTGATGAATGGATAAAGAAATTGTGGTTTATATACACAATGGAATACTACGTGGCAATGAGAAAAAATGAAATATGGCCTTTTGTAGCAACATGGATGGAACTGGAGAGTGTGATGCTAAGTGAAATAAGCCATACAGAGAAAGACAGATACCATATGGTTTCACTCTTATGTGGATCCTGAGAAACATAACAGAAACCCATGGGGGAGGGGAAGGAAAAAAAAAAAAAAAAAAAAAAAGAGGTTAGAGTGGGAGAGAGCCAAAGCATTAGAGACTGTTAAAAACTGAGAACAAACTGAGGGTTGATGGGGGGTGGGAGGGAGGGCAGGGTGGGAGGGAGGGCAGGGTGGGTGATGGGTATTGAGGAGGGCACCTTTTGGGATGAGCACTGGGTGTTGTATGGAAACCAATTTGACAGTAAATTTCATATATTAAAAAATAAAAAAAAATAAAAAATAAAAAAATAAAAAAATAAAAAAAAAAAAAGAACACTAATATTCCCTGCACAAGTTCTGAAACAATGGATAGAGATAAGGAGCCAGGCATATTGTAAACAGAATATTATCAGAGGACAAAGTCTTCCTCTTTCTGAATGTCAGAATTAGATAGATTGGTCCAGCTACAGGTGGCATTGTAAAACAACAGGTCTCCTTACAGTAAAATCCTGTTTCCTGTTGACAACTGTTTCCCAAGAAAATTATGACAGAGTGGTTGAACATATGTCCAAATCTTTTTTCCAAATATACCAATCATGTAAGTTATTCCTCCTTCCCTAGAAATGAGTGAGTTAAGGAATTGAAGGTCGGGGATATTACATGAGCAGATATCCCTCCATATAGCTGGAAACCTCAGGTGACAAGAATACTTTTCTTTTCTCCCAATATTCTAGAACTCATTTTCTGTTGACCCATCTCCATGAAGTATGAAGCCTACAATCAAATAGAAATGTTGTATACTGGAAAAGTTGAGGACTCTTTTTCATAGTTTTATGAGGTTTTTACATTCATACAAACTGCTATTTAGTATACTTCCTGAGGACAAGATGGATTGTCTCTAAAAGGCAGAAAAATGCATCATTACAGTTTGTTTACTGTATTGATTCCATGAACACTTTATTCAAGTCTGAAAAATGTACTTCTGATTCTTATTTCTCCTCTAAAATTATATCCACTCTCTTTTCAGACATGTCGCACTCATGGTTCAACTATGAGTTTCAAAGTCAGCATGAAAACACTGATTTTAAACAATAACTATGGTGGCTTTGGGCTGTGTCAATTTGGCTAAGACAGAATTTTGTTTCCCAGATTTCCTCTTCTTCCATTATTCCAAGTCAGAATTGGCCAAAAGAGAAATATATATATATATATATATATATATATATATATATATATATATCATATATATCTAGATATAGATATAGATATATAAATATAGATATATATGATATAGATATATCTATATTGATATAGATATATATCTATATTAGATATAGATAGATATTCACCCTGGTGATTAGGAGCAGATATAGCCAGTGGGTTAGTGCAGGCTTTCAATCTCCCCCATAGTTAGAGGAAGATGTAGCAATGCTGTCAGGTTCATGTTAGTCCTCTTCCCCATGATTTTCATGTAACTCCTCTTTCTGGTGATGAACAGTCCCTGTCCTATCAGGCACAGAAACAGCACCTTTCCATAGACTCCTCCACCACTTACCTTTCTTCTTTGATTCTACTCTAGCAGGTGCATATTTCTAGTTTCTCAGCTTCTCTGCAAGTTCCTACTTGTCTCCATGCTCCAGCGTAACTAAGGGCTGGTTAGTGACTTTTCTCTGATAAGTCAGCTCTCCGTTCCAGACCATAATTCCTCTCTTCTTCCCTTAATTGTGTAGATTCTAACTACTATAATAAATCAATTATTTTGTAGTGCTCAGAGTGTTTCTGCTTCTCTGATCAAACACTCAGTGATTCAAAAGCTATATAGACAAGTCCCAAATTTGGATATAAATCCCATACCTTTATTGAATTCTTAGAGAGAAATTCAGTTAAGAGACTAAATCTCTTTGAAAGTAAATTTCAAAGACATAAACATCAAAATGAGTTAATGTCTTAAATCAAATGCTATTGCCCTTGTAAGTCAAGGTCAAGAACACTAAAACCCTACAATTCACACTTTCCAACTACTTTTTCTCATTCTCAACTAGAAAACTTCTTGAATAACTAGGTAGAATCAGGTTTCTGCAGCAAATGCAGTGTGGACTCTCTTCCCAGAAAAGTTGTGGTATTTCTGGAGCCTTATATATTTTATAGGTTAATGCCAAGCTTCTCATAAGTCTTACTGAAAAGAATGGCAAATAGTTAATAAAGAACACAGATCATGTTGAAGTAAGTATCAATGTCAGTAAGAGCATAAGTATCTCTTTGAAAAAAACTTTGCATTTTGAAATAATTACATATTCATAGGATATTGCAAAATTATCAAAGAAAATTAAAAAAATTTAGCTCAGAAATGTCCCATGAACACTTCACCCAGTGGGTACATCTTACCTAATTATAGCAAACTATCAAAAATGGGAATTTGAAATTGGCACTTTGTACATATTTATATATACAGAACTGTGTAATCATCTCCACAATCAAGATATAAAATACTCCATTTCCTCAAGTATCTCCCTAGTTCAATCCCTTTGTAGTTTTACCCACCCCTGAACCCCTTACAGTCCTTAAATCCTGGAAAACACTAATCATTTTTCCCATCTCTGCAATTTTCCATTCCAAGAATGTTCTATAAATTGAATCAGATAGTGTGTGATCTTTAAAAATTGTTCCTTTTCTTAATTCATTATAAGATTCTTGAGGTCCATTTAAGTTGTTGAGCATGATCACTAGTTTGCTCCTTTTTATCACTGAGAACTATTTCCTTGTATGCATGTACCACTAAATTGTGGTAATATTTACCTATTGAGGGACATTTTGTTTTTTCCCAGTTCTTAGCTGTTAAAATGGCTGCTAATTATTGTGTACAGGTTTTTTGGAAATAAGTTTTAATTTCTGTGGAATAAATACATAGAAGTGGATGCAATTGTCTTATGGTAGTATATGCTTGGTTTTCTAGAAACCATTTTCCAGAATAGCTGTAATTTTTATGTCCCCACTAGCAATGTATAAAAGATACATTTACTTTGTGTCATCACCAGCCTTAGGTATTGACATTACTTTTAATTTTAACTGTTTACATCATGGTCTAATTTTCATTTCTTCAATGGCTAGTGATGTTGAACACCTACCCAGTTGTTTTTTTGAAATGTCTTTTCATGTCTCTACCTCTTTCTTGTCTTTATGCCCAATCCAACAATGCAATTAGATAGTTTTTTTTTTTTTTGTAATGGGTTGAATTTTAAGAATTCTTTATGTGTCCTATATCTGATTTTTTTTTGTCAGGCGTATAGTTTATAAATATTTTGTCCCAATCCATAGGTTGTCTTTTCATACTTTAACAGGATCTTTTGCAGAGCAAAATATTTTAATTTTGATGAAACTCAATTTAGGATTTTTTTTTTTTGTATTTTATAGACCATGCTTTTAGTGCCAGTCATGTTTGATTAATTTAAGTTACAGGTTTACATTTTATATATAAGTCTATAATTCATTTAGAGTTAACTTTTGTATAAGGTGTGAGGTATAGGTTAAGATTTGCTGGCGTGTGTGTGTCTGTGTGTGTGTGTCTGTATGTGTGTCTGTGTGTGTATATTCTCTTGTTCCATCTTTATTTATTGAAATGATTATGGTCTCCATTGGGTTGGTTTTACCCCCTTGTCAGAAAAGAGTTAACCTTACTTAAATAGGCATATTTCTGCATTCTCTAGTTCATTCCATTAATCTATGTGTCTATCTGTCCTCCAAAATATTGAAAATGTCAAGCTTGAAAGCAAAGTTTCCGGTTTTAACTATATTGTTCTTTCCATTATGGCATTATATCATGATGATTAGCTTTAGAAAGAAAAACAAAAATAACTTGATAATTAAAGTATATAGTAAATATTGTTTGCCTTTGTTGTTCTTTAAAAAGTTAAGGAAATATCCCTCTGTTACTCTTTTTCTCATGTGTATTCATTTTTAAAAATCACAAATGGGTGTTTCTGATCAATGGGTGAATTTGATCAAATTTTTTTTGCATCAGTTGTCATAAGCATTTGGTTTTTTTTTTTTTTCTTGTTTAGCCTGTTAATATGGCAGATTCTACTGATTGATATTTCAGCTACTGAAACAGCCTGGAATAAACCACACTTGGCTATGGTGTATAATTCTTTTTTTCTTATGTATTACTGAATTCTATTTCCTAATATTTTGTTAAGAATCTTGGCATCCAAAATGGTGAGACATATAGGTTTGTAGTTACCTTTTGTCTTGTTTGTATGATTTTGGTATTAGGTTAACACTAGTTTTATAGAATGAGTTGGGGAGTACTCCTTTCTCCATTCTCTGGAAGAGATTGTACAGAATTGGTGTTAATTCTTTTTTTTAATCATTTTGCAGACTTTTTCAGGGAAACCATCTACAGCTGGCGACATCTTTTTCAGTAAGTATGTAATTATAAATTAAATTCCCTTCATTGTTAGACAGTTATTTGCATTATTTATTGATATTGAGCAAGTCATAGCAGTTTCTACTTTTAAAAGAATTAGTTCCTTTTACCTCATTAGTCAAATTATATATGTGTAGAGCTGTTTGTAAAATCCCTTATTATCTTTTTGTTATCAGTAAGGTTTGCAGTGATATTGTTTCATTTTTGATACTAGTAATTTACATTTTATTTTTTTCCTTTGCCAATCTTGCTAGAGGGTTGACAATTTTATTAATCTTTACAAAGAATCAGTTTTTGTTTATTAAATTTCTCTATTATTTTTCTGTTTCAATACCACTGATGTCTGCTCTTATCTTTATTATTTCATTTTGTCTGTTTGATTTGAATATATTTGATTATCCTATGATAGTTGGAGATGAGAACTTAGGTTACTGATTTGAAACTTTTCCTACTAGAAGCGTTCAAGGTTATAAATTTCCCTTTAAGCACTGTTTTAGCTGAATCCCACAAATAGTGATATATAGTTTTTCATTTACATTCAGTTCCATGTTTTTTTGTATTTTTTGTTTTTTTTGTTTTGTTTTGTTTTGTTTTGTTTTGTATTGCCCTTGAGATTTCCTTCTTGGCCCATGGATATTTAGAAGTATGTTTTCGGTTCCAAATGTTTGGAGATTATCCTTTATATCTGTTATTTAATTTTAATTTAAGTTTGTAGTCAGAGAATGCACTTTGATTTTATTTATTTTAGGTTTTTTAGTTTTGGCACAGTATTTGATCTTTCTTAATATGTATTGCATAGCCAATCGAAAGAAATGTGTATTCTGAAGTTGTTGGGAGGAATATTCAATAAATGTTGACTTTATCATGTTGGTTGATAGTGTTTTTGGTTTTTGCTATATCCTTAATGATATTCTGTCCAATGTTTCTATCATTTGTTGAGATAGAATGGTAAAGTCCACAATTATATTTGTGGATATTTATTTCTTCTTTCATAAGTTTTTCAGCTCAGTTTTTTGATGCATATGCATCTAATATTGCTATATATTTGAGGGATTAAACTTTTTATCATTATATAATGTCTTCTCTATTCCCAGTAATTTTATTTGCTCTGAGTTTACTTAATCTGATATCAATAGAGCCAATACTGCTTTCTTTCAAATAATGTTTGTATAGTACATCTTTTTCTATCCTTTTAATTTCAACTTCTGATATCATTATATTGTATATGAATTACTTACAGATAGTATTTGGTTGGGTTATGTTGTTTATCTTTGTATCCACTTTTTAAATTCGCTTATATAATCCATTTGTATTTAATGTAATTATTAAATGAAAGCTGAAGTCTGACATTTTCTTTTTTGTTTTCTGTTTGTTGATTTTTTTTTCCATTTTTTGCCATCATATGATTTACTTGAACATTTTTTAAGTCATTTTGATTTACCTATACTCTTTATGAATATATTATTTTAAAGCTTTTATTTAATGTTTGCTTTGGGTTTTATATTATTTATACATATAACATATAACTTACGAAAGTCTACTGGTATTGACATTTTACCAGTCTAAGTGTAAAAATCATATACTTCTATATCTCTGGACTTTCTCCAATGTATAGTGTAACTGTCAGAAACATTTGCTCTCTGTATATTAAGACTCACATTAGATATTAGGGTATAAATATTTTACCATATTAAATTTGCTACAATTTCAGAAAAGTATATCCTACCCATAGAATGCATTCCAGACTAGTTTGTACTAAGTGCAAAGTATACATTTTTCTCATTGAGTGTAGAATTACTATAGATGCTGGTGTATATTTCAAAATTTTGCATATTTACAGAATGCTCTGGAAATTTTTCCATTTTATAAACGAAATGATAGGCCCATAGAAGTTTTATAGATAATTAATAAGATACTTAAGATAAAAATCAAGATATTTTATATCACACATATGATGAGTTAATTTTTCCTCACTCTGTAACATACTTTTCAATGTTGGTAATCTGTAAAAATATTTAATTCCATAAGGCTAATAAAAAGAATTTATCATAGAATTAAAATTTACTGTAACTATTCAAAGGACTCTTAGTGGGCTTTTTTTACCTCTTAAGCATATATATTTAAGTGTTTAGAAGTTAAAACACTAACACACAGAAGTGAGACACATCAATAATTTATAAGTATGTAAATGATCTATTGAGAATCAGTACAATTGCAAATTATCCTCTTTCCAGGCTTAACTAAAGAACAATGTATATAAATGTATGAAGTCTATGTAGCATCAAATTATCACAAAGTAAAAATGTAATTTTTCGTTATTTATATCTTCTTAATGTAGAAGAATCCTATTTTGAAAAAATATGTAAATGTTTAGGGCACGCTAAATGACTATGTTTACATGAAAGCCTTAATAAGGTAATAGTAAATAAATATTATTATTTAGGATAAAATTATTTCTCCATAATAATATTTGCTAAGTATTTTTCTCATAATTTTATAAAGAATAATACTGTAGGCAAAGAAGGTTTGAGCTCTGACATGTAAAGGTCTTGGAAGTCATCAGTCCCATCCTCACAAGAAATATCTGAACAAATTGAAAATCAATAACGTTTTTAGATCCATCAGAGAATGAGGTCACAGGCTAAACTACAGAAAGCCAAACACAGAAAGAAAGTCTTGAGAAAATACAGAGAAAAATGACTTTCCCCATAGAGAAACACCAACAAAAAATAATTACATAGAATTCCTCATCAGAACGCATGCAAACAAGAATAGAGAGAAGTACTTGAAATGTTGAAAGAAAAACACCAAGATAGAATCCTGTATTAAGTAAAAATATTCTTCAAAAGTCAAGGAGAAATAAAACTTGTTTTCAGATAAAAAAGTAACCAAAATATTTTATTTTTCTTATTCTTAATGACCTAACAGATAAAAGTTTGCTCAAAATAATAGTAGAAACAATGTATTGGGTAATTATAGTATATAGATAAATGAAATGAATGACAATAATGTTACACAGATAGGAGGGAGAAGTTGGGAATATTCTATTTTAAGGTACTTGCAGTATAACAATCTTGAAAAACAAATTTAAAAGAAATAACAACATACAAAGAAATGGGAGACAACAGAGTCATAAAGTGCTCAATTAAAACTAGAGAGGTATAACTAACATATAATATTCTGTTCATTTCATGTTTACATTATAGTGATTCCATAATTTTATATATTATGAAATAATCCCCATGATAATTCTAATCCCTCACCAAGCAAAGTTGTTACCATATTATTGACTATATTCCCTATGCTACATATTATTTCTTCTTGATTTAGTCATTTTATTATTAGAAATGTGTACTTCTTATCCCCTTCACCTATTTCACTTATGCCCCTAACCCCTCCCCGCTCTGGCAGCTGACAGTTTGTCTCCTGTATCTAAGAGTCAGTTTCTGTTTTATTTTGTTGATTCATTTGTTTTATTTTTTTAGTTTTTTAGATTCTACATATAAGTGAAATTGTACGGTATTTGTCTTTGTCTGACTTATTTCATTCAGCATTATTCTCTCTATGTCCATCCATGTTGTTGCAAATGGCAAAGTCTCATTCTTCTTTATAACTGAGTAATAGTTCTGTGTGTGTGTGTGTGTGTGTGTGTGTGTGTGTGTGTATCACACATTTTTAATCCATTCACTCAATAATAAGACACTTAAGTTGCTTCTACATCTTGGCTCTTATAAATAATGCTGCAATGAAGATAGTGGTACGTGTATCTCTTGTAATTGGTATTTTCATTTTCTTTGGATAAATATCCAGAAGTGGAATTGCTGGATTCTATAGTAGTTGTATTTTTAATTTAGGGAGGGTCTTCTGTACTGTTTCCATAGTGATTGCAGGAATTTACATTCCTACACAGTGCACAAGTTTTCCCTTTCCTCCATATCCTCACTAACACTTGCTATTTTCTGTCTTTTTGATAATTGCCAATCTGGTAGGTGTGAGGTGATATCTCAGAGAAGTCAGACACAACATCACATGTTATATGACTCCACTAACAGAAAGACAGAAAGTAAATTATTGGCTGCCTGGAGCTGGGGATGGGAACAGGGTATGATTTTAAATGGGTAGGAAGGATCTTTTTGACTTGTCATGAAAAAGTTCTAAAATTGGATTGCGGTGATGGCTTCTCACTCTGAAAATTTATTAGAAATCATTGAATTTTAAAAAATAGAATAAATAACCCAGAAATACCAACAACGGCAATAACAACAAAACAGCAGAGAAAGCAGAGAAGAAGATAATGTGAATGTCTCGATGTCTCTTTTTGGGAAAGACACAACTATGAGACATAAACTCAGCCTCAAAAAATAGTCTATCTTGGGATTTTGGTTGTTAAACAAATGATTTTAATTAAGTCAACAATTGCATTATCATATAAAGCAAAATATGCTAAAAATCAGGAAGCAGAGAGAACCTTGATGCTAAATAATTGTCATGGACAATAGGTTCTGTGTTTCAAAATAACTTGTACTGATATAGAATGTTTTAAATGTCATGATTTGGGATGAAAATATACAAATGGACTTGGATAGAATTTTTTAAACAGAATATAAAAATGCTTTGAAAAAGTGAAAAAGATACAAAAAAGCTGTAGAAATTTACAGAGATGTTCATTGCAAAGTGAAGGAGAAACCATTTTGCTAAGGTTATACCAAATTGTGATGAGTCTTTAAATTTGCACTTAGCTATGCTAAGGAATTTCACCTTCTTTGGTTTGTAAATTATAAAATATTGATTTCACAAGAGAGAACATGTTAACAGCATTTTAGAGTATATGTAAAAATCAATATTTTATAATAATGACAGTAATGGTCACATATACCAGAAAGAGGAGGAAAAATGTAGGCTGTGGGAAATTTTTGTTTGAAGACCAAGAGGTAATAATAAATGAAAGTCTTCCAATGATGTGAAGACGAAAACAGGTCACACAGAGATGAATCTGAGTGAGTGTAGAAAGAAGCAGTGTCTTTTTCTTTCTAAGACCATGAAGTGGAGCTTATGTGTGTGGATATGTGGGTTGAGTGTCAGTTTGAGGGAGGCAAAGTCAGGGAAAATAGAAGATAAAAACAGAAACAAATATTAAGAATCAGTTGATGGCATAATGACCAAAAATTGACAATAGTTTTAGTAGAATAAAAGAGAGAAAGAAAATTTGGGAGTATTTCAAGAAGTAAATCAGAGCTAATGTTAGCAGGGAGAATTAGGATTCTAACTTTAGAGTGACTTCATACCATCAGGAAAGGGTATTTGCTTTAAGGCTTTACTACTGTTCACAATTCAATGATCATAATTGTTCATAAAATGATAAGGTACCACCAAAATAGTACTTAAATTAGTATGCTTACTTGTTCATAGAAACCAATATATTTCATTGTAGTTGCCATTATGGTGTTGTGCTTTGTCACGATCAGCCCTCTTTATTTGGGTATGGAGTATATTTGCCTGTTGAGAAAAAGTAAATTACATGAGCATTAAGGTATTGTAAGAATGTCATTCAGGGTTATCAAGTCAACATGAATAATAAATACAAATACTTACTAAGAAATGACTATGATGGAGTCCATTTGCACAGTAATATCATATGTTCAGCAAGAAAGAAATATGCATGTTAGATACTCAATTTTATAATTTCAAATAATTATGGGTTGAATATTTTTATAGAATACGAAAATAATTCTATGGAATAACACAGAGTTAAAAATTTACCAGTATTTTGGCATATTCATTGTTCAATTAACGTGTGTTGCATAAATTTTACAATTTAATATTCCACTGTCTAAAAGATTGGTTTAAATGGGATTGTTTACTATATTGAATTGAGCCAGATAACTTAATGATCTTTTTATAGTCCTCAAAATCGATGAGATTCCTAAGACATAATAGAGATAAATGCAATTAAACAAAAATGCTTTAAGGCTGTTATTCTTAAATTTATTACTTCTATAGCTATAAAAACTCTCTTCATTTAAAAGGCTTTCAAATAAAAGTTATTTAGAATATAACACATTTCCCCCCAAATTCTATACAAGCAATAAAGTAAAAGTACTAAATATGGAAATTATAAGACTAATGACATTTATTAAATGAAATGTATAATGTTCCAGAAAGTAATGTGACTTGTTCAAAATAATAAAAACGGGAGGCTTAAAAAGCAGAGTTTCTGACGTTACAGTATTCTTTCCATTGTGACATTCTGTCGTGATGATTAGAAAGAAAGACCAAAATATTTCATTGTGACATAAAAAAGAAAGAGAAGAATATCGGTGAAGATATAGACAAATTCTGGCTTCGGGATCAGCAATTCAAGTTAACTTAGTTTTGTAGACTTAAATTATTTCTGTAAAACAGGGGCTAAGATTACCTGAAGACAGGGCTTATAGAAAGTGAAATGCTTTATGTAGTGTAATGTAACTGCTATAATTTTAATAGGGAAAGAATTTTTTGTAACTAAGCTTACACAGCTCAGATTGAAACAGAAAACAAATGGTCATTCTAAATTCTAGTTTTTATCTACAAATATGATTACATGTGCACGGAAGAGATTCTAGGGTTACACAGGATGATCAAGCAGAGCCACAAAGAACCCAGTGAACTAAGGGGAGGTTGGGGCTGTGTGACTTGATCTCTCCATCCAAATGTAATACAGTTGCTATAAAAATGAGAAAAGATATGAGAAAAGAAAAATGTTGGTGGCCAGAATTAGAAATTAGGAAGGGCTACTGTTCAGCTATGAGAAAGAAGGACATTCTGCCCCTTGTGACAACACAGGTGGACCTTGAGTATATTATACTAAGATAAGTCAGACGGAGAAAGACAAGTATGACATCACTTATATGTGAATCTTAAAAAGCCAAACTTGGGGCATCTAGGTGCCATAGTCGGTTAAGTGCCTAATTCTTGGTTTTGGCTCAGGCCACGATCTCATGGTTCGTGGGATTGAGGCCCAGTTTGGACTCTAGGCTGGGAATGGAGTCTGCATGGGATTCTCTTTCTCCCTCTCTCTCTTTCTCTCTGCCCCTCCCCCACCTCTGTCTCTCTAAAAAAATAATAAAATTAAAAAAAAGAGTAAATACCATATTACAGTTTTCATGATCAGGCCCTATGTGGAGTATTGAGTTCAGTTCCAGGCAGCATATTTAATCCATTTTATATGTCTTGCTTGATGAAGTATCTGAAAATCTTGATATTAAAACAAGAAAGAGAAAAAGAAGAAGAAAGAGATTTGAAAGGCCTGAAGACAATTACCCTAGGGAGGAGAAAAAAGAACTTTAGAGGAAAATATTGGCTTCCTTCAATACCTGGGAGACAGTGAAGTTTTTGTGATGTGTGTGGGGGGGGGTGGGGTGGGGGAGATTCCATTGGAATGATGGGATAGATTGAAAATATAGTTGGAACGATAAGGGGATGTTTTACATAAATGTGTGTAAATATTTTCAAAACAATAAGGTATGAAAATAGAGTACCTAAAACTAAATAAAAATAATGTGTCCCAAGCATGGAGAAAACAGAAATATTAAGATATACAGTGATATTTTAGAACTTAAGTCACTGATAATCTCTATTCTTAACTTTTAAAAAGTTTATTCAATATTTGTGTAAATGGTGACAGTTTCGTATTACCTTTTTCTTTTCTTTTCTTTCTTTCTTTTTTTTTTTTACTTTTGCTCACCCACAGAATTGGACCTGGATGTCCACTTTTCATTGAAATAGAAGAGTGTTGAAGTGTTTATACATAGCCAATTACATTGTGAGTATAGGAAAAAATTAACTCAAAAGATTCTAAAATACAGTCAATTTTCTCCCTATAGATCTAAAGTTAAAAGTGTTTACTTACCTAAAATTGGTTGAAATAGGGAATTACTACATATACTTGTCATTATTAAGTAGAAATGTGTTTATTTTCCAACATATTAAAATAATGTGGCCAAATATATGACTTTCTAGTTCCTTGAAAATTCAAGGCTTTTTTGTTGTTGTTGTTGTTATTTGTTTGTTTGTTTGTTTTTGGTCATTCATTTCCAACGAAGTGAATGGATTATTTCTCAAAGAAACGTAAACATCCAACTAATCTTTGCATTTCAAACACATATACCTATTTCTGCAGCCCCTGGCTACATTCTGTGGTTTATTTTGTCACCATCCTTTATTTATTAAATTAACTATGTTCAGTGACTTGTGTTTTCTGCTTTAGTACTGTGAGTAGCTAAGCACCTCAAAGCCTCCCCAGCCAGCACTGAAGGGTTTATTTTTCCCATGACTCATAAAGAAGTAGCTAATAGTAGTGCCACACAGAGGTCATAGCATCCAGTGAAGACAAAATGCTCCTTCAAAATGAATCAGCTTCATCATGGCAATAATATCTAATTTGAACTTGCCTACTTTGTCTACTTTGCACTGTTTGGTATAAAGGTATAAGTTAGCAAGTACAGTACCGCTGTGAGTTCATAATTGAATTGATCATTCTCATAATGGGTAATGTCTCTCTCTTCCTTCCATAATGTCTATTCCTTGGCTATAATGTTCTGTAATTGATATCAAGCTATTTCACTTCGTGTTGAGAGGCACATACATATGTGAGGACAAAGGGGGAATGATAATGTTTCATACAGAAAGCCAGGTATTTTTTACTTAAGTCTCTGAAAATGACTTTTATCATTGACAATCAAGTTTTTCACACACAAGTATCCTCTGCCTTCGTTATGTCCACCTAAATTGGATGTCAAATTTTGCAAAGTATGTGATCAGATATTTAACATCTTTTCCTATTATTGCCAATTCACAAAATGATAAAATGCTTATCTGAAACTTCCACCTATGAACACTTTATTACCAAAACCCAGGTCATAAAAATATGTCTTCTGGGAAATATTATTTACTTTAGATGGTTTAAATTCTTTTTATCTCTCATTTAGCTTCTATAATTTATTGTTAATTTATATATTGTGATATTATTCTTATATTTTGCATATATTTCATATAATACTAAATTTTAAGCTATTTGAAGGAAGTGACTCCTAAATATTCATTTTCCATTTTTCTTTTCATTTTGTTATATGGAATTATGTAAGCATTAATTATTTGAACTTAAGTGCTGAGATACTTTTATTTTTGACTCATTTGAACTTTTTTGGATGAACTAGTACTTATTTAGAAAACAATTTCATACTTTCAAATAAAACTGGTATTGTCTCTATTGGCAGAAGAATGATTTAGATAAACATACGTTTAAGAACACATACATACATAAGGCAAAGTCACATGCTACCACACCTACAAAGTAAAATTTGCACTTGTCCATGTATATAAACAGTATATATATGACATTGTATATATATATATATATATATATATATATATATATATATATATATTTTATAAGTAAGCTCCATCCCCAATATGGGGCTTGAACTCATGATCCCGAGATCAAGAGTCACATACTCTATTGACTGAGCAAGTCAGGCATCCCTTGACCATATATCTAAAGGAGCCATGCTCCTAACCCTTTTATAAAATAAGTTAAAAAAGAAAAGCCAAAGAAGGCTAAAGATAATGAAAAGACTATTCTAAATAAAGATATAAAGAGGAATAAAGTATGTGAATGTAAAAAGAGGAAGTACCAGGAGACTTTAGAATTTTTTGTTGCTAAACTTTCATGGTATAGAGGGATAGAAACATGAAAATGAAGTATGCCAGTAAAACCATAATTTCCTAATATCTCTCATTATCAGTTTCTTCACATATAAAATGTGATAGTAGCATTACCTCTTAGGATCACTTTAGGGTATATGCATGAGTCCACACACACATATTTATTAACATATAGTGTTATATACTGATAAAAATTTGTCAAATAATACTAGCTTACAAAAGGACATAAAATAACTCATTTTAAATTCTAAGGACAAACATTTTCTGTTTGGGAATGAAGGTTACAATTTTTTGATCCTCTTATCCTTCCCAATAACACTTTCTTCTTGCCATGAAAAATACTGATTTTAAAGGGACTGTAAAATATCACTTGTGCTTTTTAGAGCATTCCTTCAGTGTCCTCATTGTACAGACACCCAAACATCAACAAAAGTTGCTGAGGTTCTCTGAAGAAGGTAGGCCTTTGTCTTCTGTTATTACCTTAGTAATCTAGTTAATTCTTGGGAAACAAAGTGTGCTCCTGAATATTACAACAGTAAAACCATATTTGAGTATCATGGTTATATGACATAACACTGTAATTCTAGGCTCTTTCTGAATGTTTTTTCCTTTTATTGTCCACAGTTTTGTTTTTTTTGAATGTTTATTTTTGAGACAGAGAGAGACAGAGCATGAATGGGGGAGGGTCAGAGAGAGGGAGACACAGAATCTGAAACAGGCTCCAGGCTCTGAGCTGTCAGCACAGAGCCCGACGTGGGGCTTGAACTCACAGACCGTGAGATCATGACCTGAGCCGAAGTCCGCCGCCCAACCGACTGAGACACCCAGGCGCCCTTATTGTCCACAGTTTTAAATGACAATGACAAAGGGGTACTTGGCTGTCTCAGTCAGTTGAGCACCAGATTTCAGCTCAGGTCACGATCTCGTACTTTGTGGGCTTGGGCCCCAAGTCAGACTCTCTGCTGTTAGCTCAGAGCCCACTTCAGATCCTCTCTCCCCTTTCCCTGCTTCTCCCTTGCTCATGCTCATGCACTCTGCTCTCTCTCTCTCAAAAATAAATAAATATTTAAAAGAAAAAAAAAATAAATGACACTAACAATGACAATTATCCCCTGGCTATTTGTAATGATGTCAAATCAGATCATAATTATAAGTGTTTAACTTAAATACTTACACACTTGAAATGATATTCTCCTTCTTTACAAAAATAATGTTTAATACTTAGTGGTTAGATATGCTATTTAGAAAAATAATGCATATATGTTATTTCCTAACACTTACCTGACCATGCATTCAATATGGCATTACATAAAATCTGATTTACACAGATACTCAAATTGATTTCCTAAACTTAATTAAGAATGATTTTTATGATGATCTTCTAAGAGGTCATTGCATTGAAAAATATTCCTTAGGGTATTACCAAACAGATATTTAATGTTCAAGTGCTTGGAAAAAATGTCATCAACAGCTTCAAGACATTAAGCTAGACTATTTACTTTACAATAACATCAGTGGGAGTAAAATCTGGTCATCATCTCTACCACTTTTCAAGTCTTGCATTTTCCCTTTAGCTCAGCTTGTTAAATGATACTCCTCTTATTGTAAAATATTTCAATAGGGAGCTTTAAGGAATTAGTTTCCAACACTTAAATGACCTAAGTTGCACTGAGGCAAAGAATTTTATTATGATTGGGAAAGAATAATTTCAGTTCCCACACATCCATTTATTCCATTGTTCACAGCAAGATCATTGTGAAACTAAGTACTTGATTACAGTGAAACACCAATAAAATACATGTATATTCTTATATAATGCAAGATATTGAAAAGCATGTTTTGTTATATTCATCATTTTCCTTTTTAAAATATTTTTGTACTTTGCTGTATACAAAAGAGGTACTTATGGGTTGATGGGAAAGAAATAGTTAAATGGCTAAACATGCTACATCTGGGATGATGGATGAGGAGATAAAGATCCGCTAAAATGTTCCCCCAAAATTCTAAGATGAAAAACAAAATATTGTGGCTGAGATATGTATCTAGGTCCTCTTTTCTCCCTCTTAATATCTATAGAAGATGATGATGGTTAGATAGATAGATGATAGATAGATAGATAGATAGATAGATAGATGATAGATATCCCAGTGATATACTGGGTCTGTATGTGTCTACCTATCTATCTATCTATTTATAAAATATACATATAGCTACCTATATGTATATCTATCTATATCAGTTTCTATATAGGAGCACACTGGATATCTCTATAGATAGATCTATCTCTCTCTATATATGTATCTATCTATAGTGATATCTCTCTATATATCCACATATATAGGTATCTCTACAAGATATCTGTATATCTATCTATTTATCTATCTATCTTCCAGTGATATCACGCACACATACACACACACACCCACACACACACACACACATAATCCACTGATTTTAGCAATGCGGTTCATATTAATTTGCATCAGAGTTATGGTCCTTAAATAGAATAGTTTTAGAAAGCCAGACCTCATCATTAGTCTCAAAGTTAGAGATAATCTTATATTGGCTCACCACCCTTTAAAGTAATCAATCAGTTGGATGTAAACCATATATGCTTATAAAATAGAGCTGGTGGACAGGAAAAAGTGACAGCATAAAAAAACTATAAAAGCCTAAAAGAGATGCACATAAAGTATCTAAGTGATATTATGAAATGTGAATCTTGAAATATATTTATAAGCATACATATGTTTCTACCCTAGATCTAAAACATAATTGAATCAAAGATAATAATCATAAATGGGAATGTGTATCTTAAATTTTAAATAAGGATATTTTTAATAAAAGCCATTTGCACAGAGTCTAAAATCTGGAATTAAATATACTATCTTTTCTCAGCAAAACCTAAGAATTATACTGGCTGAGAGAGGAGTTTGAGGATTGAAAGCAAAGTAAAAAAAATAAAAATATCCCACAAATGTCTTTTTATTGGAGTGAGAAAATAGTAGAGTAGTTCTTAAATTATCTATCCAGATGTGGGAAATGTGTATCACTTATTCATCTAATTGTAGAGAAATATGTGTTTAAATGTGAGCCTGAGGAAACATAAAGTTATAAGCAAGGACCTGGGAGACAACAATAGAATTAACAGATTCACAAGAGGAATGGAGGAATGAGTAGCATCATAATCAAACTAATATGTAAGAAAAATAAAAATAAATAAGCACATAAAAGGAAAACCATTAAGAAAAATAAATAGTAAATAGAAAGTCTTATCATGGAAACATAGTCACTTGTTCCATAAAAATAAACAGAATGATAACTTCTATCAATAACAGCAATGTCTAGTTACAACAAAAACATTAAATACTACACTTGATCTTAGCCAAAAGGCCAGGAAGCAATAACATAACAAAGATATTAAATATGGTAAACAAGATTGGGTATAGAAATTTACTTTTAAAGAGTAAAAATTGAGAGATAGAGAGATAAAAAGGGGGAAGGGTACAAAAAGTGATATCAGGAAAATACAAACAAAAAGATAGTAGTACCCATATTAATATCAGAAGATATAAGAAACAAAAAAAACCATAGGCATAAAGATATATAAAATTACATAAAACAAACATTACTAATGTTTAAACAGTTTAGAAATGCAAAAGAAACTTAATGAAGAAATTGTAGTCTAAACTTTAATACACCTTTCCCATTCGAAGGATTACTATCTGGTGGCCAAGAGCTAGAACCAAATATAAAAACAATATCATATTTCATTAAAATGACCCGAATGTGAACTTGTCAAACATTGTATAAAATGAAGTAAAAAAAAAAAAAAAACAAGCAGTGCAGCAACTGGGAGCAACATACCTGTGAAATGTAGGGATTCAAGCACCAAATTAAGGGGAAAAATTGAGTGAATTCCACTGGAAAATTGCTGTGTGGGACAAAAATTCACTACATACTCAGAGCTGTTTGGTCCTCCATACTTGCCTGATAAGTGACAATATTGTCAGTCTGAAAATTCAAGTCACTGACTTCAGCCTTGACATAAATGGTAGGTCTGTCTCCTTTATTGGGTAAGTAAATTTTTATAAATACAGAAATGGTGAAGAAAAAACCCTTAATTTTGATAAATTTGTGCTAAATTAAAGGTACTATCTTGTATACATTATATAAAATGCAATAGTTAAAAGAAACTCATTTATTAATTATATGGTCTTAAGTGGAAAGATAAGAGATAATTTGACTAAATGTATTAAATATTTTCATGTTAAAGACAGCTTACTTAATTATGAATATGAGACATGCACTTAAATTACATCTTGGTTAAGCTTTCAGAAAGCTTCAGAGTTTTTGGCTTTGAAAAGTTGTAGATATTAAAGTGTTTAAATATATTATGTTGATGATGTCCATTTAAACTACACACATGCAAATAGAATATCTATTTAAATTATGCAAGTATACATTCGTGCACTTAGTATATAATGTTTATATTTTTATTTAAAATATATACATATATATATCATGTAAGAAATACATATATAATGCATGTCCTCAACATATTCATATTTATCATAAGTATCATATGTAACATATGATTTTTGAAGATGATCTTCCACATGGTATATATTCATATACAATATTACAGAAATGCATTTTATTCACCCATAATTAATACGTGCCTTATATCTATAAATATATTTTGTTACACTATAAACAAATCTAATAATTAAGTTGTAAATTGAACAGAAATTTAAATAAATTTGTTTTACTGAATTATTAAAATATTAACCAAGTAAATAGACAAATTAGTTTTTTTAAAGGTATAACTTCATATATATGTGCAGAAAACATTTCTTTTTAAAAAAATTTTTTAATGTTTACTTATTTTTGAGAGATAGAGTGCGAGTGGGGGAGGGGCAGAGAAAGAGAGAGAGAGACACAGAATCTGAAGCAGGCTCCAGGTCCCAAGCTGACAGTACAGATCCCGATGTGGGTCTCGAACCCACAGACTGGGGGATCATGACCTGAGCCAACATCAGAAGCTTAACCAACTGAGCCACTTAGGCACCCCCAGAAAACATTTCTAAGTTTAACTGTTAAAATTTACATGTCAGTAACTTTTTATTTATAATATTAAAAGATGAATCAGAACTTTAAATCCCCCAAACTGCATATTCCTTTTCCCTGGCTGCCTATTCAAAATAATAAAAGCAACATATGTTGACATACTTATTTCATAAATAGTAATATCTAGCATAAAAAAACATGGCAACACAGAAAAATAAAGGTAATATTTTTTGCGTGTGTGTGTGTGTGTGTGTGTATAGAATGTATGAGTTTGGAATAAGCACCTTATATACCCATGATTGGAAAAAAAATGATATTTTGAACAAAATGAAATAATACAAACCTTGATCTTGTACAAGGTAAAAAAGTAATCCTTTAGAGTCTTCCCTATCTTCATTATTATATAAAATGTACTCAATATGAAAGTGTTTACTATATGTTAAGAGCTAGGAAAAGAATAGCATATATTATTATAGTGTAGATAAGGAAATTAATAAACATAAAGGCCAAAATTAAAAAAAGAAACATGAAGAATAGAAGGATGGGTAGATAAATAGAAAGGCAGGTTATTTTGAAATCCACAGAGGCTAATTCCTTATGAGAATTTTAAAGCAATAACAAATTTAAAATGAAGAAAATTAAGGATGCAAAAGACACACAGCCATAGACAAATAAAAGATGAAAAGAATTAGATGATGATTCTACATATAATAAATTTGAAATATTAGGGGAAATGTGTGATTTCCCATAAAATTATAATTTAAAAATGTGACTAGACGATAGATTATATTTGAATGAAACAATTTCCTTAGAAAATATTGAAAACATTTTTAAAAGTTACCAGAATTGATGACTCCGCAGCCTAATTCTGTGTAACATCTGAAGACATAAAGCTATTCTAGATACAATAAGCATGAAAGCTCCACAACTAAGTTGAGATACTACCTTAATTACATAAAATTGATAAAGATAATTTTTTAAAATGACTGTAGACCAATCTCAGTCATAAGTGCATAAAATTATAAAGAAATGTAGCAAAAAGTACAGGAGACTCACAGGCCACTGATACAAGATGATTTCTAGAACATAACAGTCCACTGTTTTCCTGACATATTGTTCAATATTACCTGATTGTGTGTGTGTGTGTGTGTGTGTGTGCGCGCGCGCGTGCACATACACTCTGGAATTTGTAGAAAATAAATGGACTTCAATAAAATGCTTGTCTGGGATTAGAACCTTACTCCTTCCATTCCCTCATTAACTTTATTCTTTCAATGTTGATCGGTTAAAATATAGGAGAATTGTATCTTCCAGAGGGTGTAACAAAAAATAATAAAATGGCTTAGGTGTAAAATGATCACTTTTCATTTGGCAAAGTTCCACCTTTCAAAGTTTGGAATTTCACTTTAAATAGTGCACTAGACTGCAAATGAACATATTAGTGTAGTGGAATTTCAAAGGACTGTAAGAGATTGTGGAATTACTGAAAAATAGTGTCCTACATCATGTGAGAGGTTGTTTTGGTGGCTTCTAAGGACCCTGTAGTGGATGCTATGATGTATCGCTCATATTCCCCACCAGGAATGAAGGACTGACTCCCCACCTTCTCCTTGTCAGAAAGGTTTCATCTGTCAACGATTCTCTGTTGAAGAGAGCTGGTTTTGCTCAAAATAATGCCCATTTCCAGTGATTAATCAATGTTGGGTTACAAGCACCCAGGCTTTCTGTCAACCTTGAGATAATTCTAAGGTGGACTGCCAACTTCGGAACTCCCCATAGAGACAGCTAAAGTCTCCATTCGCTTTGCATGCAGCTCAACTTCTGTCCAATGTGTTGCTTTGTTTTCCCCTTCCCTCCACAGGGGTTAACTCAAAACACTCACTAATAAGTTTTTTGCATGCTAATCTCAATCTCTGAGTTGGTTTTCCTAGAAATCAAATCTGCAGACAGTTCCAGGTGTGACTTAAAGAAACAGACTCTGGAATAAGACTGCAAGTAGAGTAAAGACCCTATGACCTATGACTGGCACTGGGTGGAACACAGACACTTTATGGTCCAAGGTTGCGCTGCAAGTTTTTAACCTTCAGAGTTGGTGAACTACCATGGTAGAAGGGAATGCATTCGCAGATGTGATATATCCCACATTTGAGAAAGAAGGGGAAATGTTAATTACAAATTAAGTGGAACTGGGTTTCTGATAATGCAGTTTGATTAGACTCTGAAAAAGATAACTAAAAGCTAAGCTTGATAATTGAAAATAAAAGCTAAGTGTGAGAGCTAGAGGTCTTCCTGGAGGCATATATTTCTTACCTCAGCAGGCCAGAAAAACCCAAGACCCAGGGAACCACACGTAGGCTTACATAGAGAGTATCCAAGCTTCCAGTTAAGGCCTGTTTCCTATTCCAAAACAGATCCTGGTAGGGAAAGAATGGTATTCTGTTATATTGAATGAGGATATATAGATTGAGGTGCTCAAAGATTTTAAACTCTCAGAATTCAGTGGACCTCCTAAGCCTGAACAGATTGCTTATATCTTCATATTCATCATTAGCTGAAGAGAATGCAGAGGCCTCCCTTGCAAGATCTAGGCCAATAATTAATATTAGTAACTTAACCATTAACCAAGGTTAAGTCACAACATAACCCAATGTAGGCATATTAAACCTGAAAAGAGGGAATTGATTATAGGTCAAGGGATCTGTAGGACCTGACCAGCATGTAAAAGAAAATCTGGGAAAGTCTACAGGCGACCGAATTCTGAGTGGTCGAATAGGATGGTGAAGATTAAGGCTCAAATAGAGAGAATTTATTGATTTGAGGGTTTTCTTCCAACATATAGGATTAACACCGTGGGGAAGCTCTCAGGAGGTGATACAAGTGTGCTATATGGATGGCTAAAGATCAAGTTCCTAGGAGCATGGAAAAATTGATGGCTTGTATTATATGAGGGAGAAATGCCAGAACTTTAATTGTAGATAGAGGAATTAAAGAAGGAATTAAAATGTTCGAAGTTGAGAAATGTTGGAGGGAATAAGCTATGTAAGACCTGAAAAGTCAGCCATGGACTCCGTTCCCTGGAAGGCCTCAGACGGGACATAATTTATAAAGTATAAGTAGTGGTGATAAGCACCACTGTATGCTTATACTGCAGCCCCACTATAGGGCAGGGTTGATGGAGGAGCTTTTGTTACAAACCTGGGCTTACTGACAAATGCCAGTGTTAGGATCCGAAACGATGGATGGCAAGAGGTGACACTTAAGCAGCAAAAGTCAGCTTGGCATACTCATTAGTATGTGTCATAATGTTTCAGGGGCAGCAATGTGATTTCTGCAGAGTCATAAAAATGTTAACTAGAAAATTCTGTTCCAGTGACAACAAACAGATGGGCAGTTAACAGTGTCAATATCCTACCTGTAAATTAAAAAGAAATCAGTGACGGTTGGTGAGAAAACTGAGTGCTATTCCCCACCCACCCACCACCATTCCTGGTTTATCCCCCTGCAAAGCCATGGTTCTTAACTTTGTACCGAACTTTTAGATCTGAAACTCATTGTGCAAAGAAGTGACTGACCCCAGAAGGAAAAAATCTCACAACACCACAGCAAGTATCCATGGTAATGATTTGTGCAGTCCTTCCTGAAAGGGAACTACTACCATTATTCGGGTAAATATACACTGAGGAAAAAGAAATACACAAATATTCCAAATACAGTTGGACAAAGAGTTCAATTTACTATTAGCACCAGGGAATCTGAAGTGTCATTACAGTCTCACTGTTAGAAGGGGAACATATAAAAGCCAGGATATTACTTTAATTTTAGCCCAAGTGCACTTCTCACTGGGTTAACTGAGTCTGCAGACCCACTGGGGGCTCATATACTTGATCCCAAGATGAAAACCTGGGATACACATAATTGGTCAATGCCACAACTCTGAAATGGGCTCTAGGAGATATTATGTTTGAGAAAGCTACATGGACACCTTTGAAACTTCTCACCTTCTTCAACCAAGATATCATAAATCAAACACAGTACAGTATCTAGTATCTGGACATTTCTTCTTCTTGGTATGTAGAAAGTTGCCAAAAAATGCCAAGAAACGCCTTCAGAAACCATAATTCTATTTTGAGCCCCCTTCAAGTGGTAAAGCAAACTGAATAACTGCAAAGAGAAGTGACCCCCAGAAGAGATGGGACAATTTGTCCAACTTTTGGCAGAGCAGTAGGAGGAGCAGGCAGCCACCAGAGAGGTGAGTAAGAAGGACACAGTTTGGAGTTTTACGGTGGTTTTAAGGCTAAGAGTGGGTTGATGTGAAAATCTCTGGACAGCCACAGACACAAGAGAATCCATACCGCCTACCTTCTTTTTTCCCCCATGGACTTCCACTTATCAACCACAAGACTTGGGATGGAGGAAGAAAACCAAGAGAAACCCTTGGGTGATGCATGCATCCAGAGAGCCTGCCTGGGTTTGAAGTAGAGTAGTGAAACTAAAAGAAATCTGTCCCTGTTCTGATTACTAATTTAGAACAATTCAGCAATCTTCAGAATCTGGGGGCAGCACATCTTCTTGTTCCAGGATCCATCATTGAGTAAGAGATAGAGTTTTCTGCACTGGAGGAAGAGCTTACTATCCTGCACCTAGAGTTCACCCTAAACACAAGGCATGGGTGGTGTGGCCCATGGGACAGAGAGGAAACCCCACCCACACTGGCCCCAGTGCCTAATTGAAGCACCACTGGGGGAGAAGCAGAGGGGCATTGAGTACAAGGCAAGCGTGGTTGCTGGGAAAGGACCAAGAGCTTGAGAGAGCCTCACATTGGAGTCTTGGCTACTCAGGGTCTGCCAGAGACAGAGGGTGAGCAGGAGGACGGAAGCTCCTCTCTCCCCCTACCCGCTGCCAGCACTTCAAACCATGCACCTTTGCTCTCTTGCGGGTATGGAGTACTAGCCAAGTGCAGTCTGCCCCTGGACGAGGGATGGAGGACTGAGAGAGGCACCTGGTAACAGGCATGAAGGCTGAAACCTGAGGACAGTACTCCTGGATAAACCCTCATGTTCCAGGCCACAAAGTAGCATGAAACCGAGCGGTCCACTGCTGTTTGATGAAGCTGTTAGGGCACTGGAGGTGACTGAGGCAGCAGCAAAGCCCACTCCCCACTTTACTTAGGGCCAGATTGACTCAGCACCCCTCCTAATGTCCTGACCCAAGAAGTAGCATGCCCACATCTGGGCATAAATATAATTATCATTTTGGTGGTTGGACATGCATTTCTAACACACACTGGCTATATCATTATGAAAAGAATGGTACTTATATTATGTACATGCATATATAAATATATGTGCATGCTTCTAAATGTGTATGTATATGTGTATATAATATATGTATGTATATATACACATATACACACACATGCTTCTCACATAACTATATGCTCTGTATTTAATATGCATGGAAACAATTTTTTAGAACAAAAACCACATAAAAGGAAATCTATTCAAATTTGTTTCCAGGGCAAGAAATTCTGAGTAATGTCCAAAATTACATATATTAAAATCACACTATAAATCAATATTATTAGAAATAAAGTGAAAGAGTTCCCTTTTCAGAACTGGTGGCCCTTTGGGGATTTGGAACTGCAATCAAGGACATATAGAATTCATTTTTCTTTGCAGCTTTATTGAAATAGAGTTGACATAAAATGAACTGCACATATTTAAAGGGCACAATTTAATAAGTTTTGATATATATATATATATATATATATATATATACTCCTAAAGCTATGACCACAATCAGTCATTTCTCCCCTTATGAAATCATGATTCCTAATTCAGTTTCCAACTTTTGGATCTGAAACTCATCGTGTGAAGAAGTGACTGAGTCCTCAAAGGAAGACTCTCGCAACAACACAGCAAATACCCATGGTAATGATTTTCACAGTCCTTCCTAAAAGGGAACTAGTGCCATTTATTCACATCCTTGCCTTGGTTTTGATCATAGAAGGAAATCATTCAGTCTCTTATGATTAATTAGGTATAAACTGTAGGTATTTTATAGGCATATCATATTCTGTAGCTTGAAATATTTCTTCAACCTGAATTAGACTAAGGAAATTTCCTTCTAATATTAGTTTGTTGGCGAGTTTTTGAAAGGAATGGATATTGGACATTAGCAAATGTTTGTTTAGTATATACTCATTTTTTCCTAAAATTTTTGTGTTTATCAGAATGCTAGCCTCATAGAATGATATCAGAATAATGCTAGCCTCATAGAATGATAAAGTTTTTCCTTATTTTCAAATTTTGGAATAATTTATGTTGGAATATTATTTTCTTTCATTAAAGACTTGACACAATTCCCTGGTAAGGGCATGTGTATCTGGAGTTTTGTTGTGCATGTTAACTAAAAGTCTAATTTTTAAAATAGAGACATGTGCATGCTATCTATTTATAATTAGGTTTGTCAGTTTCTTTCTTTGAAAGAAATTAGAAAATTGTTAAATTTATTAATATAAAGTTGCATATTATTATCATCATTAGTAGTACCTGGAATATATGTAGTTATGTACTTCTCTCATTCTTGAGAAATAGAGAAATTGGCTTTTTCTCTATTTTTTGCTGATTAGATTGGGTAAATTTTATCAATTTTCTTGATAATTTCAAAAAATCAGCTACTGCTTTCAGAGATTTGAATGACAAGAAGAATTCAAGAGGCCATTGCTGTCTTTTAAGATGAATGGGGCTATATGCAAGGACCAGAGAGAAGCTACACAGAGCTGAGTTTTGGTCAACAGCCAACAAGGGGGTCTTACAGTTGAACTGAATTCTGCAAATAGCAGCATAAGTTGTTAGAGAAGCCCAAGCTGCAGAAAGGAATGCAATAGACTAACACCTTAACTTCAGCTTTGTGAGATCCTAAGCACTGAATTCAGAAAAACCAATCATACCATCTCCGATTTCTGAGGTAGAAGACTGGGAGATAATAAATGAGTGTTATTGTAAACCTCTAAATTGTAATTTGTTATGTAGCAGTAGAAAACTAATAGACAATATTAAGTTACTGTAAACAAGACTGTGTGATATCAGTGCAAAGATAGACATATAGTTCAATGGAACAGAGTCTAGCAATATACAGACATAAATATATATGCACAATATTCATACATATGTATACGTATACATGTTTATATATGCATACACATACGTGTTTATATATGTATATATAAAAAAATCCAAAGTCAAATAATTGTCTAAACTGGTACCAGAGCAATTCATTGGTGCAGGAAAATCCCTTGAAGAAATTGTTCTGGAAAAATTTGGTATCTGCATGATGAATTGATCACCTGACCCTTATATCATTCCTTACTTAAAAATCAATTAGGGATAGGATAGACCTAAAGGTAAAACTAAAATAAGAAAGTTTCTGAAGAGAAACCAGGAACATTTCTTTGTACCTTGAGATAGGCAAAAATTTCTTACAGAGGACACAGAAAAAGCAAACCATAAAAGAAAGTGATGATTTGGGCTTGTCAAAATTAAAACTGGGGTAAATCAAGGAGCCTGGGTGGCTCAGTCGATTAAGCGTCCAACTTCGGTTCAGGTCATGATCTCATGGTTTGCGAGTTCGAGCCCTGCATCGGGCTCTGTGCTGACAGCTCAGAGCCTGGAACCTGCTTCAGATTCTGTGTCTCCCTCTCTTTCTGTCCCTCCCCAACTCATGCTCTGTCTCTCTCTCTCAAAAAGAAGATAAACAAACATTAAATTTTTTTTTAAAAAGCTTATGTAAATCAAATTAGGAAAATAAACAGGAAAACTCTGAGGGAACATTTTTACAGTATATGTTTCAGACACAGGGCTAACGTATAAAATCCACAATAAACTCGTACAGGTCAATGATAAAAACACAAACAACCCAGTTATAAATGGGTAATAAGTTTGAACAGACATTTCACAAAAAAGGATGTACTCACTGTGAAAATGATAAACATGACTTGGCGAGGCTTGGAGCCACTGGGAATCTCATACATTATTGATAAGAGCTTAAAATGGTATAATCATTTTGGAATACTTTTGGCGTTTTTTAAATTGAACATATTTCTATCCCGTTACTCCAAAATTCCCCTTCTATCTAATGTAAATTATAGCATACACCCACAAGTAATCTTACACAAGAATTTTCCTACATTTCACTCATAATAGCCAAAATTAGTCATAGTCCTAATGTTTGTCAACAAGAGAAAATGTGGCAGTATATTTATTGAATGGAACATTGTTTATAAATAGAAAAGAACTCCTGCTGTTATCCACTGCTGGTAAATTCATATAGAATCACTTTGTAAATGAAAGAAGCCTGATATACAAAAATACAGGCTATGAAACTGTAGAATAAAGAAACTAACCTACAGTGATAGAAATCATTCTTGACAGACTGGAAAAATAAGAAGTGCTAGAATTGGAAGGCTTGGTATGAGACTTACAGTCCTGAGAGTGGAAAATGGACAAATTATTATGTCTTGCATATCCCATCACAAAAGTAAGCACAATGTCTGCTAAGTCTCTGTGTTCTGGAAGCAGCACATTCCTTATCTGGCTAATAATGCTTCAGCCAATATATTGAGTGGCACGAGTGACAAAAAAACATTGACAGCTTTCAGTAGTATCCAAATCAGGAAAGGGCTCTGCAGCAGTTTTGGGCTAAAATATGAGGAGTTTTGCTTCTTGTACTGTTTTTGGAAGTATTTGTGCTGGAAAAAATGCCATGTGGAGTTAATGGCAAGCCCCAGTAGGAGAAACAAAATGAATACTTTCAGTGTTCCCGAGTAAAGCCAGGCCATTTGCAGTAGGGGATTATATGACTTATGGAAAATTCATCTTGACACACTGCTATTGAGATGGAGCTTCTGACCATCAGACACAAAAGAGATCGTGAGGCCAAAACTTCCTGTAATGAGCTGAGTATCATTCACCAACGACACCATGAGAACAAGTCTAGCAGTAATGTGTTGTGAGTCAGAAGTGGTGCATCCAGGATCAAATAGGAGTAGGAACTGAGTATAAACAAGTTCTAGTTCCATGAACAGGTCACTCATACTGTCATGTCACCCATCACAATTTACCAACAAGGAGCAGTACCTGTGTCTACATGGGCATTCCTTACGACCAGCTGACACAGGGGAAAATAGCCCAAATTTGGTTCACAGTTGTGATGTGGCTTGGAATGTGGGTAGAGGTTAAAAGTTACTGTGACTGCATGAAAAACTCACTCCTGAAAGATAGTCATAAGAGAAAACTGCTGAAATGGCAGAACTTCACACCTGATCATCCACTTTGGATGGGAAGAACTATAGTCTGATGTTAGAATATACATGGATATGGACATGGTTAGAATATACATGGCTGGAAGGAGAAAGAAGCCTGGAAAGAGAAAGATGGGAAAGTCAGGAAGAAAGGAGTACAGGGTAGAGGGTTTTGAATAGACATGTAAGACTGAACATACCCTTTGTGTTCTTGTCACACTCAAAGCATTCAACATGGAAGAGACATTAAATGACTGGGTAAACATTGTAACTTGGCAAGTTGACATGAGCCATCTTGTGTCATTTGCCAATCTGTTGCTGGCTTATTGAACATGAGTATAGTAATCATGCTGCAGGATTGAAGACCATAGGTGGGCTCAACAGTGTGGGCTCCTAGTTAACAATGTTGATGTAACTAACACTGTAACTATTTGGGGACGTTTCAAACTGCACCCATATAAGATGGCAAACTTAATCAATAAATCCTTGTATTCCAACTACTCCACTGGCCATTCTTTGATCTCTCTCCATCTCTTCAGGCCTCCTATTCCCTGAGACACAACAGCATGTAAATTAGGCTAATCAATCACCTTGGAATAACCTCGAAGTGTTCAAGTAAAAGAAAGAGTTGCACATCTCTCCCTTTAAATCAAAGCTATAAATGATAGAGCTTCTTGAAGAAGGCATTACAAAAGCTGAGACAGGCCAAAAGCTAAGCCATACCTGTACCAAGAGTTAGCCTCTTTGGTACAGAAAAGAAAAGTTCTTGAAGAAAATTATAAGTGCTACTTCAGTGAACACATGGGAAATAAGAAAGTGAAACAGCCTTATTGTTAATATGGAGAAAATTTTAGTGGTCTGCATAGAAGATCGATCCAGCCACAACCTTTTCTTAAGCCAAAGCCTAATCCAGAGAAGACTCTGTCTTCAATTCTATGAAGGCTAGGTGAGGTAAGGAAGTTGCAGAGGAAAATGTTGAAGCTAGCAGAGGTTGGCTTATGAGGTTTAAGGAGAGAAGCCATCTTCATCACATAAAACAACAAGGTGAAACAGCAAGTGCTGATGTAGAAGCTGCAGCAAGTTATCCAGAAGGTCTAGCTAAGACAGATAATGAACCATTACTAACCAAGAGATTTTCAATGTTTATAAAATCATTTTTTTTATAAAATCATTTTCTATTGGAAGAAGATTTCATCTAGAACTTCCACAGTTAGAGAAGAAACGTCAATGCTTGGCTTCAAAGCTTCAAAGGAAAAGCTGGCTCTCTGGTTAGGGGCTAATACAGCTGGTGACCTTAAGGTGAAGCCAGTTCTTTTGCCATTCTGAAAATCCTAGGGTCTTTAAAAATTATGCTGAATCTACTCTCTCTGTGCCCTATAAATGGAACAACAAAGTCCGGATGACAGTATATCTGTTTACAACATGATTTACTGGATATTTTAAGCCCACTATTGAGACCTCCTGGAGAAAAGATTCTTTTCAAAATATAAATTTTCAATTACAATGCACTGGTCATCCAAGAGTGTTGATGGAGATGTACAAGGAGATTAATGTTGTTTTCACGCCTGCTAACACAACATCCATTCCGTAGCCCAGGAGTAAAGACTCATCTCAACTTTTGAGGCTTATTATTTAAGAAATAAATTTTGCAAGGATGTAGCTGCCATAAATAGTGATTCCTGTGATGTATCTGGATAGAGTAAATTGGAAGTCTTCTGGAAAGGATTTACCATTCTAGATGCTACTAAGAATATTTGTGATTCTTAGGATAAGAACAAATGATTGACATGAACAGGAATTTGGACAAAGTTAACTTTGAGGGGCTCAAGACTCTATTGGAGGAAGTAACTATAGATGTGGTAGAAATAGCAAGAAAATTAGAATTAGAAGTGAAGCATGAAGATCTGACTGAATTGCTACAATCTCATAACTTTAATAGAAGAGGAACTAATTTCTGTGGATGAGCACAGAAAGTGGTTTATTTTTTGTTATTGTTGTTTCAAGTTTTATTTAAACTCTAGTTAGTTAACATATAGTGTAATACTGGTTCCAAGAGTAGAGTTTAATGATTCATCACTTAGATATAACATCCAGTGCTCATCAGAACAAGTGCTCTCCTTAATGCCCATTACCCATTTAACCCATTCCCCACCTAACTTCCTCCATCAACCCTCAGTTTGTTCTCTATAGTTAATGGTCTCCTAAAGTTTGCCTCCCTCTCTTTATTTTCCTTTCCCTGTGTTCATCTGTTTTGTTTCTTAAATTTCACATATGAGTGAAGTTGTATGGTATTTGTCTTTCTTTGACTTATTTCACTTAGCATAATACAGTCTGGCTCCATCCACATCACTGCAAATGGCAAGACATCATTCTTTTGATGGCTGAGTAATATTCCATTGTATATTATTACCACATCTTCTTTATCCATTCATCCACTGATGGGACATTTGAGCTCTTTCTGTAATTTCATTATTGTTGATTATGCTGTTGTAAATATTGGGTTACATATGGCCCTTTGAATCAGCATTTCTGTATCCTTTGTTTAAATTTCTAGTGGTGCAATTACTGGGTTGTAGGGTAGTTCTATTTGTAACTTTTTGAGGAACCTCTGTACCATTGTCCATTGTGGCTGCACTAGTTTGTGTTCCCACCAACAGTGTAAGAGGGTTCCCCTTTCTCCATATCCTCACCAACGTTTATTGTTTCCAACGTCTAATTTTAGCCAAGGAAAGTGGTTTCTTGAGATGGAAACAACTTATGGTGAAAATGCTGTTAAGATTGTTGAAATGGCATCAAAGGATTTATCACATCAACTCAGTTTTTAAAGCAGTGGCAGGGTTTGAGAAGATTTACTTCAATTTTGAAAGTTCTACTGTGGATAAAATGCTATCAAACAACATTGTATGCTACAGAAAAGTCATTCATGAAAAAAAAAGAGGCAACTAATGTGGCACACTTTATTGTTGTCTTATTTTAAGAAATTGCTACAGGAGCGTCTGGGTGACTCCGTTGGTTAAGCATCCGACTTTGGCTCGGGTCATGATCTCACGGTTCGTGGGCTCAAGCCCCACATCTGGCTCTGTGCTGACAGATCAGACCCAGGAGCCTGCTTCAGATTCTGCATCTCCCTCTCTTTCTACCCCTCCCTGGATCGTGCTCTGTCTTTTCTCTGTCTCTCAAAAAATAAATAAATGTTAAAAAAATAAAAATAGAAATTGCCACGGCCACCCAAACCATCAGCAACCACTGCCCTCATCAGTCAGCAGCCATCGACATCAAGGTAAGACTCTCTATCAACAAAAAGATTATGATTTACTAGAAGCATGAAAAATATCATTTTTTAGCAGTAAATTATTTTTTAATTAAGTTATGGACATTGTTTTTCTTGACATTACGGAGTCATACACTTAATAGACTACAGTATAGTGTGAACGTAATTTTTATATGCACTAGGAGAATTAAATATTCATTTGACTGTCTTTGTTGTACTGTTTACTTGATTACAGCGGTCCGGAATTGAAGTACAATATTTCTGAGGTGTGCCTATACTTGGGTGTCCCTTTATATTACCTTACCTTCTTTTGACAGTAATTAGACAAGCACGGCACCATGGCTTGAGAAAGTCATGATGATCAGGAATTCAAAAACTTCAAGAATGAGGATATGGTTCATGCCACTGTGGAAAAAGAGTTGCTAGCTGAACCAGGTGAACTGGAGGGTAGGTAACAGAGGAGAGGGATAATAAATATCAGTTGTAGTTCCAAGACCAGTGGCACTGGGAGAGAGTATAGTTTGTTCTTCTAAACTTCCTTTTCTAAGGTCCCCACAGAAAGATATACTTCTTGCAATCTTAGAAGAATTTCACTCAGAATTTGCATAAAGGAATGGTTCCAGGTGGCACAATGGATATATTATCGTGATTATCCCCAGTTGTCCCTCCAGAAATAACGTCCTCCCTTAGATGCTGGGAGTAACCCCTAAAGAAAATCCTCACCTATCAGTCCCCTACAAGCATTGCCTCATCTGCCTTAGCCAGAGTTACACCTCCTTCACTAAGTGGCCCACATCCAATGACTGATTATTAGCCAGAAGTATGAAGACCTGGCTCCCTCACTTAAAGTAAGGACCATACACAGGACCATCACCAGCTCAGAAATCCCCATCAAATCGGATACGCTTAATTATGATTGCATCTTACCAAAACCTCTTTTTCCACTCAACCATTATGTTTTCCTTTCCCTTCAGTAGGTTGTTACCACAAAAGCATGCCTGAATCTTAAATCCTATCTCAGGTAACCAAGCTAAGATGATGCCTTTCCACTGTAAAAATATGAATGGATTTTGAATGTAGTGAAGATAACATTTTATATCTCTCTTTTAGAGCCGAAAAATGTTCTGCTTCCTAACTGGTATTCACACAGACAGAAAGAAGGTTACCTAAAACAATTAATCTCAATAAAAACTCATTTTATGGATTACTTATATACATTCAGTGCAGAAATACAGATAGAGATTGAGGGTCAGGTAAGTATCATAAATTAACATAATATGTTCCAAATTACTGCACCTAGCCCATAAGTAATAGTTGTTTTTCTAACATATGTTTCTAGTTTATGGACTCTTTCCAATAATGAGAAATTTTGTTCATTTTTGCTAGTAGGGATACAACATACATATTAATGATAGAAACTAGGCTTTAAATATGGTTTTATCTTATGTAAAATATCTTATGCTTTATCTTATGTCTTGATAATGGATAACTTTGGATGACCATTCAGCGTGTAAAATATTCTCTAAACCAGACATCAACTGACTGAGTTGTAGTTCAGTATCTTTTCAATAATCAAAAGGAGCCACTTATGGTTTCTGGGTTCCCCAGTCCACTTGGTTTCCTGACAGTTACTTTCGTATGTGTTGAAACCTCACACGTTCTTAACCATTCTCTCTAAATATAAATTAGCTAATGTGGTGTCAATTTCTTCTTTTATAAATATGATACATACTGTACTGTCTGTAAAGGAAAATAAAAACTAATGTGGGTGACAAGAGAATAAGTTACATTTCTTGAGAGATTACTTTACTTTTAGTATTTAGTATCCATAAATGTAATTCATACATTAAATTAGCGAATTTTACATTTTTATGCCTACTTTATAAAGGAAGAAACAGATCCAGAAAGGTGTCCAACAGCTTCACAGGGTTGTCTCAAAATCGTGCTGTTTTTTACTAAAACAAACATTGCCTGGTTTCACAAATCCTTTCAATTTTATCAAGTGCTGATAATCAAACTGACACTCCCACTCAACCAAGTATTCGTGACATTTTTCATCAAATGCAGCTTGTTGGTAGTTCACAGAAATTTTCTTTGTCTGAACTCAGACTTCTCACATATTTTCTTGTGACAATTCCCCACATGAAACATGTAAGCAAAAATGTTCAATTAGGCCCTGAAAACAAACAAAACACTAGCACTGGATAGTCTTTATTTGTGTCAAAGTAAAATATGAAAATGTTTCAGCACCTGTTTCCCAACACCCTCCAGATACAGACGTGAGAGATTGCATCTCTCAGAGCATCAGGATCATGTTAAAATTTTCTCTCTACACAGCTTAATAAAATACTTGAATGGAATAGCATGAAAAATCACTATATATTAATGAGTCCAAGAAAGTCTGGAAACCAGCTCATAGTCTGTGTTGGCAGGCATTTCTCCTACCCAATCATTTTTTTTTTCCCCTCACTGCTTTAGAACACTCAGGAGCCTGGCCTCTGCTTCATTGTGCTTTAGTTAATAGCTAGCAAAGGTCAAAAGAATATTTTTTTCTTTTCAAATACATAGTTGGGACGTGTTTTTACTAGATTCTGACTTTACTGAAGAAAGTATAACTTGGGAAGAAGAATATATTAAAACCCTGCTCCTTCTTGCTCGGTGACCTTGGTGTAATAATTTCATCAGTAAAATAATGCAATGTTTTCAGGGATATTTTACAGATTAGAAAAACTATCTCCAAAGCATTTTAAGTCTTAGAGAAGGAACCATATGAATTGAGGCTATTATTTTTTCTTGTTACTGTTATGGAACTATTTTCAGTTTGAATGCATTTATCAATGCTCTCTTTGTAAGACAGAATGTATTAAATTGAAACAAGAAAAACATATAAAAGTAATAAGATGAAAAATATTTTGAGATGAACATTTTTAATAAAGCTGCTTTTAAGAATGTTGCAGCCTTTTGAATTATATTTAATTTCGGCAGAGGTCAGTCAATCTTTGCTCCTCCCAAGATTAATATGAAGTGCATCCTTGAGCATTTTTAATCATTGGAACCTAAGTGACCTTAGGACAAAAACAAAGTTTAGCTAGAAATTTTGCTACACATCAGCATTTTCTTTGAACTTCAGAAATGCTGAGTATACAAATGCCATTCATGAACCAGGTTTACTCTTTAAGAAGAAAAAAAAAACTTTTAAGAAAACATTTATTTCATATAAATAGAGATAAAGTACATTTTTAAATATTTTCAAATAATCTGCCAATTCTTACATAAAATACATAATTTTAAAATATATACTACAGAAATGTCGACTTATACTACAAATAAATAAATATTATTAAGACACCATGTTTGGGTCTACTCAAAAACTGTACCTGACCCACCTTGAAAGAGACCCACAGGGGCACCTGGGTGTCTCAGTTGGTTAAATGTAAGACTTCGGCTCAGGTCATGATCCCATAGTTAGTGGGTTCGAGGCCTGAGTCGCCCTGGGCTGGCAGGATGGAGCCTGCTTCGGATTCTATGTCTCCCTCTCTTTCTGTTCCTTCTCCGTCCATGCTCTGTCTCTCTCTCTCTCTGTCTCAGAAATAAACATTAAAAAAAAATAATAAAAATAAAAATAAAACACTCACAGATCTCAGGCAACCAGAGGGTCCTTTGTGTCTAAATAAGAAAGTCTCAACCTAATAATAGATATATGCTTAAGGAACTCCAAAAATTAGTGAGTTCTAAGGTAGTATAATAACTCAGTTGTTTTGCAAAAGGTTGAGAAATGGTTTGCTTAGTGTGAATAAACATATAATGAATTTTTATTAATGTTTAGTGGACGCAAGCAAGGTGTTTGTGTTAAATAGTCTTCTAGGCTAAAATACAAGTCACCTGAACACTGTATCATGCTTGGGCAGGTTAGTATGGAATACCATAAGTCAAAGATGTATTCCTTCCTTTCTCTGGCATAAAATATATCATAGAAAAGACACTCTAAAATCATCTTTAAGTGAGGTTTACACTATTTCAGATCCTGAAATTAAAGGATGTAATGTCTAAAGTATAATCTTAATGAGTGTCTATGAGAAGCATTGAAGACGTGATTGCACAACTCTATTGTCTAGAAATAATTAATGTTTAGGAATGGAATGTGAGATGGATGAATATCCACAGTTTGGGCATGTTATTGAATAAGCAGCATGGCCTTTAGTTTGGGGACAGGAATTAAGGGGAAAGAAACATATGTGCAAATAGAATAAAAATATCTGTACACATATGATCTCAAGTAATTCACAAGATTTAGCTTCATCAAGAAGAAAGGAACTGGATGTCACAGTCTGGCAACATTTTTCTAAACTGGCATATTATATGAATATTAAATTTGACACTTTCATAAGAGCTCGCAATTTTATTTATAACATGTCACTTTCTAATTGCTTTTTTAATACTTTGCCTCCATAATAATTTCTTTATCCTGACAGTTTTTACAGGCTAAGTATGAAAACACTTCAAAAGATTTTTTTTCCTGTAATAGGTGAAGTTTTATAGCTGGACAACCAAACTGCAAAGTCTTACACTTCAAAGAAATCTTCTCCACTGGAACATAGTTAAAAAAATGTGAGTAATCTTTTAAAGATTTAGTATATCAGATTGATCTCTACATGTGTAATTGATTCCAGATGTTCTCATATTGCTTTCTCTCTTAATATGAAGATAAATAATTAGGAAATTGACAAATCATCTAGAGAAATACTCTATAATACCTCTCAGTATTTTTAGATATTTCATTCTACCTTTTCTCCTTGATTCATATGACATATTTTAACTTCAACATCAGTTGTGGTGAATATATATAGATATTTTTTTTTCAGCAACTATACTTACTAAAAGTTCTTATACGGGGTCTCTGTGATATTTTATTTAAATTCATTGGCCTTTGTGACATGCTTTAGAGAACTGCTGAAAAACACCATCCTTCCATGTTTATCCATCACAGTGTTTGAAGAGATCAACCATACTTTTGTGTACGCACGTGTGTGTTAGTGTGCTTGTGTGTTTTACAAGGCTGTCTAACAATAACAGCGCTACCTTTTTCTTGTGTATTATGATCCTATGCTTTCTCCTAAACCTTATTGCCCAAGTATGCACAACTTCTTGCAGTTTCTACTACACAAGACAGTCCTATACCCATGTCCATTTAAAAATACTGCCTGGGGGCGCCTGGATGTTTCAGTCGGTTAAGTGTCCGACTTCGGCTCAGGCCATGATCTCATGGTCCGTGAGTTCGAGCCCCGTGTCGGGCTCTGTGCTGACAGCTCAGAGCCTGGAGCCTGTTTCGGATTCTGTGTCTCCCTCTCTCTGACCCTCCCCCATTCATGCTCTGTCTCTCTCTGTCTCAAAAATAAATAAACATTTAAAAAATTTTTAAAAATAGTGCCTGAAGCAAGGTTGAGATTATTGCAAACCACAGAATTATATATTTGGGTATGAACACTTACTAGGTCTAGCTGTGAATCATGGTATTCCTTTCCTTGAGTTTTACATTTGTTTCTTCTGTTTCTTTATAACTCACATATTGACTTTGTACATTTCTCTCAGGTTTTCATGATCTTTTAAAAACCTAACCTACTCAGACCTTTAATGATCTGTGGTATTTAATGTCCTCCAGTGAATTATTGAGAGCAATATCAATATGAAAAGATCAGGTATTTAGGCTCTGAGAAGACAAGTTCCTTGAACAAGGGCAAAAATTCAAACAAGCCTAGAAAATGACTTGGTCCATGTGAAAAAAGCATGAGCCATGTGAAGACAGACACTTCAGGAAGCTGAGGGAAAGGAAGGGACGAAAGGCAAGAAGAATAAAGCTGGGCTTGTGGAATTCAGAGTCCTCGGGTGGAATATGGCGCTTTTTCTTTTCTTTTTTTTTTAATGTTTATTTATTTTTGAAGGAGAGAGAGACAGAGTGTGAGTGGGGGAGGGTCAGAGAGAGAAGAAGATACAGAATCCGAAGCAGGGTCCAGGCTCTGAGCTGTCAGCACAGAGCCCGACGCGGGGCTACAACTCACAAACTGTGAGATCATGGCCTGAGCCGAAGTAGGACGCTCAACCGACTGAGCCACCCAGGCGCCCCCCTTTTTTTTTTAATTTTTTTAAATCAAACCTCATTTTATATTACTATCATTTTACTTCCATTTTGCATCACATATTTTAGGTCTGCTGATGGCTACCCGTTGCCTAATGGTCAATGTCTGATAGACAATGTCTCCCCCTATTTTCCTAGAGCACTGGCATTTCTATGGAAAGACGCTGTACTTTATTATCAAGGAAACTTCGATTGAAATTCTAACTTCAATTGATATGTTGATATAAGTTGATTATAACTTATAATCGGTATGTTTTCTAAAAGTTTAGTTCCTTATTTGTAGAAGGATTCCATTTTGGGGCACCTGGGTGGCTCAGTTGGCTGAGCATCCGACTTCAGTTCAAGTCATGATCTCACGGTTGGTGGGTTTGAGCCCCACATCGGGCTGTGCTGACAGCTCAGAGCCTGGAGCCGGTTTCGGATCCTGTGTCTCCCTCTGTCTCTGCCCCTCCCCTGCTCATGCTTTGTCTCTCTCTATCTCTGTCTCTAAAAAAATAAAAAATAAATTAAAAAAAGGATTCCATTTTATTAATGAAATTAAAAATAAGAAAATGAGATTCGCATGCTATCATGGGAAAAATGTAGTTTGGGCTGTTGCATGATGGGGGTACTTGCCTGACTGTTACTTGTTAGCTATGTGATCTTTGACAAGGAACTTGTTCCCTTTAAGCCAAATAACAACATTTAACCATAGTAACTTCATATCTTGTCTGAGAGGATGAGATAATGCCTTTAAAATGCTTTGCACACAGTGAGAGCTCCATAAATGGTGGATATCACTGTTGTTGTTTTTGTTATTAGTACTTTAAATTACAAAAAAAAAAAAAAAAAAAACCACTTGATAACAAGAAGCCTAGTATTTGCTAGCAATCTGTATTCTTGTTTTGTTTCCTTCTTTTCCTACTTCCAGATAGCTGTTTTATAAATCTCACATTTTTGCATGAGAATCTGGAATGTTAACAGGTAAGAAGGAGATTGAAAAATTCAGATATTATTATTACAATAACCACCTAAAATCTGTTGACTTATTAGTAAGAAAAAAAGTAAAGTAGGTAGTGGAGAAAAAGTCTTATTAAGAGCTTCACAAAGACATCAAACCAAAGTATGCAAATGATCCATCTAGTTCTTTAAAATCAATATTAATAAACAACCCCCACAAGCATATTTTGCATATTCTTGCTACTTCAACTAATTTCCAACTATTTTCAACTAAAAAATTAATTCAAATTTGATGTCTACAGATAATACAGAGAACCATAGTTTCCTGATCTATATAGATATAAAATTTAAGAATACCTTTATGTGTAATGAACACATTTTCGGTTAAGATATACAAGCTAACATGTGATTTTAAACCAATGTGATTTTTTTTGCTTGGGTTGTCAAGTAAAGTAATAGGTATGTATTATAGAAATTTTGATATAGCACCATTATAATAAACTAGTCCATAAATAGCCAATGCTTCAACAGTCTATAAGTCTGTAAGTGAGGATTAAATGGGGCAAATCTTTTCTTAGTTTCATCTTCTTACTTGTTCAGTTTACTTCACACAGTTTTTCAAATGAGCTTTATAAAGGTTCCTAAGAGATACATCTTTGGTTCTTAAATCTTTATGTTAGTGTACCATTACATGACTACACAAAACTTAAATATTAAAAAGAAGAATTTTTCTACAAGATTACGGTTTTTATCCAAAGAGCAATTATCTACATGTCTTTTTCCACCATAGGAAACAATTTCTCTTACTAAAGTTATCTATTCAAAATAAAATAAAATGAATTACTATGGTAATTACACCACTTTTATACTTCAATCATTTAGTGATTTTATGTCATTGCCTTCTTCCTGAAATTTCACACATTCCATTTTTTCCTCTTTATAAATTTAAGAATTGGGGCTTACATTAAAAACATGAGCTATTGAAAGTTTTCTAGAAACTATATGACTATTATAAATAAATGTAACTAGCATTTGCCAATATCTTTTTACAAATTTTATTCCAGTTTTATTTGGATATAACTCACATAACATTGTGTATCTTTAAGGTACACGATGTAATTTAATATATCCATATATTGCAAAATGATTGCCATGATATATGTAGTTAACACATCCATCATCATATTGTATATTTGAAAGTTGTTAAGGGAATAGATTTTTAAAATTCTCACTACAAAAAAAGAAAGAAAGAACAAAAAGAAAATTGTATGCTCTGTTTTAATTAACACATATTAGTGAGCCATGTCAGACTGTGACCATTCGGGCCCATTTCCTACATTTATCTTACATAATTTTTTCTGACATTTGTTTCCTGAGAAGGAAAGTGGGAGACAAATTTAAGGGATCTGAGGAAGTGCAGGGCAAGAGTCAGTACTGAGTATTACTCCTCATCACAGCCCCAAAAGAACAGAGAAGAAAATCTGTTCTACACTGTCTAATGGCTAAGAGGTTGGCCTTCCTTCTACATGGGTGCTTCAGGCAACTTGTTTCCTGTGTGACTGAGCACAAACTACTAAACATCTCTATTTCTCAACTTTGCAGTTATAAAATAAGTGTATTAATATTTAGCTGCCTCTTGAGATTGCCATGAAGACAAATTTAGTGGCTAGAGGCATGATTTCAAATTAAAGCAACCTTTAATTATTTTTCTTGTTTATAGTTCGAATATCTTATATAGAATAAATTTATGAATGTTAAGAAAGATACAAAGCATAGATGAATACACACATCCACACTCCTAGGATAATAGAAGGACATGATAAAATGCAAAAGAATAAAATAAACAAATACAGAATCCTGCACAAATGGTTTACATCGTTGAAGGATTCTGAGGAAATGGGATATCAAAGAGCTAACAAGCTAGAGTACAAAGCAGAGATTCTTAAATATCTATATAAGATATATATATTTATATTAAATTTCCATATTTTTTCCAAAAAATGATGGGTGTATGTTAACATGGAGGAGAACATGTGCTATTTACATATTCCCTGATGGGTGCATTTTTGTTCAGAGAAGTCTCCTTAATTTTTTTTTCCTGAAAAAGTATTCAATAAGTGAATTATAGGGAAAAATTATTTGTTTGTATCCCCCCAAAAAGGTTAAAGAAAATTATAATTGGATGTCACCAGGGACTCACAAATTCTGCTTCAGGTAAAAGAATAAAAGGAGTCAAACTACCACTCCTTTTCTAGAAGAGATGCCCTATTGTCTACCCCCTTTCCAAGGGAGATGCCCCTGTTCTGGAGTCCTGAGCATTTTGGGCTCTAAAGATTTCCACTTTTTGGCAGCAGGCCAAACAAGTAGGGGTGGTTTCCAGATACTTCCTGGTATAATATTTGGAGAGAATAACATTTCACTGAGTTCTTTTATAGGGTATCTTAATTTTTCTATCAGATTCTGACACGAAGGATCAAATTATAGTCCAACTCAGAAAAGTATGGCATGTCCAGATTAGACAGGATGAACACAAACATTTGTATACTCACACACTATGCTTATGGTAAAGAAATGAGCATCAGATAAATACTTCTAGAGTCATTGTGTGTTCAAGAAGCTTTCTCAACCCAGAGCAAATAGAGCACCAGGAGACTTTCCCTCACTCCACAAATTGTATTAACTGAATAATAGCACTAAGCCATCAAAATATCTTATTTTATGTGTGAAATCATATATCAGGATGCTATTTTTTCTTACTGCAGGATCTAACAGGTGCTAAGATACCATATCCAACTATTTTCATCATAACAGCATTAAAGAGTATCATCAGTCTTCCTTTAAAAATCCAACAATAAACTACGTGTCTTGGCAAGTGAGTCAAGTCAATTTGCTTTTCTCTACAAATATGCATAATTACACAATCTCTTTAAAAAACTTAGAATTTTTACTATTAAGCCGTGGATAATACATTACATAGTAAATAGCTGAATCTAAATTTTTGTCTATAAACCTACTATAACTTGCTTTTATATCAAAATATTATTTTTAGAATATAAACTCAGGACATTGTTAAATGTACAGTATTGGATTTAGGATAATCCTCCCTAAATGGGATAGGTGCACATAATGATTAGTATACCTTGTAAACATGTTATTGCCATGAAACATCGACATTTTTACTGAATTTCTCTTGTTCCTAGACTGCAATTCTTAATGTATCCTATTAATAGCCAGTGACTTGATATGGTTTCAGTTGAGCTAAAATCACTTTTTAAATTTAACTTCAATTTTTTTTTTTGGAAAAAGTCTATTCATGTCTTCTGCCCATTTTTTTAATTGGGTTGTTCATTTTATGGGTGTTGAGTTTTATAAGTTCTTTATATGTGTTGGACACTAACCCTTTGTCAGATATGTCATTTGCAAATATCTTTTCTTATTCCATAGGTTTCCATTTAGTTTTGTTGATTGTTTCCTTCACTGTGTAAAAGCTTTTTATTTGGACGAAGTCCCAATCATTTATTTTTGTTTTTGTTTCCCTTACCTCGGAGACATATGTAGAAAGAAGGTGCTATGGCTGATGTCAAAGAGGTTACTGCTTGTCTTCTCCTCTAGGATTTTCATGGTTTCAGATTCCACATTCAGGTCTTTTATCCATTTTGAATTCATTTTTTGTGTATGGTGTAAGAATCGAGTTCAGTTCCATTCTTTTGCATGTTGCTGTCTAGTTTTCCTAACACCATTTGTTGAAGAGACTGTTTTTTTTTCCCATTGGATATTCCTACCTGTATTGTCAAATGCTTTTTCTGCATCTAATGAGAGGGTTATATGGTTCTTATCTTTTCTTTATTAATACGGTGTATCATGTTGATTGATTTGCTAATATTGAACCATCCTTGCAACCCAGAAATAAATCCCACTTGATTGTGATAAATGATTTATTTAATGTATTGTTGAATTTGGCTTGCTAGTATTTTATTGAGAATTTTTACATCCATGTTCATCATTGATATTGACCTGTAGTTCTTTTTTAGAAGAGTCTTTATTTGCTTTGGTATGAGGGCACTGCTGGCCTCATAAAATAAGTTTAAAAGTTTTCTTTACTTTTCTAGTTTTTGAATATTAAAAAGCTATAGTGATCAAAACAGTATGGTACTGGCACAGAAAGACACATAGATCAATGGAACAGAATAGAAAACCCAGAAATAAATCCAGAACTCAATCGTCAACTAATCTTTGACAATACAGGTAAGACTATCCAAAGGAAAAAACAAATAAATATAAAAGTCTCTCCAACAAATGGTGTTAGGAAAACTGACAGCAACATGCAAAAGAATGAAACTGGACCCATTTCTTACACCGTACACAAAAATAAATTCAAAATGGATGAAAGACCTGTATGTGAGACCTGAAACCATCAAAATCTTGGAGGAGAACACAGGCAGTAACCTCTTTGACATCAGCCATAGCACCTTCTTTCTACATATGTCTCTGAAGTAAGGGAAACAAAAACAAAAATAAATGATTGGGACTTCGTCCAAATAAAAGCTTCTACACAGCAAAGGAAACAATCAACAAAACTAAATGGAAACCTATGGAATAAGAAAAGATATTTGCAAATGACATATCTGACAAAGGGTTAGTGTCCAACATATATAAAGAACTTATAAAACTCAACACCCAAAAATTGAATAACCCAATTAAAAAAATGAGCAGAAGACATGAATAGACATTTTTCCAAAGACACACAGATGGTCAACACACACATGAAAATGTGTTCAACATCACTCATCATCAGGGAAATAAAAATCAAAATATAATGAGATATCACACACCTGTCAGAAGGGCTAAAATCAACAACATAAGAAACAACCGAAGTTGGCAAGGATGTGGAGAAAGGGGAACCCTCTTCCACTGTTGGTGGCAATGCAAACTACCACAGGATCCAGCAATTTCACTACTAGGTATTTACCAAGAAAAACAGAAATACTAATTCAAAGGAATACACGCACCCTGATGTTTAAAGCATTATTATTTATAACAGCCAAATTATAGAAACACCCCAGTGTTCATCTACTAATGAATGGATAAAGAAGATGTGATATATATACTGAAGTGGGTTCTATACTGACAGCTGTGAGCCCCATGTGGGGTTTGAGCTCACAAACCGTGAGATCATGACCTGAGCCAAAGTCAAATATTTAACCAACTGAGTCACCCAGGCACCCCTAACTAACTAGAGTTTAAAGAAAAATTTGAAAAGAAAAGAAAAGAATAAAGCAAGCACCTATACTGAAAAAAAAAGTTGAAAGAAAAAAATAAAATGAAATTCCAGAAATAAATAAATAAAAATTTGGAAGAGACAGATAGATAAATACATACATACATGCATATATACATACATCCTGGAAAAACAGAAAAAATTCTAATTAAAAAAATATTTGGCTATGATGTCTTTAATCCTTAAAAACATTAAACCACCTATAAAGAAAGGAATATATGAGGTTAAACAGCATTCACATTTCTATATGCTTTGAAAATAAGAAGTCAAAGACATCAAAACAATGTATTAAGAAATAAACCTAACAAATATCAATCAACTAACTTGACAAAAATTTAGAAATTTCTCCTTGAAATAAGCTGTATACAGAAGTATATATAAACATATATTTATGGGTAAATATGAATATAAATGTTTTTATTTGTACCTGCCGTACTTGATGTGCTGTAGTAATTCAAAAGTGTAAAAGTTGCAGACATTATACATCTTTGTGGGCTTGAAAAGGATATAATAGAGATTATTTGTTTCTAAACAATAGCAACAAATGTTTGTCCTACATAAATTTTCAATTTCTCTGTAATATCAGAAAACTAATTAGACAGTTGAAAGATGTTACCAAAAATAAGACAGAAAGACTGTTTTGTTATTATTAAGACATGCCTTCAGGATAATGAGAATTAAATTCACAAAAGGACATCTTGGCAAAATGCTCCCCATTGAATTTGATTCAGATAATACACATAAAAGAAAAGAATAAATTATTTTAATCTTGGAAGAAAACATTACAGTGTTTCACATACACCCTTCCATATTAATTCTAATTTCTATCGTCTGGATTATGACATGAATATAACTTGGAATCTGTTATGAAACTTTGTACAACAATTGAAAGACATTTACCTATGTTCATATAAATAAAAATTATTACTCCTTTGACAGAGTTACATTTTGTAATCACTCTGACATCATTACTTATGATAATCACTCTACCAACATTCCTAAAAAAAGTACATTTTTAAAAATTATACTTTTATGAGCACCAAAATCTAACCAGAGTATGTTAAATTAAGATGGCATTTGAGGAACTTTAAATTATAATATGAATTTTTATATAAAGTTTTTAATAAAATCTAATGAGCTTTGGATTTGCCATGTGATCTTAGATAAGACATTCAATACCTTTGTATCTCAGTATCTTCAAGTTACCAAGTTAGGGATTTTAGCACAAAATTTTATTCCAATGATGAAGTTTCCTGATTCATATTACTTTGTAGCCAAATCATTTGAATATATAACTTATTTAATGATAATAAGAAAACAATAGACTTCTAGAGTAAGATTCTAGGATCAGCCACATTTTAGTGTCTGTGTTGATTTAGAATGACATTCCACAAACTTAGATTTGTCCAAAAATATCAAAAACAGAAAAAATACATGGGGAAGAGGAAGGTCAGCACACACCTTTCATCATGTTTGAAATTAAAATTCAAGACAAGGGGTTTTTTGAATGAGTTATCCAATTGAATTTCCTAGGAATTTGGTATATGAAACTGGAATATCTTTCTTCAGATTTTAAATACATATAGATTAATGTAACTTTTTTTTGTTTTCCTCTAAGTTTAGCGAGTTTCTGAGCATTCAGGATGCAATGCAATTATTTTCTTGAAAGTCAAATGGCTATTTTAAAAACTATAGTTATAGGGGCGCCTGGGTGGCTGAGTTGCTTAAGCCTCACACTCTTGATTTCTGCTCAGATCAAGATCTCACGGTTTGTGGGATTGAGTCCTGCATTGAGCTCTGTACTGACAGCAACAAGCCTGGTTGAGATTCTCTTATCCCTTAGTCTCTGCCCCTCCCCACTCAGGCTTAAACACTCTCTCTTGAGACAGCCAAAATAAATAAGTGAACTTAAATAAATAAAAAATAAATAAATAAATAAATAAATAAATAAATAAATAAAAACTTGAGTTATAATTTTGTAGTTTTTATTAGATAGGAAGGTATTTTGTCACTTTTAGAAAAAAAAGGAATTGACTAGGGTGTGTATAAAATAGATACACATAATCTATACATATCTTAACAATTGTACTTTTTAAAATAATAAAATAATATAGAATACTCTATAATAACAGTAAAAATATAAAACAAACTTTGATAAACATAAATATGGAAAGCTTTTATAAGGAAACTTTAAAACTATTATCAAGATGTTTATTATTTCTGTAATATATTAGCTCAGCATCATTCCATTAAGAATAACAAAAGCATTCTATATTTAATTTGAAAAAAAAACCTACAACATGCAAAAATACCAGAGCCACTATAAAAAATAAAATGAAGGACTTTTTGCCATTTTTTTTATTTTTAAAGAACCAGCATAAAACTACATGTATTAAAATATAATCTTAGGTAAGAATGCCCATATAGATAAATGCAATATATTATATTCCGAAATATTATTGTAATTACATTTGGAATTTTTATATGTTAAAAGTAATAAGTATTTTAAACTACTAAGAAATGGATAGGTTATTTAACAAGGTGTCTGTAATAACTTGTTAGCACTTGGAGAAAAATAAGAATGCCTCTTTATTTTTAAAACTCAAGCAAAGTTCCATAGGCAAAATAATTAAAACATTAAAAAATTAAACCATGTAATAAAGAATGGTGAATGAATATTTTATAAACTTGGAATGGGAAGAGCTTTTTAAACAAAACCCATCGGGTTTCAAAACCAGGAAGCCATAAAAGAAAATATTGATTATTTTGACTATGCCCAAACTAGACTAGCCACTTAATATAAGCTACCACAAATAGCAAAAGGAAGATGAAAATCCAGTGAAATATTTTCAACACATTTGAAAAAGGCTGATTTCCTTAATAAAGAGATATTGCAGTATAGGAAAAAAAGGATTGATCAGAAATAGAATACCAATGACCAGTAACAATGAAAAAAAAAAGATTAACCTCTCTTATATTTCAAGATATGTAAATAAAAACAGTGATGATACAATTTTAATCATATTGGAAAATTATAACACCTAAGTGACTATCAGAATGTTATAGTAAGTATCAGTTAAAGTTAAGAAGTCAGGGACTCCTGGGACTCATTAGGTTAAATGTCTGACTCTTGGTTTCGGCTCAGGTCATGATCTCAAAGTTTGTGGGTTTGAGACCCATGTTGGGCTCTGCACTGAAAGCACAGAGCCTGATTAGAATTCTCTCTCCCTACCCACTTCTCTTTGCCCCTCCCTGCTTGCTCTCGCGGTCACTCAAAATAAATAACTTTAAAGAATAAATACATACATTTAAGAAGCCAATACCCTCACATACTATTGGTTAACATGTAATTGTACCATCATTTGGGAGAACATGTAATCAAAACTGTCATTGGGATTATCCATCAAGAAAACTCTTTTTGTAATATAAATCACTTTACCCTTCAATTCTACTCCCTAAATAGATGACACATAATTTTCCAAAGGTATGTTATAGGCTTTCCCTTACAATTTTATTTGAAATATGTTTTCAAAGTGGAGTTATTTAAATGCCTATGAGTATGAAACTGATTTTATAAAATTCATTAAAGTTATACAATTCTCATATTACAGAATAAAACAATGAGAAAAAATATGTGTTCTGAAATGGGTAGATTCCAAGATTCTGGTGAAGTGACTCCCATGTAGCATTTTCAAAATTTGCCTATTAATTAATAAATATGCTGCATACTTTTTATCATTTATATTCAATGCTATGTATCACAGTACACAATGTGTGAAGTGTAGGTTAATACATACCTTTGAATAAGCTAATGTTATTTCATTCAGCCATTAATTTTTATCCCTATCTCTCTGCAGTTTAAGGTTAAATGTTATTCTTATCCAGGTAGGAACACAGAAGTCTTTCAACAAATAATAGACATATAAAAAATAACAAATACCAATTGTAATACTAATATCTAAATTTATCAGCCATACTCTGTGCTCCAGGCCTTTAGCCAATTGCTGTAAATACATTATCTCATTTAATTATCATACTTATTCTATGATTTAGATATCAAACTCATTTTAAATAACAGATACGTTTAACAAACTTAAATACTTGTGTCCATTTATATTGCTAATAAGTAGCAGAGTTGTTCTGCTTTAAGAACCAAAGTCTGTGTTAAACTACAAACCCTTGCTTCTTCATATTTTCATGGCAACTATCACTTACAGTCTCTCTGTGTCTCTCACTCTCTCAAAATGGCGAAAGTTTCATTATCTTTCCTGTTTTTTTAAATATTTTTAAATAAATTCTATCACATGGAACTGTTGTAAATTGTTGGTAAACAGTGAATGTCAGAGATGAAAAACATATTCAGATTCTTAAATAAATCATTGACTAACATGGACTACAAAGATAAAAACAAACAAAGGAGAGTCATCAGCAGTATTTAAGATGAATGGAGAAAGGGAATCCATGAAAGAAACTGGGAAACATTTGCATTTAATTTAATTTTATTATTATTATTATTATTATTATTATTGTTATTGTTACTATTATTATTATTGTTATTTAGAGAGACACATAGCACAAGCTGGGGAGAGGAGCAGAGGAAGACAGAGAGAGAATCCCAAGCTGAGCATGGAATCCAACCTGGGGTTCAATCCCACAACCCTGGGATTGTGAACCCAGCTGAAATCAAGAATCTGCTCAACTGGCTGAGCCACCCAGGTGCCCCATGGGAAACATTTTTATAGAGGTAAGAAGTATATAAGGAGAGTGTTCAAAGAAATGAAAAGATGAATTTTGCTAGATGAATAGATGCTTAACATTATGAGATGGAGTCATAACAAAATTTTAGATAGCTAGGTTGTTACTGATGACCCCAATTGTTTCTTTGGAGAGATGGGGGCAGGGAATTTGTTTGGGAGGTTAGGGTATACATATAAAATGAGAAACTATGAATTGTAACTAAAGAAGACTGCAAGCAGTATGACACATCAAGAGAAGCAATAAGATGGTAAGAGGGGAAAGTGAAGACAAAGACGTAGTTCTATTTTAAAATTTTAATGTTTCACATTGAAGACATGAGATTTGATGCTCATAGGAAATAAAGAAAAGAACATGAGAAAATATCTATGAGAGGGAGTTAAGTAACTTGATAAAACCTAGCCTCAAGGGATAAATGAGGAAATATGATTCCAAACATGTGTGGATTATCCTTGGATAGGAAGAAGAACATTTTTTCTTTCAGCGAGTGTGAAAGGAAATTAAGACAAGAAGGTTCATCTTTCTAAGTTAAGTAAAAGGAATTTTTAAGTAAAAAAGTAAAAGGATTTACATTTTCTTCTGAAGTAAAACTCAAGATCATTTGCTAACAGTGAGATCAGAGTTGGACTGGTGAAATCTTTGAATAATTCTAGAGATCATCCGAAAGACTGGAAAAATATAACAGGTTATTGTCCAGTTTTCTGGTGTGAACTGAATTTGGAACTCATGAAAATAACTATATAAAGCACTTAAATATGTCCTTTTACACTAGAAGTTCACTAAATTCTGGAAATAAAAATGGAGAAGATTTTTGGTTGATTCAGAGGTTGGATTTTGGAGGGCAATTGTGAGAGAACATCGAGGGGAACAAGGGAGTTGGTATTGGGAGACGAAATGATTCAAATGATCAATAATTATTGCATCAATTTGATAAGTATTTTATCTGTATGAAGCCTGTGGTAGTAACTTCCAACCCCTCAACTATTTGATTTGCTTCCTAATGGTTTCTTTCAGTACCTTTCCTTCCAAATGCACCTTCTAGTCAATGCTCCATTGCTTGTCCTTTCACTTTCTATTAATTAACTTTAATTGCCTTGTGCAGTTTCCTTTCTCTGGAATCTGTATTCCAGGTGTTAGAAATGTTTAGATACCATGAAGAGTAGAGGCACTGGAAATGCATGGACATCACACTAGAAACTGCACGGCAATCTTATGTCCCTTGCGAGTCACAATTCTTCCTGGTAGCAATTGAAAGTTTTCTGATAACTCATTAAACTACTTATCCTATATCTATCTATCTATCTATCTATCTATCTATCTATTAATCATCTATCTATATATATATATATATTTACACACACACATACATATGTATGTGTATATATACATACAAAGACACATTGGATGGATGAAAGGTGTACACACATATAGAACTTTTCATGGAAATCTGGTTAGAGGAGACACTAACCTTAAAAATTTTATTCAAAATATAGTAAGTACTGTCACCAGAGAAGGACAATACAATGTAGAGACACACAGAGGAAGCAACTAACAAACAAGTGGAAAGTCAGGGAGAATCTACATTGAAATTTGTGTGATTCAAATAGTTCATGTTGCTAAAGAGTAGGGAATGTCAGATGATTGTAGACAGAATTGAGGGTACCAACCTCAGAGATAGCCTGATGCACTAAGAAGAAAACCATTTGTGCTGCAGGATAGCATATGATGAGAGGGGGGACACTCTGGGGAAGAATGCTATTTGGGGAAACATCTCTGGGAAAGGATGAGTTATCAATATGTATGTTTTGATGAATAATGGGTAATCACTAGTGGGAAAACCCAGATTTCTAGAAAGAAAAACATCTAATTTGTGTGAGAGTGAAATGACTGTGCTAGAATTCCCATGTGGTCTGCTCTGGCATGGTACACTTTGAGGAGCGTGAAGCTTGAGATTTTTTTTTTTTTTTTTTTGTAGCTCCTATTACAGTTATGAACTGTACTAAAAACACCACCACAAATAATGGGCAGGGCAAAGTTTTGAGCAATACAGAAAAATATAAAGAAGAAATGAGGATCACCTGTCATTCTACCAGAGTTGTTGCCCATACTTAGTATTTTTTAAGTGTTTATTAATTTATTTTGAGAGAGAGAGAGCACAGGGAATGGGGCAGAGAGAGAGAGAGAGAGAGAGAGAGAGAATCCCAAGTAGGCTCCACACTGTCAGCACAGAGCCCAACTTGGGGCTCAATCTCACAAACCATGAGATCATGACCTGAGCCGAAATCAAGAGTTGGAAACTTAACCAACTGAGCCACCCAGGTGCCTCTACGCTTAGTATTTTAATAAATTTCTTTCTATTGATTTTCTTCACTTATAAGAAGGTATCATTTTACTCAATAAGGATCACATTTATTGATGTATCCATGAGCCCCTAGGAACTCTTGTTCTTACATTTTACCAAAGGTAAGGAATTATTAAAAAAAAAAAACAACATAATCTCTTTTTGGTTTGCATATGTGCAAATTTTATGTAGTAATAGACTTAAGAGAGACAACTTCAAATTGATTCTTATTTCAGCATACTTCCAACCCAGAAGCTATCTCCTAATGCGATTTCCTCAGATATCCTCTCCTGGAGATGAATATTCTCTCTAACTGTGGCTCAAATATGTTTTCATAAAAGGGCACTTAGAGCTGCTTTGGAAATTGCTATGATAATTGCCAAAATATTTGACCACTTAAAATCTCTTGATGAAATTATCCTAATCACATTCCTCACTGCCTGTGCTCTGTCGCTCTTTCCCTCTGTTTTGCTCTGTCACTAGTCGGTCTTCTTTCAGCCCAGACAAATGTGAAAATGAAACTTCACAGGCAACATAGCATCTATCCCTTTTTCTAATAAGAACAATTTAAAAGTGTAAAGTATGTAAGAGAAATATGTGTCCTCAACTGGCAAACACAGACTGTGTGAAAATATCTGCTGCTTTCAGCATCCTGAGTGATTTTAGAGATAAGAAGGAAAACAGGCAAACAAAATCTGCTTTAGAAGAAAAAGATTTGGGTCTAAATCAGACATCCCTTTGTGATTTGGCAAGTTTTCTAACTTCACATACGCTCTGCTTCCACATCTGTAAAATGGATTTAATAGTACACATTAGAAAAGCATTTAGAAAATAAAAAGGAGATATTGTGTTTAAAGTGTAGGCTATATACTAAAAACTCAAAAATACAATTTCCTTTCCATTTCCTTCAATTGCGATCTTCAAAACCCATGTTTTTAACCCCCGTTTAAAAAAATTAAAGTGTGATTGGTGTACATCATATTATTTCAGGTATACCATGTAGTGATTCAATATGTGTATGCTTTGCAAACCAAACACCACTATACATCCAGTTACTCTCCATCACCATACAAAGTTAATACAATTTTATGACGGTATTCCCCATGCTGTACATTTCATCCCCCTGATTTATTTATTTTATGACTTTAAGTTTGTATCTCTTGATCCCATTTATCCATCAGCCCCCCTCAACTTCCATCCTCTCTGGCAACCCACTCTGTTTTATGTATTTATGATTCTGAGTTTTATTTTGTTTTGTTTGTTTTGTTTTTTAGATTTCATTTGGAGCTAACATCATGTGGTATATGTCTTTCTCTGTTGAATTATTTCACTTTGCAAAATACCTTCAAGGTCCACCCAATTTTTCACAAATAGCAAAATTTTGCTCTTTTTTTATGGTACACACTACATCTTCTTTGTCCATTCATCTATCAATGGACATCTAAGTTGTGGTCATATCTTGGCTATTATAAACAATGCAATAAACATAGGGGCGCATATATCTTTCCATATTTCTGTTTTTCTTTTCTTCAGGTAGACACACTCAGAAGTGGAATTGTTGAATCATATTTTTATTATCTCTTTGTATTATTTTTATTTTTTGGAACTTCTAAACTGTTTCCAGTGGTTGCACCAATTTACCTTCTACCAACAGTGTATGAAGATTCTCTTTTATCCACATTCTGGCCCACCTTTGTTACTTCTTGTCTTTCTGATAATAACCATTCTGGCACGAAGTGATATCGATCACCATTTCTCTGATGATTAGTAATGCAGAACATCTTTTCATGTGCCTGTTGCTGTGCTTTATAGTCAATACACATTAAAAGCTTATTGTACTACACCAAAATATTTTACTGTAGAATAATTTTTAAGTACTCTATCAATTATACATAAGAAACTTATTAACCTGTAGGCTCCTATTATTGCCATAATCCTAGTAGATATTTCTGTAATAGTTGTTTTCCCAAGTTGTGAAAACTGGTACATATCAAATACTAAAATCTGAATGCCTATTTATCATTAAAGATGTAGCTCAAGGTTGGTTCAGCCGATCGGCCTTCCCAACATTCTCAAACTTTCTTGCCAATCTCACCCTATCATACCATAACGCACTAACCTTTTCTCTTTTAATATACCTACCAAATTATGAAAATAATATTTTTTTGCCTTACATGGTTGAATCTGTGGGCAGCTATCATCATGAGAAAAGCCCTATTATAAGTCTAATGCCTAGAACAGAGAATGATGTTAATTATCTTTCCTGAATAGCTGGAGGAATATAGAGAGAAAATAAGGAGAATAAGGAGGAAAAAGATATAAGGAAAATAATTACAAAAAAATTAATTATGAATAAGTGGCTTTATAAGAACTTAAAGATTGCTACATGGATGGCTTTGATAACTTCCATTACTTGATAAAGTCAGATACCAGGTGTATTGTTTCTTTATTTTTTAAATTTTGTTAATGTTTATTTATTTTTGAGAGAAAGAGACAGAGCCTGAACAGGGGAGGGGCAGAGAGAGAGGGAGACACAGAATTTGAAACAGGCTCCAGGCTCCAAGCTGTCAGCACAGAGCCTGACGTGGGACTCAAACTCACGAGCCAACACATGAGATCAGGACCTGAGCCAAAGTTGGACGTCCAACCGACTGAGCCACACAGGTGCCCCCCAGGTGAATTGTTTTAATAGGCAGTATCAAAAGTTCAGAGCTATTTTATTTAAAATATATATCCTTAAAATATGCTATAATTTAATATAGGTTTCTATATTAGTGAGTATGATTAGTATCATTCCTATTCTAAATTAGAAATTATCTTATGCAAACTTTTTAATGATTTATCTGTGATTGTTTCACCCTGAACATAAGAAAAGCTAGCATAATTATCAGTGTGATCGAAAAGAATTTTGACAGACTATATTATGATTTCCTTTCCTTGAGGGCTGGGGGAAGAAAGTAATAATATGTGTGATATTAAATTGTGTTCACAGTTTGTTCAAAATATAGGATAGATCAAAACAGCTTCCTATAGGCCAACATGACTTAGCTGAAGTTTTTGTTTCCTTACCGAACTCTGTCTGCATAAGACTGATGTAGTAACTGAGCTACAAATAATTAAACTTCTAGTCTTATGATCAGGCCTTTGAAGAAAAAAAATCAATATGTTTCATGTAAGTCAGTTTCAAATAAATCAAATTAGGGAAGAGTCCCATGAGCAGTAGTTATTGTCCTAAAGGGCAGGGAGAAGGGAGGGAAGGATATTGTAGACCAGTTCTCTCATCCTGGATACACAGTAGAATAATTTGTGAAGCTTTAAAATTATCAATATATCATCACCAACATTATTGGTGATTTAATTTTTCTGGAACCAGGATGAGCATTTCTATTTTCAGGACAGCTTAGCAAGCAACAGCACGGGGCAGGTCGGTTTGGGAACCACTGGCTTATAGGGAACATGTTAGAAATCTTAGCCAGAGACAGATGTAATGCACTTCTTTGAGATGCTATTTTGGTTCACTCCCACTATTTTTCACAAAGCATTAACCAAACAAAAAGACTGAATTGAAGATAGGGGCTGTGATGGGATAGGTAGGTGTGTTGTTTTTTTTTAAATTTCCTCTCTAAAAGCACACATTGGGCATGCTATCTCTCTCTCTGTCTCTCTTTCTGAATTGCTTTATATAGTTGCCTTATATTGATAGACTGAAGTTGAAGTAGCTATCTTGTATTTTTTATATTTATCAAAAAAATAATAAAGGAACTTACAACCTTATATCTACGAGACCGTGCAATAGTAATTCTTCAACTGCCATTAAAAGAATTATGTTGCTTGTAAGTACCATAAAGTAATACACATAGAATACTGTAGAGTAATATAACACAGTAGTTAGTCTATTCATTTTTAAATAAATACTATGAACACTATAAGTTATATATACACGTTTTTTAAAGCTGGATGTTTGCAGTTTTACAGACAAAAGCTAGCCATACCTAAATAGCGTATTTAAATGTTTCACATAGTACACAAGTCATTGGATTAATATTCTTTCTCCAATTAGCAAGTTATCAGTCTGACACTTTGCAGTAACAATTATAGCCCAAAAGAACCTGACTTGTTAGGCTTTCATATATGTTATCAACATCTGTTAATTACCAGCAGACTCTTTCCATACCTACTGTTATTATAACAGTAAATCATGTTACAATCTGCTCTAGCTCTACAAGATTATTAGTTCCTAATTATCATTTGAGCAACTTAGCAGCAAAGTGATTCAGTTAAAGGAAAAAAAAAAAAGAAACAATCAGAAACAATCACCAAAGACTTTGAGGATGCAGGGAAATTTGTTCTATAGTAGAAGGCTATGGGGAGATATGAAAAGTTTGGATTTGATCTGAAGACATTAAACACAAAGAAAGAGATAATTAGATCTCAAGTATATCTCAATGATCTGATGGCTATTAGAAAGATCTAGGACACGGAATTAAGCAATCTTTGTGGCTAACTGAATTTGGGAACTGGTGAGGGAAATGTTTATGTTATTTTCAAGTTTCTAACTGGTAAAATTGTGTGGATAATAATGTGCCTGCAACTCCTATGATATTATTCCATTTTATATTATTAGGCAGAACATGTTGAATTACTTGTCATATAATATCTCATGAATAAAAAAAACTAAGACTTAAATAAGACCAATCACACACATATCTATGTTCGTTTTCAACTAATTAACAATAACAGCAAAATTGTTGAAAAAGCAACAGGGAAATGCAGCAGCTTAGTATAGAAATACTTTTAGTACAATTCAGTTTAGGATCACAATACTTTCATCAGAATATATGTCAGGGCAAAATGACACTGTACTTAAAAGGCTATTTTAAAGATTTAGTTGAGGTATGAAGTTAAGAGAATAAAAAAGTAAGATTTGAGAGAACTGAACACTGGGGAGCCTTCCCAAAATACAGATACTGTTAGTGAAGAGTCAGAGGAATTGGATAAATTAAAAGAACATTGAAAAAAATTGATGAAAGAAAACTTTTCAATCACAATGTTTCAGTTGCATTAAAAAAAAAACTACATTTGAGATTTTCTTGGCTCAAACTTGGATAAGCAGTAGGTGTTTCTGTGGAAACCTATTTATAACAGAGCTGCATATTAGAGAAAATGGGAACAAGATGTTCTTATTAGAGCTATTCTCCTTTCTTAATATCTCTATAACAAAAAGAGTTACTGGTGATCTGTATAAAATAGATTTATTTCATCCTTTAATTGCATTTTAAGAAGTTCACTTATAAATGCATGCACATAAGAAATACTAATGCATGCTATAAGAACAGCTGAAAATTTAATCTGTGTTACATCTAACATGCTGGTAGATAGGACAACATTTCACACAGATAGTTGCTGTTATTTTTTGTCAACTCTTAGTTACATGCTAATTTTCTTTTATTCAGCTAAATTTATTACAGTAACTGTCAGTGTAAAATTTGGTGAATTTTGGCAAATTTAAACAAGTCTGTAAGCAAAAATACAATCAAGATATAGAACATGCTCCTTCCTCGGAAAGTTTAATCATGTTCCCTTCAAGTTACTTTCTATCTTCCAGAGACTAATATTGTTTTTATTTCCATCAGATTTTGCTTATCCATCAGCTTCATATAAATAGAATTATGCAGCATATATTGTTTATATGTCCGTCTTTTACACTCAACACAATGCTTTTGAAAAATCAATGTTTTTGTGAGAAGCAGACTTATTCCATTGTATAATATACAATATTTTTACCCACTCACCTTTTGAGAATGTTCTTTTTAATTTCTAATTGGCTAAGGTTTTTTTCTATGATTATGAATAGGTATTGAATTTTTAAAGTGATTTTACTGCATCATTGAAATAAAGGTTTTTCTCTAACATAATGATTTTCATTGATTGACTGAATTTTGAATAATGAATAAATTCTGCATTCCTAGTACAATCCATACTTGGTCATGTACTATACTATTTATTTATTTTTATTTTTATTTGTGAGAGAGCGAGCATGAGTAAGGGAGAAGGGTAGAGGGAAAGAAAGAGAATCTCAAGCAGGCTCTGTGCTCAGTACAGAGCCTGACCTGGGGTTCGATCCCATGACCTTGGGATCGTGAGCTGAGCTAAAATCTAGAGTTGATGCTCAACTGACTGAGCCACCCAGACATTCCATACTGTATTTTTTTATAGTCCTGAATTTTAGCAAATATATATTAAGAAATAATAGTTACTCTACAAAAACGGTTCCAGAAATTAGAAAGGGATGGAATAGTCCTTAACTCATTTATATAAGGACAACATTATCCTAATACTAAAACAAGATGGTCATTACAACAAAAGAAACTATAGACTAATATCCTTCATGAACATAGACAAAAAAGTCCTTACTTTGACTTTATAGTATAACAAGTCAATAATATCCAAGATGCAAAATTCGTCACGACCAAGTACTATTTTTCCCAGGAATGCAAGGTTGGCTTATTGTATGATAGGCTGAATTTCCCACCAAAAATAAGTTTCCGAATCCATAGAATCTGTGAACATGTTTACTTATATGGTCAAAGAAATTTTGCAGATGTGATTAAGTGAGGCATCATGATATGGGAAGATTATACTGAATTATCCACGTGTCCCCTAAATTTAAAAACAAGTATCCTTATAAGAAAGAAGTAAAGGAGATGTAACTACAGAATAAGAATGTCAGAGTATACAGCATAAGAAAGACTCAATCAGTTGCTGCTTTTAAAGATGGAGAAAAAGGCCATGAGCCAAGTTAATAAAAGTAGTCTGTAAAAGCTGGGAGATACAAAGAAACAATAGAGCTGCCAGGAGGAAAAAGGCCTGAATACACTTTGGTTTTAACACAGTGAGATCCAGTTCAGACTTTCAACCGCCAGGACAATAAGAAAATAAAAATGTGAGGGGCGCCTGGGTGGCTCAGTCAGTTAAGCGTCCGACTTCGGCTCAGGTCACGACCTCGCGGTCCGCGAGTTCGAGCCCCGCGTCGGGCTCTGGGCTGATGGCTCGGAGCCTGGAACCTGCTTCCCATTCTGTGTCTTCCTCTCTCTCTGCCCCTCCCCCGTTCGTGCTCTGTCTCTCTCTGTCTCAAAAATAAATAAACGTGATAAAAAAAAAAGAAAACAAAAATGTGTTGTTTTAACACAAAATTGTGTTGTTTTAAGATGAAGCTTGGGTCAATTTACTAGCATAATAACAGAAAACCAGATTAACAGACTAAGAAAAGACATATTTTTGTCTTTAGAGATGCAGAAATATTTAAGTGTATGTGCAAAAACTAAACAAAACACAAGGCAGCAAGCATTCATGTTTACCTAAATGGTTTTTCTGTTGTCGTTCCCTTGACGTCTGGAACAGTACAAGGAATTCTGCTTTTAACATATTTATTCAGAATTCAACACTGCAATAAGGCCAAGAAAAGGAAAAAATAAAGTGCAGATTTCCAGTTACGTTTATGTCATATACAACGTAGTATCTATAGTTAAGAATATTGTGTTGCATATTTGAAAGTTGCTAAGGGAGTAGTTCTTAAAAGTCCTTATCCCAAGAAAAAATATTGTAACTATGTATGATGACAGATGTTAACTAGACTATTGTGGTGATCATTTTGCAATGTATACAAATGTCAGATAATTATATTGTACACTTGAAACTAATATAATGTTGCATGTCAGTTATTCCTTGACAAAAATAAGAAAAAAGAAAAAACTGCCAACAGATTGGAAAATAAAAGAAATCATATATATATTTGCAATTATCATGACTGTCTATCTAGAAAACTCCTAACAAATCTATAATGATCTAGTAGCAAGGTAAATGAGTTTAGCAAGGTCTCAAGAAACAAGGTAATTAGGGAAAATCAATTGTATCTGTATATGTTATTAATGGGTAACTGGATACTGTACACTTAAAATTGGCACTTTTTATTCAAGTAAATTATACACAAATTAAAGCTGATTTAAAAAAATCAATATTTTAAGATGCTTGGGAGAGCATCTTAATGCTCTAATGTTAATGTCTCTTAATGTCTAATGTTACCTGAAGATTCACAAGTCCTATATAAGACCAAGTGTGATAATATTTGTATATGGACATCTCTAATCTATTATAGTTTGTGCATTCAAGAAATAAAAAACACTATATTTCAGATTCTTGAGAGAAAACAGAGTGGAATGAGGAAAAAATGAATATTTAATTAATATCTTTAGAATAAGCCAGATGTCACTGTGCCAACACTTACAGAAATCATCTGATTCCATTTAGAGCAGGGAAAATTACTGGTAGCTAGTATCTACCACAGCCATTGGGGAGGAACAGAAAGACAAGGTGTACCCGAATGAGTGAAGATCACCATTGCCATTTGCTCAGTCCTGCAGATTAGACTCCATCATTGCTCTCACTGAATTCTCTATGCTATTACAAGTAAATACCTTATAAAATTTGAAAATAGTCAATAATCAGACCAGGTGATTCATCATTCAAGAATAGTTTTAAGAGTAAGAATTTTAAAATTAAGATATTTCCAATTTTATTCAAGTAAAGCAGAATCATTTTTCCAGTTTTATTGAGAAATAACCAACATATATCTTGGCGTAAGTTTAAAGCTGTACGGCATGATGGGTTAATTTACACATATTTTTAAATGATTATCGCAATAGGTTCAGCTAACATCCATCATCTCCTAAAAATATACAATACAAAAAAAAAGGAAAAAAGAAACGAAAAAAAGAAATTCTACTTATGATGGTAACTCTTAGGATTTACTCTCTTAACAACTTTACTGTATATAATTCAGCACTGTTAACTACAGTCTTCATGTTGTACATTAAATCCCCTGTACTCATTATTCTTATAGCTGGAAAGCAGAGCCACTTTTATTTTCTTTCCAGAAATGTAATGTCATAAGAAAGGGGGAAAAGTTCAAGAAATGAGATATGAATGTATGCTTTAGTTTTGTATTTTTCAGTAAATGTTCCAAAGCTAATGTTAGCCCATTCTTAATGTGGTTTCCCTCCGTTACCTTACAATTTAATTCATTATGCTTTATTTCTTATTCAGGGACACCAACCATGTTATGTGTGTGCTGGTTCTTACCATTCAGATTTTTCTTAAAGAATTCAGAAATGGGGCTTGTTGTATCTGATAACATCTGGGATTTCCATTTCGGGAAGTCCAATCACACCATTGCTAGGGGATGCCATAGATGTGGAGGACTCTGGATACATTTGCATATTTTACTTTAATATTTTATTGCCTTTTGAAGAAAATGCTAGAATTATAAAATCTAAAGAAAATATACTATTTGTCCAACATAAATTCTGTTATTATGTGAGTTATTTTATAACAGAGATAAAGAAGTTTTACTGGTAAGCAAGAAGCTACAGAAGATACGTAAATCCATAGGAAGCCAGCAAGTTGACCTCCAAGTGTCATTTTTTTTACCGTGAAGTATTTTTCTTACTATATCAAAGGCAAATATCAAAGCCAGTCATTTTCTGAATAGTGTTATTTAACAAATTTTTTAATCAATGAGATATGTGGATACAGGATGAAGATTTTCTTTTTGCTGACCTTTGCTGAGTACGCTTATCATGCTTTCTATGAGTCTCGTATTATTTGATATGAAGTCTAGGATTAAACTGATCCCCATTGTATGATCTGAAAAGAAAGGAAGATTTATCTTGATCATTATATTCAAGCACATTGTTATATTTGTAGACTAAATTTCAAGGTAAAAGATGATCCAGAAGAAAGGAATGCCTCTATTTTTCGCATTACATATCATAAGCTTGTATCTCCGCTGGGAGATCCTTCTTCATGTCTCTGGCACCTTTACAGTTCTATGCATTAACAGATATAAAAGCTAGACAGAGTGTCCCCATGTGGACAGATACATTGTTTTTAATTTTGTATTCTATTTTTATTTTTAGAGAGAGAGCACATGTGCACATAAGCACATAAGCATGGAGCCCAACACAGGGCTTGATCTCACAGCCCTGGGATCACAACCTGAGCTGAAACCAAGAGTTGCATGTCTAACCAACGGAGCCACACAAGTGACGCAAACAGATTTATTTACATGTGGAGACAGTGCAGGTCAAATTCTCCTTCCTTCTTCTGAAGAAGTTTTGCTTATATTCCAAGGGGGGGGGGCGGGGGAAGAAAGGATAAGATGTTTCTCATAGGCAAAGTGTGGACAAGTTCATCAGTGGTCCCTGGTAAGATCAAAGTTCCCTAACTTGAGTATATCTCAACTGTGACACAGATCACCATGTACCCAGCATCTACCTAGGCACATTCTGCATTATTCCCACACTTGAAGGACAAAGGAATCGAATGTGAACATAAAGTTCATGTTCTCTTCAGTGCCATGAGCAATATTCTGTCTAAATCCAATTAAACTCTTTGTTTTCTTATCACTAACTATATATTAATATGTATCAATAACTCTATATTATTAACTATATAATAATAAGTTTCTTATCACTAACTAAATATATAAACTATATATATATTAATAACACACATTAATACATACAAATATGTATATCTCACACATATTTCAAAATAAAAACTATAAAGGTTAACAAAAATCCCAATAGTAACAATTTATAACAACAGTTTGAATGAGCACAACTTAAATTCTGAGACAAAGCAAGAATCATGCTGCACTGAAAGTATAATACTCCAAATCCTATACACTTAAAATTATAAAAAGCAGGCATAACACAAAGATAAGAAAAATATCTAAGCAACTATCATCTGGAGAACAAAAGGTTTAACAGTGGACCTGAAATGTATGTTTTTATTTTTTCTAGAGACAGACCAGGGTGGTGGGGAGGAGAAAAGGTCCAGTAAAACTCCCTTAAAAACATGCTATTAACAGACTTCACTGTAAAAGCATTAATGATATTTATAAATGAGCCCCTACCTAAGGAATATTTGTCATAGAATGTATCTATTCTCTTTAGAATTATTATGCTAAACAAATCTGTAATGTATAGATTTCTTTGTTAGCTCTTTGCAAAATATTAAATAATGAAATTATTAGGTATAAAATGGAAGAAGTTTCTTAAATGAAATATTTCTTTTTTGTGAAGTATCATTTGTTATCCTCATATATAAATGCTAGTTCACATCTTATACAAATGTGGTATGAAAGGAATGGGGAGGCTGAGTTGGCTGTTACCGACTTATTTCTATTTTGCCTTTACTTCACAATTGCTTGTGTCCTCAAAATTAATAGTAATACGTGATATTGGGTAAAATGCATGCTTCTTAGAAGTTTGATTTATCTCAGATCTAAAGCAGATTATTATTCTTCGTTTAAGAGAGAGAGAGAATGAGCAGAGTAGAGGGGCAGAGGGAGACAGAGAATCCTAAGCAGGCTCCATGCTTAGCACAGAGCCCAATGCAGGGCTGTATCCCATGACCCTGGGATCATAACCTGGGCCAAAATCAAGAGTCGGATGCTCATCCTACTGAGCCTCCCAGGCACCCGTAAAGCAGATTATTATTTTTTAATTTAGAATATCTAAGACTAATAATTTTGAAAAAACTATGTATAACAACTCATAACAAAAGAGATTACTTGTTAAGTGAAAGAGCTCTTTGGCCACAACATATAAGTTTCAACTCAGCACTTCCACTCAGAGATTCTATGGCCTTCAGCAATACGAGAAAAAAAAATGCTATAGTATCTAGGGCACACTTAGAAAACAGAAACCACACTAAGCATTTTAAGAGAGAGAATTTAATGTTAAGAATTGCTTTCAGGTTTTGCATAACTGAAAGAAATATTGAATATTAAACATTAAAGTAATGTGGAAACAGTAACTACTAGAAGAATCATGATCAGACCTGGAGAAAAAATGGAGTGTGAATTGGAGTTGTAAGAACCTAGACATTTGGAAAAGGACCCTGTGGCTCTAAATCCAGACCTTTAAGGATGTGTTTCTGATGTTGGCACCTTTAAAGAGTAAGAATAAGGCTGTTTCTGGGAGTAACAAGCAAAGCTAGAGAGTAGAGTCACCTCTCCTTACCAGCCCGGAGTGCTGCCAAGGCAACATTGAGTAGAAGTGTAAGAAAACAGGAAGAAACATATCCCTTGCTACTCCCTCCTGCCTTCTAGTTTCTCTAAAATACTCCAAATTGGCAAAATTTCATAGATAACCAGACTTTAAAGTTTAAACCAGCTTGCATAGTCTAGCCCTTGAATCACAGGATATAGAAGGGTAAATTTGGTGTTTATATGAAATAACAGCTTCGTAACTGGCACAAATTTCTATTTCAAAATATTGTTATGATGAAGAAATGAGTTTAATGTGAAATATGTCTCGCATTAAATACTTAATAATTACCCTCAATTACTAAGGTATATAGTTAAAATTTTATTTAAAAGAAAATTGAAACAGGGCAAGAAATACTAATCAAGAAAAAAAGGAAATTAGCACAATGAAATCAGTCATCCTATCTCTTCTTGACAATTGTATCTGTAGTACTTTGGACAATATCTGGCATTCAGTCGGTGCTCAAAAAAATATGAGTTGACTAAGTTTTTGAAAATATCACACGCATTAGTTATCTATTGCTATGTAACAATTTATTCTAAAATTAATGGTTTAAATTAATAAACTTTTTTCTCCCATAATATCTGTAGGAGAAGAATCAAAGAATTGTTTTATCTAGATGGTTCTGGATCAAAATCTCTACCATCAGTTTGTTAGCTGGACACACAGTCACCTTGAAGTTTCTCTGTGGTGAATCCATTTCCAGACTCAAATGGCTGTTGAAAGTCTTAAAAAGATCTGCTTCAAAGTTCACTCATATGGTTGTTAGAAGGAGGCTTGGTATTTATTCAATGGTGTTAAGAATTTACATTCACATAGAAATCTGCACACAGATGTTTACAGCATCTTTTTCATAATTCCCAAATTAGGAACAGCCAAAATGTCCTTCAGTAGATAAAGAGATAATAAACTGTGGTTCATCTAGATAATGGAATATTATTCAAGTGCAAAAGGATATGAGCTATGAGACCAGGAAAAGTGATGGAAGAACCCTAAATACCTATTACAAAATGAAAATAATCAATCTGGAAAAACTACTGACTGTGATTCCAACTACATGACATACTGAAAAAGGCAAAACTGTGGAGACAGTAAAAATACTAGGAGTTGCCAGGTTTGGGTTGGGGAAGTAGAGGGATAAATAATAGGTAGAGAAAAAGGTTATTTGGTGCAGTAAAAATACTCTGTATATTACCATAATGATTAATACATAACATTATATATTCATCAATCCATAGAATGTTAAAACCAAAAGGGAACCATAATATAAATTTTGGATTTTGGGTGATTATGGTCTGTCAGTTTAGGGTCATCAGCTGTAACAAATGTACAAAGCTGGTGGGGGATGTTAATAACAGAGAAGGCTAGCTATTGTGAAGGCAGGAGGTATATGGGAAATCTCTTTAACTCCCCATAATTTTGCTATGAACCTAAAACTTTTCTAAAAAATTATCTTAATAGGAGCACCTGGATGGCTCACTCCAGTAAGCGACTAACTCTTGATTTTGGCTCAGGTCATGAGCTCATGGTTTGTGAGATGTGTGCTGTGAGCACAGAGCCTGCTTGGAATTCTCTCTCTACCTTTCTCTCTGCCCCCCTCTCTCTCAAAATAAATAAATAAACACTTAGAAATTATCTTTAAAAAAAGAATAAAAAATTAAAATATTTCTGAAAAAGTTTCTATATACATTATCTTACTCTAAAAATATGTATCTGGGGCACCTGGCTGGCTCAGTTGGTTAAGTGTCTGACATCAGCTCAGGTTACGATCTCACGGTTCATGGGTTGAAGCCCCGCGTTGGGTTCTGTGCTGACAGCTCGGATCCTGGAGCCTGCTTTGGATTCTGTGTCTCCCTCTCCTCTCTCTCTCTCTCTCTCTCTCTGCTCCCCCCCCCCCCGCTCATGCTCTATCTCTCCTTCAAAAATAAACATTACAAAATTAAAATTAAAAATACATATCTAAAATGATAATTTTACATGGTATATATTTATACATTTAATTGGTTTATTATCCTTACCTGTTCTTCATGTGATCCTGTTATTTTTATTCTGACAAATGTATTTTTCAAATAGTCTTATGACTTTTTAATTGTCAGCTATTTAATTCAAGGTTTCGTTTTGGTTTTCGGCTAATAAAGTTGAAAATATTGACATTTTGATTCATCCTACTCTGTGGAGCATATTACTAATTTAAAAAATTGTATTCCCAATGTTTTCTTCTAGAAATCTGAGAAAAAATTGTGCAAAATGAAACACATTTCCTTTTTTCTACTGTATATATATTTGTGTAAATATGTATATGTTTATGTTTTGTGTGTGTGTAGATGTTCAGTCCATATATTTTCATAGTTACTCATTTTTGCCTTCATTCATGAAGGCGTTTGTAGTGGTATCAGCAACAAAAGAAATTGTAGTAATAATCCAACATATTTTTTTAAATAAGAATAAAAAGATCGATATTGTTAAATCACACATTTTTCTTAGAAGTTTCATAAATACAAAAACAGCATTACTTTAGGTGCAATAGATAATTTTTCTAGCTTTAAAAAATAATTGTCTGAAATTTAATGTTCTACCTGAATTTCTCTTATTAGTCCTTTCTTATAACTAATCTTTATTAAAAAGATACTCCAAAGAAGCCTAAATAACCATTGCACTACCCTACAATCATTAGAGAAAACATTTGAAATCTACAATATTCCTTTATAAATTAAGGTGTCTCATAAAAACACAGTAACTTGTAAGTTTTGCTGCTGTTGAAAACGCAATGACATATTTAATTTAATGTTAGTTGTATACAGCCAATGTGGAGTTCTGAATTTCATTGCGAAGGGGTAAGGTGGGTAGCTAATAATCAGTTCAATTCAATTTTCCCATCTGCATAATTTATTTGCTCACTTCATTTCAAAGTTTTATATAACAATAGAGAACTGGTATAATTCATTTAATAATAAGTCCATGTTAAGATCACTTAAATATTTTACTTATATTCATTCAACTATACATGAGATATCCTGCCAGATCACTTTGCTTCAAAGTAAAGTACATTTTCACAATTTCAAAGTAATTGAGTAAATGGAAGATAGACTAAAAAATGATAATTTTATAGAGAAAGCACTAATATCATTATATAAACGTATTCTGTAGTTTTAGTAAAAATTACTTTTTTTACATCTGAGTGGGAATATGGTAATTATTGCTAAAACCACAGATGTCAAAATAATACATTTATGTGATCCCTTCAATACTAAATGTACTATAATTGGAAGACACAAAGAAGATTAGCATTGCCCCTATGAAAGGATGATATACAAATTCATGAAACATTTCAAATTTTGTGCAGTTCCCAAGTGAGCCCTTTGCAGATTAACTCAATTAAAAAAAAAAAATAAACAAAAACACGAGTCAAAGCACAATGTGAGACACTGAATAATAAAATTGTGATATTTCATTAGAAATACATTTATGTAAACACTAGAAATACATGTGAATGAAGTTGAGTTACACCTAAAAAATAAAAAGGACTGTAAATAGAATCTATATGAGATGGAAAATAATATACACACTTGATTTTTTACCTTAAACCTTGAATTTTTGTCCTGTCCAATTTAGATCAATTTGTTTTCTGATGTCTCCAGATTAAATTGGCAGTGTCTAAAAGTCTTGTTTGGTGCTACTAGAGAGAAATTTTGTTTGTGTGAGGGAAAGTTTATAGTTGTGCTACCCATTGTTCAATAAATACATTGATTTATCAAACACGATACGCATATTTTTTTAAAAAATGAATGAAAAATTCATTATTGCAGAAGTTTAATATCTGGTTAGAAATAAATGAAGGTCAATGTTTTCTTTCTAGCTTGTGTTCAAGTTGTGGTTGGCCAAATTATTGATCTTGATTTTTTCACTCCACAGCAGGTATCATATATCTAAACCCTTGCGATGGCCTCATGATAGCAGATTGCGTTTCCTCACCTCTTGACTTTGGGCTTGACCAGATTATTCATTCTGATCAATTTAACATTGATGGGTGGGAAACAGAGGTTTCAAATGCACTTATGAGTTTGGATTGCATTCCTGACCTCTGTCATTATGAAAAGACTTTTTTTTCAGTCTTATCTAAATACTTTTTTCCTTATTAACATAATGAATATATTTTCCAGTATTCTATTATCAAACCTTCATATTTGTTATTTCATGTTTAGTTATTCGACTCAGAATTCATTTATTTATTTAGGTTTGGGGATAAAGTATAAAACAAAACAAAACAATTGTTTTATCTTCCTTTTTAATGTGGTTATACTGATGTACCTGTGCCATTCATCAAAAAGTCTATCCTGTCCATATTTCTTTGTAATGCCTCTTCAAATTCATGCTATTGTTCCCTATGTCGATAGGTCTGTTTCTGGGTTCTATATTTTGTTTTACTAGTATACATCCTATCCATATTGTACTGATTGTCTTTTTCCCTTTGAATTACCATGGGACTTTTGTCAAAATTCATTCTCCAACATGAAACAAACTACAGAAATTGATTTTAAGTAAATTTTTTATCTTCAAGTGACCCTGAGCTATTCTTAGCTCTTTCTATTGCCAAATATATTTTAAAATCAGTTTTTCAATTCCAGAGAAATATTCTTATGAAAACATCCTTTTCCAAAATAACTGTACCAATTTATATCCCCATCTGGGATGAGTTTCTGTTGCCCCACATTCTCAAGAAATACACCAATGATTATATGTACAATTGTATAATGATGAATAAAAGTGGTAAGAATCAACATCTAGCCTTGTTCCTTATCTTGAACTTCTAATATGAATGTAGTGGTATTTTTAGAAAGATATCTTTTATTACAGAAATGTGTCCTTCTATGTTCTATTTTTAAATTGTTGAATATTGTCAACCTTTCATTAACTCTTATCTTTAATTGTGTTAATTACTTTTTTGTGTACCTATCAAGATGGTGATATGTTTTTAATCTGTATATATGGAAATTATATAAATTGCTTTTTGTTTATTTTTTAAATATTTATTGAGGGGAGGAGGGAAGAGAGAGAGAGAGAGAGAGAGAGAGAGAGAATCAAGCACTCTCCATTCTCAGAGCAGAGCCTGATGCAGGGCTCAATGTCACCAACCTGAGATCAGACCTGAGCTGAAATCAAAAGTCAGACACTTAACCAATAGAGCACCCTTTGAACAACTTTTTAATTTTTTTCTTTTTTTTTAAATGTTTATTTATTTTTTGAGAGAGAGAGACAGAACACGAACTGGGGGGGGGGGGGGAGACCACGAGAGAGGGAGACGCAGAATCTGAATCAGGCTCCAATCCAGGCTCTGAGCTTCAGCTTCAGTTTATATTCTAGGATATACATAAGTTGGATGTAATTTATCACTGTCTGTTATATATTGCTAGACTTAATTTGTTAATATCTTAATTTATAAATTATCTATATCTATATATCAATTGATATGTATATATTCTTTTATTCATGAATATTTGGGTTTGTAGTTTCCTTTTCTCATAATATTTTTGTTTCATTTTGATATCAAGATTTTATTAGTCTCATAAAATAAATTAGAATGAAATGCTTCTCTCTAGGTACAGCTACTTTTCTTCCAATTCCAATTGTACATTGTGTAGAATTAAGGAATTGTAAGGAGTACCAGTAATATCTGATGAGGTTTTTGGGGATGATAGTGAGGTTCGTGGGACCAGAGCAGACGGCCAAGAAAGAATTCTTGAAGACGTCTTTGGTGCAAAACGGTGATTTTATTAAAGCATGGGGACAGGACCCTTGGACAGGAAGAGCTGCCCCAGGACCATGAGGAGACACTGGTTATATACTTGGGAGTTGGAGCAGGTAAAGTCCAGGGGAAGTTTCCAATGAGACTTTCATATGTTAAAGAAGATGCACAGGATACTGGAGGCCTAGCTATTGTCAAGTTAAGGTTGTTTTTCCCTCTAGCAAAGCATTAACTTTAAGACAGTAAGGAGTTCCTGGAGAAATATTTTACTCTGCCTGCCTCAAGTATTTGTCAGTGGGCTGCAGGTTATAAGGAAATTTAATTTTAACTGCCATTTTCTTCTGTCTTTGTTTCCCATATCACTGTGGAGGGGTGATGTTGGGGCTCTGGGAAACTGAGTCTATGACTTTCTGGATATTAGACTGTTGATAAGATTGCCTTTTTCTTGTGATTTACTAAAATATTTGTAAATAGATGGAGATGCAGGTCCTGCAGGACTATGATCTCTATCAGTCCTTTGTCCTTGGACAGCCAGGAGTGCCTGAGGGATATCACACACATCCCACCTGGGGGTAGGGGGTGTTTGCAGCCTGCCAGCTTGCCTTAGGCTTGCTCCCTATATCTATCTGCTAGAGAATTAGGACATCTGGAAAGTAGAACATATAGGCAGGCCAATTTTATCACTTCAGTATTTCTGTAATAGCACATAAAGGTAGAATTGAGCTCAGTAATCTCTGCATATTTTATATCATTTAAGAGGTCAGTAGTCGTAGACAACCAGTCATAACAATAATAACAAAATATCTTGGAGATAAAACTTAACTCCTAATATCTACTCAATTTTCTGTTTACTTGAAAAATAAGAATTATAAACTGAGTCTCTTATTCATTGTTTTGCTGTTGTTTTGGGGTAGTTTTATTTACATGTACAGATAATACCGATATATTATAATACTTCATTTAAAAGTAAATCTTTAATCTGAAAGAAAAACTATCATAGTTAAAATATACAGGATTAATTATTATGATGCTTTAATTCCTGCAATGTGACAAAGGGCAAGAATAAATTATGGGAGATAAGAGAAATCAACTGATTGTGCCAGCTAGTATTTAGCATTTAATTATTTGAAATATGTTTAATAATTCTATTGTTAAAAAGGAATAACTCATTTGAGTTAATAAGCATCATTTGGATTAACTTGGGAAAAGGCATGGAATAGTGTTCAGATGAAATGTAAAGTGAACTATTGTATAACATTTAAATGTGTTTAAACCATTGAAGTCACATTCTCAAAACGATTGAAATATACAAGTGTTTTTGATTATAGATAAATCTGTTGTGACTCTATTTCTATAAATCCTACACAGTTAAATAATCTGGCAAATTAGCACAGCTACATGATGACAAGCAATTGCTTTATATGAATTTTACCTATCAAATGACTGCTTGAGTTAATTTATTAAATTAGTCATTCTTTTGATTCCATATACACAAAGATATCATTCAGTTAATCAAAGTAATCATTTGAAATATTTCCTTTCTCTTTAAACTCTCATTTTCAACTTCATTACATTTGAAACAAAGATAATTATTACAATTTGGAAACCAACTTGAGTATGTAATATACATATATTTGAATACAATGATACATTAAAAGTTCATTTGCATGCATATAATAATTCAGAATATGTTGATTTTAATTCTTTCTAAAAAATTATCATATCTCTTCTCCTGGAATATTTTATGCAGTTCTAGTCAATAACATTTTATGCAGGGAAAAATTGCCAGCCAAGATAACAAAGATGATCACGGTGAAAAGAATGATATTTTGTGAAGCAATTTTTTATTAGGAATTCTTTTTCTGGAAAGACAACAGAGACATAGATGATCTTATGCCACATAAAGGAAACAACAGACCTAGATATACTTCTTTATACTGTGGAAGAAGGAATTATTTCCAAGAATATCTGTGTGCCATGCAAATTACAGGATTGGAAATGAACCAGACAAAAGAAGAGGGCAATAAATTTGTATGCTGTGACAGAGCAGCCATTTAAGTTGAGGAGAGAAGTAAGGGATTGCCTGGAGTTAGGAGTTTGTCTTTGAAATGACTGGCACCATTCTGATAAAAACAGTCAGAGGTTATTAACAAGCTTGAAACATCGTAGGTGCTAGAATGAATAAATGGAGTCTTAACTAGGAAATTGACCTAAAAAATGCTTAAAAAGAATTATGGGAACAAACCAGGTAGATCATATAGAGAGTACCGTTGCTCTTAGTAGCTGATTAGTTGACCCCAGTAGTTACACGTTTAGAGATATAAATCTGAATTGCCTTAGAGGCTGAGGAAGTAGAAATGACAATACAGATCTATGGATCTGTTAGGTGAAACAATGATGTCAGAGTTGGTAGGTAAATTGTGTAGACTGATAACTACCTTACCTTTAGGAAACAGTCTTAAGCAAAAGGCTTTAAACAGAAAGTCATAGTTTGTTTTGTTATCTATGTAAACTGCACAGTGATATGCTTTTAAACAATGGCTAGCACAAAATGCTAGTTTTTGTTTGAAAAGAACTTTCACAACAAACAAGAAATGTCTTCTTTTTTTGAAAATATGAGTTATAAGTAACTGCAGAGCTCTAAGAAAAATGATTCCAATTTGGGATTGTTAGCCCTGGGATAGTGGTAACGGTATTAACAAGCCTAGGTACATTACTTATCATGAAGCAAGAAGTGTGAGGCTGTAAGAAGATAAAGTAGGTCAGACAACATATATCATGAGTGTTGTTTGTTGTCACTAATAACAACAAGAAAAGGTCCACGAGGAAATAGAATTGATTTAAATTATAACTGTGATACACATACTACACAGCTACATAGTATTACCGGTAGATTGCTTTTTTCCTGCAGAAACATTAGTATATCAACATAAATAATGTGAGAGCCTTAATTTAGTCACAGAATTAATGCTATTCAAAAGTATTTAGAACATGTTTTTTAGTTGCAAAAGAGACAAACTGCAATTAAAATTCTACACTGATGCGCAGAGTGTCAGAGAGGCCAAGTAGAGTTCTACCCTTTTGGCACAAGCTGCACGATATGATTTTGTTCCTTACTCTGAACTGTAAGCATTGCTTTTATTCCCACAGTGATGGCTGTACTCCAATTACTGGGAAGTAAATGGAGTTTGCATTATAATTACATAAATTTGTAAAACTGAACACCGGCAATCCTTCAACTAAGGAATTGACATTTTGAGGAGAAAAATAGATTTGGTTATGGTAGGAAAGGGTAAAGAAATGCAGACAACTAAAAAAGAAAATGCAGCATCCTAATGGGTGAGGTGGTGGTTACTATGACAATACTACCTTCCATTGTGCATCTCCTAATACTACTGTATAAAGTTGATTGTCATAAGGAGAGAAGCTTTCTGAGGTGTCTGAGAGGATCAGATACATTCAGCTAACAGAGAAGTCTAATGTTGGAGAAAGAACAGGATGAAAACTAAGACTCAGGCCAAACCCTGAAAAGCTGAGATGTAGAGGTAGTTTGTAGAAAGTGCAATCTATACAAGATTGATAGAGGGATAAATATTTTAAGAGATTTTCAGGAAGTGAGAAGAATGTGCATTTAATTACTATACAATTAGAGGGATTTGCCTTTCATGTCCGATAAAGTTCAGAGATGCTAAATGTTTCTTCAGCTGTAATACACCTAGTTAATTGTGGTACCGGGCAGTCACTACCTGACTAAAATAACTCCAACGTGTGTCCTAGATTGGGATCCTCTTTCTTGAGTGGACTTACTACTTAATCTGGTCAAAATTCCTATGTATAAAATGTTTCACAACTTTATTTTGTATTTGAAGAAACAACATCTATTTATTGGTGCATATCTAATAAAATGTGACAAAATAATTGAAAATTGTTTTCTGTTGGTTTATACTTTTTAGTAACAAAGCAACAATTTTTTAGAAACCTGATTTTTATTTCTATTTCCTTGACAAAATGCACTTTTCTGAAATAAGGAATGGAGAAACATGGCAAGAAAAGCATTACTATTTATATGCAAAAATTAAAATTATTTTTATAATAATATAGAAGCAGTGTCCAGTTCAAATTGCATAGCCCAAAGTTTGGTATCCCTTAAGGTATTCACTTCAAAAGTGTATATGCTTATTTAAATAATGCTACTTTGTGCAAAATAACTTTGAAATTTATCTTCTATAACTGCTTTTAGAAATACTTTACACTATTTCAAACAAAATATTATTATGCAGCTTGATTATCCATCTTCTACAGATTTACTTCTTGTTTATTCATTTATTTACTTAACTTTTAATTAAATCCAAGTTAGTTAACATACAATGTAATAAGGGTTTCAGGAGTAGAATTTAGTGATTTATCACTTACATATAATACCCAGTAGGCATCCCAAGTGCCCTCCTTAATGCCCATCATTCATTTAGACCACAGACCCACCCAACAGCCTTCCAGCAAGCCCCAGTTTGTTCTCTGTATTTAAGGCTATATGGTTTGCTTCTCTCTTATGGTTTGCCTCCTTCTCTGTTGTTATCTTATGTTTGCCTCCCTTCCTCTATGTTCATCTTTTTTGTTTCTTAAATTCCACATATGAGTGAAATCATATGATATTTGTCTTACTATGATTTATTTCACTTAGCATAATACATTGTAGTTTCCTCCACATTTTTGAAAATTGCAAAATTTCATTCTTTTTGATCACCAAATAATATTTCCAAGTAATATAGATAGATATAGATATAGATATAGATATAGATATAGATATAGATATAGATGATATAGATATAGATAGATAGATACACACACACACACACCACATCTTCTTTATCCATTCATCGGTTGATGAAATTTTGGGCTCTTTTATTAATTTGGCTATTTTTGATAGTGCTGCTATAAACATTGGGATGCATGTGCCCCTTCAAATCAGCATTTTTGTGTCCTTTGAATAAATATCTAGTAGTGCAATTACTGGGTCATAAAGTGTCTTTATTTTTACTCGTTTTTTAAATTTTTTCAATGTTTATTTATTTTTGAGACAGAGAGAGACAGAGCATGAATGGGGGAGGGTCAGAGAGAGAGGGAGACACAGAATCTGAAGCAGGCTCCAGGCTCTGAGCTGTCAGCACAGAGCTCGACGCGGGGCTCGAACTCACAGATCCTGAGATCATGACCTGAGCCGAAGTCTGACGCTCAACCGACTGAGCCACCCAGGCGCCCCTATTTTTTACTTTTTTGAGGAATCTTCATACTGTTCTCTAGAATGGCTGCATCAGTTTGCATTCCCACCAACAATTCAAAAGTGTTCTCCTTTCTCTGCATCCTCACCACCATCTATTGTTTCCTGAGTTGTTAATTCTGGTCATTCTGACAGATGAGAGGTGGTATTCATTGTGGTTGTGGCTTGTGTTTCCTTGATGATGAGTGATGTTGAGCATCGTTTCATTTGTCTTTTAGCCATCTGGATATCTTTGGAAAAATGTCTCTCCATGTGTCTTGCCCATTTCTTCACTGGATTATTTGTTTTTTGGGTGTTGAGCCTGATATGTCGTTTATAGATTTAGGACACTAACTCTTTATTTGCTATGTCAATTGCAAATATCTTCTCCCATTCTGTTGATTGCCTTTTAGTTTTGTTGATTGTTTCCTTTGCTATGCAGAAGTTTTTTATCCTGATGGGGTCCAATAGTTCATTTTTACTTTTGTTTCCCTTGCCTTTGGAGACTTGTCTCATAAGAAACTGCTACAGCCAAAGTCAAAGAGATTATTGCCTGTTTTCTCCTCTAGGATTTTGATGGTTTCCTGTCTCACATTTAGGTTTTTCATCCATTTTGAGTTTATTTTTGTGTATGGTGTAAGAAAGTGGTCCAGGTTCATTCTTCTGCATGTCGCTGTCCAGTTTTCCCAACACCATTTACTGAAGAGACTGTCGTTTTTTCTATTGGGTGTTCTTTCCTGCTTTGTCGAAAATTAGTTGGCTGTACACTCTTGGGTCATTTTCTGGGCTTTGTATTCTGTTCCATTGATTAATGTGTGTTTTGGTGCCAGTACCATGCTGTCTTAATGATTACAGCTTTGTAACATATCTTGAAGTCTGGAATTGTGATGCCTTCAGCTTTGGTTTTCTTTTTTAGGATTGCTTTGGCTATTCACGAGTCTTTTCTGGTTCCATACAAATTTTAGAATTATTTGTTCTAGCTCTGTGAAGAATGCTGGTGTTATTTTGATTGGGATTGCACTGAATGTGTAGACTGCTCTGGTTAGTATAGAAATTTTGACAATATTTGTTCTTCCAATCCATGAGCTTGGAATGTCTTTCCATTTCTTTGTGTTTTCTTCAATTTCTTTCAAAGGTTTTCTATAGTTTTCAGTGTACTGATCTTTTATCTCTCTAGTTAGGTTTATTCCTAGGTATTTTATGATTTTGGAGTCCAACTGTAAATGGGATTCATTCCTTGATTTCTTTTTCTGCTGCTTCATTATTGGTGTATATGAATGCAACTGATTTCTGTACATTAATTTTATATCCTGCAACTTTGCTGAATTCATGTATCAGTTCTAGCAGATTTTGGGTGGAGTCTTTCAGGTTTTCCATGTAGAGTATCATGTCTTCTGCAAAGAGTGCAAGTTTGATTTCTTCCTTGCTGATTTGTTTGCCTTTTACTTCTTTTTGTTGTCTGATTGCTGAGGTTAGGACTTCCAGTACTATGTTGAACAACAATGGTGAGAGTTAATATCCCTATAGTGTTCCTAACCTTAGGGCAAAAGTTCAGTTTTTCCCTATTGAGGATGATACATACTGTGGGTCATTTGTGTGTGGCCTTTATGATGTTGGAATATGTTCCTTCTATCTCTACTTTCTTGACAACTTTTATCAAGAAAGGATGCTGTATTTTGTCAAATGCTCTTTCTGCATCTATTGAGAGGATCCTGTGGTTCTTGTCCTTTCTTTTATTGATGTGATGTATAGATGCAGAAAAAAATATTCGTGGTCTTTCCAAATTTTTCTTGTGGTTGATTTCAAGTTTTACAGCATTGTGGTCTGAAAATATGCATGGTATGATATTGATCTTTTTGTGGGCTTTTTGAGGGATGATTTATGACTGTGTATGTGATCTATTTTGGAGAATGTTCCATGTGCACTTAGGAAGAATGTATATTCTACTGCTTTAAGATGAAATGTTCTGAATATATCTGTGAAGTACATCTGGTCTGATGTGTACAGACTTCCTTCTTAACAAAATTTGAATATTTCCCCAAAATCAAAATAGTATTTTCCCATGTCTAAAATAATTACTAACTATAGATGTAAAATTCTAGAGGCATTTTTCTGAGGAATTACGAGAATAATTTTAATACATGATATTGCCCTAACAAACCCACTGTGTTTTGTAGGATTTGGTAGGATTACATTGATTAAGTGTATTCATTTTATTTTTATTTATTTTTATTTTTTTAATGTTTATTTAGTTTTAAGAGAGTGAAAGAGGTAGAGGGATAGAGAAAGAGAGACAGAGGATCTGAAACAGGCTCTGCTCTGACAGCAGGGAGCCTGATGTGGGTCTTGAACTCATGAACCACGAGATCATGATCTGAGCTGAAGTTAGACACTCAACCCACTGAGCCATCTAAGAGCCACTAGGTAAATTTATTGTAAGATGAATAGCAAATTAGTACTTCATATAAACACCTTGCTGATGTTTACTCACTGGAAAATGTATAAAAACAGATCACATGCCAAATAAATAGTAAGAGTTGTGTGTGTGTGTGTGTGTGTGTGTGTGTGTGTGTGTGTATCCAGAGCTTTTTCTACATTTGTGCATTACTAAAGATTTTTTTATGCATCATAATTATATCTGGAGTCTATTTATTTGGAAATTAATTTAACAAGTGCATCAGATACACCACCAAACCTGAAGGAAACAGTATACTTCAATTAATAATTCAAGGACACTGAAAACATTTCATAGTTGATTCAACTCTTCCTCTTCCAAAATGTCAAAGAATTTAAATTTTCTACAACCTAAGAGATGAGATATGGAAATAAGAGCAAGGGAAGTATTGGTAAATGGAGCGTCTGGTTCTTTCAGATAGATAATTAGGAAAATAGAAAAAAAATGTTTTAATGCCCTCTTTTCTTAAATGTTTGCCCTCAAATCATAGATAAGTAATGCAGCTCTTAAATTCACTTTCTATAAATATGATATCAACTCATTAATAAACAAACATGTATTAAGGAACTGTTTATAAAATATAAGATAAAACATTTTGATAAGTTACCAAGAAGAAATGGATAATTTCGTTATCACTGAAATTTTATTGTGTTCTGTTGATCTAAGAATATTTAACCATGTTGTAAAACTTCAAATTGCTTTTATGCAATAGGCTACAAATGCTAATTTGGAAAATAGACACAGTTTAGTGTTAAATAAAACTATTTTGAGAATGTAGAGAAAAAGCCCAGGGGAATTAGAAGCATAGAAAAACAGAGTATTTAAAAGAGTAATAATGCAGTGAACTGTGTAACTCCTCATTTATTAGATAAAAACATGACACTGTGAACTAGATTAGACAATTGAGAACTAATGCTTCAAAACTATGTATTCCCACACTCAGAATGGACACTGAGAATCTAAATCACACCTTAATGCCCACATTAACATAAGTTGGCTATTCTGCTGTTATTATTAGTACTTCTTTACTCTTCCAGAACTGCTCTGCCCCACTAATGGTTCCATGGTTCATTATAGGTACTTCTTGGAAAACCATTAACTCTTTATTGGAAAATTTCAACAAACAATTTAATACCCTAAGATTATTTGAACTTTTTCTCAAAATCCTCTCCTGGCCATTTCCAGCAATTCTGGATTGCTGTATGTGATTCTTACTCAGTCCTTATCAAGCCCCCAAATTTAAATAGTGCTTTAAACCCAACTTAAAATTCTTTCTTTTTAATGTTTATATATTTATTTTTGAGAGAGAGAGAGAGAGAGAGCACAAGGAAGGTAGGGGCAAAGAGGGAGAGGAAGACACAGAATCTGAAGCAGGCTGCAGGCTCCAGGCTCTGAGGTAATAACTCAGAGCCTGACATGGGGCTCAAACCCATGAACTGTGAAATCATGACCTGAGCCAAAGTGATACGCTCAGTGGACTGAGCCACCCAAGTGCCTCCCAACTTGTAATTCTTAATAAATTCTAACCTCCTCCAACTCCCTGAAGTATGTAGACACATCCAAAACTTTCTAAGGTGGTCTTTTCCTTTAATCATTTAATCATTTCAGTTTCATTTTATCAATTGCAAAAAAAAAAAAAAACTGTTAGCACTAATAAATGCATTCAGTAAAGTTGCAGAATATAAAGTCAACATACAAAAATCAGTTGCTTTCCATACACTAATAATGTACTACCTAAGAAGGAAATTAGGAAAGCAATATAATTACATTCCATCAAAAAAGACAAAAATATTGAGCATAAGCAGCTAAGGTGTGAATGACTTGTAGACCAAAAACTATGAAATGCTTGTAAAAGAAATTAATTAGGAAATAAATGGGAAGATGTCTTGTGCTCATGGATTGGAAGATTTAACGTATTGTTAAAATGTCCAATCTGTACACAGTGAGGTACAGATTCAATGAAGTGTCTATCAAAATCTCAATTGTATTTCTTATGGAGATATAAAAAATAATTCTAAAATGTATATGGAACTACAGAAATCCATGAATGGCCAAGACAATCTTGAACAAGAACAGTGTTGGAGGCATCACATTTTAAAAATTACAATATATATTACAGGGTGCCTGGGTGGCTCAGTAAGTTAAGCATCCAACTCCAGCTCAGGTCATGATCTTGCGGTTGGAGTTCAAGCCCCACATCGGGCTCTGTGCTGACAGCTCAGAGCCTGGAGCCTGCTTCGGATTCTGTGTCTCCCTCTCTCTCTGCCCCTCCCCCACTCATGCTCTGTGTCTCTGTCAAAAATAAATAAACATTGAAAAAAATTTTTTAAATAAATAAATAAACAAAAATAAAATTCTAATATATATTACAAAGCTATAATAGTTAAAATAGTGTGGTATTAACATAAAGACACACATAGAGACAAATGGAACAGACGATGCCAAAGATGAATGCATGCAAATAAGTCAACTGACATTTGACAAGAGTTCCAAGAATGCAAGTAGGTGAAGCACATATCTCCAACAAATGCTGCTGAAAACATTGGATGTCCACAAGCAAAAGAATGAATTTTAATCCTCACCTTGGAATACCCACACACATCAACTCAAAATGGATTAAAGATGAAGCATGAGGCCTGAAACTGTAAAAGTACTAGATGACAACATAGAGAAACACTTTGTGACATTGGTATTGGCATTGATTTTTTGGATATGACATAAAAACACAGGAAACAAAAGCAGGATGAGTAAGTGAGACTACATCAAAATGAAAAACTTCCACACAGCAAAGAAAACAACAGAGTGAAAAATCAACCTATGGAATGGGAGAAAATAATCTGCAAACCATATGTCTGATGAGAGATGAATATCCAAAATATATATGGGAACTCATAAAACTCAATAGTAAAAAAAATAAAAAGAATCCAATTAAAAAATTGCAAAGAAGAGCTCCTGGGTTCCTCAGTCAGTTAAGTGTCTGACTCTCCATTTCGGCTCAGGTCATGATGTCATGGTTTTGTGGGTTCGAACTCTGCATTGGGTTCTGTGCTAATGGTGTGGAGCCTACCAGGGATTCTCTCTCTCCATCTCTCTCTGCCTCTACCCCACTCACACTGTCTCTGTCCCTCTCAAAATAAAAAGCTTAATTATTTTTAAGTTGGCAAAAAACTTGAATAAACATTTCGCAAAAGAAGATATACAAATGACTACCACATATATGAAAACATGCTCAACTTCACTAATCTTCAATGCAAATCAAAATGACAATAAGCTATCACTTTACATCCATCAGTACGACTATTATCAAAAAGACAAGAGATTAGAAGTGTTGGATAGGATGTGGAAAAAGGAGAACCTTTATACATTGTAGGTGGGAATGTAAATTAATGCAACCTTTATGGAAAACAGTATGGAGATTTCCTTAATAATTAAAAATAAAACTGTCATATGATCCAGCAATCCCACTTCCAGGTATATATTCAAAAGAAATAAAATTAGGATCTTGAAGCGATATCTGCATTCCCCTATTTATTGCAGGATTATTCACAAGACCTGCCATTTGTGACAACATTGATGAACCTGTTATGTGAAATAAGCCAGGCATATAATGACAAATAGTGAATGATCTCATTTACATGTGTGGAATCAAAGTAGTTTCAGAGAAGCAGAGAGTAGAGTAGTGGTTACCAGGGGCTGGAGGGATGGGCAAATAGATGTTGACCAAAGGCTACAAAGTCTCAGTTATAAATGACTATGATGAGTAACTTTGGAGATATAACATAGGGCATGGTGACTATATTTAACAACCCTGTATTGTATATATGTAATTTTCTTAGAGGGTAGATCTTAAGTGTCCTCACCATGCACACATGAACAGGAAGAAAAAGAAGGAAGAGGAAGAGGAGGAGGGAGAGGAGAAAGGGAGGAAGAAAAGGAGAAAGAAAGAAAGAAAGAAAGAGAAAGAAGAAAGAAAGAAAGAAAGAAAGAAAGAAAGAAAGAAGAAAATGGTAACCATGTGAAGTAATGCATATATTAATTATCTTGAGTGTAGTCTTTGTGTTCCATGTTCTAAGATTTTATTTTATTTTATTTTATTATTTTTTTAATATTTATTTATTTTTGAGAGAGAGAGAGAGAGAGACAAAGACAGTGCATGATCAGAGAGGGGAACAGAGAGAGGGACTCACAGAATCTGAAGCAGGCTCCAGGGTCTGAGATGTCAGCACAGAGCCCAGACAACACAGGGCTCAAACTCATGAACTGCAAGATCATGACCTGAGCTGAAGTTGGACTCTTAACTGACTGAACCACCCAGGCACCCCATGTTCTAAGATTTTAAATTTTATTTATTTATTTATTTATTTATTTATTTATTTAGAGTGAGAGAAAGCACGAGTGTGAGCAGTACAGAGAAAGAGAGAGAATCTTAAGCAGGCTCCATGCCCCGCACAGAACCCAACATGGGGCTCAATCTCACAACCCTGAGATCGTGACCTGAGCCAAAATCAAGAGTTGGCCGCTTAACCAACTGAGTCACCGAGGCTTCCCTGAAACTATAAATTTTAGGTAAATTATTTCTTTAGGCCCACATTTCCTTTAGACACATATCTTTATTGTGCATGCTTATATTTCCTGCTATTTTTGAATAGCCATAGGATGAGTCTTTATATTTAAGAAGATGTAACATTAAATTATATTTCCAAACTAGAGGTGATGTTGCCCTATGGGATATTGACAATATCTGAAGATATTTTTGTTTGTCACAACTAGAGATTGTTACTGGCATCTAATGGGTTAAGGTCAGTGGTATTACTAAACATTCTACAGTGAACAGGGCAGATTCTCACTAAAAACAAATGAACAAACAAATAATTTATCTTAACCAAAATGTCAGTAGTGCACAAGTTGAAAAATCCAGCATTAAAATTATTGTCTGGTTTTGAAACAAAGTTTTTTTGTTTTTTTTGTTGGTTTGTTTTTAAGTTTTTATTTTAATTCCAGTTAGTTAATATGTAGTACTATATTAGTTTCAGTTGTACAATATAATGGTTCAACAATTCCATTTTTTAAAGTTTTTATGGAACAAATGGTTTTGACAGACATGCTTTGTATTACAATGCATACTGTCTGCAATTTCCTTTTACATCAAGACTTCTCTTGGTGTGAAGCATTTTAAGTTGCTCCCAATATGTGTAAAGTAGTAGCTCATTCTGAGAATAATCTACATTGTTAATTGGATTTCTTTGACCAACCTGTACTTTAATCATCTGCACATTTAATAACTGAATCAAAGGTTTGACAATATTATGTCATGGAAAGGTGCTTCTAATTCCGGGTGACAAATCAGAAATAGTTTTATGTGCTATTTTTCTCCCCTGTTGATATATTTTTATCTTGGATCATTACTTTCCACAACCAAAACACATTTTGGCTTTTTCATGCATCCCTAATGAAGACGATTAAAATACTCGATATACATTATATGGACAGGATCTCTTTTTAATTGTTCATTGTTTGCTTTCATAGTGATCAGTTATATTAAATGAGCCTTGGCGTTAAAGAGCAGCTTGATGTTCTATGTTTAATTTATCATTTCAGGTGATACTGAGTGCAATTCAGGAACTGAAAAACTAGTGTTATTCAACAAGAGTATTATAAATGGCAATATTTCAAGCAGTTCAGAGAAAATTTCAAAATTAAAAGAGCCTTCTTTGGTCTCAGAAACCATGACAATAAATCTAATAAGAACTTATACACTTCTATTCTTCTAAAATGAATTTATTCTATCATCTGTAAGATTTTATATTTCTCAAGTAATGCAAAGTACTGAAATACCTCCATGGAATAATAGTTTAATCTAAATCAGAGTATATAAGAAAAGTGCAAGTAAGAAAATAAAGACAACTGATACTGACATCAGTGTTACCCATAGCTGTGAAGAACATGGCAAATCAAACAGGGAATGACAATCTAAAGCAGGGAGTCAATTGCTGCCATGTGGTGACAGATCTGATTTTTCAAGAGAAACAAGTTATCCAGATATCTACCTAAAAAATCTGTTGATTTTATGTATTGACTACTAATGATCCTGAAAACACTCAATTAAAAGTATAAAGTCATAGGGCACCTGGGTGGCTGAGTCGTTTAAGTGTCCAACTCTTGATTTCTGCTCCATGCTGACTGTGGAGCCTCCTTGGGATTTTCTCCTACCTCTCTCTCTCTGCCCCTCCCCTGCTCATGCACACTCTTTCTGTCTCAAGATAAATAGATAAACATAAAAAAAAAAAACTATAAAGTCATACAAAGCACAGCTGCTGTCTACATTTGGGCAATGAACTATTTTTTCTTTCTTCTTTTTGTTTTAATAGATTTCAAGACTGGCCCTCAATATGAAGACAAGTATAAAATATTAAAATTTATATGATTCAGCTTTACCCAGTATGACAATTTTATGTGTAAAGTTGGCTGGTCCACTGTGCCTAGCTGTTTGCTCAGACATTATTCTGAATGCTTCTGTGATTTTTTTTTCCAATGAGATTATCATTAAATTGGTGCACTTTGAGTAAAACAGATTTCTATCCACAATGTGGATGTGTGTAGGTCTCATACAAATCAACAAAAGTGAGAGGTCTTAAGAGATCAAAAACTAATTTCCCCTGAGCAAGAAGGAATTCTGCCAGCAGGTGACCTTCAGACTTGAACTGCATTATTGGTTCTTCCTTGGTTCTCCAGCAGATTTCTTACCTGCCAACCTCAGTAATCACATGAGCAATTCTTTAAAATAAATCTATCTATATATAAATACATATCCTATCGGCTTTGTTTCTCTGGAGAACCTTGGCTAATACACCAATTTAAATAGAAGCTCTGACATTCCCTAACATAGTGATTCCCTCACTTCATCAATTAGTCACAGAAAAGTATATAATTTATTGTGTTTGATTTAGCCAGATATTTGTGTAGATGTTGCATAATAAACAATCAGAAAATTTCATTAGCTTTCCACAACACACATATATTTCTTGCGCATGCATCCGTGGTTTAACTATGTTTACTATTTCATTTATAATTCATTATAAGACCTAGACTGAAAATCAGTTCCTTGAGATACACTCGTCACATAGAAGTTAGAAAAAATGCAAGAGGGCAAGTAAAATGATGTAAGCATATTTAAAATGTCTGTCAGGTACAATATCAGTCGTTATCACATTCCAGTGACAAAGCAAGTCAAAGGAGCAAACTGATAATAAAAAGTAGTATGAATGAAGAAGAAAGAATTTCCAGAAAAAAATACCATCTACTAAAGTCCTATCTATATGAAAGAACACATTCAGTAGGGTTGAGACATTGGTCTCTTTACCTTTAGTAAAAGTTTGTGGACTGCAGTTAACTAGACTTAAGTACTGATTATAGTAGCTAATTTTAGTAACACTCACAAAGTAGAAGAGTTATGCAAGAGCTCAAAGTAAGAAATCTCATAATGAACATACCAGATGAAAAAAAAAAAAGGAAGTTTCAAGGTTGACATGTTTCATATTTGCGCACATCATCACCAAAGGATAAGATAATATTGACATAAGAAAAATATTCTAAATTCAGCCAAAAATGTCATTTAAATAATTATTTGTAATGTGAATTCAATTCATTAAAATTAGGACCTATTTATAAAGAGGATATTATATTTTGAATAATTAATGAATGTGAGAAAGCAAGTGTGTTAAAAGAACATTAAAAATGTAGTTTTTTTTTTTATCATTTTCACTAATCCTTAAAGGACAGAGCACAAAAATAAGTCAGAATAAATTTTGAAGCCACAATGAAACCAACACTGATTTGATGTATGAAATTAGAAAAGTTATTTGAGCTCTTTGCCTCACTGATTTCTTCTGTTAAATAAAAATTGCAGTAGATATCACCACAAAGAGCTAAAAAGAAAAAATAAATGAAGTAAAATATGTAAAAAAATCTAAAATACTTAGTGTTTGGTATGTTGTAGATGATGTATACAAGTGTTATTATACATTTATTTATTTATCTTTTTTCTTCTTTCATGTAGATAAAATATTGATGCAAATGAAATACATGTTCAAACAACTAGAAAAAACTATAAAAAATGCATTCCTGCTTTTAGTCTATTATTTATAAAATATATTTACTGCTCAGTTATTATTGAAATTTATAAATTATTAATAAGGAACTTACTAGTACGCCTGTCAGTTATCAGAATATTGTAAAATAGTGCTTAAACATATTTAAAGAGTAAGATTGGCCTGTGTTTCAGTTTTCTACTGAAAAATGATATAAATATTTAGAGACCTTCGAAACCTTGCGATTTGAAGAAATGAACTGAAAGCAATTAGTTCAATTAGAAATATACTCACACAATGTAGGAACTTGAAAATTGAAACGAATGCAAAAGGAGTCTAATAGAGAAAATATCACCAATTGAATAAATAATGGTCAAACAACTTGATGTCCATGTGCAAAACCTGAACCCAGATGCAAACCTTAAAACTGTCACAAAATTTTCTAGAAAAGATCATATACCTAAATGTAAAATTGAAAATTACAAAATTTCTAAAAGAAAACATAGAAGAAAATCTATGTGACTTTGGATTTGGTGGTGAGTTTTTAGATAGAACCCCAAAAGCATAATAGATAAAAGAAAAAGTTGATGAGTTGAATTTTCTTAAAATTAAAATTACTCCTTCATAAAAGACACTACTACATAAATGAAAACAGAAACCAAAGAGAAAATATATGTACAACTTATATCTTTTATCCCAATTATACAAAGAAATTTTACAACTCAATAATAAGAACATTGAGAACAAAATTTAAAAATGGACAAAATATCTGAACAAACTCCTCATCCAGATCAGATAACAAATAAATCTATAATATATTCAACAGTGGGCACCTGGGTGGCTCAATTGGTTAAGCATCTGACTTTGGCTCAGATCATGATCTCCTTGTTTGTGAGTTTGAACCATGCATTGGGCTCTCTGCTGTCACTGAAGAGCCCACTTTGGATTCTCTGTCCTCCCCTCTCTGCACCTCCCCCACTTGCTTGCGCTCTCTCTCTCTCTCTCTCTGTCAAAAATACATATAAACATTAAATATATATATATATTATATATATGTATACATGTATATATATGTATATTATATAATATATATTATAAATATATATATATTTAACAGTATTTGTCATCAGGGAATTAAAACTTAAAACAATGAGATATTACTACATACACCTATGAAAAAGGCTAAATTTTACATTCATACATCCATATAGTAACAAATAAACCAAAAACTTCAAAACTGACAATACCAACTGCTAGTGAAGATATGTAGAAACAAAAATTCATCAGGGGTGCCTGCATGGCTCAGTCGGTAGAGCACCCAAATCCTTTTTTTTTAATATATAAAAAAAGTTTTTTTTAATGTTTATTCTTGAGAGTGAGAGACAGAGTGTGAGTGGGGAGGAGGGTGCAGAGAGAGACAGAAACACAGAATCCGAAGCTGTCAGCACAGAGCCTGATGCAGGGCTCTAACTCATGAACCACAAGATCATGATCTGAGCCGAAGTTGGTCACTTAACTAACTGAGCCACCCAGGCGCCCCAAGCATCCAATGCTTGATTTTGGCTCTGGACATGATCTCACAGTTGATGAGATACAGCACCATATCAGGCTCTACAACGAGCCTGTTTGGGATTCTCTCTCTCCCTCTCTGCCTCTCTCCTGTTCATACGTGCATTCTCTCTTTCTCTCAAAATAAATAAGTAAATATTAAAAAACGAAAAACAAAAACTCGTCATTGCTGGTAGGAATACAAAATAGTGTGGCCACTTTGGAAAACAGGCAGTTGCCTAAAAAGTTGAGGGTTTCTCTACTTATAATGGTGCAATCTATTATAATTGGTGAATTATAATAGATTATGTATTTATACATTCAAGATATATTTAAATGTATTCTCTATTTTGTAAGTATATTAAGGCAGACACAAAATGGTGTCATATTGGACAAAATTTTCCCCTCACAGTTCATAGTAAAATATGGATTGAGTAACCTACAATCAAAACAAAGCGTGTGCCAAATGTAAAAGAAAATTTTCCTACTTTGTCTAAAGTTTCATCCATCTCTCCTAACTTCAGAATTATTTTTGCTCTTATTAAGTAAGATAAAACATTTCCTTCCGAAGTTTTAATGTAAGGGACTAATAATTCCTGTATTATACACTCTGGTATAATATACTGAATAATTTTGACAAAAGTATAGTATTTGAAAACAGTATTGAATGACATTTGTGTATTCCAAAAAGTTTGTTAGATCACAGTTGTAATTAAGGGACTAATGTAAACATAGATTAAGAGTTCTGCAATATATACTTGTAAATCAACCTTCTCTAAGTTATAGAATTAATCCATGTTCTATGTGATTTCCACTGATCTCATTTTGCTCTGATAAAAATTTTTAAAAAGTCAATATGTAGGGGTGACTTTAATAGTTTTAATAGCATGACAAAGTAATTCCTAGTTTGAGGATGTTTACCACCTTAAAAGTATTTTAATATCAGCAAACAAACTAAGACATTAAACAATAACTCTTTCCTGTGCAACTTGAATTTCACATTTTAAAGCTAGATCATCTCTGTTTTCAACCAATGATAGAATTTCTTATAATTCTCTTGTTAATTCTTCTTTCTTAAAGAGATTGGGTCAATGTTACAGTATCTTTTCTCATTAATCTTTCTTGCATTCTATTTTACATTAGCTGAGATATGTAGGCAACTACACTCACAGATTGAGAATTGCAATTCAAAATATTAATTTTAGTGTTTAAAACACAACACATGAGAACTACAGTATAACAAAGTCAGGCAAAAAGTTGAAATAACACATTTTTAAGAATTACATTTGCATACACTGTCATATGTAAAATTATATTTTTTGGTAGTGAAAAAATATTGAAATATTATGGTTCAGGACTATACCTGAGATTTAATGTGGCAGTTGCAGAGCTTTGGTATAAAGGAAAGACTGTAAGTTACACTCTTACTTAAAAAGATAGTGCTGGGGTGCCTGAGTGGCTCAATCAGATAATCGTCTGACTCTTGATTTCAGCTCAGGTCATGATCTCACTGTTCCTGACATTGAGCTCCGTGTCGGGGCTTCATGCCAACGGTGCAGATCCTTCTTGGGTTCTTTCTGTCTCCCTCTCTCTCTGCCTCTTCCTCACTTGCATGTGCATGTTCTTGCTCTCTCAAAATAAATAAATAAACTTTGAAAAAAAGAGTAATTAGTTCATCAACACAACCAAAAATGGACTTCCCTCACAAGTACTACCGCACTTTCCATTTGGAAAGTATTCTGAGGGTAACAAGGTAGAGATCATCTAACACTATTAGGTTGGGAAACAACAAACAAACTAATCATTTAAATCATTATGTCAAATGTAAAGTGAAAAAAGTGAAGGATGGAGAAAGTTGGAATCAAGAACATAGCAACTGATAATGATCTATCTTTTTAAAAAAAGATTCTATTCATTAGGGAAAATTTTATTGAAAGAGGATATGGAAAAGAATAAATGTATTTAACATTTATATTGTAATATGTATTTAAAATAATTTATATTTAATCTCTATTGTTTTTACATTAAGCATGGGTTGCTTTTCCTTTCCCTGTTGTCTTTTTTAAGGTAAGTATCAGGTTTTTAAGAAGACAATATGAGCAGTGTTTTTATTTAATACATCCTGAATATACCTCCATATTAATACACATTAGCATAGTACTCCATCAGAAATAGAACACATATAAAATATCACAATCATTTTTCACACTATCCTTACTAGTTCTAGAGTGGTAACAATTTTACCAGATTTTCTTAAATCTTCTAAGTGTTCTAGTGGTCTTATGAAAAGATACCTGTCCTTTCTTAACACCCTTTCATGAATAATCTGGAGGTCAATCAATTAATTCATGTCAGGTCAAGGAACGAGTTTTTTTTTATTTTTTTCCCAAGGAACCAATTTTTATTGCAAAGTTTTCCAACAGAGAAAGTTTTAATTTCAATTGTTAGTTCAGTGGCTGTTCAAGTTCATGACTTTCACACATATTTGATGCTTTAAACTTAATGTATATTTTGGAAATGATATACACATTAACTTTCACATGACCAACATTGCTGAACTCATTATTCTGTCATTATGATATATGGATCATGCATCTCAGTCTTATTAGATGTTTCTTTTTTTCCTAATCAGAATCTCATGATAATTAATATGGTATCTAGGTGTTTCATTTGCATGAAGGTGAGAGATTGAATCCATGCAGTTGGTCTTATTCCCTAGGACATGTGGTTAATTTATCATTTTGGCACTCACACACAAACTTTTTGAAGCTGGTAATCATGATTACTGGTCTATGGGTTAGGCCTTAATATTTTTGTTAAATGTATTAATATTTTCTGGTAATTTTACTCACACACTGACCCACCACACCCTTCCAGACACATATGCACTGTAAAGAATCTGCCAAAAATATGTAATCACCTTTCTTACTAATATCCACAAATACTAAACCTAAGTTATCATATTTAGTTTTATTCAATATGAAATTTCATTTGATACATTTATGTTACCTTTGAACTTTTTGTGTATTATTCTGAATCAAAAGACTTATAAAACCATTTTCACTGTATATAACTACCACTACTACTTCTAATAAATTTCAATTATTTGCATCCATTCTCATAAACATACTAGAATTTGGCACAAAGTTGTTTCAGCAGCATCCTGTTGAAATATGGACTCAGTACAATGTCATGGAGCTTGGTTCCTTTTAGTGGGGAGTTCTTAGAATAACAAATTTGAGATAGTGTTAATAAGTTACTGGCAGACTGTTTTTGGTGGTGCTCACAGACTATTTTTAGAAAAAAGAACAGGAAAAATGTTTTTAAAATTTGATTTATATTAGTTACTTAATTATGATTATTTGATTGATTACCACATTATAAAATGTTTTACCTTTGAGGATTCTAGTTCTACGACGGATGAGCTTTTGGGATACCGCTGCTCCAACAATGAGTAACTAAGGAAGGGGTACATATACGATACACACAAACACACACAAATATTTGTGTTTGTCAGGAAAATAGAACTTATACAGCCAATATCCCAGTGAATTTCAGAGAAGTGAATTGGCATTCTGTTGTTATTTGCTAATTCTCAGCTTAAGGTGAGAAGACAAGAATCTGGGCAGAAAACGATTACAGAATTTCCACTGCTAAGAGGCAGGGCAGTCAGCAGGATACATTACTACATTTCTTGTTTCCAATCTCTTCCCCTGAAGCCATGTATCCATTACTAATAACCCGCCTTCCAAGTATTCGTAAGTGACAGCCTTGGTATAACATCAGTCTCTGTCATATTCATCCTCTATTATCATGTTCCTTATGGTCTACAATTTGCCAGTTAAACCAGTGTTGCATATTTTGTACCCCACATCCTGTACCAACTCATGTTTAGACTATGCAAGAATATGTGGTGGTACAAAGAAATGCTTAAACATCAGCAAATATTTATTTTACACTAATGCAAATTCTGATGTATTTCTGATGACTCTGCAGGGTATGCATTGTTCACGTGGTGACTCAGTGATCAGGACTGCTTGGATTTTCCCTTGTTATTCTGCCATCTCAGTGTCAATCTTTTGTGGGCAATACAGCAAGAGCTGAGTAACTTGTAATTCTGATAATAGTCCTCTAAATGCTTCTCCATAGATGGAACAGAATTATGTCTAATTTTCCTATTGGTCATAACTATTCCTACAGACAAATATATCTACAAAGATGCTAAGAAATATGGGAGAGCATATGGATATTGAATTACCAATAAATATCATTATTTTTAATTACCAATCATTATCAACAAATATCTCTCCCACAATAAATCATGTTTTAATAGTCATTTTAAATATATGATATTAAGGTAAATCTTTTAATTATCAAATGTTTGATAAAATTGAGGAAAGAAATGAGTTGAAACCAATACTTATATAATGAAAACCAGAGGAGGTAGGATTGAGATTGGCCACAGATTAAAGTTGGAGCTTGTATCCACTGGTTCTATGTAGGTATATAATTGGTGGAGTTCTTTGCTACTAAGACTTCATTCACTTATTTTTATTTATTAGTTTTCTATTATTCTGTTTGTTGACTATATTACTAAGTGCATTGATTGGGCTCTTTCTCTCTTTTCATTTTCTGAGTCATGGTAGCAATTTTAGTGGAAGCAGAGATAAAATTGGAATGGTGGCATGACTGAAATTGTTACAGAAATATCTTCTGCTCTAGATTCTTGCCCACTACCACCAGCCTATCATAGGACCACTGTGTCAAGTATAAAGGAATTGCTACTGTTTAACTCTATTTTGTAGTATCTTTGCTATATCAGCTTAACTTTTCACCTAGATATTACATATAAAGAAATTAAAGTATCCCTTGAACATACTTGAAAATATGTCAATGACTTGCTATTTTGTCATTGGACAACAAGGAAACAATGAATGAGGACGTGAAGACTTATGATCTTTGTTATATCATTGCAAAAGTTTGATGGAAATTCTACCTGTAATAACTTGGAAAGTAAATTACAAGCTTATGGAGGCTATAACTTTTCAGGAAGTAGACAGAATGCCAGTTTGCAAGCATAATTGGAAGGAAAGAGAGTTCTCCTATACAAGCAGTGTTTTGCCTTCAACATGCAATAAAAATTTTGTGAAAGTACAGAATTTGAGGATTCAGTATCAGAAAAAAAAAAAAAAAGATTGTTTATTGCTAACAGTAGGAGTTTCTTCTACAACCAAAAGCAGGAGCTCTGTTGCTCAGTCTTTTTGAAGTGAATTGCATTATTTTTATTTATGTAAACAATGGTTGCCCGTCCAGCTGCACAGATGAAAATAAGACTTTTCCAAAGGCATAAAGTTATTACCATTGAATTGATGATTAGAGAGAAAGCTGAGGCAATATTAAATATAGGAGGATAGTCTACAAGTTTAAGAACTATGACCAAAAAGGCTTTTGGGTGTGGTAACTTTTACATAGAGCTCATTGAAAATAAGAAATTATCACTAACAATAAAGTTATGCTACTTAATCAGCTAGCTAGAGACCTCGTTAGCCAATGTTACTTTCACATAGTTATGGGTTATGTGTCTAAGTTTGCAACAGTGAGACATAATTACGTCTACTAGATCTTGACCTTAACATGTTAGACATGTGATTATCTAACTTTTCCTTCTCCTGTTGCACAGATGTCGTGATGACCTATATTTGTTCATGCAGATGACAGCACATTTTTCGGTGGTGGTGGCAAAGAAATAAAATGGAAGGAATATGAGTCACTGAATGATCTTATGAATTAAAAGTAACTACCTGTCCTGAGATTATGTATCTCTAGACTGTTATGTGAGAAATATGTGTTTCTATTGTCCCTGTCACAGTATTTTGTATCTTTTTTAGTTCTCTGAGGAGTGTTTTATGTTTCTTTTTAGAGCAGCTTAAACAAATGTAGCTGTTTGTTGCATTAAAAAAATGTTTTCTGGAGAGGTTGTATCTGTTTTCACATCCACTACTAATATTTGACAGTTCTAATCTTCACCATTTTCTCTCAAATCTGTGTATTTTAAAAACTTTACAAATTGTATAAGCAAAAGGAGCACACTTACCATTTTTTTCTGATAGTGAGGTTAAATACATTTTTTTCTGTGAGTTTTGTGAAAATTTTTAATTTTTAACTTTTATTTTTATGCCCTTTTCCTACTTTCTGTTTCTAAGGCTTTATAATTAATTTGCACATGCGTGGTAAGATTTCTCTTTGTTTATCATGTACGTTTTAATGAAAAGCCTGTTTTTTTTCGATTTTGTTACTTTTACTTTCTATACTTTATGCTATCCTCTGACAATTTATAGGCTTTTTGGCTATAGAGTAGTTTGTTTTTCCTACTGATACGAATACTTTCTCCTTTTTTTTATTTTTGTACATGTGCTTGGAAGACCTTCTCTTGGTCCAATCTGATAGTAGATTGGACTCAGATATTCAGGGCTCATTATTAAGCCATTGTATTGTTACAGCAGAAAAGAGACCAATTAATTTACCTTAAATATCCTTAAATCAAATTAAATATGCCAATTACTGTAAATTCATATTATCTTATTTAGTAAATTAGTATGTTTGCCTAATAATTTTACATGAATTAATTAATTGGCTACTTTAGTAAATTGTGTTTGGGGAGCAGTCAAAACAAACAAACAAAAAAAAAACATAGTCCATACAGAGATCAAAAGTAAAACACAGAAATTCATTCAAGATAGATTAATTTTTAACAGTATTGAGGTATAACTGATAAAAAAAATAAATAAAATCATGTATAATGCATTTTTGTTTCTTAGACAAAACCCAAAGTTTCAAGAAATTTGAAAGGGATATATGACCCAAAGAATTATGGAGCATTGCTTTAATTTATTTTCCTTCAAAAGCATAATGTCAGTAAGTTTATCATATATATGATTCAGCAAATATAAATACCTCCATTAAGGGCTAATTTTTAAATTAGTTATGTGAATTGTGGATTTTCAAATAACATTTGGACAAATAGAACAATAATCTTAGGATGATTGTTTTTGTATATCGATTGCATTATTTATTTTTCATATAAGAATTTCCTTTATTTTTCAGATACAATAGCTACCTTTGTGCTACTTATATTTTATGTAATATGAATTTTGTTTGAGTCTTTATTTTTGTTCCTTTATTACTTATGACATTTTAGTAGGACTATAGATCTTACAAAAGCATTATTATTAAATTAACGAATTATTCGACTTTTACTCACACCCTAAAATTCTTTAATAGACCAATTATTATTAAAATATGAGATTATGGGGCACCTGGGGGGCTCAGTTGGTTGAACATCTGATTTCAGCTCAGGTCATGATTTCACGGCTCAAAGGGTTTGAGCCCTGTGTCAGGCTCTGTGCTGACAACTCAGAGCCTGGAGCCTGCTTCGGATTCTGTGTCTCCCTCTCTCTGTCTCTCTCTGTCTCTGTCTCTCTCTCTCTCTGCCCCTCCCCCACTCATGCTCTGTCTGTCTCTCAAGAATAAACATTAAAAAAATAAAATTAAAATATGAGATTACCACGTTGATAATGTGTTCTATTTTTTTTTAATTTACTTATTTTGAGAGAAAGCACAAGTAGGGGAGGGGCAGAGAGAAGGAGAGACAGAATCTCAAGCAGGCTTTGCTGTGAGATCATGACCTGAGCCTAGATCAAGAGTCAGGTGCTTAACCAACTAAGCCACTGTAGTTCTTTTTTTTTTTTTTTTAAGTTTATTTATTTTGAGAAAGAGAGAGAGGGAAAGCTGCATGCACAAGTGTGGGAGGGGCAGAGAGAGAATCCACCTAACCAACCTTGATGTCATGACCTGAGCTGAAATCAAGAGTCAGACGGTTGAGCCACCCTGACACCCTGATAACGTAGTTCATTTGTAAGTCAGTTTTGTTTTGCTACTGCTTTTTGTTAATGCTGTAACTTAGGAGGAAGAAAAAGAAAAATGCAGGAGAAGGAAGAAGAGGAGAAGCAAGAATAAAAATATGAAAGAGAAAAAGCATAAGAAGATGAAGAGGAATGAGAAGAATGAGATGAGAAAGAAAAGGAAGAGAAGAGGGAAAGGAGAAAGAGAATGTGATGGAATTTAGTAACCCTATAATGGAATTTGCTTTCTCCCTGGCACATGAAATTTAAGAAAGTCCAGTAATATTGCAACCAATAAAATGAAAATTTTTTAAAAGTCCTTTAAATTTTGTTAGAAATTTATACATTAAATTCTTACTGCACCAAAGTTTTCTTGTCTTGGTTACTAATTTTCTCAATTCTTGCTTCAATGCTTCAGAAAATGGAATTTTTCACATCAAAAGGCATACACCTTGTTATAAAATAAACAAGTCATGGGATGTAATGCACAGCATGGTGACTATAGTTAGTAATACAGTATTGCATATTTGAAAGTTGCTAAGAGAGTATATCTTTAAAGTCCTCATCATGAGAAATAAAAGCTTTTTTGTAATTGCACAGTAACAGATGTTAACTAGCTGATTTTGGTGATTATTTTGCAATATATACAAATATTGAATCATTGTGTTGTATATCTGAAACTAATGTAAATGTCAATTGTACCTCAATAAAAATTAAAGTAAGTAAATGAATAAATGAAAACACATTTTAATATTAACCAAAATGAGTATAACACATCATATTATAGGTTGTTTAATGGGCCTTGCATTATCATTTAAAAAATTATTTCTGCATCACACTGTTTTTATATCTGCCTTCTCAGTTTCTTTTAAATTCTGTATTTTTTAATGATATTGCCACAAGATAAATGCTAGTTTTAAAGCAAATTTAAAAATTAAATAAGACTCTGGGAAACTTCTTTATGCACCTTAATTTCAATAAATAAAATTTGAGTAATGTTTGCACTTGCACAATAATTTCCCATCACATTTATATAATAAGCGAACTTGAAAGACATGAAAATGATCCGGTGGGCTTTGATATATTTCTATAGTTTAAAATATATATGCCATTCTAATTAGGATTCAATTTTATTTATAGAGAATATGTTTATCATTATTCATGAATGCACTTTATTAACTTTTCTAGTCTTATCATTAGACAGAAATTGGTCAAGGTGCTGGGGATTAAACAGTAAACAAACCAGATGAAGTCCTGTCTCTAACAGAGTTTATACTGTAATGTGGATAGACAGTGATATAGCTTCCAAGTTAACCCATGGGCAGTTGCATCTGATTGCCAGAGCCTACATCATGTTCCCACACTGCAAGAAAACCTGCAAAAGAGCATCTGACATTTTCATATTGAGCCCGCTTCATGAAGTAGGAGGAATTGCCTCAAATACTTAATGTAAATAAAGACTATAAAAATTAGCATAAAGACATTTTAAAATTAAAATTGCCTACTATGTTATTGGAAGGGTTTAAGAGGGTAAGTAGAATGATACATGTTTTAATAAGTTAACCCTGATTGCTGTGGGAGAAATGATTTTAAGATATGAAAAATAAAACAAGGAAGATCAGACAAGACTCTATTACAATAGTCCAGGTGAAATACTCTAATAAACTTGATAAATGTGTCTAGTATGGAAACAGAGGAGAGACATAAAGGGACTATTATGGATATATTCTGAAGTTAGAGGTAAAATGATGTGCTAACTTATATATAATATTTATAGAAGGTGTGGTCTAAAGGAATGAAAAAGCAAAGGAACCATGAGGGGAAACTTTGCAGGAACTTAGTAGATTGTCAGAATTTAAAAAGATCTGCTTTAAAAAATGTAGTTGAAAATTATTATATAGTTATGACATAGAAAATATATATTTGTCATAAATATGTATTTGTCATTAATACATAAAAATATGTACTTTCTATATAATTATTATATAGTTATGACAAGTTATGACCAGTTAGATGATATAATGAGTAATATGTATCATCACCACAAGGAGACCTTTAGGAATAATTGATTAATATAGCGTGTAGAGTTACCGTGTCCAGAGTTTAATAGACTATTTTACTTTTATCATTCCAACTTCAATTATTATAGTAAATTAAGTCCCTTCATTTATATTTAGAAATAGTTGTAGAATAAACAGGAATGGATTATAAAATATCTACCAGAATTGACCCCAAGTAATCTTTCAGCTAAATTCAGTAACATGCTCTAATTCTTATTATCTTTGTTTGAAAGATAGTTTTCAATAGTTCCTCTTTAGTACCATTAAACACTTCACTACTTACATTTTATCTAGTCTCTCTCAGAAATGACTTATAATGTATGACCTTCGTGGTGATGAATATTTAAAATTGAGCATCTGTGATTGGTAAACATGGTAAAGCAGAATTCTGAAGGAATTAAGAACATTTCTCTCACTAATACTCTATATTTTGTTTCCAGGAGGGACCAGCTTTTACATATAGTTAAATCAGATCCTGTGACATTTAAACAGCATAAAATAATTCACATTGCCAATTCATAAGTTAAATGTCTTGGGGATTAGCATAAAATTGGGTCAATATCAAATATTTGTAATTAAATGTAATTAAATGCCTAGTGCCTTGTAAAACAAAATATATAATTCTGAGAGATCTTATTTTTCATGTTGTTACTTAATGTAAATATGCTCCAATTGATTTACTTTTTACACTAAAAAATGTATAAATACAAATATGTATTTTCTGTGTTGCAGTAAGGATTTTTAAATTTCATAATGTAGACAGTAGATTCTGTATTTATGTAATAAAGCTATATGTGCATACCCATGCACTAATAGAGATAATGAAAGGGCATGTTTAAAAACTTCTATATTTTTCCTTATCACCACTTTAATTAACATTAATTACTTAAAAACCTAAATTAAATAAACATGTTCCCATAAAATATAACTTTGCATATTGCCCATAGCACTTATAAATCTTTTAAAACATTAATTCCCTTCGATAATGAATCAGTTCAATGAAGAAATGAGCAGTGTTCATCTGTATCACCAATGTTAAGAAAAATGTCAGTTTTAAACCAAGTTATGTTGAGTTATGCAGACCTACTCTCACTAAAATTAAAATGTCAAAAGATTTTGATTTCTATGAATAATAGTGAAATATAGAGATATACATTATATATAAACTATAACTTTATAATTTAAGTTTACTAAAATTCTACTTCTAGTAAACTAAAAGTTTACTAGAATTTTGTTTTTTGTTTTTTTTTTAATTTTTTTTCAACGTTTTTTATTTATTTTTGGGACAGAGAGAGACAGAGCATGAACGGGGAGGGGCAAAGAGAGAGGGAGGCACAGAATCGGAAACAGGCTCCAGGCTCCGAGCCATCAGCCAAGAGCCTGACGCGGGGCTCGAACTCACGGACTGCGAGATCGTGACCTGGCTGAAGTCGGACGCTTAACCGACTACGCCACCCAGGCGCCCCTAGAATTTTCAATTCTAAATATTTTCATCACATACATGTAGGTAATTGGAGAAAATCAGTTATTAAACATAAAACATGCCTTTTGGAGGGAAGTAATTATTATGTAAATTACTCTATATTAATCATATTTAGAAATAAATTTGCAGATTTCAACTTAAACTAGTACAGATCATTTTTTTTATTTCATTCTTGAATTCTAACCATACAATGGTATGGTAGGCAACTATGTTTTAAAAACTTTAAAACCTGAAAACAATGTATCTCTTAACATTTGACAATACAGCATCACAAAGTATTTCAAAACCACTCTGCTTTAGGCTATATATCTCATTATTAATGGGTAATCTGCAGAATGGGCTCTATGTAATTCCCCTGGGACTTTGAAATGTCATTTCTAAGTTTTAAAGTGAGTGTTCTCTACTTTAATATTATTCACAAGATTTATTCATAGACAATTCTCTTGGAAATTAGTACATGGACAAATTGCACTTTGTCTTTTAAACACAAATGTACAGGAAAATGAAGCCAATTGTGTTTGTGAAAAGTGATGGAGCTTTGGCCAAAGGGATCGCCTACGTTTTTTGTGCCCATAGCTTTACTGCAGGAAAGGGGGGAGGGAACATTTACCAAGCATCTTCTATATGTCAAACACTTTGATGTTTTGCATAAAATCTGTAACACTCTTTAAAAGTACAACATAAATACAAAAAAGGACAATGTTTGTAGAGCTCAATTAATTTTTAAAAGGTAAACAGGCCTACGATTAATTTTAAAAATCCATCAATCTGGAAGCAGAGTAACGCTAAACATAACTAATTCAGAGTGTCCCTTGTGTCTACACTTTTCCTGAAGGAAAAATCTTCTGACACAGAATAATCTTTATACATTTGTGATTATATTTAATATATAGATTTGTGATTTTTTATATATGTGATTTTATTTGTGATTTAATATATTTGTGATTTTTTGTAAAATTATATGTAGCTCATTTTTGTTATCATATAATTCTCATTAATGACTATATCATGAATTATTCCTTCTCCTGGGCATTTGGTTAATTTTCAGTTTCTGACTTTCATGAACAGTGTTATTATCAATATCCTTATCCATATATTATTGTGAATATATATGCATTTCTGATGACGATACACCTAAGAGTTTGATTGCAGGGTTATAAGGTTGGCACACATTTAACTTTAGTATATACTACCAAACCATATTCAAGGCAGCTTTCCCTTATACTCCCAACAAGTAAGAATCACTTGCACATAAATTATGTTTTTACTAGCATCCCTATAAAGCAATTTCCTCATTATTTTGTACAAATATAAAATTAGTCTGAAAGCACTTTTATATGACTCATCCAAGGTCATACAAGTAGGAACATATTGGTGATCACAACAATAACCTTCTGATACTAAGGCTGTATTTTTATACTCTTACGAGTAATGGATAATTGTTTATCATCAGGTTCCAATTCTTGTTGATGAAAAAGGCTTCTCTGATACTCCTACTAAGGAAGATTTTGTGGGGATTACCTGGATTCAGTTGATAAAACTGTGATTTTCTCATATGGTCACCTTAGGAGAAATCGCCATTAAAACTCTCCATGAGTTTGTGAACTACACAATGAAAAACGTACCCTGGTAAGAGAATTTAAAGAAACTTTTAGTCAATTCCTTACTTCAAACATAAGAACTTTGTCTCATTTATATAAAGATGCCATTGACAAATTTAAGTAAATTTAATTTAAAGGACAATGGTTTAGTATTTACCTGTTACTTTTAGTTGGAACCAAAGCTCATCTCCATTTAATAAAGGAAAACTCTTGTTTTTTAAAGAAATATTTTTAATGTTTTATTTATTTTTGAGAGGGAGAGAGTGTGTGTGTGTGAGTGGGGAAGGGACAGAGAGAAAGGAACGGAAGATCTGAAGCGGGCTCTGCTCTGACAGCGTCCAGCCTTACGCACATCCAAACTCACGTACTTTGAGCTCATAATCTGAGCCAAAGCCGGACGCTAGACTGACTGAGCCATGCCAGCACCTTCTTAACAGAAGAATATCAAGTGATATATGTAAAAAAAAACGAGATTAGAAGATAGCCATTGTGCAGTTTCCATGTAATTACACAATGAAGAATGTGACATCAATTAAATAATGGATTACTAAAACGTATGAAATTTGTAAAATGTCAAAATATCACTCTTCAGATTACTAGCAGTTTGGGGAGGGGCGGGGAGTGCGGGATGGACTGTTTATCGGGAGCGATTTGACAGGAACTACTTTAACAAAGTGATCTTTCCTAGCATCAATAATGGGACAGGCTGTGACATTACGGGTGTCCTGAACCTGATGTGATGTAATACGTAGAACACAATATCTCATCTACGCAGGAGCTCACCAAGGATGTTTAACTTGAATCTAATCATTTTTAAAAACAAATACATCCAAAATATGGACCAGTTGACAGAAGAAAATGGTCTATATCTTCAAAGAGTCAATGTAATATAAACATGTATTTTTTTTTTTAATGGTGAAGCGTTCTAGATTAAAGGAAGTTAATGTTCCTAAGGACAAACTTGAGTATGTGAAACTTGTCTGGATCCCTTTATGAAGCTGATAGTAGGCAAAGAAATGAGCACAGTGAGAAAAATTTATGCAGCGAATTAATTAAGATCCTGCTGCACACTCTACTTTTTCTAAAGTTCATAACTTGCTCACATCTGCAATGAAGCACCAAAGGGAACAATAAAAATTAAATTCTTAATGTCTACTAATTTTATGGGAATACAAGAAAATTGGACATAGCTTTACAATTTTGTCAAACTTGCTTGAATTTTTAACTTCAGCAAAGAAATTATATTTCATGCCTCTGTGTGCTGTGTAGCCCATAATTACACTTTGATTGACATTACTATTGTTAGTTAAATTTGGCTAAGTGTAACATAATAAAAAACAGCAATTAAAACTTTGGTTGGTTTACTGGGAATGCATACTTTGCATGAAATAGCTTTAAAAATATGTGCAATTATTAAAATATAATGTTCATATAAAGTGATTATCATTTTTCCTGGTTTATTTAAATATTAAATATACAGGATTAAATATACACACATATATTCATAATTCATATGTAAGTATGCATATTCATATATGAATATATATTTAGTTCTATATATTCTAAGGGTCTTACTTATTGGTCCTAGTTTCTGCATCACGTTTAACCTTAAAAGCTGATCCTCATGCATGTATCCAATCATGCATTGTTATCATGTCCTGCCTTATTCCTGAGTGAGATCAAGTATTTACAGTCCAGATAGTTTTGCTGATACATGGTTATATTTGGTATATATTAAGTTATCCTGTATGTGGAAATACATTGATAGGTTTAATTGTCATATAACATCCAGTCTCATCACTCGCTAGTTACCAGACAGCTATTATATATAATTTATAGTCACCAAGGCCTTCAAAATATTAGTAATTAACTTTGCAAAATTCTAGACATTACACAGCTTATTATATAATGAGTACATAAAGGTTTTTGAAAATTAACTATCTCGGGGCGCCTGGGTGGCTCAGTCGGTTAAGAGTCCGACTTCGGCTCAGGTCATGACCTCGCGGTCCGTGAGTTCGAGCCCTGCGTCGGGCTCTGTGCTGACAGCTCAGAGCCTGGAGCCTGCTTCAGATTCTGTGTCTCCCTCTCTCTGACCCTCCCCCATTCATGCTCTGTCTCTCTCTGTCTCAAAAATAAATAAACGTTAAAAAAAATTTAAAATAAAAAAAGAAAATTAACTATCTCAGTGTCCCTTTTCTTAATGTCCCTAAAGTTATAATCTTACCTGCTATTATCTCCCTTCCTAAAAACAGCAACACGGCTAGTCTGCCCTATGTTTGTAATTTCATAGTATTCTCCTTTCCTATATATCTTTTAATACACTTCCCTATCTGAATTGAATTTTCACTCCTTCTCTACTAACTCCCTTACCTCAGCCTAAATAGCATAATAATATTTCCCTCAGCCTTACAAAATGTTTCAGATAACTCCATGCCCATCACATACTTGTTTATATATGTGTTCCTCTAACTAGCTTATGATTGTTGAGTGTTAGGAAACTGGTATTATTTATATTACTTATGAATTTTAAGATAACAGCTCTCCCCATAACTTATAATCTTAAGATTTGAAATGATTTATTATTAATTTTTACTCTCTTTCCATAGTTACTGACTCAGTACCTGGAAACATATTAAATCATATGTTAATCAATGGTTATTAATACTTATGTGTTCACATACATATATGTACTATATGTGCACAAGTGTGTATATTTAATGTGTACATGTGTATATTCAAAACATATCAGACATTTAGAGACAAACTCTTAAATCCAATTTTAAAAATGGAAAAGATAAAAACAAGTATACATTCCATCGTAAGCTTTCTTCATTTATCTTTAGACATTATTCAGCTATAATTTAAGTCTGGCACCGCACTGCATAACCTGTTTCTGCTGTGGCTCACTCCAGTGGTAGATACACGCTTTCCTATTCCACCCTATATTACTCACTCAGTTGATCCCCACAGTATTAGAAACTGGGTAAATGTGCCTACTGTCATGCGATTTCCTCTCCTTTATCCATAATTTATCTTAGCTGTTCAGTTTAGCTCTAGGAATATCAGATGATAATATTTAGTCTACCTTCTGTTTTCTTTATTTACAATCCCCTGACCGGTCTCTCTTATTTCTTGGAGATTTTAACCCCTGGGTTAAAAATTTGTTCTCGTATAAGTTTTGGTAATTTGAGAATCCATTATGACTTTCACACAGTGTTCTTTCTAACACCCATAAAATGGTTATATCTTAAAGATCACATGCATGCATTCTTTGCTAATAACTACAAATCTTCCTAACCTTTCTAAGCTCAGGTATTGCACTCTCCTACAATTCTTCTTTCTAGCTCAACTCCTTTGACACTACAAATCCAACAATTTGTGCAATCTTGACTTTGCTATTGTTAAACTATGTAAATACTCTCATATATTTGGAAGAGTAAATTCTACCTAACTGCATTTATGTTCATATATTCCTACAGCCCTTCTGTTACTGTGGATAAACTGTTCTGGCTCTTGTCTAAAGCCTCTAGTCTCCTTAACACCAGTATTATTCTCTCACTCAGTGAAATAAAGCCATGCAACCCACTCCTTTTTGTATCCATAAGTACTCATTCTGATGTTAATTCTCTGCTTCCTTTCTTGGTTGTACTGCCTTCAGGCTTTCATACTCAGCTCCTAAAGCAAATCAATCGGTAACAGTCAGTAATGGGTACCACATTTCTACATATAAGAATCTGTTCTGAGTTCTCACCTACTTGATCACTCTGTATTTGATTTTCTTTGTCCTCACATTTTCCAAGATATAATACACTGATGGTTTTCCAATCTCTCTTTTGATCCCTACTGCTTTGCTGATTTCTACACTCCTCAAATTACCTCTAAATGGTAGGTTATAGATCACCTAGAGATCTATGCATGCTGTTACGCTTGGACCTAAATTATTACTTCCCACAACTGTACAGTATGCAAAGTTGTAATATATCCCTCTATTGTTGGGCAAATATGAAATTTTCATTTTCTAACATTGCAAACCTTATGATGATAAACAATCATTTACATGTTTCTACTAGCAACGTTTGATGATTTTCAAGGGTAAATACCAAGAAGAAGATTTACCTCCAAAACAGCAGCAGCAACGATGTTTTTACTTGCATCTCAAGTAAGTGAGAGAACACAGCCTCCCCCATTACTAGTGCTGTGTCTACTGCATCTCAGAAGTTTTGGTATTCTTTTTTTTATTTTCATTCATCTGTAAGTATTTTCTAATTTCCCTAGTGATGTCTTCTTTGGTCCATTTGTTTTTTAAGTATGTGTTGTTCAAGTCTATCCAGGTTAATGTCCCGTGTACACATGAGATGTGTATTCTGTGGCTGTTGGGTAGAATGTTTTGTATATGTCTGTTAGATAGTTGGTTTATTGTGTTGTTCAAGTCCTCTGTTTCTTTACTTACTTTATGACTGGTTGTCCTACCTATTACTGCGAGGGGTACTGAAGTTTCTAGTTATTATTGTAGAACTCTGTCTGTTTCATCCTTCAATATTGTCAATTATTGCTTCATATATTGTTACGGTCTGTTATTAGGTATGTAAATGCTTACAATTGTTTAACCTTCTTGCTGTATTAAATTTTTTTTTAATATGTAATGTCTTACTTTGTTGCTTGTAAACATTTTTGTTTTAAGGTCAATTTTTTTTCTGAGATTAGTATAGTTACCCTTAATGATTTCATTACTGTTTGCAAGAAATATATATATATTTTTTTTCATCTTGTTACTTTCAGCCTATTTTTAACCTATTTTTTAACCTATTTGTGTCTTTGGATCTAAAGTGAGTCTTTTGTAGGCAGCATATAGTTAGAAAAGGCATTTTTTTTAATCCATTCTGCTTATCTCTGTCTTTTGATTGGAGAATTTAATCCATTAACATTTAAAAATTATTGATGGGGAACTTATATTCTTACCTCATATGTTTTCTTTATGTCTTCATTTCCAGAATTATTGTCTTATTTTATGTTTAATTGATTTTTTTAGTAAAAATTTTACATTTACATTTCCTTCTGTGTATATTTCATAGCTATTTTTCTTGTGGTTATCATGGAATTACATTTAACATTCTAAAGTAATACTACTCTAATTTGAATTTAGAAAACTTAACTGCAATAACATTAAAAATTCTCCTCCTTTATATATCCATTCCCACCTGTTTTAGCTGTTGATGTCACAAAAATATATCTTTATATATTGTGTGTTCCCAAATATAAATTAATAAGCCTGTGTGTCTCAGTCAGTTAAGCATCCAGCTCTTAAATTGGGCTCAGGTTATGATCTTATGGTTTGTGAATTTGAGCCTCACATCAGGCTCTATGATGCCAGATTGGGATTGTCTCTCTCACTCTCTCCCTGACCCTCCCATGCTCGCACTCCCTCTCAAAATAAATAAATAAACCTTAAAAAAATAATAATTATTTTAAATGCATAAGTCTTTTAAATCACTTAGAAAATAAAATGAGGAATTACAGAACAAAGTTATAATAATACTAGCTTTTAGATTAACAACTGTTTTATTTTTTAAAGTACTGGTCTCTTACATCACAGACAGAACAACAATGAAGTTACAAACCATTGTTACAATAATTCTACAATTCATTACAATTCATGGTTACAATAATTGCCCATATGTTTACCTCTACTGAGATCTTAACTTCATATGGTTTAGCTATTGTCTACTGCCCTTTCATTTCAACTGCAGGACTCCCATTAGCATTTCTTGCAGGGCAAATCTAGTGATGATGAACTTCCCCAGATTTTGTTTATCTGGAAATGTCTTAATTTCTCTTTCACCAATGAAAAATAATTTTGCCATATATGGAATTCTTTGTTGGCAGGGTGTTTTGTTTTTCTTCCTTTCAGCACCTAGAATATGGCAGCCCACTTCCTTCTGGCTTCCAAAGTTTCTAATGGAAAGTCTGCTGATCTCTTATTAACAATCACTTGAAAGCTTCACGTCACTTCTATATTGCTACATTCCAGATTTCCTCTTTGTCTTTGGCTTTTGGGAGTTTAGTTATAATTCAACTTGATGTGTGACTTTTTGAGTTTATCTCCCTTAGAGTTTGTTGAGCTTATTGGACACTTATATTTATGACTTTCATCATTTTGCAGTTTTCAGCCATTGTTTCTTCAAATATTCTTTCTGACACTTTCAATCTTTCTTCTCCTTCTGGAATATTCTGAATGTGTACATTGATCTGCTTGGATCAGCTTGATGTGTCTTGTAGATCTCATAGATTCTGTTCACTTTTCTTCAATCTTTTTCTTTGTATCCTCAGACTCAATAATTTCTATTTTCTTATCTTCCAGTTTACTGATTCTTTCTTCTGCCTGTTCAAATCTCCCTTTGAAATCTTCCAGTGAATTTTTCATTTTTAGCTACAGAACTTTTTTTTTGGTTTCATCTTTCCTATCTCTTTATTGACATTTGCATTTTGTCCATACATCATTTTATTGAGTTTTTCCACATTTTCCTTTAGTTCTTAAACATCTTTAGGACAGCTATTTTAAAGTCTTTAGCTAGTAGGTCAAGTCTTTTGAGGAAAAATTTCAGTTTTGTTTTGTTTTCTTTTCTTTTCTTCTGAATGGACCAGTCTTTCTTTATTCTTTTTATGCCTTGGAAATGTTTTGTTGTTTTTGAAAAATGAATATTTGAATCTAATAATGTGATAACTCTGAAAAACATATCCTCCTCTTTCTTGAGGGCTTACTGTTTGGGGTATTTTATTTTGTTTTGTTTGTTTGTTTTAATGTTTATGTTATTTTTGAGAGAGAGAGAGAGAAAGAGAGAGAGAGAGAGAGAGAGAGCATGAGTGGGGGAGGAGCAGAGAGAGAGAGGGAGACAGAGATCAAAGCAGGCTCTAGGCTCTGAGCTGTCAGCACAGAGCCTGATGTAGGGCTCAAACCCATGAACTATGAGATCATGTCCTGAGCCAAAGTCAGACACTTAACTGACTGAGCCATCCCAGGTGCCCCTATTTTTGTTTTGTTTTGTTTTCTTTTGTTTTTATTGTTGTAGACTGTTTCTGTACCAAGGATCAGATTGAGATGTAACCTTAAAGTTTTCTTTGGTCTTTTCTGAGCCTATGCCTTTCCCCAGGTGTGTGTGGTGACTTCCTAATTTCCCTATACATGCAGTTCTTTTTTAATGTCTGGCTTCCAAAAGGGTGGGGGGGGGGGTGGGAAGAAGAAAAAATGAAGGGGGAGAAATAGGACACTGGCTCCTTAAATCCCTCAGAAGGTACTTCAATCTGAAGAAAGAGGGGCTTGCAACAAAGGCAGGAAGTGTAATAGTAATGGCCATTTGTATTCTGTGTGAATCTCTGGAATCAGAATCATTAATCAGTAATCAGAGCACAGATCTCTGAAATCTGGAGAGAGGATCTTTTTGCCTACCCTGGATCTCATAAGTTTCTCCTGGAAAACATGAATGGCTGCCTCCTATAAGGCTGGGGGATGAGGGATGGGTAGCCGCTACCGTACTAATAGCTGAAATTGATAAAAATGTACTAATATACTGTCCAAGCTGTGGAGAGTTTAACTAAGCCACTCATGGTATTGTTGTTTACATACATTTCTTTGACCAAGTCCACTGCAGTGGCCTTAAACTGCAGTAACCCTTCATGCAAGTACATGCATTAGATATTAGAAGACTCAAGATTAAATGTAAGTTCCTCATATGACTTCCCCCAACAGTCTGTAATCAACAGTCTGCCCTGCTTCCCAATGCCTTCCCTTTATTCACCCCTTAGATGAGACCGTGCTTTTTTGGCTTGGACTGACCAATCTGATCTTAACCTAGGAACCTCAAAGCACTCTATTCATGGATCCTAATTATTAGGCATGCGCCCCAGGTTCTATCTTTCTGTGTCTGCACTCTGTTTTGCATTTCCTTGATTAATAGTAATGTTAAGAACCTGTTTATACTCATATTGTCTAGTAGTATTTTCTTTTCTACTTATGTCATTTCCTGTTCATGCCATTTGCACATATATTGATTGTATTTTCTTTTTTAATTAGTCAAAATTACTATATATTCCGGATAATAAACATTTGCCTTTGTTATGTCCTTCAAATATTGTGTCTCACCTGCATATCATTGTGGGCTTTTATTGTCATATAAAAATTTTTAAAGGTTAGGAAAATTTTCAGTATTTCCTATATGGTTTTTATCTTTTAAGTGTTATTAAAAGGACCTTCCATACTCCAAATTTTAACACATTTTAAGCTATATTTTCCTTTAGTATTTGCATAATTTTTGTTTTCTGTCTTTTTAATGGATTGTTTATATGTTCTGGTTTTAACATCAGCTGGCATATGTATTTAGCGTGTGAAGAAAATGTGAAGAGAAAACAGTTCTATCCATTGTTTGAATATTTCTCCTTTTCCCCACTGATTTTGGATGACACCACTAGTACATCAAAATACATAAAACATAAGATTGTTTCTTAAATCACTTTTAGTTCCTGTATTAATATAGTTAATTATAATTAATTAAATGACATTAACTATAGCCTTATTTTTATGTCATTAACATAATGATATATTCTATATTTAATTATATATTGTGTCTAAAAGCTTTCTAAATGTTAACCATCGCATACACAAGATAAATTATCTTAGGTAAAGTATAATTCAGTTCACATTCAAATTTGACTCTATTATTTTATTTAGAATTTTTGAATTATTCTTGTATATAAAAACTCTAAAATTGACCTTTCTAGAACTTTATTTATTTTTTTGTCAAATGGTAATCTTTCCTTCTTAATATTAGTTGTGCCTTCCCTCGTCTGTAATATACTAAAATGATTTATTTAAAATTGGAATTATCTCTTCCTAGGAAACATTTCACTTATGTAGAGGTGATCTTCGCTGTTTTGCTGTCACAAAACATCAGAAGAATAGAGTATATCGGCAATATTCCAATGTGTGTAAGATAAGTTGCGATCTTTCACTGTTTCTTTAGCTTACCTATATTACTATACTGAAGTCACAGTAAATATACTGAATGTTTTGAAAAACGTTTGCTTCATGACAAAAATAATTTTTATCAATTTGTGATACCATGAGCAAATATGGGTATCTCTAAGACATTAAAATAAATAACCACAGAGTCTATTTTAAATAGATAAATGACATTTTAAATAAATAACATTTCTGAAAATATGTGAACAGGATTCATATGGGTTAAAGATGTAAAAAAAAAATCCCACAGCTTCTTACTTCAACTTCAATTTCTTCGCTTCTTATTTATTTCATAAATATTATGAAGTTAGCGTGAATAATAGCTGTACTATTAGGAAAAGCGTGTATCATTTCTGACTCTATTTATGTTCCGAATTTTAAAAGTTTCTTACCATAAACTGGAGTAGATAAAAAAAACCTGGCAGAAATTGTCAAGCATTGCTGACAGGAGCAAAAAGGTCAGAATGAATCAAGGTGAATGCTCCTTCTCATAGTCTGTAGTTCTTTTTTTTTTTTTTTTTAATTTTTTTTTCAACGTTTTTTATTTATTTTTGGGACAGAGAGAGACAGAGCATGAACGGGGGAGGGGCAGAGAGAGAGGGAGACACAGAATCGGAATCAGGCTCCAGGCTCTGAGCCATCAGCCCAGAGCCTGATGCGGGGCTCGAACTCACGGACCGCGAGATCGTGACCTGGCTGAAGTCGGACGCTTAACCGACTGCGCCACCCAGGCGCCCCTCATAGTCTGTAGTTCTAAGTAGAGGATCCTGTCTGTCTTACTTTATATTATTCCTGGTACAAAACATTTAAATTCCTGTAGTATGTTAAAGTTTTCATCACTTATAGCATCTTGTAAATGAGTTTCACTGAAGTCATTTATTGAAATGTTAATTAAAACATCACTTATGGACAACAACTTTGGTTAAAGATAATTCTCTAGCATTTGTTTACAAATCTATTAAAATAGATAGGTTTTTAATGAACGAATTAGCACATACATTTAGCACGAAGAAAGCTAAGAAGTGTGACAGGTACAGTCTTCATCAGTTAAATTTTATAGGAAAACAGTAAGAAAATTGTATATTTAACTTACTCATGAATACTAGCATGATTTATACATTTTAGGACTGAAATAATATATTTTCAGGACAACGTAAATTTTACTTACAACCTAAAGCTGAAATACTGTGATTCTTTGAATTAATTATTCTTGATATTGGAAGACAATGATTTTTCTAATTTTTCATGTAAAAAGGAAAAGTTTGGAGAAAATTGTTAAGTTGAAAGGAAATTTTATTCTTTAATGATTCTTGAAAATTCAGTGACTATTTTACCAAAAAATAGAGCTGCAACACCGAGAGCATTTATTAATGACTGAACTTACTGACACTGAGAGTGAGAAAGTAGCAGAGATATTAATGCCTGAACAATTCATTCAAAATATAAGAAAAATAGCATCCATAAGGGTGAGTCGGTGACAAACACAGGTCTGGAATTTAGAATTTTCTTATCTCCTAACCAAGTTTTCTGTCCTCATAGGCAGTACCTAAAAGTAAAGACACCAATAAAAAAGTAGAACAGATAGGTACCTGTTCTCCAAACAATATAAAGCATATATGTAAGCCCTCATTTTTTAATAAAATAAATAAGATAAGAATAAAATGAAAATAATACTGCTTACTGCTCAAAACATCCTTCAGTTCAGGATTTTTGTGTGATTAGTAATAGATTAAAAAATAAAATAAAATCAGCTTATTTAGCTTCAATGCTTCCTCACATTATAATATTGAATGATCCGGCAAATGAATAAGCTGGATACCACAATACCGTCTATATCACCTGTGAATTTCCTTTTAAGATTACCTGTTTCGTTTTTCTTTTTTTAGCCGTAAGTTATTTTTTCACTTCTTTGTCTAATTTCAAGCTCACTTAGTGATTATAGATTTTCAAATCTGGTATAATTCATTTACTAAAATTTCCAGAAGGGTTTTGTGCGATGGTATGGATGTTTATGTTGAGGTGAAGAAGATGTGCTTAATTCATAAAATATCAGCTTCTCACGGCATTGTAAAATCAGTAAACCTACTTTTGCCTGGTGATATGCATCTGTTTCTGTGGTTCACAGAGCGAGTTTCCTGCTGAAATAAAGATGTGAATGTTCACAAATTGAATATTAGTAGAAGGCAGATTTCTTCCCACTGTTTTTGGATAAGATACTGACAATAAACAGTAGGAGGTAAATCTATCTCAATTTCAATTATAAATAACATACAAGCATTCTTTTCCATCTATTGTTTGGAAAACAGGAAGCTACATGATTTACAGCAGAATAAGAACAATTATAAAATTGAGTCCCAATGCATTTTTATGGTTTTAGTTATTTCTTGTTCTTAAAACTTGAGGTTGTGTTTTGAGGTTGGAAACTCAAAAAGATGTTTTCAAATAATATTCTTAAATTCATAGAAGAAAATAACGTATCATGTCTTCTAGATTTTTTTTATTTAAAACTTGTTATTAGTTTAAGAGATCCAATTTAATCGCATCAAGTTTATTTAAAATATTTAATTTGTGTACTTTATGCCACCTTCAATCTAATATGTTTGAAATAATTTGTTTTTAAAAGGTAGAAATGGAATTATTTTGAAAAGGCATACAGACCAAGCTTCATGATAACATAAAAATAAAAGCGAAACATAATCTCTGAACTCAAACATAAAATATAAATATATAAAGACATGATGTGTGTCCTAGGGTAAATTGTAGTTTAACTTTATGGCATGTTTGATTGTACACATCTCTATGGATGACTGTAGTTGATCAATAGTAAGTATATAATGGACAATTTACTTTAAATAATTAATTTGTTATAAGAGAAAAATGGGAAATACATGGTTGGTAAACATGTTAAATTTACTTCTGAAAAGTATACCTGCTTCAAATTTCTTAGAAAAAGAAATTATAGATGCTATACTAATGGCAAATTAGGCAACAAATTGAGGCAAATTGGGGAAACACATAGGCTCTCCTTTCTGGAGTCCTAAATTGCAACTGGACCCTACTCTAAGTCCGAACACAATCACAAGCTGTGTGATGAGAGAAAATTCTGCATTTATAAGCAGAAGAACTTCATGCGGGGCTTTATATTACAATGATTTGGGGCCCTACGATCATTGTTGTATTTTAGAAAGATTATTCTTCTTACAGTGGAAGAATGGATTTCAGAAGACCAACAAGTGAGTGTATCTCTTAGAAAATAATTCTATATTTGAAAGGGAAATGATGAAACCTAGCTAATTCAGGGTGATGATGGCAAAGAAGGGGATGGATAACAAGGGAATTAAAGAGATAGAATCAATGTTGATAATAGTAAACATTTGTGAACTATTTTAAGATGTGGAGATTGAAACAAAGAAAGTTTAAGTGACTTTCTCAAAGCTACTGGCAGAACTGTGATTTGAATCTAAATAGTTAGCTGCAGAATCTATGTTCTTACCTTATTTCTCATGAATAATATTAACTGCACATGATAACTAAACAGGGAGGTAAAGGACAAGTTCTGTACTTCTGGTTTAGATAAATGAGTATATATAGTGTTGATATTCAATACAATAAGGACCATATGTAGAAGAACAGAATGGTTTGTCATGAATAAACAAATAACTACAGCACACTTACTACATGACGGTTCTGATCTTAGAGTCTCAGGTTCATGTTGCTTCACTCTAGGACGAAGGATGAAGGAGGAGTTTTCAACTGAGACAAATGATTCTCGAGTTCATGGAAAAAATAAATAAAAAGGAAACAGTCACATACTACTTCTTATAGAATCTGCTCAGATTTGTTTTATGTATTTAATTTGTAAAAGAAAATAATATCATCTAGATTAATATAAATAAGTTGGGAAGAATTGTCCTCCCATATTGAGAGGTACTAAGATAAAATCCTATACAGATAAGCCTGATAAAGAGGAAAAGGGGATGTTTTGAACAGAAACACAATCTACAATACAGAGGTAAGAGAATTCCACCAGGTGAAAGAGCAAGGAGGAAGTTGAAATGTCTTGAGACAGGAATGAGCTGAGTATTCCCAAAGGACCTGGTGTAAGCAGAAAACATGTTTAGTCAATACATATTGAGTTTGAGATGGCTTTGTGGGCAGCTCGAATTTGCATTAGACAGTTAGATATAAGTTTCTGATAATTCAAAATAATATTTAAGGATTGGGGAAAAGAGTTTCTGAAAGAAATACTTTGAGAGAAAGGTCATGGATGAAAGAAAACTAAATAAAGTTATTGTCTAGAACATGAAAAAAAGACAATGGTTTCAAGGACGGTGAGGGATAATTGATGATCACATCTTTAGTTGCGTACTAATTTCAGAAATGATTGTTTCTCCTAAAGTTGATCACATGTTTATTAATTTTTATTATAACTGGACATAATTTAGCTTTTTATACTAATAAAAAAATCACTTACGGCATATTAAGTGTGCAATAATATTATGTCCTAAAAATGTACATGCCTTAATTTTTAAAAAATATTGCTAAAAAATGCTCACCATCATCTGAGCTTTCTAGTCCTAATCACCCATCACAGATCACCATAACAAATAAAATAATAATGAAAAAGTTTGAAATATTGTAGAATTACCAAAATGTGACATAGAGTCATAGAGGGAGCAGATACTGTTGGAAAAATGGCACCGGTAGACTTGCCTGGTGCTGGGTTACCACAAATCTTCAATTTGTAAAAAACATGCAGTATCTGTGAAGCGCAATAATGCAAAGGCACGGCAAAACAAGGTATGATTGTGTATGTAAAATAAAGAGAGATCTTAAATAAAGGTAGGTACTTAAAACTTCCATCAGATTTAGCAACAAATGAATCACCTGTGTTGTTGGCTTAAGCGTTTTAAGGGAGTAAGAAGGCTGAATGCGGCAGAAATAGTGCATGAGAATGAAAGCAAATAATGCGTGCAAGTGGTGTGTTAAGGAAGAGGTTAGATGTAAGTGATAACTGATGGAGTCTTGAGGGAGGTTTCTGGTATTGTTAATTAAAAATATATATATAATGTGTTTATATAATTGATCAAATTTAAAATATCCTTAAGTACCATCCCCTCACCCACCCACCACTCTCCAGAAAAAAAAAAGTTAGGGATATAACGAAACAGTTTCCTAGAGACTAATAAATATGGGGTGTAAAGCACAAATGGAGAGGTCAGCCAGAGAGAATCACTTGTAGTTTTCCATTAAAAAAAAGTCTGGATTTAGGTAATGTACACAAAAAGGAAGAGAATTCATAGAGTCACCTTATAATGCATTCTATTTCCTCATTGAGGTATTAGAAATGTTCAACTGAAGGAGTAAATGCAGAAATAATGGAGTAAATCACATTTGAAGAGTGGGGAAGTTTCTGAGTAGCCACGGTGGGAAATAATAGAGAAATATCTAATATGTACTGAGTCTTAAAAACAACCTCCATTATATTATTTAAATTCATGCAAATATTATTTTATGTTTTCATTCCCAGATCAAGACTTAGGTCCACAGATACACCTCTAGTGTTACTAAGTATGTACATAGCAGTATACTGAGTAAAGGAAAGGAGTTTCTATTGCGTGCCATTCTGACTCTAAATCTCACGCTATTACTTTGTACCCTATATCAGGATATCACACCATTCTGCTCTATGGTATTAGTAAAGCATAGAAAAGGATAGAGAGTTCATTTTGAGTTGAAGAGAATAAATTTGTGGTAGCAACTGTTTGTGTACTTCGGGTAAATTCTCAGAAATACTCTGCATTCTTCCCTGAAAATGATCCAAGGATGATGAGCGACAGGTCATCTGAAGTCACTGACCAGACAGTGATTAGATTATAAATCTTTAGGGCCCTGTTGGGTGGGATTAAAGTGAAAGTTGATTGGTAAAAAGTAAAGAGTTTCCGTTTTTCTAAATGAGGTTAAAACACAAGTGTAATAAGAATAAAGGAGTAAGAAAGAGATGAAAAGATTAGATTAAACTTAGACTAAACTCAAGATGGTAAGACTTACTGAGAATCGCTTGAAATCACTTGTTTAATGAAATAGGAAATAGAAATATATGTCACTATTTATAATTTTAGAACCTCTGAAGATAAAAGTATTTTAAGATATTTAGATAATATTCATATTTAAGAAAGAGGTAGAAAGGAAAATTAAGTGTTGCATGGATGTGTGAAATGTAGGCTAAGCTATTTTTATTCAAACTATTACACCTGCAGCTTTTCAAGTCGTATTTGTGATTCACATTTTTAATAGTATCATAATGGCATCTAATTTGCAGAGATTAATTGGAGCTAATATGTAAAGAATATGAGATTAAAAAGAAACTAAAGAACTTTACTTTCTAACAACATAAAACAGATTGAATGTCCCCAAATAAAATTGTTATTTCTCTCTGCCATAATTGGATTTTCTCCGGTTTCTGCTTTGTGAATTCCTACTCAACGTTCAAAAACAAATTCATGTTCTTCCCCTATAAAGAAATCACCAAACATTCCCAAATACTTCATTTACTGCATCTCAAAGATGGGTTTAACCCTTGCTGTCTACTACCTTTGTAGACACCCTGCCATTTAAATTGTTATACTATATTTTTAGATATTTTTTCATGTGTGTTTCACGTTACTATATGTGTCTTACCAGGAGTTGGTAAATTCTTTGACTTCAATGATGGTAGCTTATTTCTTTTTGCATCTTATCACTATCAAGCATTGAATAAACATTTGTTTAAAGGTTCAGAATGTAAGACACCAAATCAAAAGAAGAGAAACAAGAGGGAATATATGTGTAAATGCCATGTACCAGAGTGTAGTTGCAGACAAAAACCCTTGAAATCTCAGTCCTCCTCTACAAAACCCTACATATGTCCCACTCAATGCTCTTTGTTATCTCAAATAACTAAACAGCAAAAGTAAAATTTAGAAAAGAAAAATAGTTACTTAATGGAGTCACAAAAACTGACTCAGACCCAGCACTGCCAAGTGGATGTGCCAGGTCAATCAAACAAAGAAGGAGCTTCTATTTAGCACCATTTTATTAGCTTGTATCTGATGTAAAGGAAACTTTAATTAAAAAAAAAAAAGAATGATTATGGGGCACCTGGGTGATTCAGTCAGATAAACCTGTGACTCTAGATTTTAGCCCAGGTCATGATCTCACTGTTGTAAGATCGAGCCCTGGGTTGGGCTCCATCTTGGGTGTGGAGCCTGCTTAAGATTCTCTCTCCCTCTCTCTGTTTGTCCGCCACTCGCACATGCACTCCCTCTCTCCCAAAAAAAAGAGAGAAAAAAGAAAAGTAGAATAACAACCCATAGATAAACCAACACCTGATAGGAGACATGAAGTCATAGTTACATTATTTCCCTTTTCTCCACAAACTGCCTTTCCTGAGATATAGTTAATTGGCTTCTCACAACCAACCTGTAAGTTACATCAATCAGTCACACTTAGTTTGGGCTGGCTTGAAAACGTTATCTGTTATCTTTTAACGTTTAAAACAATTTCATTGCTGTTTCCATTCCTTAGTGTCTTACGGTCTCTGAGAGTTTACTCACTAATAAAATAGGATATAACCTTTACTGAGACAACGGTACCTAATTTATCTAAATGAACAGTTGAAGAGAAAATATTCTATTCTACATATGGTAGCCCTTTCTGTCATAGAAGTAGTTACCAATAGGAAGTGCACATTTTCTCTGTTGTTCCAATCTATAAGAGGGGTTTCTCAACCCCTATCCCATGTGTGGAAGAATGTAATGATAGAATGAGGCCAGTGGTCAATAGGTATGTTTTTTAGTTGTAAAGTTAAGAATTATAAATTCACTTGCTAACCTGGATTCTCCAACATTATAATAATCAGCAAATAAGGTACTATTTTGGACTTTTCTTTATTCTTTGCCATATATTTTAGTGGCTCAGAAGCCACAAGATGAAGAGATTTATTTTCATTGTTTCTGGAATCCCAGCACTAATTGGCATGAATGAATGAATCCTATCAGTCTTTACTCACTGTTTAATTGGTTATCAGTTTTAGTGAGTAGGCTGAAAAAAATAAACATACATTTCTTTGAAATATTTTTCTATATTCTTTTGACCTTGAGAATTATATGGAGGAAGAAACTCTTTTCTGGGTGATACTTTTTATGATATACCAATACATAATGGAACAGAATCTTCCCTTGTAAAACTGAATAAGGAATTTTTTGAAAACTCAATTCACATTTCACTTTTGTTAAGCTATGTGGTAGCCAACCTCCAGGATGCCAATTACCATGCCCCCTTGCTGAAATTCACACCGCTTTGGGGGTCTCCTTGTGTGGTTCCTTGGGGGCACACTCATTTGTGTACTCTCTCTGTGTCTCTTTTTGTTAGTGCTCTGGAGGAAGTCATGTTGTCAGCAGACCCATGGAGAGACCCACCTGGTGAGAAACTGAAGGTTTTTGCCCAATTATGAGTAAACCTGGAAACAGATCCTTCCGTCCAAATATAAACTTCACAGACTATGGGGTCAGCCAATATTTTGACTTCAACGTCCTGAGAGACTCTGAGCCAGAGCCTCTGAGAGTCACACCTAGATTTCAGTCTCAAGCAGTGTCTTAAGCAGCACAAAAGTAAGTGGTGCAGGAGGCCTGGGGCTGGTCAGCAAAGATATGGAGGAGGAGAAGAGAAGGAAAAGGAGGAGGAGGAGGAGGAGGAGAAGGAGGAAGGGGAGGAGGAGGAAGAGAAGAAGAAGGAAGAGGAAGAAGAAGAAGAAGAAGAAGAAGAAGAAGAAGAAGAAGGGGAAGGGGGAGAAGGAGGAGAAGGAGGAGAAGGAGAAGAAGGAGGAGAAGGAGAAGGAGAAGGGGAAGGAGAAGGAGAAGGAGAAGGAGAAGGAGAAGGAGAAGGAGAAGGAGAAGGAGAAGGAGAAGGAGAAGGAGAAGAAGGATCCAGAGTCCCAATCTGGAAATTATCATGTCCATGATCAGAGACAGTTCCTGGAGAGAAAGCCAAACAGAAGAGGGAGAAGGAATAGAGATTTGGAGCTGATAATGGCAGAGATGAACATCTCAATGAGGAGCAGCATGAGCAATGCACAGGTAATGTGGTGGAGACTCTTAATGCTCTAACCAACTGACTTGTGCTTTCTCAGACCTACCCACTGAACTACCTTCCTTCAATAAAGCTTTGCCATTTTTGCAGTTTAAAATACTACTACAACTACTAATAATAAATGTTTCTTGATAAGTTGTGGAACAACTGCTATGCAAAAATAAATAACTAGTGCAAGCATTTAATATTTTATTATACAAATAGAAAACCTGATTCTCGGTGGAATAATAAAGGGAATTGTGTCATGAATTAAATGTCACATATGTGCGTTGTTTTCAGTTTCAGTTAGAAACTGTACTTTGGGAGAGTCCTCCTGGTAACTGTTAACTGTTTTCTCTCACATATACCTTTTAGAATCACCTCATCAACTTTGACAAAAAAGGTAAGAGTTATTACATTAGAATTACATTTAATTTGTAGCTTTAAATTTTTTTAATGTTTATTTATTTTTGAAGGAGAGAGAGACAGAACATGAGTGGGGGAAGAGCAGAGAGAAAGGGAGACACAGAATCCAAAGCAGGCTCCAGGTTCTGAGCTGTCAGCACAGAGTCAGACATAGGACTCAAACTCACCATCCACGAGATCATGACCTGAGCAAAAGTCAGACGCTTAATCGACTGAGCCACCCAGGTGTTCCAGTTAGTAGCTTAATTTAGTACGAATTATATACATTTACAATATTGGGTTTTCCTATCTATAAAAATAGTATTTCTCCTCACTTTACATGAATTCTGAGCAATTCATAAAGAAATATCCATATCAAACAGTTGCATGAGTTGTAGCTTCCCTCATAAAAGTCTTGCATCTTTTTGTAGGATTGTTTCTAAGTACTTAATATTGATGTAGAGAAATGCCATTTATGTTTAAAAAAAATTTTTTTTAATGTTTATTTTTGAGAGAGACAGAGACAGAATGCAAGTGGGTTAGGGGCAGAGAGAGAGGGAGACACAGAATCTGAAGAAGGCCCCAAGCTCCAAGCCGTCAACTCAGAGCCCGACACAGGGTTGGAACCCATGAGGTATGAGATCATGACCTGAGCCGAAGTCAGGAGCTCAACAGACTGAGACACCCAGGCACCCAAAGAAATGCCATTTATGTTTTTACATGTACTTAGCATGCAACAAATTACTTAACTATGTTTTTGATTGTAATAAAATGTTGGCATCCTTTCAGGGAGTTTTCTACACTAACAACTATAAATCTTTGAAATACAGTAGATTTATCTTTATTTCTGATTTTGTATATTTCCATATCTATCTACCTATCTTTCATTCATCATAATCATCTACTTTTCTATGTGTTACTGCATTTGCTAATAATTCCAGTCTTCTCTAGTATAAAGTTGAATAAAGATGATGAAAGTAAGCATTATTTCCTGTCTCTCATTTTAAAAGAAATACTTAAGTCAGTTTTTTAAAAGTATAGATTTGTTTTTATTTTGTAAATGACAGTATTTTTCCTAGTTTGATAGAGATTATTTCCTTCAACATTCCTTTTTTAAATTGTCTTTTATTTTAATTCTAATTGTCTTCACTCTTTTTTTTTTCTTTTTGAGAATGGAGGAGGGGCAGAGGGAGAGGGAGAGAGAGAATCTTAAGCAGGTTCCATGCCCAGTGAGGACGCTGACACAGGGCTCAATCTCACAACCTTGAGATCATGACCTGAGCTGAAATCAAGAATCGGATGCCTGACTGAGCCACCCTGGCACTCCTATTTTCATGCTAGTATAGTTAATACACAGTGTTATGTTAGTTTCAGATGGACAATATACTGATTCAATAATTCTATATATTACTCAGTGCACATTATGATAAATGTACTTTTTAAACTCATCATCTATTTAGAGATTTTTAAAAATAATAATTTATGTATTCCACTACCAAATAGATATATCCATATATGCAATGATGCTTTTTACTATTATAAATAATGCTGCAATAAATATCCCAGGATGTTTAAATATCCATTTATGAATGTATTTCTGGGAATGACAACTGAATTAATATACTTTCAAAAATATGTTTTGTTTTTCTCATTTTTCCGATGGCAGACCCAAGATTTAGAGAAGTTAAATATCTCACTCTAAGCCACTCATAGAGAGTGGCAGATGCATAGCATTAAAAGACATATATTTAATTTAAAATCCAAATTTTAACCAGTTTGGATTCCAACATAAACCTAATGCTGCTTCTTTTGTGAAGGCTTCTCAACTTTCTCCCCTGCACTCTGACACCAGTTGTATGTAATGATGATTATTGTATTTTCTGATACAGTTTTAAGTGATAATTTTTATAAGTGATCAATAGTATAGAAAAATTACCAATATGGTAAATTAATTACCATTTCAATATCTCATTAAATGCAGAGAAAAATTCCTTTCATAAAAACTGACTTTATATACCTGAAGTGAATGGTAGATTTTAATAATTTCTGAGCAATGGAATAACTATTTGACTTTGAATAAGTCGTAATTACTATGATCATAACATTGCTCATCTGTAAAGTGTGATGGTCCTCTCTGCCTTACGGTAGTAGGAGTCTAAGGCGTATACATTTATTTAGTGCACACTTCGTATAAGGCCCAGTTATCAGCCCCATCCATTTTGCTCTCAACAGTATTCTTATTAGATAAATACACTTATTTTCTATTTTAGTTTCTCTTTTCTATTTTCCTTCCTTCCTTCCTTCTTTCCTTCCTTCCTTCCTTCCTTCCTTCTTTTTCTTCTTCCTTCTTTTTCATTTATTTTTGTAAAGACTGTGAGAATCTGTGGCATGGGAAAATAAAGAAATGTATTGAAAGCTTCACAGATAGCAATTGGCAGTGGAAGAACTTCAACATAGGCAATCTGCTTCAGAGTCTGTCCCTTTAACCGAACAACAAACGCCTTGTACCCTGGCTTATGTAGAAGAAAAATTTAATGTATCTGGAAATGTCTTTCCAACCAACATAAAAATAGAAAGTTTCTTTTCTGTATTTCTCAAGGAAAAATCTTATTCATATTTGTACCTGTGCAATTGCTGATTTTATCAAGAGCAGAACTTAATAAAGTTTGAGTAAGTGGGCATTGATAAAGCAGTTTTTAATGTTTCTTTATAGTTTAAAATATTTAGACCAGGAGAATTCCAATATAATTGCCTTGCAAAAAATGTACATTAGGAAATGAGAAATAATCATGAGTATGAAGGTATCAATGTGATAAAAAACATATTTAGAAGAGCATGCTATGATTTTATTGTGCTTAATTTAAGCATGTAATTGAGCATGGCCACCTGCATACCACAAAAAAAGTTATAATACTATAATTTGAAAAACATACCAAATATATAAAAATATACATTGTCAGGATAAAATCTTGTAAGTTTACTGCTCTAATCTTCAAAATCTTTATGTATTATGGAGTGTTTTAAATTATATACAAACTAACAGATGATCATTATGTCAAGATTTTACTGCAGAGCTGAAATTAAGCTCCTTTCAAAGTTTTATTGCAAACAATGGAGCACCTTTACAAGCCCCTGGCATATTGGAAAAAAAAAAAAACAAAAAACTTCAGAAGTAGATTAGAGTCTCTATTATATTTGCAATGATCATGGTGATAACTATGTTGCTATCCTTGTGATCATTACCATTATCTTTACTCTTGGAAAACATACGCAGAATGTATTGTGTTGTCTTGAATCTCAAAGAACAGCATTAGACCCAAGTGAATACAGGGTCAAAAGTATTTAGCAGCGCAGTAGAGATGTTAGTCATTTCACAAAGCACAGTGCAGGTTTATTTGGAGATAGCGAATCTATTGCCCTTGTCCTACTGACAAAGATTCTAAAAACCACTTGCAGATGCCATCCATTGGGGCTCTTTCAGATCTCATTTATATCCTGCCTACCCCAAACTCTCTTTAAAGGAGAAAGGCAATAATGCATTAAATTGCGCTGCGGAAAACAAATTTATATAAAATAAGAGTTATGAATGTTTTTCTTTCCTGCCTGAGTGAATGAAGATAAATGGTCTAGAAGGACTGTGTTTATTGCCATAGTTACTGTACTTTTGCTCATGAGGGTGTTTTGTTTTCATTTTTGTCTTTTGTAATAAAGTTTTTTTCATAAACAATTCAATGCATGTGTATTCAATTATTTGCAAGTGAGTTGAGTTAAAAATTTTTTTGACTGTAGGGGCGTCTGGGTGGCTCAGTCGGTTGAGCATCCAACTTCAGCTCAGGTCATGATCTCGCAGTTTGTGAGTTCGAGCCCGCGTCGGGCTCTGTGCTGACAGCTCAGAGCCTGGAGCCTGCTTCAGATTCTGTGTCCCCTTCTCCCTCTGCCCCACCCCTGCTTGTGCTCTGTCTCTCTCTGTTTTTCAAAAATGAATAAACATAATTTTTTTTTAAATTGTTTGACTTTTATAGTGGAAATGATTATTTACACATCATTTTTCAGACAGATACGTTTTAAACTCCTTCCCACTATAGTAGTGAACTTTCTGCTAAAGATAGATTTCTTTTTTTATGTTTATTCATTTTTCAAAGAGAGAGAGGAAGAGGAGAGGGACAGAGCGGATGGGGGGGGGGGGGGACAGAGGATCCCAAGCGGGCTCTGAGCTGATAGCAGCAAGCCAGATGTGGGGCTGGAATTCACGAACCATGAGATCATGACCTGAGCTGAAATATGACACTCAACCGACTGAGACACCCAGGCGCCCCTAAAGATAGATTTTTTGCAGATATGTCACTTCAATTTTCTAGGTTCAACTCTACAAAATTGTGTGGGAGTAAAGGGGTAGTAAACAAAGATCACCACTTTAAAAATATTCACAAATTCCCACCAACCTAGATTCAACCTAAGCAGCAAAAACAACAAAAACAAAAAGCCAGAAAATGCCTTCTTAAAATATATTACATTGTGAAATGCAATTAGAATTATAAATGTTCAAATAATTTAAAATTCTTTGTTTGTTTCCATTACCTTAAATAAAAATCAATGTGACTGCTTTTATCCCCATGGACTAGTCGGTCTGAATTTATGCAAACACAAGACTATTCAATGTAATTTTTATGTGGATTTACATACTGTACCCGAAAGAATAAATTGTCAGCAGGTTTTATTCACTTATTATAAATATTTTTATTTTTGACCAAATCATATTATGAAATGGCAAATTTCAAAAGAATTGTATATTTTAGATTTTGAAGCACTTCTATATATGAATATTTCATGATACCAACTGTGAAATACCCAATTGCAATGATTACAATGATTATATCTTTCTACTGTATTTGAATGAAATTGTTATTTAAGCATGGATTTCTTTTTTAATGATATGCTAATTAAATGGACAAACATCCTTACCACAAGTGAGGAATGGAAATGGAAAACATAAATGGAAAAAAGTATAGACAAGAGTATATACACGATTTTTACCAACTAAAAAAGTTGAAAAAAATCATTAAGGTATTCCAATTTTACATCTCAAATACTCTATAAGTCACTAAAATCATATAAGAAAACTTGAACCATAAACTATGCATGTAAAGGGTAGCAAATGTAAGAATTAGCATGCTCATTATAATAATGAAAAATGGAGAATAAAAAAAAATTACAAATGGTGTATTCAAATAATGTTTAATTTATAAAATTTAACATACTATCATAAGGTAGGGCATTTTAAGATTATTTAGTGCCCAAAACCTTTATGTCTCCAGTTTTTACTAATATCCAACATATCTCTAGTTTGTCTACTCAGTATATTAAACCTCTCAATCCCTTTGATTCAAAATGGTATCATCTCTCAGATTCATTTTTGCTATTTCTACTTTGTATCTTTTAATCAACTCATTTTTCTCCAACCCAAGTTTCTATATCAAAACATGAGTAATTTTTCAAATTCAAAACTGATCATGTCATTCCTTTCTGTAAAATTTCCATTTAAATATTTTGAAATTTCTTCATTTCTCTTAAGATTTTGTCCAGATTTCTGAACATAGTTTAAAGGCCTTGGACTACATGTCTGGGCTCAACCACCAGCCACTTTTTCCACAATAAGAGTGTACCAGGCTTTTGCATTACCCTGCTTTCTCTTGAATCCTAGATAATGCTCAGGTTTTGCCTTAGATGTAGCCAATTCTTATTGCCACCACCTTCCTCAACCATATATATGTGTCTTTGTGTCCTTAATGCCATAATTTCCCCTGGCAAACCTTCCACATCTCTTCATTGGCTGTTGATAGGGACATTTCTTTACGGTACATGCCACTTCTTTAAATTTTTTTTTATTGTTTATCTATTTTTGAGAGAAGTGAGAGTTTGTGCCAGCAGAATGGGGGGAGACAGAGAGGGGGAGAATGAGGATCCAAAGTTGACTCTGCACTGTCAACAGAGAGCTCAATGAGAGGCTTGAACTCAGGAACCGCAAGATCATGACCTAAGCTGAAGTCAGACACTTAACTGACTGAGCCACACAAACGCCCCACATGCCACTTCTTTTCAATCGATTCTAACATCTACTCCAGTATTATCTGGTTGGCTTTGAGTTGGGAAAAATCCAGGTGTTTTAATTTTCTTTAACTTTCTTTTTTTTCTTTGTAATCATCTATACTTTAGACTATATCCATTATTTAATGGATTATGTATGTAAGTGAATTTAAAAAAAAGTATAACCTGTATAATAATGCAGATGGAAGTCATAAAGTTGATTAGCAAGTATACGTGATAGTGGCAGAGCAAATAATAATAGGAAATGATTTGGAGTCTTATAGGCTTGAATTTTAAATGTACATCTACTGTTTAAATGTTCTTGAAGATATTTTGTGTATGAGTTTCAGTTTATTCTTCTGTAGAGATAATAATGTCTACCTTTCTGAGTTATTGGGACATTAAATTATATAATATAGAAAGCAGAAACACAGCTTGGTGAATGTATTCATTCATTTAAAAAGTATTTATTGATTCTCAACTAATAGGCAGTATGTAACTACATTACAAAACTCTCAAGGAACTCACAGACAAGTATAGATAAAAAATCATTTTGTCTCTGCTCCTTTCTGTACTTTCACATGCAGCTTAATCCTTAGAAGGAGAATTTGCTGATATAATTGTTTAGAGCCCAGACCATTATCCGGACTAAAAATTACCTACTTTTCATGTTGCTGAATCTGTAAACTGATTTCTCTGTCTCTCTCTCTCTCTCTCTCTCTCCCTCTCTCTGTCTCCTCTCTTTCTCACTGTTTTTTTCATCTTTTCATCTGCTTTCACCTTTCATTATTTCTTCTATTCCTTCCAATTCGATCTTAGTGCTTGTCTTACCGTGCACATCCAGATATCCTGTACATTGCTTCAAGTTTGTATAATACACAGCAGAGATAAAGGAATAAAATCAAAGTTTAAGTTCAGGCTTAAAAGGAAATACTGACTCTTCTTTAGCTCTATGAATTACATAAAAATTATCTATTCCAACTTTTTTCAGAATTTGTGCTATCTCTCTTTCAGTGGAATTAACCAAGTGGAATGTTTATCCTCATTGTCTGTTGGCCATGTAAGTTACCACACAAAAGGCAGGTCTTTGCAACCCCACAAAAGGCAGGTGTGGTGGTAAAGTGGGAATTGAGATATTTTTTCCTAGCCAAATGTCAATTAATATCACCTCACCTAAGGGCGACTGGTGACTCAGTCAGTTAAGTGTCTGACTCTTGGTTTCAGCTCAGATCATGATATCATGGTCATAAGATCAAGCCCTGCTTCAGGCTGTACTCTGACAGCACAGAGCCTGCTTGGAATTCTCTCTCTCCCTCTCTCTGCCCCTCTTGGCTCGTGCCCTCTCTCTCTCTCTCAAAGGAAATAAATAAACTTAAATATATATATATGTGTGTGTGTGTGTGTGTGTGTGTGCGCGCGTGTGTGTGTGTGTGTGTGTGTATCACCTCATCTCACCTCACCTTTAATCTATGGCTCAAAGCTTACCTATGTCAGCTGTACATCATTTGGTTGCTGCTACCCTAATATCACAGTTATGAAAGCAAACTTGATAGGCTGAAATAAAATAATAGAAATTAGCCCAAGAATTATTCTAACTTGAGATGAATTCAATTCTCAATAAATCTGTCCACATAGATGATGTTTTGCAAAAGGTGTTTAAAGAAGTTCATAGCTATATATTCAGAGAGCAGATTTTCACTAGTGGCCTTGAGCTCACCTGCATCAAACTTTTTATTATTTTATTTTTCATTTTTTCGTATTATGTTATTGTTATTATTATTCATCAAATTGTGTTATTTCAAATAAGAAGACTAGTCTGGACACAAAGTTTGCCATAAATTACATTGTTTATTATCATTTTTATAAAATCATTGGCCCAATAATTGTTACCAGGAAGTTACTGCCCTCCATCCTCTATATTGTTTAAAAAAATGTTTGAAAGGTGTGGGAATAAGGCATGTAGGCATCTGGAATTTTGTGAGGCTAAGTAAGTTGAATAGTAAGTTAAATGGACTTTAAATATGTTTTTTGAGGAAGAAAGCTAATCTTTAAGACTGGATAATCACAAAGTGATGTAAAAACACAAATGCACTGCCATGTTATTTTAATTCTATTATTACTAAAAAATATAGCTTCTAGGTTTGGTTCTTTGTAATCTAGTAAATTATCAAAAATATATTTCCCTTGCACTATGAAGATAATGGTTAATATTGTGTTTATTTAGCACTAAAACTTTACATTGCAGCTTTCAGAGGGAACTCACTGAAATTTAGCAATTAATGGAATCTTAATTACAGTGAGCATGGGAGGCTGGAAGAACTGATGTGCTCCTGAGAATGGAAAAATTTCTCTGTATGACTTGCACACAGACTGATTTCCATATGCTGCTAACCTATTTGTCCATTTGTGTATGAAAATAGGAATTTCCTCTTCTGTCTGTATAAAAAATAAATTCAGGTGGGGACAATATTAACCAACTTTTTCTCTTAAAATATCTTTCTCATTTGCTCACTCCCTCTCTCTCGCTGTCTCCACACACACACACACACACACACACACACACACACACTTTAAATTAATTCCATACAATTATGTAGCACATTACCCTTGTAGCAATCATTTACAGGATTTCCTTGAAGACTTTAGGGCTACCTAACTATTATTCGTGACACCACAACTGTTCTAATAATAATAATAACATAATAATGTTCTTTAACAATAAAATACTTAGTGTTCTCTATGTTCCTTCAAATTAGTCCAGAGGAGTTAACTATTCATGGGTCCTGGGCTATGAGCAGAAAGGACATTCTGGAAGTTGCACAGTACTTGGTGATACAGGAGCTTTACAAAGCGTGGAGAGACCACACTGAACATCACGAGAATCTTACTGTCATGCCAGAAAGGCTACAAATATGTGATGAGCTAGACTTTTCCGAGAGTAAGACTTCTTCTAGACTGACTCAAATAAAGTTCAAAAGACTCAAAGTGAATGCCAAAGAGATAAGCTCATAAATTAATTGCCTAACAGAAAAAACTCAATATTTTCAGAAGGAAGACAGCAAAATTTACACACACAGCAATGCAACATCAAAATGATGAATATGCAATAAAAATTACTAAATGCATGAAAAATTAAGAAAATGTGACTCATTATGAAGAAAAAAACATAATATAAGGAAATAAAAGATCTAACAATATTCCTCCCAAAAAGGATGGATTTTATTTATTGTTTTACTTATAATATTTTTATTTAAAAAATCTCTTGCAAAACTGGAAAAAGAAGACCAAGTTCTTTGTTAGATAGAGACAATTTTTGGAAAGTATTTTTAATAGCCAAGCACTGAAATCTTTTCTTCTGAGATGGGCAACACAAAGATGTCCAGTACCAGTGCTTATAGTCAGCATTGCCAAGGACACCTAAAACAATATGGCAAGGTGAGGGAAGAAATTACAGACATGAGAATTGAGAAAAGAGAAACAATGTAAGATATCAAATTTATGGGATACAGCTGATTCTGTATTTAAGGGGAAATTCAGAGCATTAAATTTTATATTGGAAAATAAATGAATGGTCTAAACTTTACTTTTAAACACTAAATGGGCAAATTATACACAAAGTAACAGAAAAGGAAGTAATCAGGATATAGCAAATTAATAAATAAAATAAAGCTGAAAATAAATATGAGTTGAAAAAGGGCAAGTGGTAAAGTAGGAAAGCAAAAATTTTGTTCTTTGCAAATATTAATAGTTACCCAGATATCTAGCAAGATTGAACAAGAAGGAAATAAATTATACAAATTTCCAATATTAGAAATGGAAGACGTATAATACTAAAATTTCAGAGGCATTAAAATGACAAAAAAGCAATTTATACACCAGTAAATGATAAATACAACTAAATGAAATGAACAAAATTCTTGAAAACATAGCAAATAGATTATCTTAATATAGTTAATATAGACATAAATATTTATAGTTATAAAGTTATAATCATAGTTTATATATTATAAATATATTATATACAAATGTATATATATGTTAATAATATATATTACTTTATAATATAACATTAATAGTGATGAAGACATTTGGGAAATCGAATTTATCAATACCCTCTCAGAATGAAGCACCAGCTCCAGATAATAGAAAAGTAAAGAAATTTTTCCTATTCATTTTATGAGAATAGTAAAGTTCTAATATTTACATGTAATAAGAAAATAGTATTACTGTACAATATTTATTATGAAAATAAGTGCAAACATCCTTAGTAAAGTATTAAGGGAAAATGTAACAATATATGAAAAACATAACACCTTGGTTCATAATTTGAAATTCAATTAATGTAATATGCCATATTAACTGAATATTGGAAATAAACTAGATATATCAATAGACACAGGACAACCATTTCACAAAATTAAAAAAGAAAGTGCATTACCTAAAAAATAAATTGCGAAATAGGAATAAAAACACACTCCCTCATGTGATAAGTAGCACTTACAAAACCTGCAGTTGACGTCATACTTAATGGTGTAAAGTTGAGCAATTTCTCTCTAAAAGTGGAAATCAAATATGAATGTCTCCTTTTTCAGTTTCTGTTTAATATTTTCCTGGAGGTCTAACCTATCAAAATGGTCAAGGAGAAAGAGATAAAATGGATAAGTTTTGGAAATAAACTGTTTTAAATATTTCTATTCCTAGACCTAGCCCTAGCATGGTTTACTATGCAGAAAACCCTAAGGAATATTTTAAAAGTTATAATTATGTAATGAATTGAGCAATGTAGCAGAATATAAATCCCATACACAAAAATCAATTCCATTTTATCTATGCAGTAACAAATAAGAAATGTTTAAAACTCTATTTGCAATAGATCAAAAAACCCTAAAATGCAGGGCGCCTGGGTGGCTCAGTCTGTTAAGGAGTCGACTTTGGCTCAGGTCATGATCTCACAGTCAGTGAGTTCAAGCCCCGCATCCGGCTCTGTGCTGACAGCTCAGAGCCTGGAACCTGTTTCAGATTCTGTGTCTCCCTCTCTCTGACCCTCCCCCGTTCATGCTCTGTCTCTCTCTGTCTCAAAAATAAATAAACATTTAAAAAAATTAAAAAAAAAATCCCTAAAATGCTTAGGAATGAATTTAATGCAGGATATGTAACACTTATGCATGAAGAACTAGAAAATATTTCCAAGAGACTAGAGAGGAACTAAATATTGTAAGATATCATTTCTCCTCAAGTTAATCTACACATCCAACACAATCCAAGGTAGGGTTGGGTTTTTTTTTTAATTTATTTTGAGAAGGAAACACAAAAGTATCAGTGCACAAGCCAGGGAGGGGCAGAGAGGGAGGGAGAGACAGAATCCTAAGCAGGCCCCCAGCTGTCAACACAGAGCCCAACACAGGGCTAGATCTCCCAAACCCAACTGCGAGAACATGACCTGACCCGAAAGCAGGAGATGAAAGTTTAACCTACTGAGATACCCAGGCACCCCACAGCAGGATTTTAAATAGAAATTGGTAAGCAGATTCTAAAATTTATACCAAAAGCTAGAGTACCAGCAATAACTAAAATATTTGAAAAAGAGCAAGAGTTACTTTAAACCTTACTTTGCTTAATGATTTTAAAAATTAATATAAAGTCACAGCAACCGACCTCCAGCTATGAACAATGGAGACCATCATAAAATAGACACACACTTATTTTTTTTATTTTTTTAAACGTTTATTTATTTTTGAGACAGAGAGAGACAGAGCATGAATGGGGGAGGGTCAGAGAGAGAGGGAGACACAGAATCCGAAACAGGCTCCAGGCTCTTAGCTGTCAGCACAGAGCCCGATGCTGGGCTTGAACTCACGGACCGTGAGATCATGACCTGAGCTGAAGTCAGACGCTTAACTGACTGAGCCACCCAGGCGCCCCTAGACACACGCTTATATGGCATTCTATTTTGAGCCAAAGGAAATTAATAGGAAAAAGAAAAACTTTCCAACACCTGGTGCTGGAAAAATTGTTTCCATAAAGGGAAAAATAAATTTGAATCCCTACCTCATGTGATACATAAAAATGAAAATTGTGAACACTTTAATATCTCCTTTGTATCAGATATTTAGTTCCTTTAGATCTACTACTTAGTGCTTTTTAACCTGCTGTAATTTATTTGATGCCCTGAGTTTATGAAAATACATGCTATGTGTAACAATTTTAATGTATCTCTTGGCACAGTAAACTCCAAGAAAGTTAGAAACATGAAAATAATTAATTTATGCAACTAATATAAATTAAAGATGTATTGGCTTCTAAGCCTTATTTGACATACTGGGAATAGTCCCTGGCCTCATGAAGATTTAATTCTGACAAGAGTACATAAACACAAATACATAAACAACACGATATTAAAATAAAAAATAAACATTTTATTTGAAAGAATGATAGAGAACATGAAGTCTAGTAAAGGCTTGTAAGAAAAGAGAGTGATGTGGATGGAGAGTGGCATTGCTATTTCTGTTAACTGTTCAGGGGAGATGTCTTTGTTAAGATTATTTTTGAACAGAGACTTGACTGAAAGAGGAGATTATGATGATATCTGTAAGAGAGAAGATGCACAGTCTAAATGAACAGTAAGTGTCATGCCCCAGAGGATGAGAACAATTTTTGTATTTTGGGAACTAGAAAGAGATCATCTATCCTTGTATGGGGAAGATTGGTAAGAGATAAGGCAGAGAGATTGTGAAAATAAGATCTTGTAGTCTTTTAAGTGATATTAGGGTTTTAGATTTGATTCAGAGAGAGATGGCATTTTTTTTTTGAGCAGAGAATTGACATGATTTGACATCTGTATTAAAAATAAATGTGACAGCTGTAAAGAGAATTTGTAAAAAAAAAAATTTGACAGCATAAAGAGACTGTATGAGACAAACGAGAAAATAGGAAGATTAATTAGGTTAGTGATGAGTCCAAGTAAGATATTTGGGTGGCCTAGACTAAAATGTCAGAAGCAAAAATGTTGTAATCTACATATTATGTCCAAATATATTTTTGGAACTGACATGGAATACATTTAAATAGCAAATTCAGATTTAATTGTAATACATTTTGTTGAGTGTTTACATTAACAGATTACAAGGAAAAGCTGTGGAGCAAGATTCAGTATTTACAAAATTAATATAATTTACTTTTCCACTAAAAGTATCCAAATATAGAATATGATTTTGTTTGAACAGATACGCTTTCAAAACTACCTACTCTTGGGGCGCCTGGGTGGCTCAGTTGGTTAAGCGTCCGACTTCGGCTCAGGTCATGATCTCATGGTCCACGAGTTCAAGCCCCGCATGGGGCTCTGTGCTGACAGCTCAGAGCCTGGAGCCTGTTTCAGATTCTGTGTCTCCCTCTCTCTCTCTGCCCCTCCCCTATTCATGCTCTGTCCCACTGTGTCTCAAAAATAAATAAACGTTAAAAAATTTTTTTTAAAAGTACCTATTCTTTTGATACAGTGTCTAAAATGAATGAATAAGTAATTCCCTCACTCTTCAGTGAAGAATATGATGAAATACCTGATGTAACTTTAGTAACTCCCTTTTAGAATAAGCTGAGTTATTTTACCTAAAGTAACAAAATATTGTTCCCTAAATTTAGCCACAAAATTGTGAAGGACTTTTAGGAGAATGGTTTCCATTTCTTAGGAAACCAACTGAATTGTTTACTCATCTCTTGCTGATATTGACATAGTGACGGTCATGCCTTTCTTAGCAAATACAATTTATTTAGTTTGAAACATTTAGTTTGAAACATTCAGTGTATATTTCCCTCTCTTCATTGACAAGGTCACTCTGATCCAAACTAACCCTTCTGTTTATTAAACTGGAAGTAATCTTTATAAAACTTCTTTATGGATGTAAAGTTTACAAAGATCCTAAGACCATAGTGATTAAAACCTTTCTATATGAATCTAAATATAAATGGTCTATTTGCCAAAGCTATATGTGAATATATGTGAATAAATGCATATATATTTGTTAAATATAAGTAGATTATGTATTTTATTTTGTATTTGTGCTGTCATTTTATTAATAGAGTACTATGTCATTTATGCTAATAAAAGGCATTCATCCATCCTGCATTTTTTTCATGCCAGGATACATTTAAATAGCATATGTATTAATGTACATATATTATATTCTAATTTTACATTTGGATCCTTAGAGTAAAATAAGTTTCACAGTAATGCTTAAACACACCAAGATATTGATTGTATTTATTGTGGTTTAATTTGGATATTTTGTGTACATTTGGAGATTTCATCAAAATATGAAATCTTCAGTGACAACCTGAGGAGAGTACACATTACACAAGATCAAAATCTGTTTCTACTTATCCATCAAGTACCTACCGAGTGTCTCCCCACTTAGGTCTTAGGTCACAACATTTACCATCAAAGTGTCCTTGGTCACATGGAATTTACATCGCCTTTGAATTATTCATCCAGATGGCTTTAATATTTATGATACTTTTTATTTTAGCTATAGAGTTGCCTAAATATTGTACTTTTTTCTGAGATATATACATATATATATATATATATATATATACATATATATATGCTAACTAAATTCACATGGGGAATATGCATTCAGTTTTAATAAATATAATTTAATTTGCCTGCTAGATCAATATGGTAAGTAATGTCGTTGATCTCTTCTTAAAAATATATATATTCTGTGGTTTGGACCATTACTCTCTTGTCTCCGACCACATTTCTTTGTTCCCCTTTACAGAGAAACACATTTCCTCAGAAGAGTTATTTACACTCAGTTCTGCAATTCTTCATCTCCCGGCTTTTCTTCAAGCCATTCCAATTAGGCCTTCACTCCTAAAACTCAAATAAAACTTCTCATCAATCTGGCTCCAATGAGGAAGTAAAAAATCACAATAATTTGAACAGGGAAAGTTTAACTTTGAAAACATTATTTTTTAAGTTATTTTTAAGTTTACTTATTAATTTCGAGAAAGAAAGAGAGTGAGTCAGGGAGGGGCAGAGAGCAAGAGAGAGAGAGAAAATCCCAAGCATGCAGCCTGTCATTGTGGGGCTTGATCTCAAAAACCATGAGATCATGACCTGACCCTAAATCAAGAGTCAGATACTCAACTGACTGAGCCACTCAGGTACCCTAACATTGAAAAATTATTAACTGTAGCTGTGGGTTGAAGTAACAGGGTCTCCTAGGGCTGAGATAGGGGGCCAAAGATACCCTCCCCCAGCCCAACCTCAGTACTCAGAAGTTACCTTCTTGGAGAGAGCAGGACCTTGGCTCACTGGAGGTCAGAGGATTTGCTGTGAGGCTGTACTGGCAGAATGTGCTGGAATTCTGCCTTTAGGAGTTTGCTGGAAGTAGGCTCTCTAGGGTGTTTTGTTCTTTCCTTTGGAACAGATTGCTCATTTTGCTTGACTCTCTGTATTTGTTTCTTGAAGCAAATGAAACAGCAGCCTCTCCCAGTCTTAAAGGAGTGGTTTTGTGCCCTAGCCCTTGGTTGTCTCTTGAACTTTTGTGGCTGTCTAAGATTACTGATTTAATCTGGACAGGTCCCTATTGTTGAGGGCGAGCCAAGACTCACCAATGTTCGGAGGGAGTGACCTCGGGCAACAACTGGTTTCAGGCTGTGGGAGCCTGCCTGACTTTCTTTCTGGTTGTTATAGTTTTCTGGACCGAGAAACACAAGCTCCTCTGGCCACCAGGGCGAGGCAATCAAGAGGCGCCTCCTGTGTGGACTGCGCTCACCAACCTGTGTTAGCAAGGTTGAGGGAGACCTCTAGGGTGGGGCACAGTCCCAGCTTTAATGAAACAGAAGAGCCCTGAGCTGGGAATCTTGTGGCATCTGGATGCACCTGCCTGCTGTAGAAAGGTAGAGTGAGATTTCTTGCCCTCTCCCTCTCGCCAGCACCTCTGTCCCCAAAGAAAGGCCCAACTATTCCCATCCCTCCAGTAGATTCTTTAAGATTAGCAGATGAGGGGCGCCTGGGTGGCTCAGTCAGTTAAGTGACTGACTTTGGCCCAGGTCATGATCTCGCGGTTCATGGGCACTTCGGCCTCTGTGCTGACAGCTCAGAGCCTGGAGCCTGCTTCAGATTCTGTGCCTCCCTTTCTCTCTGCCCCTCATCTGCTTGTTCTCTCTCTCTCTCTCTCTCTCTCTCAAAAATAAATACATCATTAAAATTTTTTTAAAAGATTAGCATATGAAACTCATTTGTATATAATCCAGTCACCTTTCTGGTTGCTGCTGCCTCTGTCCTGGGTCCTGTGACAACTGCATCCAGGCACCAGCTCCTCAAAAGGAGTGTCTCAGATTTCTGCAGCCCATTGGTTGTAAAGCCCATTGGTTTCCAAAGCCAGAGATTGGAGGACCTTTTCTTTCCACGGCAGGTCCCAAGGGTTTAGATGCCCCAAATCCCTCACACCTCAGGGAGAGACTCTGGACCCTTGAGATCCATGTCTCAAGGATCTCCTACCTTGGTGAAATCATGTCTCTGCCTCTCCTACCATCTAGAGAGGTAGATGGAGAGAGCTGAGGAGCTCTTTTTTATACCCTTGGCTGTGGAGAGAGCTGTTCAGTTAGTTTTTAATTCTTTTTTTCAGTGGAATTTATTCTATATGTAGCTATGAATTTGGTTTCTTTGTGGGAGGAGGTGAGTTCAGGGCCTTCCTACACTGCCATCTTAAACCTCTTCTATTAACTTTTATTTTAAAATATTCACCATGACCAAGATATAATCCAGATTTTTCTAAGCATCACTCATTATAAATATTATTACAATAAACACCTCTGTACATATATCACTGTGGGTAATTAAGCATACTTCTGACAGACAGCTTCCCAGAACTGGAATTGCTGATCCAAAGTAAATGAGCATGTTAAAATATGTTCATTACTTCCAAACTGCTCTCAGATATGCTATAAATTCATACTTCCATTAATTTTATACCAGTCCCAATTTGCCCACGCCCACACGACAATTGGACACTATCAATTCAATTATCCTTATCTATGTGATAGGCAATAAAAAGCATCTCATTGCTTCTTCAACCTGAATTTCCTGATTACTATGTTTCCAAATATTCTCTATCATATTTATGTAGTATATATTCATTTTTTTCCTGTGAACTCTACTTTCAATATCACTTAATCACCACAAATTCAAATGGAATGTGTAAGGAAGCAAAGTTTATTTAATATAAAGTTATCTTCTCTTTGTCTAGCTATCTTAATTAGGAGAGGACAAATCACAAATTTACCAGAACAGTACAATAATGTCTCTTTCATGATAGTAATACAATGCGACTAGAATCACACTCATAAATATCTCCCATGACAAAACAAATGCGTTATGTACAACACTCATTCATTTTGCATTGACAAATCCTTTTTTTTTTTTACTAGCTACATATGGTCAATTTCTCTTTTTTTATGTTGTATCTTTTTCAATTGCACCTAGGAGTCATTTTAATATAGATAATTGAATTGCAGTTAATTCTCCATCTGGTGTTCCAGATTGGTTACTTACTACTGCTGATTTGAGGCTGATATTTTTCATTTATATTACTTGATCATTTTATTCACTGTCACATGTCTAACAGTATGTGACATTTATAAAGCATATCATACGAAAATAATTTAAAATTCCCAAAGTACAATTCCATTTGAAGCACTGGGAAGTCTTACACAAGACCTTGTATGATTCAGGTTTCAACTAAATTGCTATAACTTATAAATCATTTGTGAAATACAATTGTAAAAGAACTGTATAAATAGGAAGATGTTTGGACACTAGCATGTGACCTATTATTTTTAGTATACTACTTTAATATATAGAATACCTTGTCAATACAGCAAACTTTAATAAATTGGATTATCATTTGATGATTTAGAAATCTTGACATTATTTTATCAGAAACTAGAAATTTGAAAATATTGCATCATCAGAAATATACTTAGTATTGTGGATGCAACTCTTCTATGCATAAATCATTTTTAGTGTCCGAATCACAGTTTTAAAGCACTTTGACTTGGTTAGATTCTGTTAGGAAAGGAAGGGATCCTGTGGTTGGTAAAAAAAATTGCTTTGAATAAAGAGAAGTTTAACTTATTACTGGGACATTTAATAAGAGGGAAATTAGATACTCTTCAAATTGCATTTTGATAACCATATGCCCATTTTAATGTTTCTATGAGTGCTAAATCAGATAATTCATTAAAAATAAATTAAATTCAACATGTGTTTGTTATCTCATTACCTGCATTATCATTCCCATTTCAGGGTTTATGAATCAGGTCTCATATAAGTTTGAATTGCTTGCCAGATTCAACAGATTTTTAAAATTTTTTTTTAATCTTTATTTATTTTTGAGAGAGAGAGACAGAGCGTGAGCAGGGGAGGAACAGAGAGAGAAGGAGACACAGAATTCGAAGCAGGCTTCAGGCTCTGAGCTGTCAGCAGGCCCAATGTGGGGCACGAGGCTCAAACCCATGAACTGTGAGATCAAGACCTGAGCCAAAGTCGAAGGCTTAACTGACTGAGCCACCCAGGCTTCCCATAGATTCAACATATTTCAAAATCACCAAGAACCTATGTTCCTCCTTCTAAAGACAGCTCTGTAAATTGTGTCAGATAATGGACAGTAAGCACCATCTGATCCAGTTTTCTGATTTCCCAGCAAAGAAAACTGAGTCACAGAGGGCTTAATGGACGAGCTCATCTGCAGGCATTAGGTTTTGAGCAGGTCACAAATACTGATGATAACCTTGTGTTACGTTTTGAGATGTATTGATACTTTAAATACAAAAAGGGTTATTTGATAGTAGCTGAGTACATAGTGTTTGAGCAAAATACATTAAATTTTGAAATACTGAGGAAGATGATTAATTTTTTTTAATGTATGGGAAATATTACATATCACCTTTGCCCAATTTGAAAATGTATTCATATTTGTTTCCTTCACTATCTGCATTAACTCATAAAAAAGAGCCAGTTCCTCCTGATTGTTTAAATTTTATTAAAAAGCCTTTGAACATGTTTATATTATCTCATATGTTATAACAAGCATCTCCGAACCAGCTTCCTCTACACCAGGAATTCTTTTCAGCCCTTAGGAATATTGTATATATTGTTTGCAACCATATATGTTATATAAATTACACATGATAATATAAACACATTATCTCTATTCAGTAATTATTTGTATTATACATATGATAATATAAGCACATTATTTCTATTCACTATTTATTATTATTGCCACAAATTTCCCAGGTACAAGTTAGCTATGCTGTGTACCTGAGTGATATATTGTTTCCTGGTAAACAGCTTCATGTGGAAAATCACAAGATCTAGTAAGACAATCAAGATACTGCATCAGATTTTGAAAAAATTTTACCTGTTTTATTATTTATTTGTTTACTTTTTAAATTTTTTAAATGTTTATTCATTTCTGAAAGAGAGAGAGACAGAGCATGAGCGAGGGAAGGGCAGAGAAAGGAGACACAGAATCTGAAGCAGGTTCCAGGCTCTGAGCTGTCAGCACAGAGCCCGACGCAGGACTTGAACCCACGAATTGTAACATCATGACCTGAGCCAAAGTCAGATGCTCAACCGACTGAGCTACCCAGGTGCTCCTCCTGTTTTAATTATATAAACCAGATATGTAAATTGTGTATGTTTACAGAATTCTAAAAACCTAATGTCTTAATTATCCACTAGAAACTCCTTTTAGTTTAGCTTGAAATTTATGTCCGCTATATACTGGCAGAAACATAAAATCCTTCTCTTGGAATCAAAGTACTAATTAGAAAGAAATCCTGAAGCCTTATAGATTTCCTGTTGCCTAATTATTAAATGCAGTTTTGAATGTCTATATGATGCTAGGGAACTAAGATTTTTTTTTTAAAAATCTTGCTTTCCCTTCAAAATTGTTGTATTCAGCAAAATTATTGTTTTACTATAATGTTTTTTGTATATATGCAATAGAAAATCAAGTGCATATTTATCTAATTTCTAATATTTTGGTCTTGAAGTTATTTGATAAAGTCCAGCAATAATGTCTGCGTCATCATAGTGTAACATATGAAATATCTAAACTTACATGTATTTCCTTATTTTATTATTTTAATTTTCATTTGCTAAAATAAATTATATGAATAATTTACACTTCCATTTTTCATCTGAAAGGATTTTGGTAGCCAAGAAACACACTAATAAAGCAGCACAAACGTTCAAATACACACACACACACATGCACACAAATGTTCAAGTACTATAAAAAATTTGCTAAATCAAATATCATAAACTGAAGCAAATTATCAGGGGCTTTACTTTTCCAAAGAATATTTTCTGATAGTCTCTACCTAGGACCGGAAACAAGACTTACGGTAAAAACTGACATATGTCATCACTATATATCTGTAAAGGAGGCTTTATCCATTGATTTTGGAAATAATAACATATTTCTGACATTTGAGGTACTAATACTTTTCCTTTTTAAGCCAATTTTTTCTTCATGAATCCTTCAAGTTTCCCATTTTCTTTCTTTTTTTTTTTAATGTTTACTTTTGAGAGAGAGCGAGCACACGAGGAGGGATGAGCAGAGAGAGAGGGAGACAGAGAATCCAAAGCAGGTTCTGGGCTGAAGCAGAGAGCTTGATGTGGGGCTTGAACTTGCGGACCTCGAAATCATGACCTGTACTGAAGTTGGATGCTCAACCAACTAAGCCACTCAGGCGCCCCCCGTCCCCATTTTCTGCCTTGCTTCCCCAAATTCTCTCTCAGGGCTTGAGACTTACAGGTATGATTTCCACCAGATGAGGTCATAAAAGCACATACATATCTACAGTCACAAACGATAAAGCCATAGAAAATACTTACAAATTAGAGAAATAACATGTGAATTAACTGCTCAAAAATAAAGAGAGATGTTTTTGGAAATGTGACATCAGGAGCTACCTTACGTCATACACTGCGGCCATACCTGCCCTTCACTCTCACCTGCTCCTACTTCTTTTACTTTGCTAGTTAACATGCATCCCTTTTTCTTAAATACATACATAATTCAGTATTACGTTGTATAAGATCTTTATCTTTAGTCAAAATTCGAAAGAATATATTTAAAATATACGAGATTGTCAGCCAAATTAATGTTTTGCTAAAACTCAGACTGACATACCTTAGAACAATTGCGGATTTGTACTGTGGCAATTTAACTATGATGGATGGACCCACAGTTTCTAAAATTGTATCCTCATGTTAGCCAGTGGCCACAGGGAGGATATGCATAACATTTGAAATGTGGCACTGAAGCATCAGAAATATTCTTTTTACCCCAGGGAGTTCAGTGCAGAGCCATGTACTATCGAAGGTCACATTCTTTTCTTCGATTTTTCTGGCTTCTCTTGCAGGCATGAGCAGCAGGCAGACCTCCAGCTCCACCAGCTCCTGCTGGAGTTTCTATTATCTTCTTCCATTTCTGGGACAGATACATGTTTAATTTTATGACAAATGCCACCAGGTTCTCCTGTATGTCACACATCTTTGAAGTTAGAGGCTTGGAGGGAGCGAGTGACCAAAATGGGTTTCAGGTCATTCTCATGAGATCCATTTTTGTTTGCCCTCCAACAGTCTTTCCACATCCACTATTTGCCGCACTGACTCAGGCCCAGAACCAAATGCAAAAGTAACAGCTGCAAATACACTGATTAATCATCTCCTACAATTACATAAAATCCAACCCTTAAATACACATACACACACGCACACACATTTCTATCTATCTATCATCATCGATGAAGTGTTTTGTTCCGCATCTCTGATTGAACTTGAAGTGATATTGCGGTCTCATAATAACAGAATAAAAATTCCAAACTTTGTCCAGATGCCTCCTAAAAGATACCAGAGACTAAAGGAGACATTTCCACCATTATTGACAGAGCTACCATTTTGATATTAGGACATATTAGGATTAAGATATATACTCTTGAATTGGGATGATATCATGCGTGGTAGATGCTATCAATGCTCCTTCCAATTCCATCAGATGACTGCTGTACTTTCCATCATGGATCACCCATTTTCACGGTACCTTGCATCTAACATGCACAATATTTTTTTCTGAAGAATGATTAGGACTATTGGGGCTGTGCTACATGTATGCCCAAAGACATGAAATTATCTAAAGGTTTGCAATCCACTCTATCTACTCAAACCCAGCTGTGAATGGGTATAAAACCCAGCTGTTTTCCCTCAAGACATGCCAAATTTTGAGATCCAATTTATGCTCCTGACCTGCATTCACTTCTTCTCATGATATCAGGTTGTAGATGGACTGTGCCTGAATTTTTATTCTTGTTTATATTCTTCCCTGTCCATCTTCCCATGCTACTTTAATAAACTTTTTGTGGAAAAGTTTTTCTTTCTTTTTTTTTCTTTTTCTTTTCTTTTTCTTTTAGAGAGAGAGCACATGCAAGCAGGGGAGAGGGACAGAGTGAGAGAGAGAGAGAGAAAGAATCCCAAACAGACTCCACGTTCTCCATGGAGCCAGATGCAGGGCTTGATCCTATGACCCTCAATCCCACGACCTTGGGATCATGACCTGAGCCAAAATCAAGAATCCAACGCTCAACCAACTGAGCCTGTAGGCACCTGGAAAAGTTTCTTAATAAATTAGTTGTACGTGAATTCTCATTCTCGGATCAAATTTTAGTGAATCCAACTTAAGATAGCATGCAATGAACAAATAAAGATTGGATGTTCATTCTCAAAGAACACATGAAAACGGGCCATTGTAGTAAATGAGACTTCAATTGCAATTAATGGATTTTCTGAGTTTAATAAGAATTCTGGAAAGCAACACATACTTACCTATATTTCTTTTAGGAAACATTTGAGAAGTGTCTCCCTTAAAAACAAAATGGAATATAACCCAGAAAAAACACTTTGAAAAAATCAGTGACATTTAAAAAATAAAATTGTTTCATTATAGTACATTAGTTAATGAAACCAGATCACTATACTACAATATATTGTCAATGACAATTAATGGCTTTGACTCAAAAGCTATTTAGTGAATGCCATATGCAAAATACACGTCCAGTTGTCTAAGATATAATTGCAGCTTGTGCTCCTTTTTAAATCTTATTCTTATAAGAGGCAAAATGTATTTTACACTTGCAAATGTAGAATTAATCTCTTAAATATTAAATCTATAGGATTTATTTTCTTTTGTCAGTCATGTGTGCTATAATTTGATAACATAGTGACATAATTTACCCAGACAGCTTTGAATTTCTGTGAACCTACATATATTTATTTTCATGTTTTTAAAGTTGCTTATTTGCAAGTAACAATTTGATTAAAATTTTCCTCCTCATTTTTAATGGATCGATGTACTTAATTATTAATGTTTTTACATGTAGTATACCTGTAAAAGCTTTTTTTTATTATGTGATTCCTAGCTCATTTGAAATGTAAACATGATTCAGTCTTTCAAGGGACAAGAGATTAGATGACAGCTGATCAATAATTAGACTTTGTCCTTAAGTCGTTCAACTGTCAAGGATAAAACATGTCAATCAGTGAGAACAAATGCACCATCAGTTATAATTACCTCAGCAAAAAAAGTCACGAGTGTCCCATCACTTCCCAAATATTAAAGCTAAGTAAGAATTAGTACTGTTGAGTGTACAGTTTCATTGTCCTATATTTTACTTTAATTAGCCAAAAGAAATATTGAGTTAATTCTACCTCTCAGACCTATCCATTGATTTTTATGGAAGTGTTTTCTTGTCCTTGACTTAGTAGTCAAGAGATTTTTAGCCTTTAATTATATCCATAGATTAAAAAGCATATACCAATCTATTCCATGGAATGATGTGATTAAGAATGGTTATTGAGGTTGGAATTGGAAAACGCTGCCACTATTTGTAGGACCTTGGGTAAATTACTCAGTTTTCTAAACCTCAGTTTTTACATTTCTACCATGAACATTAATAATTCAAGATGCAAGGTTTGTTTAGGAATATAAAGGCAATGTATATGCCAAAGCATCTAACACAGGTGCTATTCAGAGGTGGAAAAACAAATGTTTGAGTAAATGAACATTTCCTGTTGATGTATAGCTAACATATAGTATTAAATTAGTGTCAGATGGACAATATAAAGATTCAACAATTCTATACATTACTCAGTGCTCATCACAGTAACTGCACCCCCAATCCCTTCATGCATTTCACCCATCCCCTGACCCACCTGCCCTCTGGCAACCACTAGTTTGTTCTCTGTATTTAAGAGGTTGGGCGGTGCTGGGTGGCTCAGTCGGTGGGTTGAGTGTCCAACTTGGGCTCGGGTTATCATTTCGCAGATCGTGAGTTCGAGCCTTGTATCAGGCTCTATGCTGGTGGTGTGGAGCCTTCTTGGAATTCTCTCTCTCCCTCTTTCTCTTGGCCCTTCCTCACTTGCACTCTCTCTCTCTCTCAAAATAAATAAATACACTTAAAAAAAGAGGTTTTTGTTTGTTTCTTTTTTTCTTGGCTTGTTCATTTGTTTTATTTAGTTTTTAAAGTGCATTTATTTGGGGAGCCTGGGTGGCTCAGTCAGTTGGTCGTCCATCTTCAGCTCGGGTCATGATCTCACAGTCGTGAGTTCGAGCCCCACGTCAGGCTCTGTGCTGACAGCTCAGAGCCTGGAGCCTGCTTCGGATTCTGTGTCTCCCTCTCTCTCTGCCCCTCCCCTTCTCACACTCTGTCTCTCTCTCACTCTCAAAAATAAATAAAAAAACATGAAAAATTTTAAAATAAATAAATAATTAATTAATTAAATAAAGTGCATTTATTTATTTTGAGAGAGAGAAAGAACACATGAGCCAGGGTGGGACAGAGAGCAGGGAAGAGAGATTCCCAAGCAGGGTCCACACTCTCAGAGTGGAGCCCAATGCAGGTCTTGAACTCAGGAAACGTAAGATCATAACCCGAGTCAAAACCAAGAGTCGGATGCTTAACCGACTGAGCCATGCAGGTGCCCCAGTTCGTTCATTTGTTTTAAACATATGGTGTTTTATAATTAGTTTAATCCATTCTTTCTGTAAGTATTAACCTGTATGTTCATGATTCAATGGACCAAAAACAAAACTAAGTAAAAACTAGTCATTTTATACTACAAAGTTTACATAAACAGACACACACACATGCATGCACATACTCATAGGAAGTATGGGAGTTTCAGTAAATAATGGACTAGTAAATCATTTTTTCTTCTGGACGGTAAACCAAATCTTTTATGAATACCATAAATATTGTGACCTTAAGTCTATGTTTACTTAATAAACTTTAAGTCTTTTAGTTTTTGTATTTTGCGCTTCTTTACTTGTTTGGTTTTTTGGCGTTCCTGATACCATATACATTTAAACAATTTTCTTAATTAAAATATTTCTTTTTTATAAACATTTCAAGGTAGACACATCAATCTACACGCAAACACAAACTTGAAGTAACTCATTGGGCAATTGAAGTAACTAACTTTGAGATATGTAATTCATCCTGTCAAATGCCAGGCACTCAGTTCCCCATGGGCCTGTAGCCTAAGGTTATGAGAATGCGAAGTTTTATCATCAGGAGCCAGAGGATTACAGAAATAGCCAAGCATTTTCTGCCTTTGCTTCCAGAGAGCCCACATCTACGGTTCCTGTCACAAGGCAAATTTTAGTGACCACTGGAGCCTTTCTAATGGAAATCCAGTGACCTTGAGCATAGGCAGTTTGGCAACATTAGTATTTGTTCAGAAAGATCTTTGAGTAATTTTGAAGTGACTCAAACCCTGTAACTTGAAGCCAATTTTCATTCATGTGTCAGAAGACAGCAATTAAAAGTTAATGAAAGGAAACAATGTATCAGTCACTGTGGAAGATTGGGAAAGCATGTATTTTTTTGATACAGATGAAATGAAGAGTTAAACCCATGGAGGAAAAAAAAAAGAAGATGAAGAAGGAGACTGATATTTGTGCCAAGTAGAAATTACATAACATCACCTGGATAGAGGTGTCTGCTTTTTTCCTGCTGTTCCTTAGAAATCAACTTACTAGAATTTTCATTGTCTGCAGTGACACAGCCAGGACTGTGGTAGGAGCACACCCAAACTAATCTTAGAGGTAAATAGAGTTACTATTCTAGACATCATATATATATATATATTTTTTTTTTTTTTTTTTTTTTTTTTTTGAGAGAGAGAGACAGAGCCTGAGCTGGGAAAGGGCAGATAGAGGAAGACACAGAAACTGAAACAGGCTCCAGGCTCTGAGCCACCAACGCAGAGCCTGATGTGGGGCTTGAACCTATGAAGCACGAGATCATGACCTGAGCCAAAGCTGGACACTTAACCAACTGAGACACCCAGCTGCCTCCTTTGCTAGGACATCTTGATTTCTATCCCACCCCTTGATTCCTGTGTTTCCTGTGACTTCCATGGATTCTATGTTAATGAAATAAAAACAGATGGCAGTTTGCACTATAAGAACTTTAAAAACCAAACAGAACAAAAGGGTATTCCAGAACCCCAAGTTTGCAGGCATCAAACAAAATTTCAAAACATGTTTATTTTATATTTTTAGAAGTTTACTTATTTATTTTGAGAGAAGAGAGAGCACAAGCAAGGGAGGGGTTGAGAGAGATAGGGAGAGAGAGAATCCCAAGCAGGATCTAAGCAGTTAGCAAAAAGCCCCACGTGGAGCTGGAACTCACGAACTGTGAGACCATGACATGAGCCGAGATCAAGAGTTGAGTGCTTAATGAACTAAGCCACCCAGGTGCCCCTCCAGACATGTTTAGAGTAAATTTTGACAGCATTTATATGTTTCTTTTCTGCCTCTTTTTTATATCAAAATTGTTTATAAATATTTATATAGTTATTTATAAATATGAAATAGTTTATGTCTCTCCCACCACTATGAAAGCTCACACCTCTCTCTGTCTTTTTTAATTCAAGTTAGTTAACATACAGTGTAGTATTGGTTTCAGGAGTAGATTCATCAACACATATCAATAACACCCAGTACTTGTCCCAGCAAGTGATCTCCTTAATGCCTAACACCCGCTTAGCCCATCCCCCAACCACTTCCCCTCCAGCAACCCTCAGTTTGTTCTCTGTATTTAAGAGTCTCAAATGTCCATTGACTGATGAATAGATAAAGAAGATGTGGTATATATACACAATGGAATATTACCCAGTGATCAAAAAGAATGAAATCTTGCCATTTGCAACAACATGGAGGGAGCTAGAATGCATTATGCTAAGCAAAATTGGTCAGGCAGAGAAAGACAAATATCATATGATTTCATTCATACGTGGAATTTAAGGAGCCCACATCTCTTAATAAGCAATGGTGAGGTTTTCTAGGAGATGATAATTGAGGAGCTTAGAACTAGATATTTTTGTTTTTGTTGTTGCTTTCTGTTGACAAACATTTGTACTAAATATTTTATTTTCATGTAGATTCTTAGAGTCATAGTATGTAGTTCCACCCCAGTAGCGCTAGATAATTCCCTAATGGACGTCTACCCCAAAATCATGGCACCCACGGGTATATACAGCTTAGATAGCATATGCACCTGCCCAATTCCCAGGCGTGGTTAGAAACCTATACTTAAGTGCATTCTGCTTAACATTTCAAACAGGGGAAATAATAATTATAGTGTCTATTTATATCCTAAAACTAAATAAAAATACATGAAATGTCTTGGATGGACAATAATCATAACCAAAACTTTTCAAAGAAAGAGAACAAGGAATTATCCAAATAAAGGAGAAAAAAAGGATTAGAGAACAAAGAACAAACTAACTGGTTTCATATGTCTTTACTTAAATTATTCTAATGGATTTCCCTACTTTACAATTGAGGATTTAACTATTTAAATCCTAAGAAATTGGAGGAATATGAAAGTATTTGGCCAACTCTTATTTTCCCTGTACAAAACATAATTCTGCAAAGCCAGAAGAAAGAGCAACATTACAGGGCCACGTTCAATAATATTTTACTTTCATGGTAAGAAGGCTGAGGCAGAACTTTATTGGACTGGTAGGTATATTTTCACTAAGCGATCTTACAGACCGTTCCCCTGCATGCTGACACAGATGAGGCACTATTTCCAGAAAAATGAAGCCATAAGATAACACAAGTGCCATTACTTTCTTTTTTTTTCCCGTGGACACATCTTAATAAAGCTACTGTCAGCTATACTACACACATCTCAGCTAAACATATTTCAAAATTGGTGATCTAGCAAAGCTTTGCGCAATCTTCTGTATTGCCAGTATTGCGGATTCATTCTTGCAATATATTACTTATCACTTCAATCTAAGTGCTGGATACATTTTCTAGCATGCATTGACATTATCCTCTTATATAAATTCTTATGGGATAAACTGATAATTTAGAGCCTGTGACTGCGCAAAGCCAAAGCTTCCTGCCCGGGTGAAAGAAGCAGAATATGCAGTTATATGGGTGGTAAAACAACTCAATACATCTTTACAGAAAATGTATTTTTGGGGAAAATGATATTTTTAATTAAAAATAAAATTTTGAAGTTTCCATCAAGTTTCTAAATGCTTCATCGAAACAATACATATTGCCTTACATTTTTTTGTGTGCTTATAGTACAAATTTTAAAATAACTGTGAGGAAGGATTTATAGAGGTTATCTGAATTAAGTAAACAAACAAATATAAAATTATATTACATGTATTTTACAGGCTTATTTTTCTAGCCAGAGTAATTTTTATAACTTGGTAATTCCAAATTATTTTGCCACAATAATCAAATTTAGAAATTAATTCAGGTCACAAAGGCTCTGTAGAGGAATTTGCATAAGAATTGTTGCTAATAATGATTTAAAATTTGTTTTATACAGGGGCGCCTGAGTGGCTCAGTCGGTTAAGCATCTGACTTCGGCTCAGGTCATGATCTCACAGTTCGTGAGCGGTTCATGAGTTCGAGCCCCGTGTCAGGCTCTGGGCTGACAGCTCAGAGCCTGGAGCCCGCTTCAGATTCTGTGCCTCCCTCTGTCTGTCCCTCCACTGCTTGCACTCTTGTCTCTCTCATTGTCTTATGAGTAAAGAAACATTAAAAAATATATATGTGTGTGTGTGTGTGTGTGTGTGTGTGTGTGTGTGTGTATACACACACACACACACACACACACATATATATATACAAATTCTTTTGACTATGGTAAAATATATGTAACATAAAATTTACAATATTAGCCATTCATAAGTACATTCATACTCATTGATTTTGTAGCCAGTCTCCAGAATGTTTTTCATCATGCAAAACTGAAACGTTATGCCCATTAAACAATTCTCCATCTCTCTCTGTCAATAGTCTATGGCAACAATCTTTCTACGTTCTGTTCCTATGAATGTGACTGTTCTAAGTTTCTCACAAAAGTGGAATCATGCAATATTTGTCTCTTTGTGACTGGCTTATTTCACTTGGCATAATGTCTTCAAGATTCATTCCTGTTGTAGCATCTGTCAGAACTTTATTCCTTATTAAGGTTGAAATATATAAAATATATATGTATACATACATATACACATATATACACACATATATATTATACATATACATACATATATATACACACATACAATTTTGTGTATTCATTCATCCAATTTAGACACATATTTTTTCCAGTTTTTGGCTATTGTGAACTGTTTCTATGAATAATGTGTGTACAAACATATCATTCAGACTCTGATTTTTATTTTTGTGGGTATATACAAAATTGATGGATCATAACATTTAAAACTTCTGCTCTGTGAAGCACAATGCAAAAAGAATTAGAAGACAGAGCACAGACTGGGAGAAAATATTTGCAAAAGACTCATCTGTTAAAGGATTGTTACCCAATGTATACAAAAAAAAACATAAAATTCAATGATAAGAAAATAACCTGAGTGAAAAGTGGGCCAATGACCTTCATAGACACCTTGCTGAAGAAGATATACAGATGGCCAGTAAGTATATGAGAAGAAACTTCACATGATGTTATCAGAGAAATGAAAGTTTTAAAAAAATGAGATACCACTACATACTTTGTAAAATGGCTAAAATCTGGAACAGCCCAAACACCAAATGCTGACTAAGGTGTGAAAATTGGGCAAAAGATGTGATTTTTCTAAGCCACTTCTGACTTTCTGCTCACCCATTCTGGGTATATTGGTTATATAGGTTGATATATAGGTTATATACTATAGCAACACCTCATTGCCAGTCTGACTTTGTGGACTACTATGTTGAATAAAACCACCTTTCTTTTTATTTCAGATTCCTATCAGGATCAAATTCAGTCTTACAGTCTTACAATCTTATTGTCAATACATGACCAACAAATGACATCCTACACTTAGTTTCTCAACAGTGCTGAAACAGTCAATCTGTCACATGTTGTATAGCCTTGCTGAAGTGAGTGGCTTCCTAAGGACCTGAGTCAATTGATTGGTTTCTTGTTATAAAAAGCAAATCTAGGGGTGCTCAGGGTGGGTGGCTCAGTTGCTTGAGTGTCCAACTTTGGCTTAGGTCATGATCCCGCAGCTGGTGGGTTCCAGCCCTGTGTCGGGCTCTATACTGACAGCTCGGAGCCTGGAGCCTGCTTCAGATTCTGTGTCTCCCTCTATCTCTTCCCCTTTCCCGCTCACACTCTGTCTTTCTTTGTCTCTCAAAAATAAATAAACATTGAAAAGATAAATACATACATACATACGTACAAGCAAATCCATCCTAACAGGCACAGCTCTCTGAGTTCATTCTCAAAAGAAGCACAATTATATTCACTGTTATATCCCCCCTCCTCTCTCTCTCTCTGTCCCTTTCTCTCTCTGTCTCAATGGATAGATACATAGATAGATATTTAGTTAGACATACATGGACATATCTAATACACTATATGGTATACAATGTGCACGTGTGTAAACATATATGATCACCGTTCTGTTTTTTTCCAAGCTTGGTAGGGGCCATCACGACAGTCTGTTAGGTTTGGCTGCAGGTGCAAGGATATTAAATCCAGAACCACAGCAGTTTTAGAAAGAAGGTAGGTGAGAGTCACACACCCACACACAAACACGTTGCCTGTAAACACACAGTTCCGTTTTGCCTCATCATGGCCTCGTGATGGCGGGCTCCGCAGTGTTCTGATAAGTAATTTCCTCCGCAAATAAACTTAAAGGATTCTGGGTCAGTCAGAATGAGGCAGACCATACCAACAAATTATCTCAATATCTACATGGCTAAAAACAACAAATATTAATTTTTTCTCATCCTGCATGTGCATCCTGTGTCAGCTGGAGGCCGTGGTCCGTGCAGCCCTCGACTGGGGATGAAAACGAAGACAAGCCAGCACCTCAGCTATTGCTGATGCAGGGAAAGGAAGCGCTGTCAATCACCACCCGGCCCATCCAGGCTTCTTATCGTTTATTGTCTAAGACAAGTGACACGACTGCACCCAATTTAAAGAGAGAGCTGAAATGCAATCTCCTATGTAGCCAGAAGAAAAATAGTGAGAAATATTGGTGAGAACAGTGATAATGTCTACCATGGACTCAGTGTGCTGCGGAGTCTAATTTCTTACTCATGCGGGATGCGCAAGTTATTTTAAGAACATGTAATTCATTCTATTAATGTTAATATTACAAACGTTACTTTAAAAAAAAAAAAGATTGAACTTTCCCAGGTGTCAAAAGGAGAGACACGTTTTCCACTCTCCCTTTTCTTGGAGCATTTCCTTGAGAAAATCCAATCATCAGAAATCCTTTTTCTGTTTCTTTGACATGTAATACTATTTAAAAGCTAATTGAATCTCTCAGTAGTTTTACAATTCAGGAGTCATCTTTTTGAAATAGATCAACACTAAGGAAGACAACGTCCCTACATTGTAACTATCTGTCATAAAGATGAGAGGTTTTTGGTTTTTTTTTTTCCTTTGGATAAAAACAATTAACTAACACAGATGGCCATCCCAATTACCAGGTGAAATTCAGATAACTATGCATGGTAAATGGTGTTGTCTCGTCCTCTCATATGAGGACAAGTTATCATTTATCTTGAGAACATGCATGTAATGGATCATATCTGCCTAGCTGTATAAAAGAATGAGATTTCATTGTGTCTTTGCAATCACATTAGCAAATATCCTGTGATGCACATAACAGTCTGGCTTAAGGCTTATTTAGTAATAAAATTGGTTTCTCTTTTTCCGCATTTGTGAAGAGGTCTTTCTGGATTGGCAGAAAATTTCATTTTTAATTTTTCCCCATTAGAATGACAGTTGAATAAATAGACATACGTATACATATATATACACACGGGTATGTCATATATATAATTATATATTATATATATATGAGATTTGTTGGGAAGCAGGGACTAATGAATTTCAAATGGAAGTTACAGTGCACATGACCTGCCAGTAGGTGAGGAGATTGCTTCCTCTTAACATCAATAGTCTTGTCTACACTGCCTACATACTAACACAGTAATAATATAGCATCCTAAAATATAGAGTCCAAGTAAAATTACAGAATTCTAATGTGCACATACTAGAAAACTATTATGTATAAGCATAGGGAATAATAACAGTGATATTTGTAATTACAATAATAGTGCACCAGTTGCAATAGATTTGTATGAAAGAAAATCACATATACACCCAGACAAAGAAAGCAGGCATGATTAAAGACCATATGTGTGATTGCATACATGACACATGTAAGTATATATTTTACCTACACAAGAATAGAGAATATATCTGATGGTTTTATGTAACTTGGCATAAGTTTTTATTATTTTCTGATTTTTAAAAAATTTTTAAATGTTTATTCATTTTTGAGAGAGACAGACAGTGCAAGCAGGGGAGTGGCAGAGAGATAGCGAGACACAGAATCCAAAGCAGGCTCCAGGCTCTGAACTGGCAGCACAGAGCCCGATGTGGGGCTCGAACTCACAAACCATGAGATCATGACCTTGGCTGAAGTCGGACACTTAACCAACTAAGCCACCCAGGCGCCCCTATTTTCTGATCTTTATTATAACTGCCATTATTATTGTCAAATATTATCTTTGCTTATAACTAACTTTATCAAGATAGATGATAGATAGATAGATAGATAGATAGATAGATAGATAGATTTAAAAAGTAGAGTAACATGTTCCCAAATTATAAAGAAAATATATTTCAGAATGAGAATTAAGATATTGATTTCTTTGACTTCAGAGAGCACTATTTTTCCTCTAAAACATGTTGCCTATTACAGAAGCATGTGTCTATAAATGTGACAGGCAGAATAATGCCCCCTCACAAAAATGCCCATCTTAATTTCTAGGATCTGTAAATACATTCTCTTTTATGTCAAAAGTTACTTTGCAGTTGTGATTAAGGTTTTTGAGATGGCAAGATTATCCTGAATTATCTAAGTGGGCCCAATGAAATCACAAGAGCTCCTATCATGGTGGAAGAAGACAGGAGAATCAGAATCCAGGAAGGTGATAAAACAATGGAATTAGGGGTCAGAGTCAGAGGGAGAGATTCAAAGATGCTATGTTGTTGGCATTGATCATGGAGGATGGAGACACGAGCCAATGAATAAAGGTGTCCTCTAGAAACTAAAAAAGGCAAGGAAACAGATTCTTCTTTAGAGCTCACAGAAGGAATGCAACCATACCAACATCTTGATTTTAGCACAGTGAAAGCCTTTTTTGGACTTCGGACCTCCAGAACTCTATGATAAATTTGCATTGCTTTAAGCTACTGAGTTTGTGGTCATTTGTTACAGATGCAATATAAAGCTAATGAATTGAGTGAGCTGAATATCATCCATACACTTTTCATGGGCTCACTCCTCTCTCTTCACCAATGTCCTCTTTGCCTTGCAAAACTATTCCCAATAGCCATCTCTCTCTCTCTCTCTCTCTCTCTCTCTCTCTCTCTCTTTAGCTTTCATTTGGATCAGCAGGTTGGAGAACACTCACAAGAGATTCTGAGCATGAGGAGAGAGTAGTTCAAAGTGGTGTTTCAGTAAGCTCTTTCCTGTGTGTCACCACATACAAGCTGTCTTCCCCCATTGAAGGGCACAAGTGGTCTGCTTTTCGTATCTTTTTGGGGTTTGCTCACCATGTATCCCCTCTCCTTCCCTCTTCAGGTCAAGGGGTACAAAGATAACCATGTGCTGCATTATTCCCTAGGTGGTTTCACTACAATCTGCTTGATCCTTGTAAGAAGACCTTTATTATACAGAGTGGGCCATATATCTGAAATAACTCATTCATTAGCAAAATAGTACTACCTTCAACTTGTATCTGAAGTTCACTACTCTCCTGCTGCCACTGTCTCCAGCCCTCGGCATTTGCACTTGGAATAATTGCCTAAAGTCCAATGTACTTGTTTTCTATGCCTGGAACTTGCTGCCCCAGATATAGAATATTGTGCCCCAGTTAATACTGATAACTTTAAATACATGACTTTATCTTACTCCAGATTGGATCTTCCACACAGTGCTGAAATGGAGAAAAGGTTTGTATGATCAGTTCTCCTTTTTTTATTTTAATTTTATGTTAGAGAGAGAGCTCAAGAGGGTTTGGAGAGGGCAAAGGAGAGAGAAAGAGATAGAATCTCAAGCAGGTTCCATGCTCAATACAGAGTACAGACTCTGACCTGATGCAGGGCTTGATCTCCCAACTCTGGGATTGTGACCTGAGCTGAAATCAAGAGTTGGATGTTTAACCCACTGAGCCACCCAGGAGCCCAATTCTTCTTCTATACAAAGTAAAACTGTCACCGCTTGAAGGCAGAAGTTTATTTTCTGCTTCATGCCAAATGAAGTTCTTGGACTGGTTTATTAGGTTCTTTTTTCTAAACTCTGCCAAGTAATGAGACTCAAATAACTATGTAAATTCATTAATCTCATAAAGCAATTAGTGTAAAATCCAATGACTGTTAAATTATTTCAAAATGAATTAGTTACAACATAACTTTTAATTTTCATGATAACCCTCATTTATTTACACAATATGATAATTTTGATTAAATAAATGCAAAGATGTAATGTATTATAGAGAGCAGCCAAAAGCTTGTTCGTCCCTTGTAAAAGTGCCTTCTATGACCTATGCTTAAGTGAATTAATATATATAAGACATTTAGTACACTGTCTGCCCAAGAGTAAGTGATCATGAATTGCACATCCCTCCCTCTTTTACCCACTGTAGCCAGCACAGCTTAAGAATGTATTTTGTTGGGGTCTCATTTCATTTAAATCTTGAATAGAAAAACAAACAAAAACAACTCCAGAATCTCCTCAAATATTTCACTTTCTACATTTTTAAACTTTTTTCTTTTTATAATATTCTAGGTTTGAAAATGATTTTGTGAGGTAAAGGGAAGATAGCCATATTTGAATGAGATGTGGGGGTAAGACACAATGCGTACTTGATTTCTCTAATACTGCAAAACAATTGTTCAGGTTGTGAATCAGGCAAATGCTTATTAAGTACTTCTGCTTTGATATAAATTATGAGCAATATAGCACCTTAGATTTCAGGGGGTTTATGACTACAATATAAAATTATTATAGAGAAAGAATAGCATATATTCAAAGAGCAGAAATGGGTACAAACACTGGATCCATCACTTAACCAAGAACCATTTTATGTCTTGATTTCCTCCTTTACAATATGAATTATGGTGACAATAATAATGTGATGATGATCACATTCCTGTATTTTATCTAGTGGCTGAGATTCATAGCTGGCATGATTATTAGAATGTAATAAAGTAATATATTTGAATGAAGTCTGTATATTATAGAGTAATTCATATGTTATAAATACTGTTTTTGTGTTTTAAAGAACTAATTGCTGAGTTAGCCTAATAAACACTAATCTGAAAACTATTTTAGATGAGTTTTTAGTTGTGAGTGGGGCTATTTTGCCTTTCTTGGTATATTTATCTGGACAAGGTGGATAGTGAATAGATCAGAGTAAAAAATGCAGTCATATAATGTTTTCCTGTTTTCTATGAAAAATAAATGCATTATTTTAAAGTTATGTATAGTTCTGTTTCCCAACATGATGAAACGATATGTATCAGCCATACTTTCCTGCTGTAAGCAGCTAAAAAAATTGTGGAATCCAGCAGCCATGTTCAAACACTTAACAGCATTCAGCACAGGAGTATGATTCCTGAAAGAAAGAAAATATTTAAGGTAAGCTCCACATTCACCCCAGGTTTCTGCCTGGGTCACTTTTAAACCACAGAGCAGATAAATACAGCCCAATCAGAGAGCAACAGTATTACTCAGTAGAGGAAAGATACGCATTCAGAGCTGATGAGGTAGCTGAAATTTGTAGGACAGGGTACTTGAAAAAGTAAGCTGCACAAAGAAAGAACTCAAGAAATCTGTACAGGGATTTCCTTGAGTCTTGGCTGAATACTAAGCTGCACATGCAGAGGCTCCAGTCTACCCGAAAACAGCTACTGGCAGCCTGTGAGCTGAGTGGAGATTCAGGAGGATGAACACAGGTGTGAGAAGTTAGAATTTTGACCAGCCAGAGTGGAATGACTTCACAGAACACACCACACATTCAAGTGAGACCCAACTTAGGAGTAAACCTACTCTCATCCTTGAACACTGGTCCTCAAACAGAGGCAATTATGTCCCCAAGAAGACATTGGGAAATTTCTGGACATATTTTTGGACTGTTACAACTTAGAGAATACTATGGGCATGTAGTAGTTAGAGGCCTGGGGTGCTGCTGAGCATTCTACCATGAACAGGACAGTCCCTAAAACAAAGAATCTTCCAGACTGAAATGTCATTAGTGGTGAGGCTGAGAAACATTGCTGTAATGGAAGGGTTACTCTGGACACCCACAACAAAGCAATAAATTTTACTTCTAGTAATACATCATCACTAATTTCCTCTATAAAATAAGAGTTTTAGACATGTGAAGAAGGAAAAAGTGGCCCACTCATTTATAAAGTGTCAGTGGAAACTTCCTAGGCTCTCGAACCATGAGAAATGAATATGTGCTGCTTGTCACCCAGTCTTCTGTACTATTTATAGCAGCCCAGTCTGACTACAATAGGGACCGTAATTTATTTCCACATTGAGAATGTTCATTCTCTCCATGCTTATGTATATATGGGAGTCCAATGATGCTCAAAGCTAGATTAAGCTCCTCCTTAAGTCTTCTTCATGTTATTTTGTCTGTAGTTGAAAGTCATTTTCAAGATGAGGAGATGAACCACTTTGATACTAGCGTTGGGCTCGGACTCACAAAACCCAATTTGTAAATACTAATTTTTTAAACCTGGCCCTACTCAGGAGCATACTATCGGAAGGGGAATGGAAAGGGTTTCACTCTGCTGAGTAGACATTCTGTTATACTCCTCCCTGCCCATCCATTAATACCATCTCACAATAGAGAAAATTGTGCTGAATATTTTAACTTAAACTTCTGATTCCCTGCCTGTTGGACTTAGCATAGAGTTGAAGACTTCCTGAAGCTTTGTGCTCTCCATTACCATTTATACAATCTGGCATGGCTCCACCTCTCTCTCCCATTCTCTCTCTGCTACTGTCCTCATACAGCTTTTAAGAGGTAGTCAGTATTGTTAAAAGGCAGTCAGTATTGTTAATATTCTACCTTTTATTTGTTTCAGTATGTTAATACAAATTTCCTATTGCTTCTCCTAAAATATCTCAAACACTTCAGAAAAAGGGTGTTGTGTAGTCTTTTCAAATTACTTAATTCCTATATGAAGAAGAATACTTATTCCCTCTTATGGCCTTACTTACAGCTTCACACTTAGGGGCTTATTTAGGTAAATTAATCCACTGCTCTGTTGATCCAAAACAAAACTTCCAAAACAAAACAGAACCCAAGGTTACAATTTTATAGTAATCAGCAATGAAAATGAATAGATTGCCTTGAAAAACAAGACTTTATATTACCTTGATAAAATAGACTTCAAAATTTGTTACTGCCTCTCACATATAAAGTTAACAATGAAAATTGAATTTTTAAACCAGCATGATTATTTAACAATGAATAATCATAACAAAACATCATAGACACACACATATATATACACATATAAATATGCGTAAATGTATTTTTATGAAGCTATTCTAAAATAGGCATTTTGTTTTCAGAACAAATGTCTGAACTTATCACTTATTGTGGGTGTATTATCCAGTCACTATAACTCAGTAATGGAAGACTATGTAAGAGCATGGCTACAGGGTGCCTTCATTCATATTTTCTGTCAAATTCCTGTAGGTGCTTGAGGATAAGTAATATTTTATTTAATTTCTTTCTATTTTAGGAGCAGATTAATTAGAAATACTGAGAATCATACTATCTTATGGCAAAGGAATTAACTCAAAAGTTTTAGGAGGTTGATAAGAGAAAACAGATATATGTGTTTCCTGAGGTTTAAGAAGCTATAAAAATTTTTATTTGACAGAGGAATTTTGTTCTATTAACAGACAGCAAAAGATGGGTACATATGTAATCTTCTTTTTCTCTGCTAAAGTAAACATTTAAAAAAAGGAAAAAGGAACTGGCATTCCACAGAGAAGCTGCTTTTGAAGCCTCTGAAAGAGAAGAACATGCCTTAAACAAAATTGTTTTCCTCACTCAGTTCACTTGGTGGCCAGCACTAACTGGCTAGGCACAAAGTTTACAAGGATTATTAAACTCTGTTCTCTTAGCAGTATATTGCCTAATGGAAAATAGAAAAACTGAAATGGATAATTCCCATTACTGCTACAAGGAGAGTCTCAAAGAGTAAAGAAACAAAATATAAAACAATTCTCATTTGGAAACTTGGAAAACTAGGCTATTTTAATGACATCAGCATACAATATGAAGACAAAAAATATTGGTCTTAAAATCTTTTATAATAGAAAAGTTATGTAGGCCATAAAAAAATCACTTCTCTAATAAGATTACAGCAGAACTATTTTCCTTTCCTTCATTTCCTCCATTTTTTTTTCTTTTCTGATGTCCTTTTTTAATAACTAAAATTGAGCTAATAACTCAAAATTACCCAGAAGGTTATCATTTGAATTGTTTGAATTCTGGAATTATCCAACTCTTAAAACATTCCGGAATCTACCATAATTAAACTTGGCCTTATATATGGTAGATATTATATTAATAGAATGTTAAAAATCATGAAAACTGTTTTCTAATTGGATCGTCAAAAAATAATATAGAGGGTAAAATGAAAGTTCTAGAACACAGTGGCTTTGGCAACAAAAAGGATACGTGAAAAATTAGGCAAATAACTGATCATTTATTCAGCTCATACCTTTAATATGAGTATAATAAGAGTGTTAGAATTCCAACTTTTTGGTTCTCTGCATAATTCATTCCAATGTTCCTAAAGCACTGACCTTCACAAGGTTAACATTGCAGCTCATAGCAAATAAGTGCACCACTTACCTCTTATTAATATAGTTAATATAATATAAGAAGCTATTAGATACCTACACACCAAGTATTCTATGAGATGATAGAAGAGAAGAATTTGACCTAAATTGGAAATTCACAAAAATCTTTCTGAAAGCAATAATGCCTAGATAGAACATTGAAAGAAAAGTATGAGGTAGGCAGGAAAATAAAATCTATTTGAGGCAATAGAAATAGTTTATAAAATGAACTTCACAATTTTTATAATGTTTTGTTCAATCATCTTCATCTAATGTTGCAAGACAAATCCCTCCCAAATTTGGTGGTTAAAATACAGTTATGTGATTAAACTTGCAAAGGGTTCAGCTGGGTTAGCTTACCTCTGCTCTAGGTGGTGACAGGGGAATTCCTGTATATGTTTTGCATGTGGTCTGAAATGCTGGTACAGCAGGGGCTTCTCCACATGTTACCACTAATTCTCCAAGATGCTAGCCTAGGATTTGGCACGTGGTAATAAAAGCATCTCTAGAAGGAAGAGCAAACAAGTTCTGGTACACAAGAACTTTACTAACTTCTGCTGGTGTCATTCACCCAAAAGAAAGAACAGGAAAAAATGAGAGCCAGGGATTTAATCAACACAGATTAAAAGCAAGATGTCTGAACCAGAATTTAGAGTCATGATAATAAGAATACTATCTGGGGTGGAAAAAAGCATAGAATACCTTTCTGCGGAGATAAGAAGTAAAATCTAGTCAGGATGAAATTAAAAATGCAATAACTGAGATGCAATTTTGAATGGATGCCACGACGGCAAGAATGGACAAAGTAGAGCAGCGAATCAACAACATAGAAGACAAACTTACAGAGAATAATGAAGAAGAAAAAAGAAGGAAATGAAGGCAAAGCAATAATATAAGAATTAGAGGACTCAATGACTCATTAAAAAGGAATAACATCAGAGTCATAGGGGTCCCAGAAGATGAAGAGAGAGAAAAAGGGGTAGAAGGTTTATGTGAGCAAATCATAGAGGAAAATTTTCCTAACCTGGGGAAAGACACAAACATCAAAACCAGGAAGCACAGAAAACTCCCATTAGATTCAATAAAAACTGACCACCACCAAGGCATATCATAGTCAAATTCACAAAATACACAGACAAGAAAAGAATTATGAAAACAGCAAGGGAAAAATAAGTCCTTAACCTGTAAAAGAAGACAGATCAGGTTTGCAGCAGACCTATCAACAGAAATTTGGCAGGCTTGAAAGGAGTGGCAGGATATATTCAATGAGCTGAATCAGAAAAATATGCAGCCTAGAATTCTTTATCCAGCAAGGCTGTCATTCAAAATAGAAGGAGATAAAGAGTTTCCCAGATAACCAAAAACTAAAGGAGTTCATGACCACTAAATCAACCCTGCAAGAAATTTTAAAGGGGACTCTCTTAGGAAAGTAAAGAGGAAACAAAACAAAAAAGATCCAAAACAACAAAGACTAGAAAGGACCAAAGAACACCACCAGAAACTCCAACTCTACAGGCAACACAATGGCAATAAGTTCATATTTGTCAGTACTCACTCTAAATGTCAATGGACTAAACGTTCCAATCAAACAACATAGGGTAACATAATGGATAAAAAAACCAAGATCCATCTATATTCTGTTTACAAGAGACCCATTTCAAACCTAAAGACACCTTCAGATTGAAAGTAAGGGGATGGAGAACCATCTATTATGCTAATGGTTGCCAAAAGAAAGCCCAAGTAGCCATAGTTATATCAGACAATCTAGATTTTAAACTAAAGACTGTAACAAGAGATGAAGAAGGGCATTATATCATAATAAAGGTGTCTATTCACCAAGAAGATCTAACAATTATAAACATTTATGCCCCCAACCTGAAAGACCCAAATATATCAATCAACTAATCACAAACATAACGAAACTCATGACAAAAATCAGATAGTAATAGGGGCCTTCAACATCCCCACTTACAACAATGGACAGATCACGTAAGCCGAAAATCAACAAGGAAACAATGGCTTTAAATGATACACTGGACTGGATGGGCTTAACAGATATATTCAGAACATTACATCCTAAAGCAGTGGAATACACATTCTTCTCCAGTGGATAAGGAACATTCCCTAGAATAGATCACAACTGGGACACAAATCAGCCCTCAACAAGTACAAAAAGATTGAAATCATACTGTGCATATTTCCAGACCACAACACTATGAAACTCAAAATGAACCACAAGAAAAAATTTGGAAAGATTACAAATACTTGGAGACTAAAAAACATCCTACTAAAACACGAATGAGTTAACCAAGAAGTTAAAGAGGACATTAAAGAGTACACGGAAGTCAATGAAAATGATAATACCATAGCCCAAAACCTCTGGGATGCAGCAAAGGTGGTCATAAGAGGGAAGTATATAGCAATCCAGGCCTTCCTAAAGAAGAAAGAGAGGTCTCAGATACACAACCTCACCTTATACCTTAAAGACCTGGAAAAAGAACAGCAAATAAACCCCAAACCAGGAGAAGACAGGAAATAATATAGGTTAGAGTGGAAGTCAATGCTATTGAAATAAAAAAAAATAAAAAAATAAAAAAAACACAAGAACAGATCAATGAAACCAGGAGCTGGTTCTTTGAAAGAATTAACAAAATTGATAAACCCCTAGCTAGTTTGACCAAAAAAGAAAAAGAAAAGGACCCAAATAAATAAAATCCAAAATGAAAGAGGAGAGATCAAAACCAACACTGTAGAATTACCAACAATAATAAGAGTACATTATGAGCGATTATGTGCCAATATATTTGGCAGTCTGGAAGAAATGAACAAATTCCTAGAAACATATACACTATCAAAGCTGAAACAGGAAGAAATAGAAAATTTGAAGAGACTCATAACCAGTAAAGAAATTGAATTAGTAATCGAAAATCTCCTGAAAAACTCAAGAGACCAGGTCCAGATGGCTTTCCAGGTGAATTCTACCAAACATTCAAAGAAGAGTTACCACCTATTATTTTGAAGTTTTTCCAAAAAAAATAGAAATGAAGGGAAAACTTCCAAACTCATTCTATGAGGTCAGCATTACCTTGATTCCAAAACCTAAGGAGAACTACAAGCCAATTTCCCTGATGAACATGAATGCAAAAATCCTCAACAAGATATTAGCCAACTGGATACAACAATACATTAAAAGAATTATTCACCACGACCAAGTGGGATTTATACCTGGGTTGCAAGCCTGGTTAAATATCCAGAAATCAATCAATGTGATACATCACATTAATAAAATAAAGGTAAAGAACCACATGATCTCTATAGATGCAGAGAAAGCATTCAACAAATGCAGTGTTGTTTATTCATAAAAACCCTTAAGAAAGTATGGATAGAAGGTTCTTACCTCAAGTTCATAAGAGCCATATATGAGAGAACCATCACTAATATCATGTTCAATGGGGAAAATCTGAGAACTTTCCCCCTAAGGTCAGGAACACGACAGGGATGTTCACTGTAACCACTGTTATCCAACATAGTATTGGAAGTCCTAGCCTCAGCAATAAGGCAACACAAAGGAATAAAAGGCATCCACATCATCAAGGAAGGAGTCAAACTTTCACTCTTCACAGATGACATGATACTCTATATGGCAAACCCCAAAGATCCCACCAAAGTAACTGCTAGAATGGATCCAGAAATTCAGCAAAGTCACAGGATATAAAATAAATGCACAGAAATCAGTTGCATTCGTATACACCAATAATGAATCAACTGAAAGAGAAATCAAGGAATCGATCCCTTTTACAATTGCACCAAAGCCCATAAAATACCTAGGAATAAACCTAACCAAAGAAGTGAAATTTATACACTGAAAACTATAGAAAGGTTATAAAAAAATCAAAGAAGACAAAAACTGGAACAATATTCCATGTTTATGGATTGGAAGAACAAATATTGTTAAAATATCAATACTACCCAAAGCAATTTACACATTTAATGCAATCCCTATCAAAATAACACCAGCATTCTTCACAGAGCTATAACAAACATTCCTAATTTTTGTATGGAATGAGAAAAAATCCCAAATAGCCAAAGCAACCCTGAAAAATAAAACCAAAGCTGGAGACATCACAATCCCAGACTTTAAGATGTATTACAAAGCTGTAATCATCATGATTATGGTACTGGCACAAAAACAGACACTTAGATCAATGGAAAAGACTAGAGAACCCAGAAATGGACACACAAGCATATGGCCAACTAATCTTTGACAAAGCAGGAAAAATATCCAATGGAATAAAGACTATGTCTTCAGTAAATGGTGTTGGAAAAACTGGACAGCAACGTCCAGAAGAATGAACCTGGACCACTGTCTTACACCATACACAAAAATAAACTCAAAATGGATAAAAAAACTAAATGTAAGACAGGAAGCCATCAGAATCTTAGAGGAGAAAGTAGGCAAAAACCTCTTTGACCTCAGCTATAGCAACTTCTTACTCAACACATTTCTAGAAGCAAGGGAAACAAAAGGAAAAATGAACTATTGGGACCTCATCAAGATAAAAACATTTTTCACAAGCAAATGAAATAATTAGCAAAACTAAAAGGCAACCAACAGAATGGGGAAAAATATTTGCAAATGACATGTCAGATAAAGGGTTAGTATGCAAAATATATAAAGAAGTTATGAAACTCAACACCCAAAACACAAATAATCCAGTGAAGAAATGGGCAAAAGACATGAATAGTCACTTTTCCAAAGAAGACATCAAGATGGCCAACCGACACATGAAAAAATGCTCAACATCACTCATCATCAGGGAAATACAAATCAGAACCACAATGAGATACCACCTCACAGCAGTCAGAATGGCTAAAACTAACAACTTACTCAACAGCAGATGTTGGCGAGGATGTGGAGGAAGGGACACTCTTTTGCACTGCTGCTGGGAATGGAAACTGGTGCTGTCATTCTGGAAAACAGTATGGAGCTTCCTCAAAACACTAAAAATATAATTACCCTACGATCCAGCCATTGCACTACCAGGTGTGTTGTTTCAAAGGGACGCATGCACCCTAATGTTTTTACCACAAACACGTGTGCTGTTTTGAAGGGACACATGCACCCCAATGTTTATAGCAGTGCTATTGACAGTAGCCAAAGTATGGAAATAGCCCAAATGTTCACTGACAGATGAATGGATATTCATTCTATATAAAATATAGAATGGAGTATTACCCAGCAATCAAAAAGAATGAAATTTTGCCATTTGCAAAAACATGGATGGAAGTAGAGGGAATTATGCTAGTGATAAAGCCAGTCAGAGAAAGACAAATATCATATGACTTCACTCATATGTGGAATTTAAGAAAAAAAACCAGATGAACATAAGGGAAGGGATGCAAAAATAATATAAAAACAGGCAGGGGGACAAAACATAAGAGACTCTTAAATGTACAGAACAAACTGAGGGTTGCCGGAGGGGTGGTGGGTGAGGGGACAGGCTAAATGGATAAGGGGCATTAAGGAAGACACTTGTTGGGTGTTACATGTAGGGGATGAATCACTGGAACCTACTCCTGAAATCATTATTGCACACTATATGCTAACTAACTTGGATATAAATTAAAAAGTAAAAATAAAAAATAATAATAGATCATACTACCATTGGTTTTAAAATATTTTGACACTGGAATGAGTGAATTTCCACCTAACGTCTTTATTCCCTTTCTTTTCAGCACAGCTGGAACCCATCATCTCTCTTACTGCCCAGCTAGTCATCACACATACCGATTTGGGCTAGCAAGTAATGACCGAGGAGGAAGAACAATAGACATATCTCAAGGGCACTTTTGAATAATTTATCCTTGTCTATACATTGAGGGATTTTTTTAAGTATTATTCAGAAACTTCTCATATCAAACATTATACTTATCCAATAACTCTTTAACCTCAATTTGCTTGAATCAAAAAATTAAAACAGTAACTTTAAAATCAAATGCCTTGGGGCACCTGGGTGGCTCAGTCAGTTAAGCGGCCGACTTTGGCTCAGGTCATGATCTCATGGTCCGTGGGTTCGAGCCCCGCGTTGGGCTCTGTGCTGACAGCTCAGAGCCTGGAGCCTGTTTCGGATTCTGTGTCTCCCTCTCTCTCTTCCCCTCCCCTGTTCATGCTCTGTCTCTCTCTGTCTCAAAAATAAATAAACGTTAAAAAAATTTTTAAAAACTAAAATAAAATGCCTTTCCAATGAGTAGTAAAAAGCCACTCTCCAAATTACTACTAATAAGAACAAACGATTCATTTCTTTTAGAGAATGGGCTAATGCATGGTTTAAAATGCAAGTGTCTATTCCAAACTATATATTTCCCTCCACACATAAAAACCATAAAAAAATAATGTAAATTAAAATTTCTTTTATCATTAGATCTAAATGCTTTTCAAGGTTTTATGTTATACTTCAACTTACTCATTTCTAATTTTGGATTATTTTATGTTTTTGTATTTAGGAGAAGCAGTAAAATTTTGCTTGTATACAACTTAAAATGCTCTTTATGTCTTTTAATTAGCAACTTCATATTTTATATTTTATATTTTAAAAATATTTTAAAATTAAATTATGTATTTTTAACTTATAGACTACTTTGGTGCAGCAACTATTCTTATGACTTTGATGTAAACAGAGGAAGGCTATATATATATATGTGTGTGTGTGTGTGTGTGTGTGTGTGTGTGTATACAAATTATACACATTGAAAATTATACAACAACCTTATAAATATAAGTGAAAAAATATTTTTAACAATATCAGGAAATATAAAGAAGCAAACCACAGGAAAAATCATATGACATTTGCCATTATATAATGTTAAAAAACAAATAAAACTAAATACTCTTTTTTAAGAGGTAAATATATAGTAATACTTTAAGGAGATCTTTAAAATAAAAAAAATAACTTGGTAGTGATTAGCTTTTGGAAGATGCAAAGTGATGTAAATATGAATGGGCACATTCTTTTGCTTCTAAGGAGCCAGTACTCTTCTATTTCCTGGATACAGATGGATTAATTTAGACTATCTTTTTGAAATTTCCATAGCTTGTTTGCATTATGTCGTATGATATAATTAATTTACTGCATAATAATTTTAAAATCAGCAGAAAACTGATTGAAAAGCACAATCAATCGGGGTACCTGGGTGGCTCAGTCGGTAAAGTGTCCGATTTTGGCTCAGGTCCTGATCTTGCAATTAGTGAGCTTGAGCTCCGCATCAGCCTCTGTGTGACAGCTCACAGCCTGGAGTCTGCTTTAGATTCTGTGTCTCCCTCTCTTTCTGCCTCTCCCTCACTTGTGCTCTGTCTCTCTCTGTGTTGCAAAAATGAATAAAAGTTTAAAAATTAATTTTAAAAGCATGATCAATCTACATTAGGCTTATTTTTTAAATATTTATTAATTATTTTGAGAAGGGGGGAGAACACAAGAGGGGGAGGGGAAGAGAAAGAGGGAGAGAGAGCATCCCGACCAGGCTCCACATTGTCAGCACAGAGCTCGAGGTGAGACTGAATTTCAGGAACATTGAGATCATGACCTGAACTGAAATCAAGAGTTGGATGCCCAACTGAACTGAGCCACCCAGACGCCCCTCACACTAGGCTTATTTTTAAAAGAAAAAATGTAAAACCATTGTAATTTTTTTAAATTAGGAAAATAAAAATTTATCTGTAAGTTAATGCTAAGCACCTACAATAACTTCATATTCAAAATAAATAATGAAAAATAAAAAACTATGTACGATGAAATATTCACATATTAAACCCTCTTAAGCAATATTTAAAAAAGAAAGAAAATTGCATTTCAGGAGAAAAAGTATATACAAATAGGAAAAGTAAAAGTAGTCCAAAATTATATAACAAAAGAACTATGAAGAAGATGCAGAAATCTGAATTTTATATACCTAAAATATGGTTTCAAATATGTGTATGTATAAAATAGGTGAACTACGAAATTCTAATGGTATAAGTACTAATATAATTTAGCTGTTAACATAGCTAACACAAAAATGTATAGGCCTAGCTATAAAAAAAACTAGAAAGGACATAAAATATATGAATGAAGGAATAAAACAATAAAGTCACATCTATACATGCATGTGAAACCTATACATTCTAACTGATAAGAATATTAATGTTCTTCCTATGTCCATTCCTCAGTCAAGTAATTATTACCCTTTCATATTTGCTTATATAAACATAATGCATGCAATAAACATTTTAGCATTAAAAGTAATGTTATCCTTTCTTCAGACAGCGGTATATTCCCTGCTCATTATTTTGACATATTTTTCTTTTCTTTCCACCTGCATCCATTCACAGAACACAGGTCGATTGCATCCTACTGAGTGCCAGAACTATACTGGCTGCTACAGACACCGAGGCGAATAAAATTACTCATGCTCTCAAGTACTACACAATATAACTCACATTCTCATAAAAGAGTATTATAATATATGATAAGATCCCTAAGAAAGATATCTAAGCAGTATGCCAGAGAGCAAGATGGAACACAGTAATGGTCAGAATGGTAACACGCCAGAAGTTTCATCTTTTTCAATTATAAAACCCAAGATTGGCTGAGATAAAGATGTTAAAGATTCTGGTTTCCTATCTATCTCTACTCCTAGGAACAAGCCTAAAACAATTACATTAAATTCATTTAACTAATCCATATAGTGCTGTCTACCTACATCATTATTACAAAGTATCCAAAGTATCAACATAAGTCAGCCTCTCTGCTTTTAATTATACTTCATCTCACATAACGTAAATCCCCAGTTTATAGGCACTTTTAGTTCCACAATCTTGTTGCCTATCACTTGAAAGACTTGTACAAGAGATAAGTAAAGAACCTCTCATAATCATTAATTAACTGTGCAAAGAGGAGGATGTCTACTGTTCATCTGGTTCTGTGTTACTTGCACTCACCTTGAAACTGTTACTGACAGAAGAAGTCTTGAATAGAGTTTATTTCAGATTTAGTTACACAATTATCCCTATGTGATTTTACAGCTTGGTTAAAGTATCCATCACATTATTACTGAAAAGGAAGTAGTCGTAATGTCTATACCGAAGAGAAAGGAACACACGTTAACAAAGAGACTTCTATGAAGTAGAATTGGAGCCACACATTAATGAATGTTGTCTAAAGTAATCTTTGAGAGGGTACTATGTACCATATGGAATAGCCCATGGTTTCTCCTTCGGCGTGTCATTACTCTGTTGGGATTCTTTGACATTTCACACTCGCCGTCTCATAATGCTAGTGGAAAAGTGGGGGGTAAGGAAGCATTGCCTATGACCACGTACTGGGACTGACAGAAATTGACTGTAATAACATGTTGATTTTCCCCCCACAGGTCTGAAGACACAGCTCAGAGATTAGCTTGAAATCTTAACACTGACCTTCTGGTTCTGCCAACAATTATAAATTCCCCAAAGAAAATTATTCTTGTGACAGTATTTGTATTAGTTTCTAGAACTGCAGTAACAAATTACTGCAAGCTTGGTGGCTTAAATTAACAGAATTTTTTTTTCTCTCACAGTTTTTGAAGCCAGAATTCTAAAATCAAGAGGCGGGCAGGGCTGCACTCCCTCCAAAGGCTCTAGGAAACAATCTTTTTGCGACTCTTTCACATCTGGTAGCTCCAGGTGTTTCTTGGTTTGTGATAGCTTTAATCTCTGTTTCCATCTTCACATGGTCTTCCTCTCTGTGTCTTTTCTTATAAAAATACTTGTCATTGGATTTAGGGTTGACCCCAAAGTAGAATGATCTCATCTCACATTCCTTAATCTGCGAAGTCTCTTTTTCCAATAAAGGCACATTCACAGGTTCCAGGTAGGCATATTTTTTGGGAAGCCACCATTCAACCCATTACATTAGCTAAGGGTGTATATAAAATAATACTAGGGTAAGCAAAGAGTTTTATGCTTAGTATGTATCTTTGCTTTTAACAATTTATTATGTTTATTTTATGTATGATATTTACTGTAAGTCTCGTTCAATCATAGACCAAATCAATAGTGAACCAGTATATATTTCTAATACTATAACCTCCTGGCTGTTGCTTCATGATTCTTAGGCTAGATTCTAGCCTATGTGCTTTCAGTTAAGCCTCCCCAAAGTATTCTGCCCTGGCTTTTCTAAATCATCCCAGAAAAATCCTCTTCTGAGTTTCTGACAGTTTTTTTTTTTCATCAGCATGTTAGTGGGTGAGTAGTAATGAACTATACAAGAGATGTATTTTCTTAAATTTGTTTTATGAAGATACTTCACCTGATCAGAGATCAGCACCATTTATTTTACTGTGTCTTTCCATCGTGGCCTTTAATCTACTTCCTCTTATGCTATTGTTGGAGCATTAAGAAAACATTTTGGGAGCTGTTTCTATTTACAATGTTAAAAGAGATTTGGGAGAAAATTGAGTTTAAATAGGAAGTGTTTGTGAGATGTGTGTCAATGTCTTTTTTCTTGCTAGAGGAAAAAAGATGGAAAAAATGCAACTGCTATGATATTATTCCTTTCTGCTTAATAATGTTTTTGATGTAGGCTTTCTGTATAACTTATGACAGATCATTGTTTCAGTAAGTATTCTTAGTTTCAAAAACAGAACAAGCATTGGTTATTTTGAGAGAAATATAATTTTTATGTCTTTTTATGTTAATCATCATACAATCATCAATTGGCTATGTTTAGTGAAATTTATAGGCAATCATCCTTCCAGGCGATTATATTAAAAAGAAAAAAAAAAAAGACAGGACATTCGACATACTCTTGAGAAAGATAATGAAGGTGTTGCTGCCCCTGTCAGTTAAAAGCAAACTGCTCTGATCATTCTTGCAGAGGTAAAGTAGCCCATTTACTGTCTTTATATCACATCTCATGATGTATATTAATTTGTTCCAGCAAAGTCACTACATATAGAAAACACAAATATTTGTATGTTTCTATGAAATATTTTGGTTAGGATATTCTAGTTAAAATTGCTTAACAGCATTTTGGAGGGACACATATATTATGACCTTAGTGTTATTATATCCAATTTCCCACCACCACATTTCCTATGGATCAAAGTGACTGAGAGGGGGTACCTGGGTGGCTTAGTCAGTAAAACATACAACTCTTTATTTTGGCTCAGATCATGATCTCGCAGTTCGTGAGGTCAGGCTCTGTGCTAAAGGTGTAGAGCCAGCTTGGGATTCTCTCTCTCTTAGTCTCTCTCTCTCTCTCTCTCTCTCTCCCTCTCTCTCAAAATAAATGAATAAATAAACTTAAAAAAAACTTACAAACATGGGGGGCTTGTGTGACTCAATCGGTTAAGTGTCTGACTTCAGCTCAGGTCATGATCCCACAGTTCATGGGTTCGAGCCCCACGTCAGGTTCTGTGCTTAGCTCAGAGCCTAGAGCCTGCTTCGGATTCTGTGATTTCCTCTCTCTCTGCCCTTCTCCCCAGTTGCACTCTGTCTTTTCCTGTCTCTCAAAAATACATGTTAAAAAAATAACAACTTATAAACAAACTGAGAGTCATTCTGCCTCTTCTACCATCTATAGTTCATGGGCAATAATTACCTGTCCTAGTTTTACCATTTTGGCTCTGCCAATCAGAAATGTCCACTTTTTCAATGTCATCACAGACCCGTTTCAATGGTGGCATCTCCCACCACCATCTCTGGCTTCCCAATTCTCATACCACCTTTCTTCCATAATTTTTCTTCATATTATAGCAACTCTGGTCTATTGACTTCACATGAACAAATTTTACTAAACCAATTTTAAGTTAATCAACTTAAGTAAATCAAGTATATTCAATCTAGGATCCTGGGAAACTGCACCTATATTATACATTCAACATGTCCTGGTTTTGTGTTTGGACCTTGGGCTACAATAGTTACAATCCATTTCCACATATTTCATACAGGTATTTGAGATTAAAAGTTAACCAGATAGTGCAATTATTTGGTGTATAAGCTGTCTCATCTCAAAATAGACCTCAACATTCTCCACAGATATCTTCAAGTTATTATCTAGGGGCAAAAAGAGAAGATGAAATGAGGCTTGAGGAAAATGGGCACCTCTTGCAAGACAAGTCTCAGATGTGATCATTGCAAAATATTTGAGCAAGTGGAGTCTAGTTTTCTCACATGAGTGAGGAGTAATGTTTCTGCTGTCAATGGAATGCCAAAGGACTTGGTAGGTGTACAAAAATCTCAACTCAGATCTGAGGTGCCTACTAATTCCCACTGAATGCCTTATTCTTAATATAACTCTCTGATTTTCTAATTCTGTCTTGAGGTTTAACTTAAAATTCTGAGGTTTTAAAAAAATTATTATTATTTCTCTATCATTGTTTTCTTTAACTTATCTAGTGACAATAGAAGCAAATATTGCACTTCACGTCATAGCCCTAGAAGTCTTCATTATTACCATTTAAATTAAGTTCAGTGTTTACATGTTTTTCCTACCCCTTACCTTCAAACACCTCTTAATTCCAACTTAACCACAAATGAATCTGTCAGGGCTCGATCATAGAAATAGAAAGACTATGATTATTATATTATAAAGACATGTATTTGAGGAATTTATGGATTATGCAATTGGATTTTGTGCCGTTATGGAAACAATTGTAAAAATGAAATCTCAAAAAAGAAATTGAGAGTCATCAAAAAGAGTTACAAAGCAGACCTTCTAAAACAATGGTGTAGGTGAACAACTTGGAGCTTGAGGCGCATCTGTAGCAAGACTTGTTCAGCTGCCAGAGTGGGACTGCTATTGAAAGTCACTGAATCAATCTGGAAAAGTCTTTTTCCCTTCTTATCTGTCAGTGTGCCTGGGTTGCTATTAGTCAGCAGGTGTAGTATTCAGAAAGAGGAGATGGATATGAAGCAGGTGAGTTGTGGAAGACATATACAGAACTATCTCACCGTGTCTATCCATGGTGACTTTCATATATTAATAACTTTTACTCAGTTTTCATCCTCCAGATATCATGTTTCTCTGTCGTCTAACTCCACTCAGATGCACACAGGGAAGAGTAGACTGAAAGATATGTTTCCAGCTTAATGAAGCTGACACATAGTACCAAACAATCAGAGTAGATGACAATTATAATTATGTTGTTACTACATAAACCAATTTTAATATTCTTTTTTTTTTCAATATAAGAAATCCTAATGAAGAAATTTCCATGCTGGTTGATCACATATCCCAACAACTCATCAAGAGGAACTGTTTTCTGGAACATTCCCTAAAACTTCTCTAGGTATTTTAATGACAGGTAATTTAATGAAGGGAATTCATCGCACAGGTAGGAAAGAGACACAAAGTCAAATAGAGAGTGTTGAAGCAATTCAAACATCAGCAAGAGGCAAGGAATCAGTGACCAGTCTTTGGAAATGGAGAAAGTAATAATAATGAGGCCACAAGTTGAGTCCATCTTCTGGATATAAAATTCTTTCAGGGGCCATGGAGATCTGGGATCATAGAAGATGGGATTGTCTTATGGAGAGTAGGAACTATGGAGGAGAGGCAGTCACTACTGGAATAGGCCAGAGATGTGAGAAATAAAAATGGGAATATCAGGTTTCTCCCCTTTTCTTGTTCTCCAGGTTATTAGCAGCAATTACTTTTTTTTAATGTTTATTTATTTTTGAGAGAGAGAGAAAGAGTACAAGTGGAGGAGGGGCAAAGAGAGAGTGGGAGACACAGAATCTGAAGCTAGGTCCAGGCTCTGAGCTGTTAGCACAGAGCCCAACAAGGGGCTCGAACTCACAAAACTTGAGATCATGACCTGAGCTGGAGTCCGACGCTTAACTGATTAAGCCACCCAGGCACCCCTGTTTGCAGCAATTCCTATTGGCTAAGAATATATTGGCTACACCTAGGAGGCTTTGGAAGGGGATCCTGGAAACTGGTTTGGAAAGGAAGAGCAAACGATAGATGAAAATAACTGCTAGGCAATGACTGATATATATCTAGCCGCTTAATAATATATTAGATATCATGAGAAGAATTCTATGAATGGATGTGCTAAATTCATTTGTGTAAATATACTTGGATTCCCTTAAATTGCTTACTAATGCACTCTAAATTTTAAGAGGTTTGTTGAATTCTATGTTCCTTAGAAATGTGGAAGAATCATCTCTAACTTAAAGAAAATGAATATGAAGTCATCTGAAAAAATATTTTTTATAATCTAATAGCCGTATATATCCACACATTATATTTTTAAAAATAATTTATATTCATATTTTAAAGAATTTTCTCACATTTACTGTGTTTAAATGTCCCCATAGTAATGTCATGAAATGGATATACCATGGTTAATAAAACTTGGGTGGCAATAAGGGATTTATTTTCTAACACATACTGAAAGCCCTGGTATTTAATACACATGGCTGAATTTCCAGTTAAGACTAGCTCGCACAAAGTACTGCACCATGTGCAAGACTGTAGAGTCTCGCTCTATGAGGGAATATGGCTTAGATAGGAAGCAATGTGCAAATAATCAAGCACTTTTCCCTTTCTAAGATAAACAGCTGGATATCACTTAACAGAAGTTATTAAAGTAGCTAAACATTTTTGTAAAAGCTGATGAACTTTGGTTTTAAAATACAAACGTCAAACAGCTATATGAACAGAAGCTGCAGCCATTCTGGCATGGGCAATGGGAGACACACACGGGCGTATCAGCTGTCACATTCCAATCAGGACCTAACAAATGCAATACTAATAATATTGTAATAAGAACAACAACTAACATTTAGTGACAGTTATTTATCTTTTCTTTCCCATTTCTAAAAGGGGGCTTCCGATTAATACTCTTTGTCCATAACTTTGCAAGTTTACATTTGCAAAAATTATTTTTAATTTGCCTCTACGTTTATTTTTATGTACTCTGGCTAGAGTACAAAAGTCCAATTGTTACCATACATGGGCGTGCATACACCTTAGAGATACTGATATTCAGTCAGGCTGAATATCACAATAAAGCAAGTCCAATGAATTCTTTTGGTTTCCCAGAGCAAATAAAAGTTATGCTTACATTATAGTCTATCTACTAAGTGTGAAACAGCATTATGCCTAAAAAAAATTTGCAAACCTTAACTAAAAATATTTTATTGCTAAAAAATGCTAATCACCATCTCAGCTTTCAGTGAGTCATGATCTTTTTGCTGGTAGAGGATTTTGCCTCTCTGTGTTTGGCTGCTGACTTATCAGGGTGGTGCTTGCTGAAGGTTCGGGTGACTGGGGCAATTTCTTAAAATAAGACAAAAATAAAGTGTGTAACATTGATTGTCCCTTTTTTTCATGAACAATTTCTCTGTAGCATGAGATACTGTTTGATGGTCCTTCACCCACAGTAGAACATCTTTCCAAACTGAAGCCAATCCTCCCAAATCCTGTTGCTGCTTTTTCAACTGAATTGATGTACTATTCTTAACCTTTTATTGTCATTTCAAAAATTTTTTGAAAATTGAAAATTAAATTTTTTTTAATGTTTATTTATTTTTGAAGGAGAGAGAGAGTGTGAGTGGGGGAGGGGCAGAGCGAGAGGGAGACACAGAATCCGAAGCAGACTCCAGGCTCTGAGCTGTCAGCACAGAGCCCAACGCGGGGCTCGAACTCAGAAACCGTGAGATCGTGACCTGAGCCGAAGTCGGACGCTCAACCGATTGAGCCACCCAGGCACCCCCATGTCAACAATCTTCACAGTCTCTTCACTATGAGCTGTTTCCATCTCAAGAAACCACTTTCTTTCCTCATCCACAAAAATCAACACGTCATCTATAAAAGTTTTATCGAGATTGCAGCATTCAGTGAGATCTTCAGGTTCCACTGCTAATTCTAGTTCTCTTGTTATTTCCACCACATCTGTCTGCACTTACTTCCTCCAGTAAAGTCTTGAACACCTCAAAGTCATCGAGGAGGGTTGGAATCAACTTCTTCTAAATCCCTGTTCGTGTTGATCTTTTGACCTCTTCCCATGAATTGCAAATGTTCTTAGTAGCATCTAGAATGGTGAATCCTTTTCAGTAGGTTTTCAATTTATTTTGTCCAGATACATCACAGGAATCACATATCTGTAGAAGCTTTACTCTTATGAATGTATTTCTTATAAGACTTGAAAGTCTAAATTGCTCCTTGGTCCATGGGCTGCAAAATGGATGTTGTGTTAGCAGGCATGAAGACAGCATTAATCTCATTGTATATCTTCATCACACCTTGGGTAACCAGGTGCATTGTCAATGAGCAGTCATATTTCGAAAGGATTCTTTTTTCTAAGCAGTATGTCCCAACAGTGGGCTTAAAATATTCAGTAAACCATGTTGTAAACAGATGTGCTGTCATCCAAGCTTTGTTGGTCTATTTATAATGCACAGGCAGAGTGGATTTAGCATAATTCTTAAGGGCGCTAGGATTTTTAAAATGGTACATGAGCATTGGCTTCGATTTAAAGTCACCAGCTGCATTAGCCCCTAATAAGACTGTCAGCTTGTCCTTTGAAGCTTTTGAAGCCAGGCATTAACTTTGCCTCTCAACCTATGAAAAGTCCTAGATGGCATCTTCTTCTGCTACAAGAGTATTGCATCCACATTGGAAATCTGATGTTTGCTATAGGCACCTTCATTAATGATCCTAGCTAGATCTTCTAGATCACTTGCTGCAGCTTCTACATCAGCATGTGACGCTTCACCTTGCACTTTTATGTTATGGAGATGATTTCTTTCCTTAAACCTCATGAACCAACCTCTGCTAGCTTCAAGCTTTTCTTCTGCAGCTCCTAACTTCCCTCAGCCTTCATAGAATTGAAGAGAGTTAGAGCCTTGCTATGGATTAGACTTTGGCTTAACGGAATGCTGTGGCTGATTCAATCTTCTCTGTAGACCACTAAAAGTTTCTCCATATCAACAATAAGGTTGTTTCTCCTTCTTATCATTTGTGTGTTCCATGGAGCATTCCTTTTAATTTTCTTCATGAACTCTTCCTTTTCATTTACAATTTGGCTGTTTGGTGCAAGAGGTCTAGCTCTTGGCTTATCTCAGCTTTTGACATGACTTCCTTACTAAGCTTTGTCATTTCTAGCTTTTGATTTAAAGTGACACACATGTGACTCTTCCTTTCACTTGAACACTTTGAGGTCATGGTAAGATTATTACTTAGCTTAATTTCAATATTGTTGTGTCTCAAGGACTAGGACAGCCCAAGGAGAGGAAGAACGATAATGGAACAGCTAGCTGGTCTATGGAGCAGTCAGAACATAGACTACATTTATAGATAAATTTACTGTCTTATGTGGGGGTGGTTCATGGCCCTAAAACAATTATAATATTAACATCAAAGACCACTGATCACAGATCACCAAGACAAATATAATAATAATGAAAAAGTGTGAAATATTGCAAGCACTATCAAAATGTGACACAGAGGCAGGAAGTGGAGCAAATGGAAAAATGGCACAAATAAATTTGCTCGACACAGGGTTACCACAAACCTTCAATCTGTAAAAAACACAGTATCTGCAAAATGCAACAAAGTAAAGCACAATGATAGCAGATACGCTTGTAATACTCTACTTTTCCTAATAATGTCTGATCAAGAGATCACTTCTGGTGTTAAAGGTGATCTTATTACCTGAGATTTCCTATTGTAAATGAAGACAAGAAAGAAGGATGGAGAAATCTCAAAGCAAGCAAACAGCATTTCAGCAGAACGGTTTCTTAAAAACCACAACCCTATCTGTATATAGATTTACAATTACTTTGCAATATTACCCCAAAAAATATGCACTTTGATGTCTGACAGATTTATACAGAAGTGTAACCACAGCAAAATTTAAAATGTATGTACATTTTTATTACCCCCAAAAGTTCTATTTGCCCCTTCCTATCACTCCTCCTTCCTACTCCAGGATGCCCTCTACTGTGCCTGTCCTACAATGTCACATGAAAGGAACCACTCTCTACAGGGCCCTTTGTATCTGGCTTTGGTTACTTAGCATAATTCTAGAGATTCATTTGTGCTGTGTCATGATATCAATATTTTGTTTCTTTTGTATTTTTAAAGAGTATTCCATTGCATAAATTTTCCACTTCATGTGCTCCATCTGATGAATATTAGGAGTGTTCTCGATTTTGACTATTTTGAACAAAGGTGCTATGAGCGTTTGTGTAGAAAACATATTTCAGACATACACTTTCATTCCTCATGTATAAGCACTTAGCAGTGAAATTGCTAAGATGTATGGTAACAGTATATTTAATTTTACGAAAAACTGAAAATCTGCTTTCCAAAGAAGCTAAGCAATTATGCATTCTCACCGGAATACACGAGATCCCCAGTTCAATATACTCTGTAGCAAATCTCCTCTTGGACTTTTTCATTTTAGCAATTCTAATGGGTGAGGTTTAGTATTTCATAGTATTGTTTTAATGTGCATTTTCTTAGTAAATAATGTTGAGTATCTTTTCATATGATTACTTTTCTCTCTATATCTCTTTCGTGAAATGACTCCTTAACACTTTTGCTCACTTTTAAAAATTAAACTCTCTCTTATTGTGTTGTAACATTGGTTTATGTATTTTACACACAAAACCTTTACTGGAATTTGTTTTGCACGTATTTTCCGCCAGAATGGTATGTGTCTTTTCGTTTTATTAACAGAACTTTTTGAAGCACTAGTTTTTAATTTTTATGAAGTACATTTATTGCTTTTTTTTGTTAGCATATTTTATCTCCTCTAAAAAAGTGCTTCATAACTCCACTTCTCAAAGTTTTTATCAATATTTTATTTTACAATTTAAAATCATTTGCTTTTTGGGGCGACTGAGTGGCTCAGTCGGTTAAACGTCTTACTTTGGCTCAGGTAATGATCTCACATTCTGTGAGTTCGAGCCCCCCATCAGGCTCTGTACTGTCAGCCTTAGCTTGGAGCCTGCTTCGAATTCTGTGTCCCCTCTCTCTCTGCTCTTCCCCCACTCTTGTTCTGTCTCTCTGTGTCTCTCAAAAATGAACAAACGTTAAAAAATTATTTTTAATTATTTGCATTTGAATTGGATCCCTGGTAACTATCAAGTTATTTTTTTGGTATCATTCAAGAGAAAGTGTGGGGCTCATTTGTTAGCACACAGATGTCCAGCTGTGCCAGACCATTTGTTTCAAAGACTATGCTTATACCCTTTGCACTTTGTTTCATTCAATGTACTCTATAGAAGTGGATTTATTTCTGGAATCTATAATCTGTATCATTGATCTTCAGGTCCATTTTATAGAAATATCATACTCTAAACAAAATGTGACTCCAAATGCAAATGATGTTATTGTATTATTATTTAAATTTTTATTAATCAAATACCAAAATCTGACATTTTATTGCAGAACGGATAACTTTACCTTGAGTGCAGTTTGATTACAACCTTTGTACTGTAAAATTACTATTTAATTTATACTCACTTTTGTAATATCAGTAATATTAATAATATTAGTAATATCAGTAGTTTAGTAATATCAGTAGCTTATTTGTACTATAATCAGTAATATCTTAGTAATATCAGTAGCTTATTTGCACATAAGTGAGTATCTTTCAGGAAACTCTTTTAACCATGCATTTTCTAGAAGAAACTTTACACTCAGTACACCTAGTCTAGGAAAGGAGAAAATCTTCCTTCTTTAAAATATATAGCAATCTTTAGCAAGTATTTCTCTTAAGTTGTGCCTTTTTGAAAATTTCCAAATTGCAAACTGTCAAGTTTTTTTTCTAAATATATTCATTAAGAATTACCGTATTTTCAAATCTCGTTTATTGGAAACTTAAGGTGTTTTGGTCACCAAATTTTTCTCTTACCTGATTTTTATTTTTTCTAAATTTTATATTCATCATATGTAGATCAAACACGATGGATTACAATTTCATTGCATATGATTTCAGAGTGATTCTTCTTGATGAATTTTTGAAATGACAGGGTTGGCATATTGGAGCAGTTGCACTGAGGTATAATTCACATGCAAAAAATGCATCCGTTCTAAATTTATAAAGTTGTGCAATCATCAAAACAATTCAGATTTGAAGCATTTTTATCATCCAAAACTTGCCATTCTATTCTTTACCATGTGTCTCCACTCTCATCCCCATTCTGGGGCAACCACTGGCCTCTTTTCTGTCTTTATAAATTTCTCTGTTTTACAAAGTTCATAAGAAGGTAGTCATACGATACATATTTTTTGCATATGGCTTTTTTTCACTTGATGTAATTTTTAGCCCTTTCCATTGCTGAATAATATTCCATTGAAGGGAGATATAATTTTTCATCTGGATTTCAATATGCAAAAACCTGAAATAAGACATTTTCTTTAAAAAGCTGTTCTTAAATAGAATGGTCTAAAAAATAATATGGTTTTGAGTGTTTGTATATGAAAAAAATCCCAGAAAGCATTACATTTATCACGAAATCTAATTTTTTTAAAAAAATCATAGTTATAATCTAATCAGCCAATCTTATTTGTTATGCAATCTAATCTATATTATTCTGATTTTTAGTTTAAAGCTCTGTAAACAATTTAACTTAAAAAAGCTACACTCTTCTTCAAGTTATCTATTTATTTATCTTATATAATCACCCTCAATATTTTTATTAACTGTCATTTCCTTCCTTATCATTCAAAAGCATAAACTATTTAATGATGATTTTATATGCAAACTTAACAGCTATTTTAGTTTGCCATTACTATACCTGATTTAGGCTTTAACTAAAGGTACTAAGCACCCATCATGTCCAAGGAAAAATTGTGTTCTATAAGTCTCTTCAAAAAAAAAATTGGACTTTTCAGCAATTAAAGACATACAAATCAAAGTACTGCAACGTGTAGAGGCATCACACTACCTAATTTCAAACTGTATTACTAATCTAATGCAATCAAAACTGTATGATGCTGACGTAAAAAATAACAATATAGATTAATAGAACAGAATTAACATACCAGAAATAAACCCATGCATATAAGGTCAACTAATAATTGCCGAGGGAGTTAAGAATACTCAATGGGTAAATGGGAAGAGTCTCTTTAATATATAGTGCTGGGAAAATTAATAGTTACATGCAAAAGAATGAAACTGGGCCCATATCTTATACCACTCACAAAAATTACCTTTTAGTGGATAAAGACTTGAATGTAAGACTGAAACCATAAAACTCCTGGAACAAAATATAGAAAAAAATTTTCCTGTCATGGGTCTTAGCAATAATTTTTTTGGTTATGGCATCAAATGTATTTGCAAGGAACAAAATAAAAAATAAACAACTGGTGTTACATCAAACTAAAAAGCATTTGCACAGCGTAAGGAACAATCGACAAAATGAAAAGACAACTTACAGATTGGGAGATAAAAAATATATATATGCCTATATATATATACATACAACATGTTTATGATCATATGCTCTTATAAAGCCCAGTGCTTTCCAATGTGGTTGCTCTACCACTTAAATAATTTGGGGGGCTCCTGGGTGGCTCAGTCGGTTAAGCATTGGACTTCGGCTTAGGTCATGATCTCATGGTTTGTGGGTTCGAGCCCCGTGTTGGGCTCTGTGCTGATAACTCAGAGCCTGGAGCCTGTTTCAGATTCTGTGCCTCCCTCTCCCTCTGCCCCTCCCCTGCTCACACTCTGTCTCTCTCTGTCTCTCAAAAATAAATAAATGTAATTAAAAAATAAATTTTAAACAATTTTTGAGCCAGGATCTAATAAACTTAAATAAGGAGCAGCACAAATTCTTTTTTTCTTTTAAGTTTTTTTTTTACTTATTTATTTTGAGACAGAGAAAGAGTGCACGAGCAGGGGAGGGGCAGAGAGAGAGGGAGAAAGAGAGAATCCCAAGCAGGCTTTGCACTGTCAACATGGAGCCCAGTACAAGGCTCAAACCCAGGAACCCTGAGATCATGACTTGAGCTGAAACCTAGAGTCAGACGCTTAACCGACTGAGACACCCAGGCACCCAGCAGCACAAACTCTTAGAAGGTTTATTATTAAAAATGATTATTCTTTAGACGTCGTCTTACATATGGAGAAATTGTTAATTATGGCTTTCTTCTATGTATGATACAATGTTTATATTAATTGATAATATAACATAACTATGAAAGTATAAACTTCCTTTAATTAATTTTTCCTTGATACAAGTTTTGTAAGTAGATGGTAAGACAATAATCTTTAAAGTGCCATATAATATTCAAAGCTTTCTTTTATTTCCATCTTTATTGAGATATAATTGACATATAACATCATTCAAGATTAGGTGTATTTTTATTAATAGTGTATGAATGAGAAGGTTGACATTTGTTATTAGAATCATATAACTGGCATTTCATTAGAATACCTTCCTACAGTCTGAGAAAAAAATTTTTTTAAGAGAGAGAGAGTGCGAGCAAGGGAAAGGGGCAGAGAGAGAGAGAGAGAGAGAGAGAGAGAATCTTAAGCAGGCTCTACACTCAGCATGGAGCCTCAGGCAGGGCTTGATTCCATGACCCAGGAATCATGACCTGAACCTAAATCAAGAGCCATATGCTCATCTGACTGAGCCACTCAGGCATGTCTAGTCTGAGAAAAATTTTTAAAGTCATTTTGAAGGTACATAATTTAGTTAAAAATCTATTATATTTTCCTTTAATATAACAACAAGCACAAGTGAAAGTATAGGACCCCGACCCAAAACAGAGAGAGATACTTCACTTTGAGAATTAGACACTCTATTTTAGTGAAGATATTTTAAGCTTGTAAAGATAAGACATTTCTTGGTAAGAAATAATAAAGTAAATTATTTCTCCCAGTCATTAAAACAATGTAAAAGTAGTTCTACTGTCAACATGGAAAACACTTTAGAGAAGCATAAAAAAAAAACTACTACTGATTTTGATGTTTCCAAGAGACACTATAATGCCGAATTACTAAGGTCACATTATAGCCTCTGTTTGCTACTGGATTCCTTAGAGTAAGTATGATTTACAGGCTTCAGTACTGATCTGAAATAAAGGGACATAAATCAAACACCTCAGAGAAGTCAAGAAGACTCTTCATACTAAGACACAAAGAACTGATGACTGCATTCTCAGCTGTCTACCAAGACAAAGATATCGCTATAGCAGTAAGATTATGCAGCCATATTCATGAAGTATTTTTGCTTGAACATAAAGTTTTATGCATAATTATCTTAATTTCAGTCAATACTGTCTTTTTAAAATATATTTTCAAAAGTCTTTTATGAAAACATATGGAAAGATGGTCTTCGAGTTTCACTTGCCACTAAGCTTTGAATTCTGTATGCATACACTTAAAATCTAGTGTTAAAATATTTATAAATGCATAGGAACAGATGAAAAATTCCAGAAGTTTTGCAAGACAAAGTTAGTAGGAAGTCACATAGGTCAGGTTCTAGAAATAAAGTATTAATAAAATTAAATTGAGGAAAAAATTTGAAATCCCCAGGTAAACTTCGCATTAGAATATTTTCAAGACTACGTGCAAGTAGGAAATAAACTTAAGTGAATGAAAATCTCTTGATAGTTTTGGGGGTCAAATAAGATAATGAACTGGATAATCTTCCTCAGAACTTGTTATGGCCAATCTTCTAATTTTAGCCATTCTAATAGGTTCACAGTGGCATTTCTTAGTGGTTTCACTATTTGCTTCCTTGGTGAAAAACAATATCACAAGTGTCTTTTCATGTACTTATTGGCTATCCATAGATCTTCTTTGGTGAAGTGTCTGCTCAAATATTTTGCCCATTTTTGATAGATTGTTTTCCCATTATTGAATTTAAGGATTGTTTATAGATTCTGGACAGTAGTGCTTTATCAGATACGTGATTTTATTTTATTTTTTTTTTAATTTTTTTTCAACGTTTTTTATTTATTTTTGGGACAGAGAGAGACAGAGCATGAACGGGGGAGGGGCAGAGAGAGAGGGGGACACAGAATCGGAAACAGGCTCCAGGCTCCGAGCCATCAGCCCAGAGCCTGACGCGGGGCTCGAACTCACGGACCGCGAGATCGTGACCTGGCTGAAGTCGGACGCTCAACCGACTGCGCCACCCAGGCGCCCCATAGATACGTGATTTTAAACTATGTTTCCCAGTCTGTGGCATGGCTTTGTATTCTCCAAGTTCTTCATGTAATTATTTCCTGCTACTAAAGCAGGGTCTCTATGAGTATAATGCCAAGTACTCTGTGAATTATGAGGTATTCTAATTTGGCTGGTAGAAACTGACAGTGTTCTCAGGTGTGTGTAAATGTCAGACATCATTATCTGTAATCATCTCGGATGGTTTATTTATCTGGTCTTAGGTAATACTTGAAATCAATAATTTCTTTAGTGAATCTGTACCATGAGTCAGTCAGTGCTCTGCTGAATACTAAGGGGAGGTGGCTGTGATCTTGGAAGCTCTCTTTCTGTGTAGCTTTCTTATGCCTGGTACTCTGTCCTGAAAGTTGTCCCAGTCTTAGTCTCCTTGTTCTCTCAGCTCAATTTCTTCAAAACATGGTATTCGGCGGGTTCTACCTGGGGTGCCCCTACCAATACCAAAACCTGGAGTCTCTCTCAAGGCAGAAAATTAGAGCGATCTTAAAGTTTATTTAAAATGTTTATTTATTTTTGAGAGGGACAGAGACAGAATGCGAGTGGGTTAGGGGCAGAGAGAGAGGGAGACACAGAATCCAAAGCAGGCTCCAGGTTCCACGCTGTCAGCACAGAACCTGACAGGGGGCTCGAACTCACAAACTGTGAGATCATGACCTGAGCTGAAGTCAGTCGCTCAACCGACTGAGCCACCCAGGTGCCCCTTAAAGTTTATTTTATTTTTTTACTCTCTCTCAGTAATTATTATCCCGTGTTGCCTGATGTCCAGCGTCTTGAAAATGGTTGCTTCATGTATTTGTCTTGTCTTGTTATTTCTGGCAGCAGGTAAACCTGGTCCTTTTACTCCAACTTTAGGAGAAGCTGAAAATTCCTTTTAAACTGTGGATAATTAACAGTATTCTTTTCAAAACACATATACAGTGAAGGAGATCTCTAGGACATTACAATTTTAGGTAGATAAGATCAGTTCCCTTTTGGTCCTCCAGCTCTAACCTGTGGGATTGCCATAGCACAATTTAAAACAAATACCGATGTCTTTATCTGAAAAAGTCATGACAAATGCCAATCTAACTTGATTTCTAACAAAGCAGCTCATGACTAATTTTATCAAAATTATTCTGTTTTGTTTTGTTTTTTTCCTTGAATGGAGTTAGCTAACATTAAGATTTTTTTTAGGTAGATAAGTTTGGTAAGAATTATATGAATTATGTTTTCTGAATTTTTCTTTTTTATGTAATTTCCTCCACATATTTTCATCTGACTTAAAAAGGTATTTAGTGTTTTTAAATACATAACAGAATGGATCTCGAAAGAGAGTATGGTTGTGGAGAGTAAAGGATAATTATGTTAGTCCTTAGGCAATAAGAATCATATGTTATGAATCATTCGAGAGGATTGATGATTGAATTGTGTGAGATAACTTTAACATCAGTGATATAAAGAAAAATCATGGGGTGCCTGGGTGGCTCAGTCAGTTGAGCGTCTGACTTCTGCTTAGGTCATGATCTCACAGCTTGTGAGTTCGAGCCCCGCGTCGGGCTCTGTGCTGACAGCTCAGAGCCTGGAGCCCACTTCGGATTCTGTGTCTTCCTCTCTCTCTGCCCCTAACCCACTCGCATTCTGTCTCTGTCCCTCTCAAAAATAAATAAACATTAAAAAAAATTTTAGGAAAGAAAAATCTCAATTTAACATTGTGTAGTTCTCAGAAAAGGACAGAAAAATGTGTATCTGTAGTACCATCATTCTAATAGTTAAAGATTTTTATAATTGAGATTTTAGAACACTGTTTTGTGTGTAATACATCAAACACAACAAAAGTGAACATTTTTTAACATCAATTACCTGTGAAGAGAAAGCAATATAGCACAGGCAACTGATTTAAAACTATATTCAGTGTATCATTTGTTTCTTACAGTAACATTATGAAAAGATAAAACTTAATATATTCCTTAAAAGATTGTTTAAAACATCTCTTTTGATTCTGTGTTGAGTGTGATGAAAAGAGTTTAATATGTAGTCATTTGAAAAGAAAAATTACATTAAAAGAAGTTATATAGAGATATTTTTCAATTTGAAAAAAATGGTGTTTTAGAACCAGTATTAATAAATTGCCTTAAAACTTCTAACCACCTTCATAAATATTTATATCACATATATTTTATACAAAACAATAAATTTAAAATAGATTTCCAGGTTCTATTTTATAACTTTTACAACTAAAATATAGAATTACATAATTATCATGTTTATAAAACAAGATGACATGAATAAAAATATTATGTTTTATCCACTGTTGTTTTCATATTCATGAAATTATGTGTGATCTAAATATACATAGACATAAATAAACATGCCATTAGACAGTCAAGTCATTTTTATTGAGATATAATTTATGTACAACTTTGTATTTGTTTTAGGTATGTAACATAATGATTTAATATATGTATATATTGCAAAATGATTACTAGAATAAGTTTAATTAACATCTATTACCTTACATAGTTTCAGTATTTTTCTTGGGATGAGAACTTTTAAGACTTACTCTCTTAGCAATTTTCAAACATACATTATTGTTAACTATAGTCACCATGCCGTACATTATATCCCCAGGGCTTATTTATCTTGCAGCTAGAAGTTAGTACCTTTTGACTTCTTTCACTCACTTCTCCCACCCCCGTCTCTCCCTCCACCCCCCGCACTGTCCTCTGGCAACCACCAATCCATTCTCTGTATCTAATGAGGTCATGTTTTTATTAGATTCCATATAAAAATGAGACCATGCAATATTTTTCTTTGTCTGATTTATTTCACTTAACATAATGCCTTCAAGATTCATCAGTGCTGTTGCAAATGTCAGTATTTCCATTTTTAATGGTTGAATAATCTTCCATTGTGTGTGTTTGTGTGTGTATACACATATATACATATATGCACATACAGCTACGGAAGAGTTCTATATACATATATGTCACATTTTCTTTATACATTCATCCATCATTGGACACTTATGTTATGCTGCTTACATGACTTAACTATTGTAAATAGTGTAGATATCCTCTTAAGATAGTGATTTCATTTTCTTTATATAAATTCTCAGAAATGGAATTACTGGACTAAATGGTTGCTGAATCCTTAAAACTAATGTTGACTCAGGAAAATGTTCTGAATAAATTCCCAATCTTGACATCAAAGTATGGGAAATATTCCCTCTTCTTTTTGGAGGGCAGCAAATAACATCTTGTGCAGCAAATTAAGTCTTATACAGGTTCAAATAGACAACTTATAATTTACTTAACATTAGAAAATTTTCTTCGTATCATTTTTTACCAATTCATTCACTTTTAATTAAAATTCTCTAACTTGGCTCCTTTCAGTTAAGAAGATCCAATAAGTGTTTCAAGTAAGTTTCATAAATCCATTGCCTGATTAGACTTTAACATCAATTAAAAGATATGAAACCTTAAATGCATATGATAAAATATCAAACATTAAGATATATACCTAAATGTAATAATATAGAAATAATTATTGATTAATACACCTATTTGTCATAATATATTTATAAATATATTTATTGATTAATATGTGTCTGTATTTTATTATGTGTGTATATGTGTGATTTTTTGAAAGCAACAAAACAAAAATGCCATATATGCAAGAAAAAAATAATGTCAAACGATTGTAAACTGGATGTTTATTTCATAATCTGTAGGATAGTGGTAAAAGGCATACATGAGTATATAATACAGCAAAATTTCATTCACATTCAGTAAAAGCAAAAGTGAAACTACATTGACTATATAATCACTATCTCTCTTCAATTTTTCTTTCTCAAATTGTCATAACTCAGTTTACTGGAATGTTTCTGTTCTTGACTAAATGTTTTCTGATTTGTGTAAAGCCTTCATTAAATTGGTAACCTTTATATACAGTTTTCAAAACTCAAACTGAAATATCCTCTGGGGAAAATACAGTTTACCCTCAGTTCTTGTAAAGTAAAATAGTGTACCCTATAATGTCAAAAGTGGCAGAACATGAGTTCTTTTCTGCTCTAAGATTCTGTCAAGAATGATACCAGGCCTACAGCAACTCTTTTAATAATATTTTTTTGTCGCAGAAAAGAGGAAAAATAGGCCAGGTCTGTGTACAGTTTCAAAAGGCATCACATTCCATTATTTTATTTCAGCGTCCATGTTATCTCTAGATTATGGTGAAGAAAAATAATGCTGTGCTGAGCTGTGCTGAGCATGGAGACTGCTTGGGATTCTCTCGCTCCCTCTGTCCCTCTCCTCAACTCGTGTGTACTCTTTCTGAAATTAAAAAAAAAAAGGACAAAAAGATTTTAAATTTTAAATGAAAACATGATATATTATCTATGATAAGAACATACACTTTTGCAACATATCTAATTTAAGTTTTTTTACAGTTATTTATTTTTGAGAGAAAGAGACAGAGTGTGAGTGGGAGAAGGGCAGAGAGAGAGGGAGACACAGAATCTGAAACAGGCTCCAGGCTCTGAGCCGTCAGCACAGAGCCCGACGCAGTGCTAGAACTCACGAGCAGTGAGATCATGACCCAAGCTGAAGGCTGAAGTAGGACGCTTAACGAACTGAGCCACCCTGGCACCCCACAACATATCTAATTTTAAATATTTACTTATTGTGAACAGAAATCTAGAGAAATTAGTATTTAAATGTATAACTAAATGTACAATTAAATAATTAATATGCCCAACAAATATTAAACTACAAATATCAGGAGACATACATACAGATAGTCATAGCCATGATTTCCATAAAGGTTGTGAAAAATATATACAGTGGGTTTTTTTTTGTACTATTTTTTCTTAATTTGAGAGAGAGAGAGAGAGAGAGAGAGAGGGAGAGGGAGAGAATGAGTGGAGAGGGACCGAGGGAAAGAGAGAGAATCTTAAGCAGTCTCCATGCCCAGCATGGAGCCCTATGTGGGGCTGGATCACACAACCCTGAGATCACGACCTAAGCCAAAATCAAGAGTCTGACACAACTGAGTCATGCAGATGCCTCTATTTTTTGTACGTTTGAAGTGAAAAACAAAATAAAAAGCTACGGAAGTACATTTTGTTTACATATATTTTCATTCATTAAAAATATTATTTCGCTTGATTTTTAATTTGACTCTGAAAAGAATAATTTACGTGATTTAGGTTACACATTAATTACACATTACACATTAATTGATTAAAAGTTTATTTTTTTTCTAATACTGAGCTAGTTATATCACCACCTCTGTCTTGTCTAGTAACTGGAATATTATAATAATCTTTTTAAAAAGGTACTTACATTTCTTTATAAATGAATAACATCATATTACTGTAAATTCAGAAACTGTTCTTTTATATTCTGCATTAGTGGTATTAGATGATAGCAACCAATTTGTAAAGCTAAACAGATTGTAGGTTTAAAAGGATTTTAAGACAACTGAATAGCCAAATACTAGAAAACATTTTGTTTTTTATTTGTCATAATTTACCCAGATCAACATTTTGTCATTGAATGTTAGACAAAACATATGGAATAACTGAAGAAGTAATAGATTCTTGTGCTGACCACAGGCATAGCCCACTCATTTTTTTCCCATCTATGATACTTTTTTTAAAGTTCTATTTATTTATTTTGAGAGAGAGAGACTAGGGGAGGGGCAGAGAGAGAGGGAAAGAGAGAGAATGCCAAGCAGGCTCCACACTGCCAGTGCAGAACCGGATGTGTGGGGGTCAAACCCACAAACCATGAGATCATGACCTGAGCCAAAACCAAGAGGCAGACACTTTTTAAATGATTCTACATATAGTTCCTTATACCGTGGAAGGAAGAAAACAGGATTGAACAAAAGATGTGTGGAGAATATTGACATGTGAAGAGTGGACATGCACACCTGTTGGTGTCCAAGCAGGAGAAATAATAGTGTATGTATTTGTATTATAATTGGACACCAGTAAATTGAGGCAAAAGCTTCTAGCAACTCAGGACAAAATGTAGGCATTTCAGGTTGCTAGCGACTTGGAGTTCAGAAGCAATTACTCATACTTGTCCACTCATATGTCTACTTGGATTTGCTTTATCATATATGGCTCAGACAAAAATACTTAAAATGATCATGTCCTCTAGCATCCTTCCTGTTGCTTTCTTTTACAGTGTTTCATTAGTAAAAACTGTGATGTCTTCACAGACGATTTTGTTTTCTGATTACTAACTTTTCTTTTAAAAAAAATACTGAGAATTTTAGTTTTAGTCATGGAGGTCAAGGAGGTATGTACTTATTCCCCCACCATAAATTACTGGTAAGATGGACAAAAATACAGAAACAACAGTTTTCAGCCACTGAAAAAGAGTCGGAATAAAATTATAATTGTTGAGAAAAGGAAATCATTGCTCTGGACTTCCAGAGAGGGAGAAGACACAGGGTCAGAGAGTACTGTTGAAGAGAAGGGGAAGATGAGGAGTTCAGGGAGGCTGAGAGGGCTAGAATGTGTGAGGCAGAGTACCGTGAAAAAGGAAGCATTTTGCAAAAGAGCTCTAGAAATATCTAGATAGGGATCTACTTGAGTCTTTAGCTGGATACTAATCTGTGAATTTAGAGGCAGGGAGAAATTCCAAAGTGCAAGATAAAAATTAACTTTCAGGTAAAGAAATATTACAGAAACACTATAAGTTGAGAAATTCCCATAATTCAAAAAGAACAGAAAGTGTTAGAGATGCCAACAGCCAAAATATAGAGACCTTGTTAAAAATGTAAGGCATTTCATATATTTTTTTAAAATTTTGTGGATACCTATTTTATGGTCACTCCTTTGTCTATCTGGTTCATTTGATAAGAATGTGAAATACAGAGTTGTTAGTTGGAGTATTATGAAAATTTTAGTGTAGTAATAATAAACATTGAGAAATATAGTAATGACTGAAATTGATAATAGGAGACAGAAGAATATATAGTGATGTGGTAGAAAAATAATGCTAATAGAAACATAAGACACATTGATACTGAATAGTGGTCGAGAGCTTGAGCATAAGAGGGGCAGAGAGAGAGAGAGAGGGAGAGACAGCATCCCAAGCAGGCTCCACACCAAGTACAGAGCAAGACATGGGGCTCAATCTCATGAACTGTGATCGTGCCCTGAGCCAAGATCAAGAGTTGATGCTTAACCCACTGGGTCACCCAGGCACCCCTCCTCTTTTCGAACTTAACATTTTATTAAGCTTATTTTACAAATTGCCATACCTTCAATGGAATTCATATTTTGACTTACAATAACAATAATCAAATGAAGCTATTACATTGTTTGACAATTCAGGGGGAAAAAACTTAAAATGTATCCTCTTTTCTATAAACTCTGGCCAAACTCATAACTATGGCTTCAACTAGTTATTCATTTGCAAGATCACATTCACCTTTTATATATATATATGTCTTGACAATTGTTTTTGAACATTCTATTAAATATACACACTTTCAATACACATACACACTTCATCTCACATTCATCAGAGTTTTATGGGATAAATAAAGGTTTCCATAAAAGTGTCTGTTTTTTATTAGTTTGTTGGTTGGTTGATTGATTGGTTTTCCTGGAATATGGCATGCAAAATTTAAGTTTTCTGTGTTTTAGAGTTGGCTTTCAGGGGGATAATCAATGGCCTCTTTGCGATAAGAAATGAAATGGTATTTCAGTATAAAGGTACACATTTTACAGACATTTCATCCTATCATGTTCACCCTCCTGTCATAACGGTGTCTGGTTAGGGTAAATGTTAGTTGTTCTAGGGATTTGTGTTTGGTGACAGATTACTTTAAAATTCTGTTGTAATTTTGAAGTTTAAATCATCTGGAACTTCTAAAGGGTTAAGTGTAGGCCACTGCTTGCTCTTCATGACATATACCACGAACTCAAACCTCTTTCTTGAGCACCACATAATAGTGTGGGACTGAAGGTACTAGACGTTCAAATAGTATGTCTAAGAAAAAATTCTTTCAGTCTCACAACTAATTTTCTGTCCTTCCTGTAGCCCTCGTATCAGTATTTGGAGCCTATATCACTGATTTTTTGTTGGAACCAAAAATCCTAACACTGAATATTTGTGTCCCCTCAAAATTCATGTTGAAACTTAATCCCCAATGTGGTAATATCTGTAGATAAAGCCTTTGAGAAATGAATAGATCATGAGCTCAGAGCCCTTATGAATGAAACGAATGTCTTTATAAAAGAGACCCCAGAAAGATCCCTCACCTCTTTGGCCACGTGAAAACACAGAGAGAAAGACAATCATCTACGAACTAGCAGATAGGCTCTAACCAGACACCAAATCTACCATAAACCGTGATTTTGCACTTTCCAGCTTCAGAACTGTGAAAAAGGTCTGTTGTTTAGGAGCCACCCGGTCCATGGTATTTTGTAGAGCAGCCTGAAGGTACTAAGACCACATAATTTTTCTTGGTCACTGTATCATCTCTGCTTCAATAACCAAGGATCTTAATATCATTCAAATCCATCCAGTTTCTTTACACTTATTTACATTACTTCAGTTTGTCACTCACACTCAGTTAAATTATTACAACAGCCCGTTAATTGTCCTGCTTCCAGTTTGACCTTTCACTGAAGCATTCTCTAACTTGCATCCAAGGTGATTAAAAAAAGACTGATTATACTTCTTCTCTTTTTAAACCTTTGCAGAGGCTTACTATTGCTGATGGGAAATGGTCGAACTTTAGTATGACAACAGAAGGCCGCTCACTACCCGTCTCTTAGACTTACCTCTGTACCCACTTAACCTGAGACTCTTTATGACACTTCTTGCTCCTTTCTAACTTTGCCTCTCAGCTCCCACAGTATGTATTCCAATCACACATAATTCCCTGGAATTCCAAAGAGGAGCTATGTTTTCTTTTGCTTCCAGGATTGTATATATGGTATGGTATTTCATTTTCTTGGAATGCCATTTTTCCTAGTAGCTACTCTTATATCTACCTCATAGTAATACTTGGGTCAAGAATTCCATGTTTATCTAGCTATGGGTTGGTTTCTAGCCTATTTGTTCCAATAGTTTCCCACTATTTTATTATTATTTATTCCTTTTTATAATTGCTTACCTATATGTCTATTTAACTCTTTTCCTGTTAAGCTACTTGAAAACACAAATAACGTTTTGCTCATTTTTTTCTATATCCAGCTCCTACTTACATCAATGCACAGATGCGAGAGGAAAGTGTATAAGATGCTGCCTTTGGTTATTTTAATAATTAAAGGGGCAGCTTTGTCCTTTTAGGATCCATCCCATAATAATAAATACAGTTCCAAAATGTATTTAACAAAAGCATAGAGTTAATATCATATCATTTAAATAAATATTTTAAGCTTAACCAAAAATCTATACTAAAATTGCAGCAGAAAAAAAATCATGGCAGAAAATAGTTGAACTGGTATCAGCCATAAAATCTCAGATATATCATTTTCTTATCATGACAAAGCGTGTCCCTCTGAACTCTATGCTTGCTATTTCCTGTCAGTTCAAAAGAGGTCTCTTGACAGCAGAAAAAGGTGCAAGAAAAATGAGAGAAATAGGTACACGGCAGCTATTTACATTGTCATGGATTATCAATCATTTTGAATGTCTTGTGCCCAAGCAGATACGTAGTGATAAATATTACCGAATGCCAACAGAAACAGAATAAAGGGCTTCAACCTCTTACCAGTGTATAACCTAGTACATATGCATCGCCCATTCTCAGCAGCACTTTACTAGTTTCAAGACAGATGCATGACCCACTTGTAATGGTTGTAATGTGGTTGTCATGAGGACTCAATTCAGTGAAAGCAGAAAATAAAATTTGTGAAACTGACTATAACAAGTGCTCAGTAAATGTTAGTTGATTTTCAATATTAAGAATGATACAATTATTTATTTCCTTCTGGCTCCACACTCACCAGGCAATTCCCTTAAGGCATTCTGGAAGATCGTTCTCTTGATATATTTAACTCCCTACCCTTCATTCCTAGGCACATTCATCCCTAGGTCTCTGTCCAAAGGCTTGGCCAGAGAGAGGTCTTCTGGCAGTGAGGTTTCCTTACAGGAAGAAAGGGGGAAACCTTGAAGACAGTTTTTGCCACTCTAACTCAGTACTCAGTAGTTTCCCTTCAGAGTCCTCCTGCATTGTGCTCCACCCCTATCCTCAACACCTCCCCCACTCAGGCTGCAGAAAACTGCTGCAGCCTTTTGTTCAGGGCTCCCACAAAAGTGAGACCCTTTGTGCTGATCCAACGGACCTTCGGAACTTCCTTGCATGGGGTAAAATGCAAGGGTGTTGTTGGCCTTTCTCCAGTTTTAGCATCTTGCTTATACCATTGCAGTAAGTGATTAGTCTTAACTCTTTAATTTCTGACTTGCTTTAACTGGCCTCTATGACACCCGCCAGCTAGGCTCTCCCAACTCAGCTGAGCCCCTGACACCTACTAAAAGAAAATCAAAGAAAAAGTTATATACTCTCAAATTCCTGTATTTAAATAAAATTACTATGAACAAAATATAAAACTAAACAATATATATTACTTCACAAATATTTTATATTCATCTATAAATATTATAATATTAATTATATATATCAAAAATATAATATTAAAATATTTATTTTAAGTATAGACTTTATAAACACTAGATTTTAAATATTAATAGACTCTTTTTTAAATTTTTTTAACGTTTATTTATTTTCAAGACAGAGACAGAGTGTGAACGGGGGAGGGGCAGAGAGAGAGGGAGACACAGAATCCGAAGTAGGCTCCGCCTCCGAGCTGTCAGCACAGAGCCCAATGCAGGTCTTGAACCCACCAACAGTGAGATCATGACCTGAGCCTAAGTCAGACGCTTAACCCGCTGAGTCACCCAGGTGCCCCTATTACAGATTATTTTAAGTCAGTACAATTTATTAAAAGAACACAATGTTGTATTCTACTTTTGATTTAGGCTCTGGTCATGATCTCCTACTTCATGAGACCCAGCCCCCATCAGTCTCTGCGCTGACAGCATGGAGCCTGCTTGAGATTTTCTCTCTCCCCCTCTTTCTGCACCTCTCCTGCTTGCATGTGTTTGCACACACCACTCTCTTTCTCAAAATAAATAAATGAACTTTAAAAAATATTGTCAATAAAAGTAATATTATATATAATTTGTTTTTATTTTCTATAAGAATAGATTATAAGTAATTTATTATTCTGTGCTGACAGATTTGATAATCAAAATAATCTCTAATTCTAAATTGTTTTCTTTTTATTTAAGTAATTAATTTTTGATATACATAAAGTACATGAATATACTTATATTTTACATATACTCAAGTCATTAGATTTAGTAAATATTTTGTATCAAAACCTATCTTTTTATTATGGCAATTATATTATCATCTTAAAATAACCTGTGATGTGGAATTTTATTTATAAATTATTGCTAGATTTATTTTAATCTAGTCACAGATACTCATACTGAGTACATGGTATTTATTGGGTCATTTGTTTTTGGTGGGGTTTTTTGCTATTATTTTTTTATATTACTTATCTACAAAACATAAATAAAGAACTTTCAGGACATATGTTGAAGGTGAAAAAAACTATTTCTTAGTATAGAACATTTTTAATTTCAGATTTATTCATGCAAAGGGTTAAGGTTATGTGAATGTCATCTCTTTATGAAGTACTACACTCTCGTTTTATTACTAATTCCCCTCTGCATCAAATCAAACACTACATATGGTTATAACATTGATTTCTTAATTTTATGAAAATTGCCCTACCAACAGCTGGTCTCTTGAACAAATGAATATGTCAATGGCTGATTACAGATTAATGATATAGCTATTCTTCAAAGGTGTAGCAATTCACATTCAGATTTAGCCTCATAGTAGTTGAGAATGCTTATTTAAAAGGAACACTCTTTAACTTGTGCATTTAAATATTTTTATTGATATAAAATTGAATGCTTTTGAGAACATAATATACACACTTCAGAAGAAAAGAGGACTGAAAGAATTTAAATTTAGGATTATTGAAAAGCACATCTGCTTTGAATGTAATGATTTATTAAAACCAGTGTGAAGCAACTGCTAATCAAACTTCCTTGAAGGCACCAGAAAATACTATATTATCACACAAACTTACTTAGGGTCTCTTTTTAAAACAGTTATTCAACTTGTAAAAATTTAAAAGTTGAGTTAAAAATCAGAAAGAGCTCTGAAATCTATTTGCCAGTCACATTCTGAAAAATGTGTATCATTATGCATTTAAAATAATATAGAATTCTAATAATAGCAGTGGTTTTCTTATGTTTTGGAAGACTACAATAACATTTTGCTACAACAATTCCTGAAAATTTCTCTGCCTATCAGTTACTGTCATAAAAGATCTAGCTATTTGTCAATTGTATATCTGAAAAAATATCTTTTATATTGGGTCCCAGTGGTTAGGTAAGTAATGATGCAAGCAATAAAAGGATAAAATTAACAAATACATGTATTCTCAGTGTTAATACCTCGAACATTAGCAGTGTGGCATTTTCCAATTTTGAAGAATTTTGCTTTTCTGTATTACTGTGATTGACATTTTGAAAGATGAGCTTCATTTGAAATTCACATCACCTAATATTTGGTTTGAGGAAAACTTCACTGATTACTAAACACACAGTATATTTAGTGCATATCGCTGAATAGAAGATCTCCAGAACAGAATACTCTCCTAAAAAATACAATTAATGTGCTCTAATAAAAGCTGTTTGTTTGTTTGTTTGTTTGTTTGTTTCACAAAATCACTATTTCTTTTCCTATCTGTTTTTAAATTTCCACTTAAGCAAACCTATAAGTTCTGGTTCCTGGAGCACGAGTTTATTTTGTCACATAATTTTCTCCAATTTAATTCCAGCAATAGCAAAAGCAGCTGCTGAGATCACGGGAGCATTTTAAGGAACTTAAACATACCAAAAATACAGAGTAATATGTAACCTTGTCTTATAGAAGACAAACTCTACTAAGTATGTGTTAGGCAAGTCCCCACAAAGTGCCCACACACACACCTCAAATTAGTAAAGTTACCTATTAGTTCATAGGCTCCTTGTACAGCAGTCAGGCTTTATAACCCAAGGTCTTTAACTCTGCTGTTGGTCTGAAATATTGTGGAAAAGAGATGACTGGGTAACAGGGAACATATTTTGTTCAAGGTCACAAAATAACCAAGTGATAGAGCCAAGAAGACACAATTAAAAGCTAAATAATGATTGAGGCAATGCTCAAAATTGAATGAGTTGCTAACTCTTTATTTGAGGACTTTGAAAGAATTACTTCTGAAAGTCCCTGTCTTAGCTCCAACTGCTATAAAAATAATACCTAAGACAGGGTGGCTTATCAACAACAGAAATTTATTTTTCACATTTTGTGAGGCTAGGAGTCATGATCAAGGAGCCAGCATGGTCAGGGTGTAGTGAGGACAGTCATCCAGGTTGCAGATTGCTGACATCTTGTGTCCTCAAACAACAGACTGCAGAAAGAAGAAGTGAGCTGTCTCCTGACTTTCATTTGTGCACAACTCCCATTCATGAGGGCTTCATCCCCATGACCTCATCTAATCCTAATTAGAAGAGCTTTCTAGAAGGTCTATTTCTGAATTTTATCACATGAAAGGTAGGGTTCCAACATATGATCTTCAAAGGACACAATCATTCAGTTCATAACAGTTCCTATTCTATACATTAAAAACAATATAATGCAGGGTGCCTGGGTGGCTCAGTCAGGTAAACGTCCGACTTCGGCTCAGGTCATGATGTCTCAATTCACGAGTTTGAGCCCCGCCCTGGGCTGTGCTGAAGGCTCAGAGCCTGGAGCCTGCTTTGGATTCTGTGTCTCCCTCTCTCTCTGCCCCTCCTCAGCTCATTCTGTCTCTCTCTCTCTCTCTCTCTCTCTCCCTCAGACCCTCTCTCCCACTCATGCACACACACTCTTTCTCTCTCTCAAAAACAAAACAAAACAAAACAAAACAACAATATAAGAATATTAGAGAGAAATATTGATTTTAATTATACCTTTTTAATAAAATTAGATCTAGCAAATATATAATTAATATGATTCAAATGTTAGAATTAGAGCATAAACTAATGATTAGAGCACAAACTAAAAAACTCCTTATTCATGTTTCCCTTAAAAACATAACATGCTCATTTATTGGGCTATGGAGCTAGGATTGTGTTTTCTTTTGTTGTTGTTGTTCTCTTAATATTTTTTAGAAAACCAGAAAAAAATCACTTGCCAGCATAGGGAAAACTAATTTAATTATTAACATTCTTTTCTATGCATAGTGGTATTTACTTATTTACTATTTCTCATTTGGACTAGAAATAGCCATGAAAAATTCTTGTGTTTAATATACAGCTGCACTTAATGCTCTCCAACTATGTCTTCCTCATTCTTAGTTATTTTTATATTTATGCAAATATAATTAATAAAATTGAATAAGGTAATGATACACAACTTAGCATCCTAAAATATCATTTTTATCAAATTAGTAATTATTTCTAATTGCCTTACTCTAATAAGAAGTACCCTAAATAGTAGAAGGTTTGAGAAGGTTGATACTCAAGGAAAAATATGTGTTCAGGGGGAAATTAAGGGTGGAAAAGCAGATGAATAGAATGAGAAAAATCTAAACATCTGGCCTACCATAGATAGCTTGCTCAAGAGCTGGTAACAGAGAAGTTTTACTATTTTGTTTTCAGATTTTTAACTCATTACTTTTGAGAAAAACTTTACTAATAAATTCAGGGGCAAATTACCCCCAAACATATTAGCTAATCATTCTCATTTTTCTCCTAGAAAAGAATATGGTTCTAGTGACACATTTATATATCTTAAGTAGAACAGTTGTAATTTCCTCAAGAATAGGACCAATATAAATATTTATTTATTTTTATTAATTAATTATTTATTTTTAAAGTGGTATCCATGCCAACACAGGGCACAAAGTCCTGACCCCAAGATCAAGATTTACATGCTCTGCTGACTGAGGCAGCCAGACACCCTACAACACAGATATTTACAATCAAATGATCATGCAAGTTATTTCTTTTTTTTTAATGTTAGGCTGCTTTTTTTTTTTTTAATATTTATTTGTTTGTTTTCAGAGAGAATGCTAGTAGCAGAGAGGGAGAGAGAGAATCCCAAGAAGATTTGAGCTGTTAGCACAGAGCCAGATATGGGGATCAATCTCACGAACCAGGAGATCATGACCTGAGTAGAAACCAAGAGTTGGATTCTTAACCAACTGAGCTACCAATGTGCCTGAATTATTTTTGTATTTTGTATTGTAATGATATATTACTAATATTTCATATTTGCAAATGTTCTTAAATCAATCTTTTATATCACCTTCAGTGTTAAACAATTACTATTGGTCATTATTGCCTGTGCTATGTGAAATAACTTATTTTTTTTGTAGTATCCATGACCTTGTTAGGTATTGGAAACTTCATACTCTAAAATTTAAAATATCCCTAAGTGCACATACATATAGCCTATATTCATATTAAAATAATTATCAGTTACTTCTTCTCAGAAACCCTTCACATATATATTTCATTTAACATGGATTAATATGTGTTATTTATCTGGCTAGGGCATTTAATCATCAGTTTGTACACATAAAGAAGAAACTATGTTAACACGTAAAGAACAGTATGTGTTTTTTGTATTGACTAGCCTTAGTGCTTTAATTTCAATGTAAGAGCACTTTGCATCAGTCAAATGCTTTGCCTTCATCTGTTCTGTTTCTTCTTGCTTTCAAAGTGTGCAATCTCCTTCTCTTATGTCTTGGGAAATACCTGAAGTGCTTCCTTCTTAGTCAGTATAAGCAACCAGAATTTCCAATATGACTATCTTCAAACAATTGTAATAAAACTGTTTCATAGGGCTCTCTACAAAATCAGCAATGACAAGAAAAGAATGGTGAGTATGATTTCCATGAGCGTAATAGAACTTAAAGTGTTGATAAAAATCTTCTCACATGATTGCACTGAAAGAAGACCTTTTATGTTTGGTTGAGAAGGGAAAAATTATTGGTTTTATTCATTGGCACCCATGTACTTCACACCCATGGAAGGCTTTGACTCTACTTGATAGAGAATGAATTAGAATGTGTTATATTAATAATAGGATGACAAGCCTCCCTTCTGCATATCTGCTATCAAACTATTCCCACCATGAGTGATATAATTTACCAAATATCAATATTTGCCATTTCTAAATAAAAGATCACATGTAATACTATTATTGTTTAGATTATTAATGGATGAAGGTTATAGAAATTATCTATTTCTTCCATTTGAACTGACTGTCATTGAAGTAACTCAAAGATTGCTTCTGTAAATAGCCATTAAGACTGCTAAGAGGGAAGGTGTGTTTATATTCAATTTCTTTAGTTTCCATATTGGGAAAGGCAAAGAATAGGCCATTTGTCAAGTGCATGTTTAGGTAAAGGGGAGACCTGAGAGAAGTTATCTAATTTATTAGCTCATAAATCTCATGCTCTGCCTGAATTAATCTTCATGTTTTCAACTTTTCATCCTGCTTTTCATGCTATTCAGTGTTTTTTGTTTGGTTTTTTGTTTGTTTGTTTGTTTGTTTGTTTGTTTCTGATCTGCTCTGTGTCCAAGGAGACCAAACTTAACAAATTGCATCATTTGAGCAACCATGTCTAGTGGTTTGCTGTTTGTTTTCCTGATGGAAAGCACTAGCAAGAAATCTGCAGGCAGGAAAAACAGATGAGGGTATTTATTTCCTTACTTTTTCCCTATCTTTCTAAAGTTCTGAGAGTGGCCAGAATGTATGTTAGGGCTCCTGTCAGTTCCTACCTCTTCCACAGATCCAATTCTCTCACCCAAATCTGAGTTTGGGGAGAGTTCCCCCATTTCCTCTCACATACAGGGGTTGAAATGACTTTTTTGAGAGTTTACACAAAGAAATAAAGTACTGACTGAATTGATAGTTGGATAATAAATATACACAGAGGGATTTTTGTTACAAGTCAATTTGTAACTGTCAAGAGAAAATATTTTTTCATAATTTTTTAATGTTTATTTATTATTTTTGAGACAGAGACAGAGTAAGAGCAGGGAGAGACAGAGTGAGACACAGAATACAAAGCAGGCTTCAGGCTCCATGCTGACAGCACAGAGCCTGATGCGGGGCTCGAACCCACAAACTGTGAGATCATGACCTGAGTCAAAGTCAGACACAACCAACTGAGCCATCCAGGTGCCCCAAGAGAAAATATTTCTAAAGTATTATTTCAAATCCAGGAGAGAAAACAATACAACTCTATCATTCTAAATGAAGGAGAGAATGACAGTGTATTTTGATGAAAAGGATTCACTTACTGGTACCCATTGTGATTGCTTACATGTTCACTTTAATTGATCAGTGTCTGTACCATAATGATTAATAAGTAATGATTAGTATTAACCCTGATTAGAACCACTAAATGCATTCTTCTTTAAGGATGCAAAGATCTCATAGCAAACTAATGACATCATCAAAAGCCTTGGGCAAAGTCAGCACATAATGTAGATCATAATCAAAGATTGGAATGAACAACAACTTAGGCTCATCTTAAGTGGCTTTCACCTCAACTTGTTATCAGAACAGACAATGGAGGGATGCCTGGGTGGCTTAGTCAGATGAGTGTCTGACTCTTGATTTCAGTTCAGGTCATGATCCCAGGGTGGTGGGATCCACCCCCATGTCAGGCTCGGTACTGAGCACAGAGCCTGCTTAAGATTCTCTCTCTCTCCCTCTGTCTCTCCCTGACTCTCTCTCTCTCTCTCTCTCTCTCTCTGAAATAAAACTTTTAAAAAATACAATGGGGAATGTAAAGGATACAATGTAGTGAGGTAAAATCAAACAAGTGGAAGTAACTGCCCCATGGTTAGTTCATGGGAAGGCACCAATGTTTGATTTTCAAAGCAGGCCAAACAGTGAGGAAGCTGCCTGAACGATGATCTCAGAGCTAGGGGATTGCTGCCTTTCATTACATTAAGAAGGAAAGAGACCATTTTAGTATTTAGGGATTAAACAGTCACATAAAAACCAATTATTTGATGAGATGCAGCAACGTGTTTTTGTTTTGTGTTTTCTAAATCTCTAATTTTTGTCTTTCGTATTGACTTGTTTGTCTCAGACATGTAGCTAAATGACGACACCAGTTCTAGTCATGAGAAATTTAATGTTTCAATGATGAAGAGAGTGCAAATCTTCCTGTGGCTGTGTCTTCAAAGCATGAAACTGCTTTCCTGTTGCCAGAGGTTTTGGTGAGTGGAGGCGGGGCTTGGAATCAAACTTCACACCTTATCATGCTAGATATAAGGTAATTTTTAAACAACTTTTGGGGGGATATAATTCACATTCTATACACCTCTAACATTCAAATTATACAATATGGCTTTTTTAGTATATTCATTGAGTTGTGAAACCATCACCACAATCAATTTTAGAACATTTCTATCTCTCTGAAGGAAATCCTGTATCCACCAGAAGTCACTCCCCATTTCCCACGAAACCATCCTAGGAAACCACTAATTTACTATTTCTCTGAATGAATTTTCCCACTCTGGACATTTTAAGTGATTGGTATCATAGGACATGAGGTCTTTTATGACTAGCTTCATATATATATATATATATATATATATATATATATATATATATAAATGTTTATAATTTTTATATATTTCTTGATGAATTGAACCATTAGAAATACAATCAAAACTTTTTTATAAGTATTGCTTTATATGGCTTTCTCTTAAATGGTAGAAAATACAAGTTACAAAAATACTTCTATCCTGACTTATTATTTACCCATGCAGTTATCTTTACCAATGTTATTTATTCTATTGTGTAGTTTTCAGTTACTGTTCAGTATCCTTTCACTTCAGCCTGAAGGATGCCCTTTAGTATTTCCCGTGGTGAAAGGCTCCTAGAAACAATATACCTCCGTTTTTTTTTTTAATAGTTCCGATTGATACAAAATTTTTACTTAATTCTTTTTCTTTGAGGCCTTTGAATGATGATGCTACTACGTAGCCTCCGGTATGTCTGATGAGAGTCAGCTGGTAATATTGTTGAGGATGCCTGTATGAGTTATGTCTTAGAACACAAATTGTTCCAAAGTCTGACATAATTAAATTTGGGCTTTATGGTTTTGTTTTTTGGTTTTTGTTTTTGCCTCATCAACTCTTGCTCCCTTGGCTGAGTGGTGGTGATTGCACAGACATCAGTGTGCTCTGCACCACTATGTCTGCCAACATGGCCACCACCACCACCCAAACACGCATCGCCAATGACTACATGTACTTTAAGGAGCTCAGCAATGTTGCTTTCTCTGTGGCTTGCAGGTATGTGAAGAATTCCTGCATGCAGGATGATACAGCAAAAATCATCAATACCAAGAAGTTACCTGCCTAAGAGCCCCAGAAACTAGAATGTGAAGTCAAACTATTGTGACTTTTGAAACATGCAAACATCAAGTGCCTTTATGACAGAAGAAGGGTTCACAACCTCATGTTTGACCACGTTACTGGAAAGTAGCTATTTGATGAGATTGTGGCCAGAGGGTAGTACAGTGAAACTGGTTCTGTATACATCAAACTCTGGAAAGTGTTAGCCACATCACCAGCATGACATTGTCCACCAAGACCTGAAGCCTGGCAACCCAATGTTGGCAAGCAAATGCAAAGATGCGAACACAAAGCTGGCCTGGTCATGGAAGTGTGGGAGAACAACAGGGTGGGCTTAATTTTTTTTTTAATTTTTTTTTAAGTTTATTTATTTTTGACAAAGACAGAGTGCATGCATGAGCTGGGGAGGGGCAGAGAGAGAGGGAGACACAGAATCCGAAGCAGGCTCCAGGCTCCAAGCTGTCAGCACAGAGCCCAATGCAGGGCTCGAACTCACAAACTGTGAGATCATGACCTGGGCTGAAGTCGGATGCTTAACCGACTGAGCCGCCCAGGTGCCCCAGGGTAGGCTTAATTTTGATGGTACCCCAGGTTAGGTGTCCCCTATGGCCTTGAGGAAAGATCCCTATGGAAAACCTGTGGCCATCTGGGCCTGTGGGATCTTCCGTATATATTCTGTTGGGATTGTCTCCTTTCTTGGATGAAGATCAGCATAAGCCATATCAGCAGATCAAGGCCAGAGCCTATGATTTCCCATCACAAGTGTAGGATACAGTGACTCCTAAAGCAAGAACTTGATCAAGCAGCGGCTGACCATAAACCCCACAAAATGCATCACGCCTCACACGGCTCTCAAGTACCAATGGGTCTGTCACAGATTCCCCAGTGGCATCCATGATGCATCATCATGAGACTGTGGAGTGTTTGTGCAAGTTCAAAGTCCTGAGAAATCTGAGGGGTGACATGCTCACGACCGTGCTTTCCTCCAGGAATTTTTCAGCTGCCAAAAGTGTATTGAGCAAGAAGTCAGATGGTATTTGAAAGGAACAGAAACCACCATGGTGCACAGTTCACAGATGGCATCAAGAAGTCCACAGAGAGCTGCAACATCACCATGGAAGATGAAGACCTCAAAGTGCACAAACAGGAGACCACGAAGATCATCAAACAATAGACCGAGGTTGTTAACAATGGGGTCCTTGAAGACTAGAGGAAGATCTGTGATTTAAGCCTTACTTTTTTTGATCTCCAGGCCCAGGATAACCTCACAGAGGGGATGGATTTCTACAAGTCTTACTTTGAGAGGCTTCTACCCCAAAACAAGAAGCCCATTCGCAGCACCTTCTTGAACATACACATCTACATGATTCATGGATGCAGCTTACATCTCCTACATCTACCTCACCTGGTGCATTGAGAGAAGTGTCAGCCTCTCCCCAGCCAGGTGGAGACCCCAGTCCAGCAACGTTGAGATGGCAAATGGCTCAGAGTTCTCTATCACTGCTATGGTGAGCTCAGTCACAGAGGCATTAGGAGATCCCAGCCAGCCAGAGATCACTGAGCCTTTGTGGTCAGTGGTTCTGGAGGACATGAGCGACAGTGGCAGCCCTGTTCATTTGAGATTTAAAACAAGTTACAAAATGGCGGCAGCCAAGGCACACCCTTGCATGTGGCCCTCCCACCTGCCCTTTTATCTATGTCTGCTCTATTGAGACGGTTTTACATTTAAGAAATAAAAAATAGAAAAAAAGATTGTTAAAAAATGGAATTCATATGATAGTTCTAATTTTCAATATTTGAGGAACCTCCATAGTGTTTCCCACCGTGGCTGTGCCAGTTTGCATTCCCTCCAACAAAGCACAAGGTGGGAATCTTCACCAGCATTTGTTATCTTCTGTCTTCTGATAATAGCCATTCTGACCAATGTGCCGATATCTCGCTATGGTTTTGATGTGCATTTCCCTGATGTTGAGTGATATTAAGCTTTTTTCATGTGCCTGTTGGCCACCTGTATGTTTTCTTTGGAAAATGTCTCTTCAGATCTTCTGCCCCCATTTTTCATTTTTAAATCAGATTGTCTAGGTTGTTGCTGTTGTTGTTGTTGTTGTTGTCATTGAGCTGTATGAGTTCTTTATGTATTTTTAATATCAACCTCTTATCAGATATGATTTACAAGTATCTTCTCCCATTCAGATCAGTGTAGAGAATATAGTTGGTAATATTGTATTAATTTTGTATAGTGACAGATGATAAATACACTTGTGGTGGTAATTATTTTCTGATGTATACAAATGTCAAATCACTATGCTGTACACTTGAAACTAAATTGTGTGTCGTTGAACCTCAATTATAAAAGAGAGAGAGATAGAGAAAGAAACAGAACGGCCAGACCAAAAAAAAAATTCAGTTTTTAAGGCCATTTTGGGGGGCTTGGTCTGGCTCCAAGAAAACTGTTCTCACCTATATTTTTGCCTGGTTCTGTTAAAATTCTAACTTGTTGAAGTTAATATTGTTGTTCTCATAGAGCTACCATCTTCCTTTAATTGCTTACTACCAAAATTTCCATGGTTTTCAACAGCGCCCTTATGCTTAAACTTCCCCATGCTTTGTTCCAAATACAGCCTGTTTCCTTGGGGAGAGCTCTTTGTTCTTACTGTCTTCCTCTCCTGCTGCGTAAATCTTGTGCACCACGGCTGTGGAGTTGAGTTAGAGGTAGAGAGGTGGCCAAATTCTCTCAGAATGAAACCTTTGCTTTACAAACAGGGCTCAGGGCAAGGGCAGTAGCATGTGATCTTCTCAGCATGCCCCCAACTGGCATAAAACCTCTATCCTCTGGTAAAGTTAAAGAAAAATGTTAGGGCTCCTGTACCTGGAATAGAGCCTCTTCTTATGAGTTGAGGATAAATGGAAGAAGGGAGCCCCAGGTCTCTCATTGTCTATTATCTGGAATAGAGCTCTTGCAGCATAGAGCTGGGGAGAAAAAGAATTGCTGAAGTCTTACATCTCCTGGAGAGACTGTAGTCCTAGGCTGTGCCCTGAAAGAACAGAGAGCCACACCCACCTGAGGACAAATACCATCCCAGGGAGCTGGCTAAGTTTGGAGAGCCTAGTGGCTCAAGTTCCCACTCTTGATATGTTTACCCACCTTTAGTAGAATTTCTTTCTTCGTCGATTGGTTTATGACCTTAGTACAATATTCAGGGGTTTTGAATGTTGTTGTTGTTGTTGTTGTTGTTTGTTTGCTTGTTTGCTTTTATCATTTTCACCAGTAAAAGCCATTTCACTTGAGAAAGCCATTCCAGATGTCATTAAAGGCAAGTGTTTGTTTTTCCTCAAAATAAACACACTACCACAAGGAATATAATCCTCATTACTGCATTTGAATAGTTATGTATGAAATACATTTTGGAGGAGAGAACCGCTGTTCTCTGCAATATATTATGAAACTTGGGGTATATTAAATAATGAAATACATGTGAAGTTATCTAGCATTAGAGATGACATATAAGTGGTTCTTGACAAATTACTCTTCTTTCTGAATATGTTGGGGGTCATTTTGTGATTGTAATTAACCTGAAATTGATCTTGCATTCAGCATAGGCTTGAGAGTGCTGTTTAAAATTTTCTCCTGTCACAAAAGAACAGATACTGGTAAGAAAATTTTCTGAAAATTATAGAGTCTCAGACCTAATTGGCAACAGTGTGAACTATGCTTAGTTATATATGTTTTTGTATCAATAATTATTTTATGCTAATGTTCACATATGTAGGTGTTTCTAACATCTGTTATTTCTGTGTGGAGAAATGCATCCAACTAGAACTTCTAATCCTTACTGAGCCTTCAAAGAACTATGTAGGTGAAAGCAATAAACCCTTTGATACCACATGAGTGCCAGTCTCCTCCTCGGTTCACCCCTATACTTGATTTAGTTTAATCAATTTTATCTTGTTCCTGACCTCCAAGATTGCCTGCAATTTTACTCTGTCTTTTAGATTTGTGCGCTGATTAAAGTTTTTTTGCCTTACCCTTGGAACTTATTAAGTATGTAACTGAGATTTACCTTTTGGCTTTTCTCACTTTTACCTATTTATGAGATTTGATATTAATTCTGGCTTCTCTTCACGGGCCAGGGGAGGAAGTAAAATATTAAACCTTTCACTTCATCAGTTCCATGAGCCAAATACCACTTTACACATATTGTAAATTGTTTTAAACAAAAATAAATTTTTAAAGAATATTTATTTTATTATTTTAATAAATTATTTAAAACTGTTTGAATTAGACATAGAACTGAGAGCTTAACTGAACTATGATTTTTATCTTTAAAAGTGCTGTGGACGTTATAGAGAGAACCTCTCTCAGAGCTAGGGAAACCGGGGTAGAGATCAAGAAAAAGGGGGAGTAGAAGCCAGACCTTAAGGGATTCCAATAAAAGAAGAGAATCTTGAGTGAGTGAATTAATGAATTAATGAATTCGTAAGTGAAAATATTAAAATTAATAAAACATGCCAGAGATTCTTAGTGAAGAGAGGTTTATTGGAAGCCACACTGAAAAATCATTTTTGAAAGACAAGTTATGGGGCACCTGGGTGGCTCAGTCGGTTGGGCGTCCGACTTCAGCTCAGGTCATGATCTCACAGTCTGTGAGTTCGAGCCCCGCATTGGGCTCTCAGTGCAGAGCCCACTTTGGTCCTCTGTCGCCCCCTCTCTCTGCCCCTCCCCTGCTCTCTCTTGCTCTCAAAAGTGAAAAATAAATAAATAAATAAATAAAAAAACACTAAAACAGGGGCGCCTGGGTGGCTCAGTGGGTTAAGCGTCCGACTTCAGATCAGGTCATGATCTCGCAGTCTGTGAGTTCAAGCCCCGTGTCAGGCTCTGTGCTGACATCTCGGAGCCTGGAGCCTGTTTCAGATTCTGTGTCTCCCTCTCTCTCTGCCCCTCCCCTGCTCATGCTCTGTCTCTCTCTGTCTCAAAAATAAATAAAAACATTTAAAAAAAAACAAGGAAGACAAGTTGAATTCAGATTATGGAAGGTGTCAGTTTTGAGAGCTAAAAGTGTCTCTCCTTTAATAAGTAAACAACTCTTATTTTTTATACATTTAAATTCAAGTTAGTTAACATACGATGTAGCTTGGCTTCAGGAGTAGAACCCAATGATTCACTTCTTACATGTGACACTGGTGCTCAACCCAAAAAGTGTTCTTCTCAATGCCCATCACCCATTTAACCCATCCCCCCACCCAACTCTCCTACAGCAACCCTCAGTTTGTTCTCTGTATTTAAGAGTCTGTTTTGGTTTGCCTAAGCAGCTCAACATGTGCTGCTAATGCTATTGCTTTGTTCTGTTCTCATGAGTAGAGGAAGCTGATACATTAGGGAAATGTCAGTGAATATTACAAATCATCTATAAGAAAAAAGACTCAGACAGAACCACAAGTGAAGGGCCAACATGGAAAGTAGCTGTGGGAATGGAAAGAAAGGAGCCAGATGTGAGAAAAGTCATGAAGTCAGTACCAGCATGCTTTTGAAGGGGAGAGAGAAGCACCAAGTGTAAGCAATGCTTTGGAAAACAAGGCAGGCAAAAAATATATAAAGTTGTTGATCATGGGAGTTTTAGATCTATGCACACTATGCACAACAGGCAATATTCTGCAGTACAAAGGATCTGAAATCTAAAGTAATAAGCAGAGAATGTGGTATATTATATCCAGAGATAATAAAACTTCATAGCCTCAAGTGTGTGCTGTGAAATTTCCTTTATAAAACATTAATTATATGAATGTGTCACATTAAGCGGTTCTTGGAAAGAATTCTTATGTTCCACTCAGAAGGCTGGATTGATTTTTTTCTACCCATGAACAGTGCAAATTTAGTTAAAATATTGCTTCTCAAGGATTTTACTTTCATGTGTAAGGGATTATTTAGTATCGGCTATCAATTCAGGTAACAATTATTTCCAATGGGCAATCTGTTCTTAAGATATATGAAACCGATTAGAAAATCCCTGTAGGTTGAATATTTAATTATAAACAGTCTAATTAACTTAATTTCTCCTAATACTATAGTCTGAAATTTTGCAGAAGTCAGAAACATACACTTTCCCATTCAAGACACATGATTTATCAAAATTGCTCAGTGTGGAAAAAAATATTTTAATTCCCCGTTTTTGGAGGTTTATACATTTGGCAAAATGTAACAGTTCTTGTGATTTATGACTTGAAATTTATTAATTTTCATTACTAGAACTAATTATGGCCATTTCTACTTACTATTTCCCTCATTAGAAAGCCCCAGCGCACGTCGTCAGTCAATTAATGACTCGTTGCTCTCCCTACCTTGTCTGCTGTGTTATACTCACTTCATGAGTAGTGAAGAGTTTAAGTATTTAGACAATTTTGATTACTACTATTTGTAAGGGAAAAGCAACCAAAAATGTAATAAGCTGTTCTGCATCACATCCAGGTTTTCTCAGGCCTTTAACTTATGGTTTGGAGGAATTTTGTGAAGGGAATAAAGTTTTACATTTATTTATAAACATGTAAATAAAAATCAGGAACTTGTAAGGGTCTACATGAGTGGAAGGTCATAAAAATGTATGCATGATTTATGATAAATCTGCCTTTAAGAAAGACAGTTGTCACTATGAAATGTAAAGGGTGAGAAAAATCCTTTTTGGCAAAGGAAAAAGCTTTCTAATGTGGCATACTAGGTAAAGTAAATGAACGAATGGCATCTTTTTTATTGTTCTTAATAAAACCTGTGGCTAGAAAGTGGTATATCTCTGTTCTTTAATTTTGTATTACCAAGTTAGCTTACAGAATGTTTACCAACAATTAAAACTTCTTATCCTTAACACCTTGAACATAATGTTGTAGCTAATAATACACCAATGGCATATCAATATATATTCTGGAAGGAAGAGAATACCCATGACAAAAATAAAAGCAGATGTCATCACTACAGGGGAACTGTTTGCAACACATGCATTTGACAAAAGGCAAATATTAAAAGCATATAAAGAATTCCTACGAAACAACAAGAAAAAAAAACACATACCAGTGGAAAAATGAACAAATGATATGAACAGTTCACAAAAGTAACCAAAATAGCCCAAAAATATTCAAATGATGCGAACTTCACTCATCATCAGAGAAAGACAATCTGAACCAGAATTTACATGACTACACCGTCACCAGAATAAGGAAAATGAAAGCATAGACAATACTAAGTTTGGGCTAGAATGTAGAGTAATGAGAGCTACCATGCCCTGCTATTGAGTGAGAAAATATATATCTCCTTAGGAATACTCCTATACTATCTACTAAAGCTCACTGAGCACCTACCATGTTATTCTCCAATTCCATGTCTTGGTGTGTACTCAACAGAAATACGAGTACCTTTTCCCCAAATTACATGTGCTAGAATGTCATAGCAGTGCTATTCATAATACAGCAAAATTCTAAAATTCTAGTGTCTATCATCATTAGAAAGATAGATAAATTGTGGATACTAGTATAATCAAATACTATACATAGTAAAACAAATTAAGTAATGCTCACCTTTGCAAACACCCTGGAATTATGAGCATTTGCAAACATAATTCCTCAGTATTCACATAAAGTGACTTTTATTATAAATATATACAAAGATTATATGAAATTATTTAGTTCCTTCACCTTTGGGTCAGTAGAAATAATAGTATGGCAATAAGATTATAGATCCAAATGTATTTATTTTTTAGAACACTATCATAAAAAATACTGTTTTTGTTTGCTCCTGATGAAATTCTAAATATCAAGGTGTATTTCCAGACTATTTGAAGTAAAACACATTCATGCTCTTCACCTCTTACCTCTTAGAAAGAGTATTTTACAAGTATCTTAGGGAAGACTTTCACCCCTCATACTGAAACACACTTTATTGTTCTTGATAACTTAAGTTCGCTTTTAGAAGGGAGAAGCCAATGCTTTGTAAACTGTAAAATATAAATAAATGAATAGGAAAACATAAAGCATTATGTCTCTACATGAACTTTAACTGGGTTCAAGAGACTTCAATAAAATAGGTATATTTGTAAGTATACTTTTCAATGTTGGGTTTGCAATATCAAAAGCTTCTTAGGCGAAGTCTGGACCTGGCTCCTGTACTCAGAGGGCAAGGAAAGACCGAAGAAAGAGGTAGGCCACTTCAGATTGATAGGTGGCAGGTTTAACAAGCAAAGGAGTTTACAAAGGCAGCTTGCCTTTGTGGCTGCAAAGTGAATATATTTCAACATCCACTCACCAGAATCTTCAAGGTCATATAGAGGCCTTAATGGGACTCATTCACAAATTCATTCAAAATGGTCTCAACCTCACCTTACTCTCTCAACGCTCCATCCTTGGAAATGGCTCCACTGTGGAAACAATGAGCAGAGTGTTCCAAGGACTAGGGAGGGTGTCCGAGTCTAGATTGCCAGACAAGCAGTGGTTTCATATTCTCAGCTACATCCTCCCACACAATTCAGTATAAAAACTTTTTATTTGGTATGCTTCCCCCAAAGAACAAATGCTCCTGACAAAAAATAAATATTTATAGAAATCTCACAGATTTATTGAGAATAAATAATCCACATGACTTGCAGGACAATTCTGAAATCTTTATCTTTCATATTACTTTGGACTATACTTATTTAAAAAAAATATTTCTAAGGGCAATACTTACAACATAATTTTAAGAATGGTTTAACTTGCACATAAAGAGATTTATACAATTTTAGGAACAAATAAAAATCTAATTCACTAAATTAAAATCTTATTTTTTTTATAATGTAGTCTAAGTATCATGTAAATATGACCATGATAAACCCATTGTTTCCTATTCCATTTGATTTACTGAATCAGCTATACCAACTACTATTTTACAGTGTGTTGTCATTTGGAAAACATATTCACAGGGTTGATTCACAACATCTCTGTGGAGTATTATGTTTCTCTTAATAATGATTACAGAACCAGGGCGCCTGAGTGGCTCAGTCAGTTGAGCATCCTACTTCGACTCAGGTCATGATCTCACGGTTTGTGAGTTCGAGCCCCGCGTCGGGCTCTGTGCTGAAGCTCAGAGCCTGAAGCCTGTTTCGGATTCTCTCTCTGCCCCTCCTCCACTCATGCTCTGTGTCTCTCTCTCATAAATAAATAAACATTAAAAAAATAATAATGATTACAGAACTGAGATTCAAACAGTGAAAAGACTTGTCATAGTGGAGAAGTGACATTAGGACTATAACAGTATTTCAGAACCTATGCTCTAAAAATCAGAGAACAATACTATTTAGGGTGCATTAACAAATGGAATTGGTATAAGAATGACTGAACTCAAGTTCTAGATCCATTCCATAATAACCATATAACATACTATCCTTCTTTATATCTTGGCTTCTTCATCTACAAAATAAGGAAAGAGTGTCTCTCACATGGTGTTGTTTTGATGATTAATAGGGATAGAACATTATTATGATTGCACTTTAGATATATTTATACAAATCCTTAACACCACTTGATGTAAAACCAGTATTGCCATACCTATAGGGAAATTTAAAATAAGAAAGCATAATTAATTTGGCCAAGGTGTTACAGTTAAATTTTTACCCCCATTAAATTCAAATACAGTCTTCACCATATCCTGCTTCTCTCAACTTAAATTATCATATCAGAATTGGCATGCTATAATTACCTAATAAATACCTGTTTCTTTGTCTTGTTGAATTCTTCACGATATAGCAGTCATTTATCTTCATATAGAAAATTGTTCATATCAATTTTTAAAGTGGTATTTACAGGTACAGAGAGTAGGTAAGACTCTTGTGACTACCAGGCAAGCCCTCATGCCTCCCAGAAATCCCCCTGTATCTTTCTACCAGTGTACTTTATTCTCTTTTGTTAGTGAAGGTTTTCTTCTCTTAAGGGAGATTTTTAAGATATCACCCTACAATTTTAAGTAATATTAACTAATATCCTACTTTTGAATTAATAATTTTCTGTTCCCTGAGAGCAATATCTTAGAAAGTGACACTGGATGGATAACTCCCTGTGTTAATACAATAGAGATTGTAGATCTTTGAAATGAAGAGCTATATAATAGAACTCTGAAGTCCAGAGAGAGGAGAATTATTCACTGAAAGAATAGGGCAGTCCTCACCATTAGGATAAAGTCAGTCTGTTGTTATATAATTTAGAAACATATTTGAAATTATAAAGACTGTTGTCCTATAAATATTAAATAGTTATCATCTGGCCAGTTCATACTAAATGCCAAACAAACACACGGGTAAATCTTTAAAGGAATATGAAAAATTAAATAATTTGTGTGTTTCAAAAAAAAATCTAAATACTCACCATTATGTACCAAAAAAAAAAAAAAATACCTGTACATTTCTTGAATGTTTAATTATTATCAAGATCAAGGCTTTATGCTAAATAGTTTTTCATAAAGTAAATTTTGGATCAATTGTATGTTGAACATCAAGTAATCCTACTTTTTAAAATTTCTTGTCAGTAAATACAGCGTGACGATCTTGACGAAACTCTCCACTAGAGAAACTTTTAATGAAGTGTCCAAAATTGGCGAAGTCAGTTATTCAATGTTTCTACAGGTTGGACAAATGGCTTACGATAAATTGACAGCAGTCATTCCACAAAGTCTAGGGGAATTTTTAAGAACACTGAAAGGCCAGGCATTTAGAGCTGGGGATACAACTCTCTCCTGTGAAGAACTATTCCAGTGGCTGGACAACCGAGTGTCTGCTCTCAACTACTCCAACATCCTGGGGCAAAAGAGCTTTTCTGGGTAGATTTTGCATCTATTGAACATCAATAAATCCTCTCTGTGGAATCCAGAGGTTCTGTGGTGTGGAAGACCTACACAGAGGAGAATGAGGTGTGGAAGCTGGGTAGCAACACAACTATAACCTACATTTTACATACATAGACACACAGCTTCTCCATAGAAGAGATCTGTGTGGGGAGGGAGGACAGGTGACGGACAAATTCTCCATCCCTAGGTTGCTTAACTCCTGCTTCAAAGAAAAGAAGTTCTGTCCTGTCCAGGGAAGATCAAGGCAAGCCTCCAAAATGAGCACCCCCTGATCCTGGCTGAGGGACCTAAATATATTTGGATTACATTGTGGAACAATTAACAATTCCAAAACTTGATAAAAATGGTAAAGCGATCAACGAGTTATATCAGTTAGAAGTTAATGAGATCAGAGGAAGATACAGTTAAAAAAGATTGTGCTAAAATTAATTAATTGATTGATTAATTCATTAATTAAAGGGACTATGGCTTTTAACCCAGCTATCGGGTGTAGTCCAGAAGGTTGTGCTCATGCTGAAGACTGTGCTCTCTCAGAAGAAAACTTATAATGAACTCTTTGATCTCTAGCTGAATAAGGAACATACCCACAAACTCCCTGAAATATGAAAGTAGTCTCCAGGCCACACATATCCAATGACAAATAGTGAAAAATTTATTGACACAAGAGGCTTACACACAACCTCTTATTTACCAATCAGAAGATTACTGCTAAACTGTGCTGACACAGGGGCAACATCTAGGAAACCTGGCTGAAGATAAAAACAAGAAAAAAATCTGAATAGGGACATAGAAGGCTGCATAACATGGGTTAAATAGACCTCACAAAAGTATTCAATACAATAATCGAGACAATGTGATATGGACAAGGGAGTAGATAAATGCATCAATGCAACAGAATAGAGTGCCTAGAAACAGAATGACACAAATGGAGTTAACTAATCTTTGGCAAAAGGGCAAAGGCAATATAATGGAGCAAAAATAATCTTTTCTACAAATGGTGCTGGAACAATTGGAGATCCACATGCAAAAAAAGTTAATTGTGGTGCAGACTTTATACCTTTTACAAAAAATAACTCGAAATGTCTCACAAAACTAAGTATAAAATGCAACACTTAAAATTCCTAGAAGATAACACAAGAGAAAACCTCTATCACCTTGGATATAGCAATGACTGTTTAGATACAAGACCATAGTCTCAATCCATTACAGAAATAATTTATAAACTGGACTTCATCAAAATTAAAAACTGTTGCTCTGCAAAATGTGATGAACTAAGACACCAAGCAAATAGAACAGTGGACAAATTATAAAAAGCCTGACATGAGATAGGAAACAATACTCAGTATTTCTACAGAGTTTTTAAGTGTCTAGTTTTTAATGAAAATTATGAGACATGAAAAGAGACGGGAAAGTATGGCACTTTTCTGGGAAAATGGGCAGGCAAAAGAAGCTGAAGTTGAGTGGTCCTTGATAGCCTGCAGAAGACAAGACTTGAAAACAGCTATTATAAATATAGCTTCAAAGATCTAAAGGCATTGGATGATATACTGAAAGTGCTAAAAGAAAAAAAAAAGTCAATGTTGAATCTCAAATCCAGTAAAACTACCTTTCAAAAATCAAGCTGAAATAAACACAGTCTTAGGCAAACAGAACAGAACAAAACAAAACAAAACAAAACAAAAACAACACTCAATGAATTTGTTGCTAGAAGAAACACTACAGGGATTTTTTTTTAAGTTGAAAATAAGTGACAAAGTAATCAGAATACACACAAAACAGAGAACAAACAGAACAGAGAATCTTAATGAAGATGATTTTAAGAGATAGTATAGCAATATACTTCTCCTTTATTCTCTCCACTGATTTAAGAGATACTGCATAAAACAATAGAGATAAATTGTGTTGCTGTGCTTGTAACATGTGACATCAGATGGTGACTCAAATCTATAAATACACAAAATAAAGAATAGTAGAAATGATAAATAAGTAGTTTACATAAAACATTCTAAAATATATCTTTGTTTTCCTTTCTTCTTGCCACTTCATTATGATATGTAAGTTTATATAAAGTAAAACTTATAACAATGTATCAGGCTTGTAACAGGTGTAATATTTATAACAATAATAACATGTAAAAGAGTGGAGCCACACAGAAGTAGGTTTTCTATAACTTACAAGAATTAAGTTAGTATGTATCTAAAACAGATTCTGAGCAGCTATAATGTATATTGTAAGTCCTAGAGCACTCAACAAAGAAATCCTATGCACATGCACACAACACACACACACGCACGCACACATGCACAAACATACAATTTAAAATTAATTAACTAGACTGACCAGACAAAATGATAGAAAATTTAATTTAAATTAGTAATGTATCTTGAGAAATCATCTACCAACTTTGCAGAAACAAAAAAAAAAAAATCATAATGAAATACAATAAACAACTACTTGCCAAAATAGATGATTTTGATAAATGAACAATTTCTAAAAAGACAAAACACTGAAACTGGATAAGAAATGAAGAGAAAATCTAACTATACCTATAAGAAAACATTGAATTAATAATTAAATGTTTCTCCTTAAATAAAAGCCAAGGATAATATATCTTCTTTGGTGAAGTTTGCCAAACATTTAAAGAAGAGTAAATATGAATCATCTCTAAAGTTTTATAAATGCAGAAGCAATGGATTATTGGAACTCTATTGATTTTTTAAGGCTAGTATTAGCCTGATAACAAAAAAGATAATCATAAGAAAAGAGCACTATCTCTTGTGGACAAAGATGCAAAAACCCTTAACAAAATACTAGCAAACAGAACACAACAACATATAAAATGGTTAATACATTGAAAAAATAGGATTTATCGCAAGAATGTAAGATTAGTGTATAGTCTGAAAACCAATTAATTTAATAGAGGAAGTACAAAAACTACATGACCATTGATAACATGCAATAAAAGCATTTGACTTAAATCTAACACCTTTTCACTGAAAACACTATAAAATGTACAAAGATAAGGAAACTAACTCAAACTAACACGAGGCATCTAAGAAACACCTATAAGTGACATATTAATGATGAAAGACAGAATGATTTCCCCACTAAAATTAGGAACAAGCCAAAAATGTCCACTTTCACCACTAGTTAAAAAAACATTGCACTGGTGGTTCAAGATAGAGCAATATAGAAAGAAAATAGTGAGACTGGAAAGGAAGAAGCAAATTCACAAATGATATTTGTGAATAGATCTATTCACAAAAGATATGATGGTTTATATAGAAAATCCTACTAAAAAATTCATAAACCAATTAAAATTTTAAACAAAAATTCAGGATGCAAGATCAACATACGTGCATCCATCGAAACTTCATGCACTATGAATGAACAATCTAAAAAGGAAATTAAGAAAACACTTTCATTTATAATGACAACAAAAAGAACAAATATTAGGAAGTAACTTTTTTTTCCTGCGGTGGCCAATCTGAGTGCCAGTATTTATGTATGTATGTATGCGTGTACGTATGCATTAATTAATTAATTAATTAGTATAATTTATTGTCAAGTTAGCTAACGTACAGTGTATGCAGTGTGCTCTTGGTGTCGGGGGGTAGATTCCCGTGATTCATCACTTACATACAACACCCAGTGCTCATCCCAATAAGTGCCCTCCTCAGTATAACAACATGGATGGAACTGGAAGGTATTATGCTAAGTGAAATAAGTGAGTCAGGGAAAGACAGATATCATATGTTTTCACTCATATGTGAAACTTGAGAAATTTAACAGAAGACCATGGGGGAAGGGAGGGGGAAAAACCAGTTACAAACAGAGAGGGAGGCAAACCCATAAGGGACTCTTAAATACAGAGAACAAACTGAGAGTGGATGGGAGTGGTAGTGGAAATAATGTTTTTAAAGAAGCTGAAGACTTTTTACTGATAATTACAGGGCATTGTTGAAACAATCTCAAGGCATACACAAAAATTATCATAAAATGAGCATAGACTTAAATGTTATTGACAAAATTATAAAATCTTAGAAAAAAACTGGGAATATATTTTTTTGACCATGGGTTATACAATGCTTTCTTGGATAGGACAGTCAAAGCACAAATGATAGAAGAAAAAATATATAAACTCAAGTTCCTCATAATTAAAAATTTTTGTGATTCAGATCATACCATCAAGAAAGTGAAAAGACAACCCACTCAATGGGAGAAAAGATTTACAAATGATATGTCTTAGGTAGGACTTGTATCCAGAATATATAAAAAATTCTTACAACTCAATAATAAAAGGGGAAAAAGCAATTAAAAATTTGGCAAAGTATCTGAATAATTATTTCTTGAAAATCAAAACCAAACTGGAGTGCATCACACCTTTAATTATGGCTATAAGAAAACACACAGGGAATTATAGATGTTGGTAAGAATGTGAACAATTTGGTTCTCCATACATTTTAGTGGGCTTTGTTATGGTGCAGCCACCATGAATAACAGTTTGGCAATTATATCTCAATTAAAATTAATTAATATCTCAACAACTTAATTACTATCTAAATGAAAACATTCTGTAAGTGTATTAAGAACATTAAAAATTGTTTTCCTAAATTTGAAATTGTACCTTATTTGTATTTACAAAGGGGGAAAATTTGTGTAATCAGGTCAGTGATTTTGAAAAGCTGATTAAACTCGAGCACTATATACAAAAGGTTATTAAAATATTACCATGTGATACTATATGCTTAACTGATATAATATATGATATACATCCACAGCAGCAAAACTACTTAGAGAAATTATTTGCATAATATTCTGACCTATGCATGGAATGTGATGTAGAGTAGATTTTGTATTTTGATATATAAAGAAAATGCACGTAGAAACTTTAAACAGATATTTTTATACCTGCTTTGTTTTAAGAACAGTTATTTTCTGATTTCTAAAAGTGTAAATATGAACTGTAAAGATACCACTCACTGCTTTTTTTGTTTTAATTGGTAAGGAAAAGTATATGAATAGTTTGTAGATGTTCTATACTAGGACTAGGAAATGCATCGATATATTAAAATAATATTGATTCCTCCTACAATAGGATTTTAGCTATTATGTTTTGTAGAGACAAAAATAAAACAAGCCATTGTGGCTTCTGAATAAAATAGTGTATTAACATAAGAAGCTTCTAATTTCAAGATCTAGACTTCCATTCAAATGCTAATATGCTTAGGTGATAGGCAAATTTTTCTTTCTAGGACCGTAATTCCCTATTCTTATGTTTGTTTATGTTAGTTCTCATGGCAAAAGAGACTTTGAAGATTTAATTAAGGTCATTAATCATCCAGTTTTATAATGTGTAAATTATCCTGGATTATCAGTGTGAACACAACACATGCCCAGGATATCTTTTTTTTTTTTTTTTTTCAACGTTTTTTATTTTTATTTTTGGGACAGAGAGAGACAGAGCATGAACGGGGGAGGGGCAGAGAGAGAGGGAGACACAGAATCGGAAACAGGCTCCAGGCTCCGAGCCATCAGCCCGGAGCCCGACGCGGGGCTCGAACTCACGGACTGCGAGATCGTGACCTGGCTGAAGTCGGACGCTTAACCGACTGCGCCACCCAGGCGCCCCTATCTTAAAGACAGAAGTCAGTGAGATTGGTGGTGGGAGGGGATTTGAGGTACTTGGCTTCACTTGAAGATGGAGAGGACACCTTTAGAAGGAGACAGGCAGCCTCTAGAAGAGAGCAACAGCAAAGAAACAGGGATATTAATCCAACACCCAGAAGGAACTGAACTGGGCCAACAATATGAATTAATCTGGAGGTAGATTCTTCCTTTGGGACTCCAGAGCTCAGCTCACCCTTGACTTTGACTTTGTGAAACAATGAGTAAATAATCTAGCCATGCCATATTGGACTTCTGACCTACAGACATGTGAGATAATAAATGGATGTTGTTTTAAACTGACAGATTTGAAGTAAGTTGTTAAATAGCAACAGAAAACTAATATACCTGGGTTAATGAGACTTACATTTTAGAGGAAATTTTATATGAAGGTCAGCTATGCATAAATAACTACACTACTCATCAACTAGTTTCAAATTAATCTGAGAACGTTAGTGTGTTACACTGCATCTGCTCTTTTTCTTTAATTATCATTGAAAACAAAGAGGATATACCATTTAATATCTTGGCAATAATTAATATTCCTTCAGGCTGATAATTAAGACTTTCCTTTTAAAACACATCCGCTTATCTTACATAGTTGCTATGGTATCCATAGAGTCTAGCAAATATATAAAATAGCTTTCAAATGAATGACTTACAATAATGTGAACTGACCAATCTAATCACCACCCAGATGATGTGGCACGCAAAACCTGAGGTAACCACCAAATGGCCCCTTCATTTTACCATGTGTATCTTTATAATCCTTTCCCCTTGAGTGTTGGCAAGATATGTGACTTGTTTCTAAGGAAGGGACCCTGGAAAAAGTGACGGAATGTCACTCCCATGATTATGTCATATCTCATTAGCAAACTTGCTTTAGAAACTTTCATGAAGCAAACTACCACAAACCTTACAACTGTAAGGAAATTAGATATACCAACATTAGTGATCTGGAAGCGATCCCTTTCCCAAACTAGCCTCCAAATGACAATGAGATAGTGGCTAACGCTTTGTAGAGATCTAGCTAAACTGCCAGATTCCTGACCCAAGAAACTGTGAATTAATAAATGTGCATTGTTTTAAACTTATTATTTGTTTTATATAAATAGAAAACTAATATAGAGGCTATTAACAATACCTTAGAAAACACTGTTCTTTCCCATTTTACTTTCCTCTCTTTACTCTCCAAATATAATATACTCTGACTTTAAATTCAGTGTTTTCTGTTTATAAATTTCACACAACTTGAATAATATAATTTATATTCTTTGAGTCTGGCTGTTTTTTTTATCAGTATTGTGTTTATAAGGTTCAATCATATTATATGTAGATACAGTTCATGTGTTGTCCCTGGTAACATATTCCTTTATATACATATATCCTTTATGTATATATACCACAATATTAATGGATATTGAGTTGTTTCTTTTATGTAAAATGAAATTATTTTATATAACTTTCAGTATATATACAATGTTAAACACTGGTAGTATGAAGTATCCTGCTTTGACAAGTCTATCAGTTATGTACTTACACCTCTGACTAACAAATAAAGCACTGGATTGTAATTGTCAAACTGTACCATAAAAACACTGTGAAATTCTTCTGGCTAGACACGTATTTTGCACAACTTTCTGCTACCACTGCTTAGCATAGTAATTGGTATTTATCATTGCTATATGCCAGAAATGAAAAATAAGGCTAAGATTTCAAAGGTGGACTAAACACTGAAAAAAATATTCTGACTCATATGTAATATAATCAATTCCAATTTTTACATGCGTCATATTTGTCATGATCAAACACAGAATAAACAATAGAAATGAATCTGTAGAGATTCGTAATCTGATGGCAAAGTAGATACATCTAAGCATAGTTCCAGATTACAAGTAATTAATGATATGCATTGTCTTCCGGCCTCTGAGACAGAGTTTATTCCATCTCTAGCACCCGTCACTGTCGTTGAACCCATAGTTTCATCATTGTTAGATCTTTGTTACCCTTTTCAGCTAAAAGGGTAGTTGGCTGACTCTTAAAAAATCCAGGAAATTAAAATTCTGTGTTTGACCAGGCATAGAGGCAGTAAACAAAGTATGGAGAATGGGACTTATCTTGGCTATTTAGCCAACCACCTGGTACCCTAATTAGTCAGGCAACACTATTTCAGAAGCCACTATATCTACAGAAAGCATCAAAGGAAATTGAAACATTGGAAGAGACCTTAGGAGGAGAAAAATGAACCAAATGGAAGTGGAATAAATATGAGCAATAAGAGGAAAAAGATCACAGATATTAAATAATAATAGATCCCAATGAATGAGGAAAAAGATACATAGTTAAGAAAAATAAAAAAGATAAATGTAATAAAGTTTTATAAATACAAAAGTGTATTATAATGATTGGTTTAATCAAGAGACTAAATATTCAGCCAGTTAGATTTATTACTTTAAAATATCACAATCATAGATATTAAAGCATATCTTAAATGGGCAATTTTGATAATTAGAAAAATATATCTTAGGTTTTGTTATTATTTGATTTGAGTGAAATTATAGTGAGTGAAAAATATGTGTTTTTCCCCAGCTTCACTGATTCACAATGGGCATAAAAATGTAATAAAAATGTACATACTTGACATGTTTAATTTGAAATTTTTTGACATATGTATTAAACCCATGAAATATTTCCAAAATCAAAGCAGTGCAGATATAGACGTGTATTTTGACACATATTTTTAACACAGTTTCCTTTTTACCAAATATTTGCTATTTCATTTTTTATTTCTCTTAGAGAAAAATGTAATATGTGGAATCATGATAAAGTAATGCAGTGTAACTAGGCTGACACAAGTAGTAGTAGCTTACTACTTTTATCTTCTGTATCAAAAATGTGCATCTATCACATTTTATGTACTCATTATCCTGCCTATTATTATTATTATTATTATTATTTACTATTAAGTAAATCCATGATTATTCTTATTGCACTAGATTTCTTTAATGATCTTTCTCTTTTCCAGGATCCTTCACCATAGTACATTTAAGTCATTTATTAACTTAATATATTTACTCATCAATCTCATATCTGATTAACCTCTTCTAGTTTTTGACAGCTTCCTAGATTTTCTTTGCCTTGGATGATCTTGATGGTTTTAAGGTATACTGATTGGGTGTTTTATAGAATGTCTCTCAACTGATTTTGTTTTCTCATGAGTAGACAAGGATTATAATTTGGGGCAAGGTAGAATACCACAAAGATGAAATGCTGATCTCATTCTGTCATATGAAAGGTACGTGCTATCAATAGGACTTTTATCTGTTGATAGTAAACTGTATCAACTGGCTGAGGTAGTGATTGCCAAGGTTATTTGCAGTAAAATTAGCTGTGTTTTTACCCTTCTCATTTTCATACTCTGGACTTTGGAAGCAAGTCAATACACTCAGCCCATATTTAAAGATGGGACATTAGCAACCTTTGCTCTGTGAAAGCTGCTTATTAGAGCTTGACAATGGAAACTACAAATTGTATATCTATCACTATGACATCATACAGAACATTTTCACTGCCCTAAAAGCCATCTGTCCACCTAGTCATCCTTCCCCCCTCCACAACCAGGGCTCTTTTTACTGTCTTTATAGTTTTACTTTTTCCAAAACATCATATAGTTGGAATCATACAGTATGTAGCCTTTCAGATTGCTTTTTTTAACTTAGTAATATGCATTTAAGGTTCTTCTATTTCTTTTCATCACTTAAGAGGTGATTTCTTTTTACTGCTAATATTCCATTATCTGGATGTACCACAGTTTATTTACCTATGCACCTGCTAAAGGGGATTTTTGTTGCCTTCAAGGTTTGGCAATTATGGATAAAGCTGTTGTAAATGTCCATGTACAAGTTTTTAAAATTTTTTTAATGTTTTATTTATTTTTGATGGACATAGAAAAATAGAGGATGAGCAGGGAGGGGCAGAGAGAGACACACAGAATCTGAAGCAAGCTCCAGGCTCTGAGCTGTCAGCACAGAGCCCAACATGGGGCTCAAACCCACAAACCATGTGATCATGACCTGACCTGAAGTCAGATGCTTAACCAACTGAGCCACCCAGATGCCCCTCCACGTACAAGTTTTATGTGTTTTTTTATTTGTTTTTTGTCTTTTGTCTTTGTTTTTTGTGGACATATGTTCTCAACTCCTTTTCATGAATACCAGGGGGTGTAATTGTTGGATCATAGGATTAAAAAAAAAATTTCCCGTTTAGTGTCCTCTTAGACCCATGGAATTTTTAGAAGTGTATTGTTCAACTTCCAATTACATGGGAATTCCTAGCTATGTTTCTGCTCTTGAGTTTTAGTTTAATTATTTCATGGTCTGAAAATAAGCTTTGCATAATTTCTATTTTTTTTAATTTACTAAGGTTTGTTTTATAGCCTAGATTGTGGTCTATCTTTGTGATATTCCATATGCATTCTACTATTGGATGGAGTGTTATGTAAGTATCAATTAGGTCAAGTTTATTGATAGTACTATTCAGATCATCTATATCCTTACAGACATCGTGCCCACTTTATGTATCAAATAACTGAGAAGAGACATTGATGTCTCTAATCATAGTAGTTGATTTGCCTATGTCTCTTTCCAGTTCTGACAGTTTTTGCCTTATGTGTTTTTACACACACACACACACACACAAACAAAATTTAGGGCATACAGCTTTAGGAACATTATGTTTCCTTGGAAAATTAGCCTCTTTATCATTACATAATATTCTTGTTTATCTCTGGTATTCTATTTTATTAGTCACCTTTTTCTGAAGTCGATAAGGCCGCACAAGTCTCACTTTGATTAGTGCTTGCATTGTATATCTTTCTCTAGCCTGAAAATATTAACTGGAGTCTATATTTCAAATGGCCGTCTTCTGACCAACTTTAGTCGGTTCTTGTTATTTTTTTTTTTTTTAATTTTTTTTTTCAACGTTTTTTTATTTTTATTTTTGGGACAGAGAGAGACAGAGCATGAACAGGGGAGGGGCAGAGAGAGAGGGAGACACAGAATCGGAAACAGGCTCCAGGCTCCGAGCCATCAGCCCAGAGCCTGACGCGGGGCTCGAACTCACGGACCGCGAGATCGTGACCTGGCTGAAGTCGGACGCTTAACCGACTGCGCCATCCAGGCGCCCCTTGTTATTTTTTTAATGCACTCTATAATCTCTGGTTTTTGTGTTTGCTGATTACTGATATATTTGTATTAAAACTGAAATTACTGGTATATTTGAATTAAAATTCACCATTTTGTTATTATCGTCTATTTGTATTTGCTCCTTGTTTATTTTCCTTCCCTCCTTTTTCTGACTTCTCTTATTTTAATTGGACATTAATTATAAGATTGATTTTATCTTCTATCTTTACGCCTTATTTATTTTTCTCTGTTCAGTTTTTAGTAATCATAATAAAGTATAAAATATACATTGTGGCATAGTCTAAGTTAACCTTCTGGTGCAGTACAGGTGTTTTATAATAGATTATTTAAATTCTCTCTTCCCATTTTTGTAACATTGCTGTGATTCATCTTTTTTCAGTGCTATACACACTATTTTGTGCTGGTCTCAACCTGTCAATAGTGGTGTTATTGGCTAGTAATGCCTAGGGGCACTCACCCTGGGCCCCCAAGAAAACCCCTACAGACATTTCCCCTTTTACAGCCAGTGGTGTGGCTGGATAGGCCCTTGTGGTTCTTACTATGATTGTAAGATACACCTCAGCAACAATCATCAGGGAACTTTGAAAAAACAAACAAACAAACAAACAAACAAACAAGGTTTATTACTAACAACTTCCATTTTTTTTTTTTTTTAATCATTCATTTGAATGATCAGGTCATTGGAAAGAAATGCTATTAGTAATGTAAGTGTATGGCAATTACCTGCTAGTATTTTCTTTCGTTATATTTTTCTTCCTCTCTCTAGTGGGTTTTCTTATTAGAAACTGTGTATCAATTGTGAAACTGAAGAAAGGAAACCTTATTTAAAATGGAGTCAGGAGGCCAGAGCAGGTTCTCACTTCCCACAACTCATGTTAATTCCGGATTACAGCATGCGTTCCCAGCAGGAAGAAGCCTACTTTACTCCCATGGGAGTGAGGACGAATTTCTCCTCTCCCAGCCCTGAATCAGAGATCAAGATGTATGTGTTTCAGTTCGCCCTACTTGCTGTTTGACATGGAGATTTTGTCTGCCTGTAAATTATGTGGAATTTGGTGTCTTTAAGAAATTAGGGAGGCATCTTTAAGTATAAACTTATATGAAACTGTAGTTTTAAAAGCAATTAACAATGCTGTTAAAACTCATGATAGTCTTGTTTTCATGTAGAAGGAAATTTCTCAGTGCTTTACTCAAGTATTAATTCATCAACACTATCCTGCTAGTTTGGTGAAACTGACGCTTTATGATTTAATGGACTCATATTCTACTTCAGAATTATCACTACAGTAAGCTTTTTTTTTCTGCCTCAGATGGTTGTGATATTTGCTAACAGGTAAACATGTTACCTATTATCTTGAGTACAGAGAATTGCATTATTAAAAGGGACACTTGGGTCAATGTGTTTCGTTCTTAAATGATTCCATATTCCTCTCTTAGTTAGAGATAAATCCCTTCTTTCACAACTGTTCCATTTCAGATAATCTTGCACAACTTGAATTTCATATGAGGCAAAAACAAATAAAAAGGCATTTATTTCGACATGTGCTTTTTTGTGAGTAGTAAACAAGCTGTGATTCCAACTTGCAATCTCCCATTTACCCCAAGTCAAAGCCATCACCCTAATTTACACAGACTAAAATCCTAGTTAGGCTTTTTTCTTTTTAAAAATGAGGTTCTAACAGGCACTTTCCGCAAACAATTCGGTTTCATCCATATGTACACTTTTACGCACACAATTCTGTTAACTATGTATTTTTTTAAGCCACTTGGGTTTACTTTGTTGCTGTTTTACATAAACGATTGCTACAAATATTGCCACCAGCCTTCAGTCTTATCAGTCAAAAAATTTGTGTTAAGATGACTCTGTCTGGCTTTTATCATCCTCAGATAATTTTATTCTCATTCTTCATCAATATTGTTAGTGCATGGCTGCCTTTGAAGCATCTAGAATCTATGTATATATAAGACAACAGATGCCTGAAAGCAAAATTTTTCTTACTGATAGCTGCTCCTAATCTCCAACTTTTATTTTTTGCCTAGGAAGACTTACCCAACACTAGACTTTTTTTTTTTTTTACAAAAAATATATTTGTATTTCTACAAAATATGTGTATATAGGGGCGCCTGGGTAGCTCAGCCGGTTGAGTGTCCGACTTCGGCTCAGGTCATGATCTCACAGTCCCGTCCTTGAGTTCAAGCCCCGTGTCAGGCTCTGTGCTGACTGCTCAGAGCCTGGAGCCTGTTTCAGATTCTGTGTCTCCCTCTCTCTCTGACCCTCCCCCATTCATGCTCTGTCTCTGTCTCAAAAATAAATAAATGTTAAAAAAAAATTTAAAAAAACCAAAATATGTGTATATATACTATATTTTATACATATATATGTTATGCAACATATGTATGTATTTTTATGTATAAAAATAGTGTATAGACCTTACTTTTAAGAGCAGCTTTAAATTCACAGCAAAATTCAAGAGAAGGTATAGACATTTCCCATATACCCCCTACCCTCACCCTCATTATCAACATCCTTTATCAGAGTGATACATATATTACAACTGATGAACTTATACTGACACACGATAATCTTTCAAAATCCATAGTTTACATAAGGATTCAGTCTTTGTGTTGTACACTCTATGCTATTGTTTGATTGGCTTTTATGTTTCATAATTTCCTAGTAACCTAGATTTTATATGCAAAGTCTTCATAAAATATGTTATCACCTAAAAATTATCTGTCAAAACTGAGAAGATTAAATAGATTTAACATATTGAGAGATAAAACAGTACTATCTGGATAAACTTTAATTCGCACCTTTAAATCCAAAACGTCTCTGTTTCTACTCTATACTATACTTGGATCCTGCTCTTGAATCCAAATTTGCAATCCCTGACAGTTGATAATGGTGATTAGTCCACTTATACCTGATTTAACCGCTAATGAGATTGGGTTTACAACTGCCATTTATTTTTATTTTTGTTTGCCATTTGTTTTTGATATGTCTCTTGGTTGCTCTTATTCTTCCATTACTAACTCCTTTCATGTAAAACAAATACTTTCCAGTGTGTCATTTTAATTCCTCTATTGATTTTCTATTCTTTCTAGGATTTGCCACATGCATCTTAATGTATTATGATCTACTTCACATTCATACTGACTTAATTCCAATATAATATTGCCACTTCGCTACTCCTCCATCTCCATTTTCCTCTTTGATCCTCTTACAAATTATTGTACTAAGTAAAATAAGTTAGAGAAAGACAAATGCCATACGATGTCCCATATATGTAGAATCTAAATACATTTATAATATGCATTTAATACACACACACACACACACACACACACACAAGCTCATAGATCATAGATATAGAAAACTGATTGGTGGTTATCAGGGGCACAGGTGGAGAATGGAGAAATGGGTGAACAGTTTTTGTTTGGTTTTCAGTTTAAATAAATTGAATTTAAAAAGTACATCTAGGGGCAACTGGGTGGCTCAGTAGGTTAAGCATCCTACTCTTGATTTTGGCTTACATTATGATCTCTCGGTCGGTGAGTTCGAGCCCCAAGTTGAGCTCTGTGCTGACAGTGTGGAGCCTGCTTGGGATTCTCTCCCTCCCTCTCCCTGTGCCCCTCCCCTGCTTGTGCTCTTTCTATCTCTCGAAATAAATAAATAAACTTAAAAATTACATCTATATATGTTATAAAACTAAAAACAGTATTATAATTATTGCTTTATATAATCTTATGTCTTTTAGTAAAATTAAGGGAAGAAATAGTATATATAAATATATTTTATATTTACTGACATATTTACCATTCTAGTGCTTTCCATTTCCTCTTGTGGATTTGAGTAAATCACTCTGATTAGAGATGTATGAATTTCATTGATCTTCTAAAAGAACCAGCTCATTTTAAAATTATTTCCTATCACTTCTGCTTTCTATTTCATCTTTTCTGTTTTTATCTTTACTATATTCTCTCTTCTGCTTGCTTTGGGTTTAATTTTCTTTCTTTTTTTTTTAATCATTGCTTAACATGGAAGATAATTGATTTGAGATCATACTTCTAATACAAGTATTTAATGATGTAAAATCCCTTTAAGCACTGCAATACCTGTGTTCCACAAATTGTAATATGTTATGGTTTCATTTTCATTCAATTCAAAATATTTTCTCGTAGCCTTTAGGAATCTCTGTGTAGCTCATAAGTTATTTAAAAGTATTTGTTTATTTTCCAAATATTTGGCATTTTCCAGATATCTTTCTGTTGTTGATTTCCATATAAACTTTCCACTGAGGTCAGAAAATACTTTGACTATCTTCGATTCTTTCAAATTTATTGATGTTTGTTTGATGGTCCAGAAAGTGTTCTATTTTGGTAAATATTCCAAAAGTGTTTTTTTTTTTCTTTAATGTACATTTTGCATTTGTGTGAGGGAATTTATAACTATCAGCTAGGTCAGCTTGTTTTTATCAGCTTTCTGTTTACTGTATGTCTTTTTATTTTGTGGATTTCTCAGAGAGGAGTATCAATATGTTCAACTCTAATCGTGGATTTTTCTATTTATTTTTCAGTCTTTTCCCTGACTCCTTTATTTCTGGTAATATTCCTTGTTTTGAATTTAATATTTTCTTGTATTAATATAGCCACTCCAGCTTTCTTTGCTTCACGGTTGATCTATTATTTATAGTTTTAAAAAGTAGTGTTAAATTACTTTTTAAACAATAAATCTAATTCTTCTTTTCATTCCTCTGTTCTCGTTCAATACTATTTTAATTTTATTTATGTTATTAAGCACTTAATTTATTTGTAGTATTCTCCTTTTTAGAGAGTCTAATTTCTATTAAAGGAAATATAAATAAGAAAAAAACCTACATATGTATTGTCATTTTTACCATTTCTAGAGATCTCTATTTATTGGGCAAATCTAGATTTTTGTCTGGTGTCATATTGATTCAAGTACCTTTCACTTAAATGCTTAAAGCAACTTTACAGCACATCGACTTGTCTGACTTGAATAGCTAGCCTTTTGCATCATTTATCTAGTGTGAAAACTCTTTAACATTACCCGTAAATTATTTGTGTAGTCCCAAGATATATAATTAAAATAAAAGACAGTGAGAATAGACCTTAGTTCAGGATACCAGAGACGTTTTTTCAGACCAAGAGTGTTTTTCAGACCAAGAGGGCTAATGTTTCTATTTCTAAGGAGATATTGACTTTAAAGCAGAAACAGAACATAAAACAATATTTTCTGAATATTGAAGAATGGATGATGTTATTTACTTTTTATGAGAATGGAAACTGAGTCTCTGAGAGGTTAATCAATTCAGCCAAAATACAGATACAAAGAGGTAGATTTTGCATCCCAATATAGATGTGTTTCCTAAACACTGTTTTCACTATTCCACACAAATTTTGAAAAGTTTGAAAAATCATATTCAGCAGTTACATTTAAATTCTATGGAACTTTAAAGTACCCAAAATACCTGCAAGGGCAAATTTATAATTAGGTGAATAAAGTAAACACATTTCTATGTTTACTGCTTGGCCGAAGATTAGTGGTAGACAATAACCAGCTGTAAAGCAGGAAAATAATATTAAAGGTTAATAGCATATTTTAGAAAAGTGATTCTCAAGGGGACAGAAGAAATTTGAGAACCAACTCAATATATTTATTAAAAATAAATATGCCTTGCAACCCTATGTGGATTAGGCATATTGATCAATTGGTCTGTAAAAATGAAACACATCTTTGTTTGCAGTTGAGATCAAGAAAACGATTAGAGTTAGGTAAAAGCAACTTTCAAAGTAAGTTTTATATCCTGCACCAGGGACCATTGAGTGAACACTCTTGAAAAGTCGAGAATCCTGGCCTAGAGAAAATGTCTGTGGGGAAAAGTCTCTAGGTTAAAATATACATAACTCTAATTAGTACATTATTCTTTATTACAGCAATCTCTTAGAAGGCCCTAGGTATAGTTAAAATAGTCTTATACACTTTTCCCTAAATTCTAAGTGTGAAACAGAATAGAATTTTTTAATGCTTTGTAGAGAAGAATTGAATTAAGTTTTCATCTGTACCCCCCAAAAATTAATTTCAGGACCATATGGAAATTTGGATAATTTAAGCCCATTATTGTTCTTGCCAAACTAGTCACTATTATGGGGCACTATTTCTCAGAGGAGTACATGAGCCAAACAGAGCTGATTACTTACTTTTTATCCCATATTTCAACCCTTAAGTATATGAGAAACCTATTATATATTACCCATTGTTGCAGTTGTGAGAAGTTAAATTTGAAATATTCTGTAAAGGGTGCTGAAAATATATTACAGTTTTCTGGTTCTTTACAAAGCATGTTTAATGTCCATTGAGAACACAACATATAAAAAAATAGGCAAATGAAAGAAAATGGAAGGAAGGAAGGAAGGAAAGAAGGAAGGATGAAAGAGAAAAAGAGAAGGAGAGAAAGAAGGGAGACAGAAAGAAAGAAGAAAGAACGAAAGAAAGAACAAAGGAAGCAAGGGAAGGGAAGGGAAGGGAAGGGAAGGGAAGAAAAAAAAATTGCATTTAACCTGAAGGAAGCATAGTGATTGCTTTTTTGCCATGTACACATGACATATCTCCAAGAAAGAAAATAAACACCATGTCTTACATCTTGTTTCAATGCATAAATATTGTATATGAGATTGGGCTTCTTTAAAATAATAGCTGACAAATTTGCACTTCTTATTTTAAACTTTTAAATTATATAAATGTAAATCTACAAAAATGGAGAGGTATTTTCATATGTAATTATCATCAGCGATAGAGAAAGGATATGATTTTGCTTGATGCCATTTAAATATGGATATTGTTATGCTTTGAATCCATCATTTTTATGATAATAGAGAAAAGAGTAAAATTATTCAAATTTGAGCATTTCTTCCCAGAATTTAGGGACTACAAATTTATATTCCTTTTAGAACGGTTAATGATGTTGTAGTCAGGGAAAGCGTTCCACACGATTTAACAAAGACAGATAGGAAAAGTGTTTAGAAATATTATATTTCATGTAAATTTTGGAGAGTTTAAAGAATTTTTTGGAAAGATTGAAGGAATTTTTGCCAATCATTCAAAAATCAGAGGAATATAGCCAATTCCATTCATTTCTGTGCTCAATTTGGTTAATCTCTGTAAATAAATCGTAACTAATCCCATTTTGCTGTCAAGTCCATAGCCAATGGTTTTTAAGATTCATTGTCTACCATATGTTAGCACAAAAAGTTTTCCAGAAGGAGATTTGAATTTCTAGTTCAGAGTACTCATCTGGACATATGTCAAAACATCTGTTCTTCCTTGAGGACAGCCAAGTCCAATTTTTAAGTGTCCATATAAACTCTCACAATCTCACAGAACATTAATAAAGGCAATATTTCAAACCAAATTTCAAAGTTTTTCTAGAATCGGTCCTGAAATATCTAGCATACCTTGAGCAAGTCTAAAGTGCACTTTACAGAATAAGTTAAATGCATCAATCCTCTATAAATGCATCACTTTTTCATATTAAAAACTAAAACTATTTAGGCAAAATAAGACCAAGACCATCTATTATCATTAAAATATAAGATTTATTTGAAAATAAAATTTTATGTATACTTTTATTTAAATTTCTTAAATGTCTGTTTCAAACTTCCTGATTTATGAAGCCAGATAAAAATACACCAAGTAAGTTTTCTTTATTTTCTGTGATTAACTGAAGTATGTAGACATGTCATCTATAAAAAGTAATTTATTAGGAATAGTTTTTCAGTGGGAATTAAAGACATTCCTTCCTGAGTAAGAGGGCCATGGGCAAAGTTTGCTATTGATACATGTAGTGCACTCAATAAATGTGTTCATGGGCAAAGCAAAATAATCTTTTTTTTTAATTGTTTTATTTTTGAAAGAGAGAGAGAGAGAGTGCACAAGCTGGGGAGGGGAACAGAGGGAGAGAGAGAGAAAATCTAAAGCAGGCTCCAAACTCAGCACGGAGCCTGAATCGAAGACCTTAGGGTCGTGACCTGAGCTGAAATCAAGAGCCCAACACTCAGCGTGACTGAACCACGCAGGCGTCCCACAAAATAAACTTTATAGACAAAACATGTTACAGTGTATCTATTTCCATTAAAATTGTGCATGAATCAGACTTGGCAATTTCATCTTTAAAAAACTGTAACATATGGGGCGCCCCGGTGGCTCAGTCGGTTAAGCGACCGACTTCCACTCAGGTCATGATCTCACCATTCGTGGGGTTGAACCCCACATTGGGCTCTGTGCTGTCAGCTCAGAGCCTAAAGCCTGCTTCAGACTCTGTGCCTCCTTCTCTCTCGGCCCCTCCCCTGCTCACTCTCTCTCTCTCTCTCTCTCTCTCAAAAATAAACATTAAAAGAATAAAAACTGGATGTGAGGGCCATCTGGCTGCGACATCTGTCACCCCATTGATAGCCAGGGTTGATTCGGCTGATCTGGCTGGCTCGGCGGGTGTCCCCTTCCTCCCTCACCGCTCCATGTGCGTCCCTCCCCAAGCTGCGTGCCCGGTGGAAGAGGACGACCTTCAAAAAAAATGAATAAAACCTGTAATATATAAATCTTCTCTGTGAAGACAGCTCTTCCCACAAGTAGGGATACCCGTTACTACCAGGCTCCAGAAGCACTGATGACATTTTTTAATGCATGGCTTCTTTCTCTCTTCCTGTAGGAAATATCATTTCCTGAGGGTAGGTGTCATTTTGCACATCTTTGTGCTTTGCTTAGGGACTAATAAAATGTTTTGGATATCTAAATATTAAGAAACATTTGCTTTGATTTAGAAATAATTCAGTTTTAAATGTGCTAATAAAATTCAGGTACTTTAGATGATTTGGGTATGTGATTTAACTTTTTTTAATGTTTTATTTTTAAGAGAGACAGAGACAGAATGCGAGTGGGTTGGGGCAGAGAGAGAGGGAGACACAGAATCCGAAGCAGGCTCCAGGATCCGAGCTCCCGGCTGTCAACACAGAGCCTGACGCTGGTCTTGAACTCAAGAGCTGTGAGATCATGACCTGAGCCAAAGTCAGACGCTCAACCTACTGAGCAACCCAGCCACCCCATTTGGGTATGTGATTTAAAATGAAACCTCTTTGGGGGCGCCTGGGTGTCTCAGTTGGTTGAGCGTCCAACTTCGGTTCAGGTCATGATCTCGTGGTTCGTGGGTTCTGTGCTGACAGCTCAGAGCCTGGAGCCTGCTTTGAATTCTGTGTCTCCCTCTCTGTTCCTCCCCTACTCATGCTCTGCCTCTCTCTCTTGCCTTAAAAAATAAATGAAAAAAAAAGTTTTTTTTAAGTTTTAAATGAAACCTTTTTTAGTATTTGAACATAATTTTCCATCTTTTTGACTTCTATTTTGTTTTTGAGAGGACTACTTACAGATTAATTGGCATTCTTAGGAGTAAATATTCTTCTTTTTCTATGTAGTTGTTTTAAGGTATCTTGAGTCTTTTTTTTTCACCAGTTTCATAAGACTTTAGCAAGTATGGTTTTAATTTTGTTTCCTTGTTTAGGTAGGTATTTCATGCACTCAGTCTGTTCTGGAAAGTTATCAAGACACTAATTTCTTTGAAATTTCTTTTTTCTTTGTTCTCAGTCTATTCTATGTCTTACCTTTCGTATTTTATGTCTACTTTCTCCATATTTAATTTTTATTTTTTCTCAAGTCTGTATTCTAGTACACTAAGTTTTCTTCACCTTTAATAAGCCTTCTCTTTTTTTCCCCAATGCCTTTGTCTTTATAAGGTCTGTTATCTTCTTTTTTAAATTTTATTTTTTCCACGGTAATTTGTAACTGTTGTATGGTTCCACATATCTTTTGTATTTAATAATTTTAATATATTTATTAAAAACCTTAATCATATTCTAATCCAGTCACATGTATTGATGTGGTACATATCTACTTTTTTCCTTTTGCTATATAACTTGAGAAACTTAAGGATTGTGATTCTAACACATTCTCTGAAAACTTACATGATTGGCTTATTGCAAAAAAAAAAATGTATCTGGCATGCAGCTATTAAATTCATAAATGTCCACTCCCTACCTCTTCTATCTCAATAGCAAAAAATTGGAATAAGTTTGGGTCATCTTTTTAGGGATCATAATTCATCCTGAGAGCCTTGCCACACGTTTATACTTGTTTTATTATTTGGTTATAGAACTTAAGATGCAGTAAAACCTAATAATTCCACAATTCCAAAATATATTCTGAATCCCTGAGTAGATTACATTGTGCTGATAGAACTTGGACAACAGGAAGTAGTAGTAAATACAGGTTTATTTTAAGTTATTTGCATACTAAGGTATGATACAGGGGGCCCTGGGTGTCTCAGTTGGTTAAGCATCCGACTCTTGATTTTGGCTCAAGTCATGATCTCATGGGTCATGAGATCGCGTCCCATGTCAGGCTCTGTGCTGACAGTGTGGAGCCTGCTTTGGATTCTCACTCTCCCTCTCTTTCTGCCCTTCCTCCTCCCCTGCGTGCTCTCTCTTTCTGTCTCTTTCAAAATAAACAAATATTTTACAAAATAGGTATGATAGATAAATTCAAGAAACCAGAACTTGTGACTTTAGTGAAGATTCTGGAAAGGCTAGTTGCTCTACTTTGCAACCCTTACCATAAGGTAAAGGTAGTCTAATATCATAGATAACATAGATTTTCATATTTAACCTCGGTTTTCTAAAACTAAAAAGTTATAGGGAAGCAGAGGAAGCATTCATATTCAACAAATATTATTACAATTCGTATTCACAAGCATCAGTTGAGTTTAAGACACACTATATATAAGTTCTTTATGCAAAATTTTCATTAAATCTCCGTTATCCTTAAGAAAAGTATTATTTCACATTTACCTATAAAAAAACTAAAAAGATCGGTCCAAATCCCATAGCTTTTAAGTTCTGAAGTTAGTGTCTGACACTAAGTAGCTATTGTGCTAAGCCTAAAAATTTGAGTGTTAAATTCAGTCTATAATGTCATAGTAAAGCAAATAAATGGATATTGAGAGGGAAAAAAAATTTAAATGAGGGGCCATAAATTTCAAACTGCTAAGAAGGAGTATTTAGACAGCTCAGAATGGTATAAACATTTCAACATTCAACATAAATGTTGTCTCCCAAAAATACACTTCTTAAACCTTAAACTGTATTGCCCCTACTTTCAAAAGTGATATAATATTTATTAAGAATTCCATATTAAATTGCTGTGCTTTTAATCAGAGTATAAAAATGCCTTGGGGATTACAATAATTTCAACAAATTTTCTTTACTTCATGAAACTGTTTTCCTGTTTACTCATTTAAAAACAAATCTGAATGCTATGTGATGAAATATATTTTCTAATGCAGAACATTTTTTTTAATTTTTTTTTCAACGTTTTTTATTTATTTTTGGGACAGAGAGAGACAGAGCATGAATGGGGGAGGGGCAAAGAGAGAGGGAGGCACAGAATCGGAAACAGGCTCCGAGCCATCAGCCCAGAGCCTGACATGGGGCTCGAACTCACGGACCGCGAGATCGTGACCTGGCTGAAGTCGGACCTTAACCGACTGCGCCACCCAGGCGCCCCTCTAATGCAGAACATTTTAAAGGGACATATCTCCTAGGGAGGAACAGCTCCAAGAAGCAATCAACCCTTCTATTTAAGGCAATCTGCTCTCATGCTTTAGTGTAGAAGGGGTGGATGCATCATTTCCATGAAGTACCTGAAATAAAGAGGTCAAAGAAAATATTTAGATTCTGAGACAGTCATATAAAGTCACAATATAAAATTGGTATAATTTCTCCTTGCTATATCCCTTCTAAGTTTTTAGGCATTATATTACAACTAAAAAAACCATCATAGGGATACCTGGGTAGCTCAGTTGGTGTCTGACTCTTGATTTCAGCTCAGGTCATGATCTCACAGTTCATGGGATAGAGCTCCCGGTCAGACTCCATGCTGACAGTGTGGAGCTTGCTTAGGATTCTTTCTGCCTCTCTGTCTTCCTCTCCCCCACCCCCCGTTTGTGCATTCTCTCTCTCTCTCTCTCTCAAAATAAATAAATACACTTTAAAAAGACATATTGTGGGGGCGCCTGGGTGGCTCAGTCAGTTAAGCATCTGACTTTGGCTCAAGTCTTGTACTCACGTTTCGTGAATTTGATTCCCACATCGGGTTCTGTGCTGACTGCCCACAGCCTAGAGCCTGCTTTGGATTCTGTGTCTCCCTCTCTCTCTGCCCCTCCTCTGCTTGCACACTGTCTCTTTCTCAAAAACAAATAAAGATAAAAAAAAAAAAAAGACACACTGTAAATAGTGCAAAAAAAGGAGCAATGTTAGTAAAGACTAACATAACTCTTTTTGCCTCTCAACTCTTTATCAGTCTGAAATTACCAATGTACATAAACTAGGATATCTGATTTCATTTCCTATCTCATGATCACTTAAAAACAATGTAAATAGGGGCACCTAGGAGGCTCAGTTGGTAAAGCATCCAACTTAGGCTCAGGTCATGATCTTGTAGTTTGTAGGTTTGAGCACCGCGTTGGGCTCTGTGCTGACAGCTCAGAGCCTGGAGCCTACTTGGGATTCTGTGTCTCCTTCTCTCTGCCCTTCCCTGCTCACGCTCTGTCTCTCTCTCAAAAATAAACATTAAAAAAAAGACAAAATGTAAATAAATACATAAGTCTAATTTAAAATTGAAAGATCTTTTTTCCACCATGAAAATGCTTTAGTGGTGGTATCTATACAGCAGGTGATGTCAGGACAGGAGCAAGTATATACACAGTGAGACATAGTTGTTGGGGAATAGGTTGTGAGTGATGAAGTTCACAAGGCGTCCATGCCGTACCAGGTACCAGACAGTTGTAGACCACCTCCTCATCCTTCTCCTCAAACTTACTGTCCTCTTCAGCTGTGGTGTCCTGGAACTACTGGTACTTGGACACAAGGTCATTCGTGTTGTTTTTGGCCTCGGTGGACTCCATCTCATCCATGCCCTTCCTCATGTACTGGTGTAAAATGACCTTGCACCTGAACATGGCCAGGAGCTGCTCCAAGTTGTGCTTGAACAGTTCCTCATTGGTCTTGCTGTTGCAGGTGAAGGTGGTGGACATATTTAGCCCCTCGGGTAGGATGTCACAGAGAACTGTTTTCGTGTTGTTGGGGATCCACTTGACAAAATAGCTGCTGTTCTTGTTTTGGAAGTTAAGCATGTCCACCTTAAATAAAACAAATAGTAATCTAGTTAAACAAAAATGAGTTTATTTGGGAATAATGGGAGACTGCAATTTGGGACAACAAACTCTGGAGAACCATAGCAATCCCAAAGAGATAAAGGAAGCTAGCTTTTATTAAGTTGCAGGAGGAAATCGGGGAGGGTTGTTTTAAGTATTAAGTTCATTGGAAGAGAATGAGAGTTTGAGATTGTGACAGCTTCTCATGGGCTGCAAGTGGTGGACAGTTTGTTTGTTACTGGGGTACACAGAAATCTTCCAACTTCTTGTTGGTCATGTAAGCTGAGAGAAGTACCTGTGTGAGAGCTCTCCCTTCATGGCTTCCTGACTCCATATTAAGTCAGGTTTCCTTCACTCATTCTCACAAGTGTCTGCTCATCTACCTTCTTCATGGACATGTGGTCCCTGAAGATGGCTTTTTTATACTCTTACACCCTCAAACAGAATTTCACCTGGTTTCTGTTTACTTTATTGTAAACTGGCTGTGATATAATTTTTTTTCCATTTTGTTATTATCACAACTTGTAAAATTCCAAATTTATCATTTCCAAAAGTTTATTCCCAATATAGATGACAAATATCGATTTAAAACAATATTTAAACCAAGACAACATCAAAAGTGTCATAAGATTTATAATATTTTTGCTAGAATCTGAACTTTTGTAGACATAAAAAAGCATTGTATATAGATAAAATTTATTTTTTTAATGTTTCTGTCTTAGCCTACAAAGTAGAACCTCCGAAATAATATTTAGAAGTCATGATTTCATTATCATTAATATATCATGTAATAACATTTTTTAAATCCAGAAATTTATTAAGATGCCTTTGTATATTCTCTCTGAAACTCATCATTTCTCTGCACATCATTCTTCTATCTTGGCATCCTTTAATTTCTATTTCCTTTCAATATTCTAATATTAAAATGGTTCCTTTTAATATGTTCTAAAGAATGTTACATTCTACAGGTAGAGGTAACGTAAATAACCCAAATTCAAGTAGGAAGTAAGATGTCCATGAGAGAGTCCAAAGTGCTCCTGAAACTGAATTAAAAACAAGTCCATTGTTAGGTGTATGTGTCTCTACATAAAAGATGGTATTTGATTTGGTCCTTTTAAAAGGACAGTCACAACTCTGATCCCCATACTATTTTCTGGGACACAGCTATTTGATAAAGTGTTCATTAGGGGGACTGACTTGTCCTTCAGTGTGTTTGCTAAATATGGAGGTGGTTTTGTTGGTGACTCTCTTACTCATTAAGAATCTATTCAAATTATACTCTTGACTTTAATAAAACACAATTTCCAAATGCTTTTTTTTTTAACAAAGTCTGAGTGTCAATAACCCTTCCTCTTTAGGTAAAAGATAAAATACAAGTAAAACCTACACATAAAATATTGCCTGAGAAAATATTTTTAAAAAGAAACATGTTTTATCATAAAGAATTACTACCATTTGGTTTAATCTGAGATAATCTCATTTGATTAATACATTTATATAAACCAAAAACCTTACTAGGTGGGCACATGCGTGTCTGTGACCCCTATTTACTTAAGAGGGAATCTGATCAGAGGAAGAAGAAATTTTTATGCAAATTTCCATCTTTATAAAATTCATTGATTTACCATTTATATCTTTTCCACTTGATTTGGGAAAATGCAATTACATGATAAATGTCCTTTTCTTATAGACAACCTATGTTGTTTATCCTATTTGTTGATTAATGGCCATTTGGGGCGTGTTAATACCAATTACTTGCTTCATATCCTTTTCATCTCAAGTTCTCCAAGAAGGGAGTGCTCCTCCCCAGCCCCATAGATCCACACCACTTTCTTCTTCCCCCTCCTCCAGTTTCCTTCAAGGTCACCTCCTCCAAGTGGCTTATCCTAACCACTCTTTTTACAACCGCATCCCTTTTACTAAAACGTATCTTATTTCTCAGCTACATTTTTTCTCCATAACATATATCGCCTTCTACATTACTGTAAGATTAACTTTGAAAAATTTGGTTGTTTTTCACCACCAGAGTATGAGGTCCATGAAAGAAGTTTTGTTTGCTTACAGAAATACCCCACTGATGTGGCAGGCATTTAACAGGTGTTTTTTGACTGGCTGAATGAAAGGCATCCCAGTACTGCCAAAATATTGTACAGCAAGTTGTTTCACTAAAGCCTCGTTCTGTCACAGTCTTATAAGGAGTGCAGCTCTGCAGCCGACCCTCTCTGCTTGCATTCTACCTACATTGTAAACACACGAACTATTTCAAAGCAAACAGCATGTCAAAAAGTCAAGCCCATGCTCTCCTTATATCCTAAAAGAACAATGCCTAATCCATAGCAGTTTATTTTTTGCAGAAAGTGCACACATAAAAGAAAAGGTAGAAGATGAGTCTTCTCACATACTACTGAGATGAGCGAAAGAAGGGTTAAATAAAAACCTTTTTACTATAAAAAGCTTTTATAAAAAGCTTTTCGGGGCGCCTGGGTGGCTCAGTCGGTTAAGCGTCCAACTTCAGCTCAGGTCATGATCTCGCGGTCCGCCAGTCGAGCCCCGTGTCAGGCTCTGGGCTGATGACTCAGAGCCTGGATCCTGCTTCCGATTCTGTGTTTCCCTCTCTCTCTGCCCCTTCCCCCGTTCATGCTGTGTCTCTCTCTGTTTCAAAAATAAATAAACGTTAAAAAAATTTTTTTTTAAATAAAAAAAAATAATAAATAAAAAAATAAAAAGCTTTTATTTATTTTGAAGTAAAAAGCTTTTATTTCAAAAATGAACACGGGATATGCATTGTTTTTAAAAAGTGAATAAGCTAAGTGACAGTAGACTTTCATTTTTGTAATTGCTTTTTGAAGGTACTTCTTCCCCCTTATTTCTCCTGCATTTATTCCATGTTCTTTTGGTTTCACCCATTTCTTCAATAACTTCACTCAATAACCTCCCCTGAGAAAACTGCCTCTTACAGTGCTTTGATGGTGCTTCCTTCTGAAGATGGTATCACTGAAACTGATAAATCACTTCCGAGAAATATATTTGGCAACTTGGCATACCTCTCCTTCATTTACAGATGTTTCCATTTCATTTCTACCATTTCTTATAAAAATATATCTAGGTGAATTAATTACTGTAAGCAAGCATCAGAATTAAGTGTAGACGGCACCCATGTGAAAAGCTCACAGGTCTAATGATGGATGTTATTTATGCAAAGACCCAGATTCAATGTACCTAGTTATATGGAAAACTCATTTTGGAAAACTTGGCACTTCTTAAATATTTAATAACACTAGGGATTCTTCTAATATTTTAGAAGAAATCTATATCTCCTCTATTTTCCATTACCAAACAAAAGAGCAAAAATTTCCAATAGAAAAAATAAACCATATTGCATATACTATATGCATATATAACATATACTATATACTACATACATTATACTAAATATATAGTCTCATAACTCCCTCAAAGCCCTCAATTTTTCTTTCTCATCAGAACTAGACATGAGTAATTAAAAATTATTTTCCTAGGTTATTATCTCTCTCTGGATTTTACTTTTCCTGTGAGATTAATCAGTCCCCTCCAATTGTTTGTAATTTATCATCTCTTTACACTTCCATGTTTGTTATGACTTAGCCAGTCAATTACCTCTCTTAGTCAATCTTATCTTTTCTTTCTCGTGGTTCTAGTACTGATTTTATACATATTTACAGACAAATAAGAGCAGAGATAACAATTAGTAATGCCATTTTAGGTAACAATTTTGATTTGTAAAAATTTTACTTGAAGTTTAAGAAGTATTACATTTTCCACTGATGATCATTTTTCATCCCCAATGGAAGTACCCTAATACCAGACCCTAATATTTCTTCATATATGACACACACCCTCATATCTAGCAAATGTATTTACTTTCTAGTTTCTAGAATAAGTAAAAGACATAATAATTAAGCCTTGAATGATTGTGAGAGATACAGCTTTGCTCCATATTTACTTTGTAAAAGGGACTGAAAATGAACCATTGTTTAAATATTGCTTTGTGCTATTTTTGTCTTCTATAAGTCTTGCTTTCTGATATTCATCATGACAAATAAGAAGGGCTCCAAACAGGACAATTTATGATTATGTTCTCCTTAGTCTTTTTACCCTGAAAAAAGAATCTTTTTATAGGAGGGATAGAGAGAATATAAAAGGAAATACCATTGTTTCACTACCAAAAGATCTACTTGCTAATATATAGAAATTTATTTGTTATTATTTGTAAAATATCAACACATACATAAGAGTTACTTCTCAAATCTTGACATATATATAACAATCATTTAACAAAGCATTCTGAAAAAACACCTGTTAATATCTGAAGCATCAAATTAAAAGTTTATACAAATATTGGTCTCCTTGGTCATAGTTATTTAAAAACTTTTCTTCAATACTTAACAAAATGAACCTAAACATTTATTTCCCCTATATCTATTTCTGGATAGACAGATGTTATCTATTTCTGAATAGGAGTCTAGACTGCTAATAGTATATGCTTTTCAAGGTTAGACTCTTTACTTTTAAGATTATTGATCTTGCATATATTTCTACTAAAATTAAGATTTTTCTATCAAACTGTTTTATAACTATCATAAATTAAATATTAATAAAACTGTAGGTGCTTTACAGTTACGGGAATAGGTAAATGACCAAATCATGTTGGAGTGTTCTGGTTTTCTTGAGCTATAAAAAAAGAAGACGAGGTACTAATTTTAGTTAGTAAAATTGTGTTGCAAAACATGAAGAACGAATATCTACCTTATCTATTACAAAATGTTTGCCTTTTAATATCACTTAATTTCAAACATCACTTAATTTTAAAATGCCCTTGGGTATAAATTGTACAACATGTTACACTACGTTATACAAGAACTAAAATAACCTTTACTCGAAGTTGGCAACACTTCAATTAATGCCAGGAATGGGAAAAGAAACACTATAAAAAGTCAGAGTCATTAATAGATTAAAGACTTAAATGTAAGATCTAAAACCATAAAACTCAAAGAAGACAACATAGGGAAAAAACTCCTAGACATTGGCCTTGGCAATGATTTCTTGGATATGACACCAAAAGCACAAGCAATAAAAGCAGATATAGACAAGTGAGATTATATCAAACTAAGAAGTTTCTGTACAGCAAAGGAAATAATCAACAAAATGAAAAAACAACCTACAGAATGGAAGAAAACATTTGCAACCTATATATCCAATAAAATGTTCATATGCAAATTATATAAAGAACATCTACCACTCAGTAGTAAAAATCCAAATAATCCAACTTAAAAAAAGGCAAAGGAAATGAATATATATTTCTCCCAAGAAACATACAAATGACCAAAAAATATATGAAAAGATGCTCAACATAATTAATCATCAGAGGAATGCAAATCAAAACCACAATGAGATATCACCTCATGCCTGTTAAGATGAAGTTTATTTTAAAAAAAAAGATAATTGTTGGTGAGGATATGGATAAAAGGAAACTCATACAACACTGGAAGAAATGGATATTGCTTGATTCATTATGGAGAATAGCATAGAGGTTCCTCAAAAAATTAAAAATAGAACTGTCATGTGATCTAGCAATCCCACTTCTGGGTACATACACAAAGGAATTCCATAAAATGGATTATTCAGTCTTAAAAGTAAAGGAAATCATGCCTTTTGTGACGATATGGATAAACCTGGACATTATTCTAAGTGAAATAAGTCAGACACAGTGAGACAAACTACACAATACCTTCCATAAAGAATTGAAAATAGTCAAGTGTATATAGAAGGAGATAGCAAAATGCTGTTTTCCAGAGACTGGGGGAAGGGAGAAAGGAGAGGTATTAGTTAAAGGGCACAAATTTTGGTTACACAAGTGAATTAATTCTAGGTATCTACTACTATAATGGCAATTGTTAATAGTGTATAGTTTTAAAACTTATGTTAAGTATTAATATTATAAATCATAATCATAATCATAAGAGGACGAGAAAAAACTTTTAAAGGTGATGTATAGGTTTATGGAAAAGACTGGTGTGATGGTTTCATGAGTATATAATTATCTTTAAATTTATAAAGCTATAAACATAAATTATGTAGTTTTATATACCAAAAATAGATTAATGAAAGTCATCATTATTATAGATTAAATATGTATTATTGTATTAATATAAAACTGTTTTAAATACTAGAGGATTGTTATTACACAAGAAAAGAAGCAATCAATAAATTTAAAAGGTAACCTACAAAATAAAAGAAAATGCTGCTAAACTCTATATCTGATAACATATAGTTTATAATATAATATATATCTACACAACATATGTAGAACTCATACAACTAAATAGCAAAGACTAAATAATCCAATTTTAAAATGGACAAAGGATCTGAATAGACATTTTTCCAAAGGAGACATCTAAATGGTCAATTAAGTACAAGAAAATGTGTTCAACTAACAGTGAACTATCTAACAGGGACATTTTTTAAAAGTCCTATTCATATTAGCAACAAAAGAATAAAATACTTAGGAATTGCCTTACGTAAAGAAATGAAAGATTCCGACACTAACATATGAAATACTAGTAAGGGAAATATAAAAAGACATAAATAAATGGAAAGACATTATGCATTCATGGACTGGAAGAATTAATATTATTAAAATATACATACTACTAAAAGTGATCTACAAATTTAATTCACCACTTTCAAAATCCCATGATAATTTCTACAAAAGTAGAAAAAACAATCCTAAAATTTAAATAGTACCCCAAAACTCTGTATAAGCGAAGCAACTTTGACAAGAAAACCAAAGCTGGAAGCATTACACTTCCTGACTTCAAATCACATTACAAAGCTATAGTTATTAAGATAGTGTGACACTAGCATAAAAAATATATAAAGTCCACTGAAACAGAGTAGAGAACCCAGAAATAAACCCACACGTTCTAGTCAGCTGAACCTTGACCAAGGTTCCAGGGACAAACAATGAGGAAAGGATACTCTTCAACAACTGCTGTTAGCAAAACTGATATCTACTTGCAAAAGAATGGAATGGGACCACTATCATACCATACTCAAAACTGACTCAAAATGTAAGGCCTGAAACTACAAAATTCTAAGAAAAAAAAAAACAGAAGGGAAAACCTTGACCTTGATCTTGGCAATAATTGTTTGGATATGGGACCCAAAACATAAGCAACAAAAGAAAAAAATAGACAAGTGGGATTACTTCAAGCTAAAAAACCTACTGTACCACAAAGGAAATAATCAGAATGGTAAGAAAACCTATAAAATGGAAAAAATATTTTGAAGCATATATCCAATAAAGGGTTAACATACAAAATATATGATGAATTCATATACACTCAATATCAAAATGAAAATAATTAACAAAATGGCCAAAGGACACGAAATAGAAACTTCTCAAAAAAAGAAATTTCGTTGGCTAACAGATATATGAAAAAGTGCTCAATATCTCTCATCATTAGGAAAATGCAAATTAAAACCACAATAAGATGTCACCTTAGAATGGCTATTATAAAAAGGACAATGGATAAGAAGTGCTGGTGAGGATATGGAGTAAAGGGATCTTTGTATGTGTCTGGCGGGAATATAAATGAGTCCAGCCTTTACATAAAATAGTATGGCAGTTCCTCAAGTAATTAAAAATAGAATTACCATGAGATCCAGAAATCTAGTTTCTGGGTATATCGAAAGGATCTAAAATCAGGATTGTGAAGATACATCTGTATGTTCATGTTTTGTGCAGCAGTATTCACAGTAGACTATTTATGGAAACAACCTACATGTCATTTGACAGATGAATGAAGAAAATGTTTTATGGATAGATGGATATTGATAGAATAATGTCTCTCTCTATATCTCTCTGTGTGTCTCTGCCTTTCTCTATATATTATAATACATATAATATATATGTATGTTACACACTGGATTATTATTCATACTTAAAAAAGAAAATTCTGTCATTTTGAGGTAATATGAATAGAACTGGATAGAACACTGTGCTAAATGAAATAAGTAAGACACAGAAGAAGAAATGCTCTATGCCCTCACATATGGAAACTAAAATAATCAAACTCATAGAAATACAGACTAGAATGGGGCTTGATGGAGGGGAAGTGGATGATATTGGTTAAAGTGTAGACAGTTTCACTTATGCAGGATAATAAATTCCAGAAATTGAAAGTATAGCATGGTAAAGATAGTTAACAGTAATGCATTATATACTTAAAATTTGAGGAGAGAGATCTTAAATTAAATCCACTCCCCACACTTGGAGCTCCTGGGTGGCTCAGTGGTTAAACATTCAACTTCAGCTGACGTCATGATTTCATGGTTTGTGAGTTCGAACCCCTCGCGAAGTGCAGAGCCCTCTTGGGATTCTGTGTCTCTACCTCTCTCTCTGCTCCCCCTCCCCTCCCCCCCACACCCCCCCCCCCCCGGCCGACTCATGCTGTATGTGTGTGTGTGTGTGTGTGTGTGTGTGTTAAAAATAAACATTTAAAAAAAATTTAAATCTCACCACACACATGAACATAACATGCAGTGGACACTATGCAAAGGTAATGAATATATTAATTAGCTTGATTGTGGTGATGTTTTACAATGTATATACTTCATCAAGTTGTGTATCTTAGATATGCAATTCTTATAGATGAAGATATTTCAGTAAAGCTGTTAAAAAAAATGCCTTGGGGTTTCTTCCTTGACCAACTTCTTAATCTACATTGACATCCTAAATGATTTCATTCAGCTGAATGACTAAAAATACTATCTTATTTTCATGATTCCCAAAGTATATATTCAGTCTGAACTCCTTCTGAATCTAAACTCATTTTTTCCAGCTGTGTACTCAAGGGGTCTACTTAACTGTTTAAAAAGCAGCTCCAGGGTGCCCGGGTAGCTCAGTTGGTTAACGGTCCAACTGTGGCTCACGACATGATCCCATGGTTAGTGAGTTTGAGCCCCATATTGGGCTCTGTGCTGAGAGCCTGGGACCTGTTTCAGATTCTGTGTCTGTCTCTCTGCCCCTCCCACATTCACTCTCTGTCTCTCTCTCTCTCTCTCTCTCTCTCTCTCTCAAAAATAAATAAATGCTAAAAAAAAAAAAAAAAAAAGCAGCACAAGGTAATATACTCAAATGTGAGATACTGATATCCTCCTCTTACATTTGCCAGAAAGCAAACATACAAACAAGAAAAGCAGAAACAATAATATAATTTCTTCAACAGGCGTCCCGTTGGAAGTTAGAGACTACTCTATTCTGCCATGTGCTCAGGCTTTAAATCTTAACACAGGCTTTGGAATGAGATGTATCTAATACTACAGTCTATGGTCATTATCTTTGGCCATGCCATTATCTCCTTGAATTTTGTCAATAGCCTCCTAAATTGTCTTCCTTCCTCTATTCTGCTCCTGTGCCTTTCATTGTTAACACAGCATCCAGAGTAATTCTGCAGTAATACAAATCTTACCTTGCCACTCATGTTTATACCTTTCCACTTCACACAATGAAAGCCCTTAGTATGTCATACAAGGCTCACCATGACCTGCCTTTCTTCTTGTATTTCTGAAATCATGTGCCATTGCTTGCCACAGTTTTTATTCTGAACAGAATATCTAATAAATGACATTTCTGTTTTCTATATTATTTTAATGAGAAAAAGGAAACATCTTTTTATTGCATATTCTTTTTATTAGATGAATGGGTTTCCTGTTATGATAAGCATGATTAGTAATAACAAGTATATATTCAGATGATCTCATCCTTGGTAGATCATGAATCATGGAAGACCGTAAATCAGGAATATTTATAAGGCATGCATGTGAACAGACAAGAAATATAAAACCTACACAGAAAATTGGAAAAATAAAAATCATCTTTCATTGTGAGGCAATTTACTCATTCAACTCACTATTCATATTGGTTTTTGTTGTTTTTTTTCTATAAATGACATTTATTTAAGTACTTAAATGTCTCTTTCATTCAGGGTGGCAAAAGTGAAACAGAGTGTCTGGCCTAGTCATAAACTGTAGCATGTTATCCCCATGAATGTGTTTTCTTTATTTATTGTATTACAGGTAGAATTTATTATGATGGAAGATAAAATTAACTAGCTAAATTTTCTTCAGATCACAGAATATAGTTTTTACAGGAGATTTTAACTCAAAACTTGCCAATAATATGGAAATAGCAGGATCTATAAAGCATGCAAAGTCTGTTTCAGGACTTTTTTTTCTCTCCAAGTGACATCCAATGTGATGGATTTCTTTTTAACATCATTGACCTGAGCCATTAAACTAGCTCTAACAATTTATGGTTTGGCCATAAAACATGCAATATTTACATGCTTTGATAAAAGCTAATTGTTACATTCAACCAAATAGTGTATATAACCATGTACAGCACTATACTAGATACTTTATTGTGAAAACATTAGATATGTACAGTTCTTCCACTTTGGAGCTTCTCTTTATGGTAATAACAACGACTGCAACAGAGTAAGAAAAAATTAAGCTTAAAAAAAGACGGTTTAAATAACTGTAAATGGAAAGTAAGACATTGACTTTTATTTACAGGTGATATGTAAAGACGTAGAAACAAATTTGGACATTTGGCAATTTTTTTTCTCAGAACAATCTGTTTCTAAATTGGATGATTAGAAGTAAATAATAAACATTTACTTGATTAATCTGAGAAAACTTCCTCAGAAAATTGAACTTCCAGAACTCTCAGTTATAATGGGAGAACACTATAATGTGTTAAGTTTTAAAAGCCCAAGCTAAATATACGCAACCAAGAGCTGACCCTGAGCTCCAGGTGACCAGCAACCAAATAATTAAGAACAGTTATCATAAAACCATTGTATTTTTCAGTTTAAGGCACAAAATATTTTTATTTTTTTTTATTTTTTTTTTTATTCCAAGTTCTTTTTTTATTTTTTTTTTATTTTATTTTTTTTTATTTTTTAATATATGAAATTTACTGTCAAATTGGTTTCCATACAACACCCAGTGCTCATCTCAAAAAGTGCCCTCCTCAATACCCATCACCCACCCTGCCCTCCCTCCCACCCCCCATCAACCCTCAGTTTGTTCTCAGTTTTTAACAGTCTCTAATGCTTTGGCTCTCTCCCACTCTAACCTCTTTTTTTTTTTTTCCTTCCCCTCCCCCATGGGTTTCTGTTATGTTTCTCAGGATCCACATAAGAGTGAAACCATATGGTATCTGTCTTTCTCTGTATGGCTTATTTCACTTAGCATCACACTCTCCAGTTCCATCCATGTTGCTACAAAAGGCAGGCACAAAATATTTTTAAAACATTGACTATAACTATATGTGGATTATTTCCCTTCAATATTTTTTTTAAATTTTGTTGAGATATAATTGACATACAGCACTACTTAAGTTTAAGATACACAGCATAAGTTCACTCCATTAGCATATACTGGTGCTGTTCTATGTTAAAAAGAACCAACAGAATCATAGACAAATAATTCCATATATAAATTATGTATCACATGAAGTTTTTTCTATTCCCGACTCCCAATGTTTTTATAAAGCTACCATGAGAGACTCCTTTGGATCGCAAAGAAAGAAGTGATGTCACATCCCCTAATGCACTTAGGAGAATAATTGATACCAGTATATATTCACTATGCACATCTTACTTCTGGAAATAGGTGGAAGGCAGCCAAAATGTACCAGCTTGAGAATAAATTATATCTCATTTCCTGATACCAAACGGAGCCAATATGCTGCAACACTGGAGATAATTATGTTTGCATCAGCAATCATGCCATAACATTTCACCTGACATACAGAAACTGTCAATGAGTGCCATTAGAAAAACATCAGAGATAAATCACAAATACCTTCCTTCTTCCTAGCATCCCCAGACATAAGTTCTTCTAGTACATGACTATCACCATTTCCCTCAGAAGTGTTCAGATTGTCACTCACTCCTCTTCTATCACTCACAATTTCATATCCTCTCTATATTTCCTCTGGAATCATATACTATGCAGTTACAGGTGTCTGCATTTTTCACTTGTCATGAGGCCTTTGTTAAACGTGTCGGCACTCCTTCCTTTTTTATTTTTGTATAGTTCCCATTGTGAGACTGTAGCAAATTTTGTTTATCGATTCACTAGTGAATGTATAATTTGGGTTGGTACTATTTCTTAAATATGTATCTATATATCATAACAGCCTGCTTTAGTAGTCTGTTAATGCTTGTTGCTGCCTTCCTCTTCAGAGTATGTATCAACATTTTACTTACACTCTTGCAGAGATGGAAATCTATACTATTGGTGACTCCCTGACGTCACCAATAATGATGCAAGAACATCCTTGTACAGAGAACCCAAAGAGCAATAGGATTATCCTTCTGGGACACACATACTACTCAGGAATAGAAATACTGGGATTATGTGAATATTAATTTGCCTCAGTACTAACAGATTCACAGATATATACAGAAGAGTTGTTGTGTTGGACATTTATAGCAGTTTAAAAAAAAAATAGCTGCTTTTCACATACTCAAATGCCTCAATCTAAAATGATGAACCATACTGCAATTGTCAGTTTTTTCTACAAGCTTAACCAAAAGTTGACTTAATTGAGGTTTATATTTTTGTTAGATTAGATTGAAATATAAAATTTAACTATTAATTTTCCAACATTATTCTTTTGATGATTTTAGATATTTCGATATCATTCCCTGATGTGCCCTCTGTCTGAAAACTTTGTCTATTGTGTCCTTTATTTAACTAAAGCCTGACTTTGATGTAATCAAATTAATTAATGTCTCTTGCAATGGTTTGGTTTTCATTTGCATTTAAATTGCTTCAAATGTATCATCTCATTCCTAGATTACAAGGATATTTTTCTATGTTCGCTTCTTCTAGCTTAGGAGAGCAAATTAATAGTGTATTGAAGAGATACATTTTTATATCACCTATTTTCTTTTTAAATTTCTCAATGAAATATGGGGCCATCTTCTTCATATATATACACACACATACACATACACCCACATGCATGTATACGCATATGTATATGTACTATTTATGTGATGCTACATATACATAAACATACATATCACATATATACACACATATTCATATATGGTAATTTATGTTTATGTCTTAATAACCAATAAGACAAATCATCCCTAATTCCTCATATATAATATGCATTGATAACGTTAACAAACAATAAATTTGTTGTGAAAGTCATCATCCATTGGGAAAAGACTATAGTCAACAAATGACAAACAAGTAAGTACAAAATTGAAAATCAAAAAATGTAAATTAATAAAGATAATGTCAATTAAAAGAATCAAAAGAAATGGTTAGTTACCCTATGTAAACAGAATGATTGGAAATGGTTAGTTACTCTATGTAAGCAGAGTGATTAGCGGACATTTCACAATGGCCGGAATTAAGATACAAGGAAATGAATGAAAAGCCAGGTGTATAAAAATGAAACAAACTGTTTGCCCTGAAAAACAGTACTACATGTTTAAATTACACAGACAGAAAGAAAGGTACGGGAAAAGATAAAAGAAGCCAGTCCTGACCAGCATACAAGAGAGAAGTTTTCATAACTAACCAGTTAGGTGGTTTGCCTTTAAGGTACAATGGACATAATTTTTTGTTGTTTTCACTAGTGACTCTTGGCTATAGCTTTTTTGTTTGTATGGTTTCAGGCATCTATGATAATTGTACACAAAATACTATCATTTCTTTCATTCTAAACTGTAAGTCTTTGGGCAGGAGGAAAAGTAGCTATGTCTCAAGAAAATATTAGACTTATTAAATATTTCTGACAGCAATAATACCATAACACCCCAACTTACATTTAGTTTGTTTTTTAAATGACCAATAGGAAAACCTTTTTGATTTAGGGCACAAGACACGGGAAAATGAACTGATTTGCCAAATTTGTTGAAATGGAGAAGGTAAAATTATAATATGAGCAAAATGAGGAGAACAAAGGAAACCATGCATCAAGAAAAACCTTATCAGTTAGGTTTTTTTGCCAAGGTCTGCAACTGTGGCTACCAGTATCACATAGGCATTTTTAAACTCATCCAGGTTTATGGCTTAAAAACACCACCAGCCATGTCTGCCTTAAATAAAAATAGCCATGATACTATCCAAAATTACTAGAATAACTCATGATTGATTGATAGCCCTTCTCAAATTCACCTTCCCCTTTGAAACACAGAAGTTATAGAATTTTGTTGTTATTCTGTGGGGGTTTTCTGAAACACTAAACCTTCAGTTATTATTAATTGCATCCCTAATGTATCAAAAACTATATATTTTTGAGAGCAACATGCAATCTTGTTAGAAGGACTGTTTTATAAAGTTGATTTTTCTATCTTAAGAGTGCTAGTTATTGATCCAAATGCCATAAACATCATGATTTAAACTTGTTTCTTGTTTATCACATATGGTTTCTCTTTACTTTAGGGTGAAAAAAAAAAAGCAATGGAACACATTTGGAATGCTGAGTTACTGCAAGAACTCATAACACTAAGGACAGTGGCACAAGTAACAGTAGAGCTAAAAAGGGTTGATAACTTTCTTAGTCACAATCTGTTCATGGCCTCTTTTTAAATTTGTTAAATGCAATTATTTATTTACACTTATCAATTTAACAGTAATAATATATCTCAGTTTCTAAAATATGAGTATTTATAAGAAGAAATGCACATGATAGCTAGCAAAATCTTGCCTCTAAAAAATCAGTAGCATGCTGCTGTAGAGAACAAGAAAGAGTGATATTCTCAATGCTAGAAAAAAGCCAGGGGTGCCTGGGTGGCTTAGTCGGTTAAGCGCCAGACTTTAGTTCAGATCTTGATCTCATGGTTCGTGGGTTTAAGCCCCACGTCGGGCTCTGTGCTGACAGCTCAGAGCCTGGAGCCTTCTTCAGATTCTGTGTCTCCCTCTCCCTCTCTCAAAAATAAATAAACATTAAAAAAAATTAAAAAAGAAAAAAGCCAGAAGGTTATCAACATTTTAGGTCATTGTTGAATCTATATTAAATTAGCAATGCTCCAATATTTCCAGTATTGTAAATTTTTAAATCATCTTTTTTAATTTCCCAAGTGATTTGTAGTTGTACTAGGAATGTATTTACATAATGATTTTTTTCCATAATTGATAGCAATTGCTAAAACCAAGAAATGCACATGTGTAATTTTCTGTAGTTTCTAAACATATACTGTGGATTTCAAAAACGTATAAACCACTATAAAACTGATACAACTTGATTCACAATGGCGAATTATAATTATTGCATACTATTAATGCTAAGTATATTTTTGATGACTGAAAAATCATCCACATATTTCTTTTGCTTTTTGAAATTCTGTTGGAAAACTGTTTAAAAGAGAGTAGGAACTACATATTTAAATTTGTTTGTTGTTTGTTTGTTTGTTTGTTTATAATGCAAGCAGGGAGGAGAAGAGGGAGAGGGAAGAGAAAAAATCTTAAGCAGGCTCCCTGCCCAGCGTGGAGCCTGACACGGGGCTGGATCCCATGATGATTGTGAGTTTAGGACCCCAGATGCTTAACTGACTGAACCACCCAGGGGCCCCAAAGAGTAGGAACTTTAAAACAACAACAACAACAACAACAACAACAACAACATAGTTACAAGGTAACATGAAAGTGACACTAATTGACACAATATATTATCTAGATCAAAATGACTTAAATTAAGATATGTATGGTATTGTCCAGACTTTCATAGGTTTATAGATTTTCTAATCAATTTCCTAACTTTGTCTTCTTATCTCAGACTGATAAAATTAAAAACCAGTATGTTTCTCTTGAAGGAAACAAATTATTTTCCTTGATTCAGGCCTGTCTGTAGTGAAGAAAATAAAAACTTTTTTTCGTATATATAAAAATAACCTGGGGCGCCTGGGTGGCGCAGTCGGTTAAGCATCCGACTTCAGCCAGGTCACGATCTCGCGGTCCGTGAGTTCGAGCCCCGCGTCAGGCTCTGGGCTGATGGCTCGGAGCCTGGAGCCTGTTTCCGATTCTGTGTCTCCCTCTCTCTCTGCCCCTCCCCCGTTCATGCTCTGTCTCTCTCTGTCCCAAAAATAAATAAAAAACGTTGAAAAAAAAAAAAATTTAAAAATAACCTGGTTGTTTTCATTATTTTTCCAAGTATGTTATTTCAACTGCAAATTTAACCCATGTTTCAATTCAAATGAATTGAAATCAATTCATTTTAACCAATTTTCCTTCATAGTCTGAGTTTAGATATTTTACGTACACATTAAAAACAAACTGCAATTAAAAAAAAAATAAACAACAAACTAAAAACCCACTACAATTTGTACCTTTAAATTGATAAAAAGCTTGTCAAATATAAAAGGTATGTACATAAGAAACATTATACACTTGTATGCGATTAACTACTAGAGAGAACTATTCAATAAATGTGTGTGGTTGGAATTGCATTGGACATAAAGTAGTAGAAGTAAAAACTGTCCGGGAAAAGCGTAGTGAGACAACTTACAAAGCTTTTGTATCTTAATGGTTTTCCAACTCAAACAAGCAACACTTTATCCAAATTTATTGGATAGCAGCTAAAGTAGTCCTTAGAAAAAAATTTTATAGTTGCTAAATAACTAGGTTAAAAATGAAAAAAAGTTCTCAAATCAATGCCTTAGTGTCCAACTTTAGATACTAGAAAAAGAAGATCAAAGTAAAGAAGAAAAATAATCAAGATCAGAGAGGAAAGCAATGATATAGAAATAAAATTTAATAATAGATATCTCAATGAAACGAAAGCTGGTTCTTTTAAACAATAAAATTATTAAATCTCCAAGCACACTGAGCAAGAAAAAAAAGAGTGAAGACACAAATTACCAATATCACAAATGAGAGAGGGATCATCAATACACAGCATACAAATATTAAAAACTTTGCTGTAGGAAGATTATGAGCAACTTCATTCCAATAGTCAACAACTTAAATGAATCAGAAGAATTCTTTAAAAGACACAAACCATTATATCTTACTCAGAGTTAATATAATTAGTACACAACTTAATATTCCAAAATCTATCAAAGAAACTGGTTTGGACATTAAAACCCATTTTTCAAAGAAACTCCAGGCCTAGATGATTTCCCTAGGAAATTTTACCAAACACCTTCAGGAAGAAATAATTCCAGTTCTACACAAAATCTTTCAGAATTTTGAGAAGTTGAGACTTCTTAATTTTAATCATTTCCACAATAGCTATTGAATATTATAGCTGTCATGACACATTTTTTGTATATATCTCATCTTTTTTATTCTGTATTTTTTACTGTTTTTGTTTGTATTGAGTGAATATTTCCTAATTTAGAATTTTAATTTCATTAATGAAACATCAACCACAAGAAAGCTGCAATGGCTACATTAAGAAGAAGAAATATAGATGCTAAAACAAAAAAAAATGTTACTAGAGATAGATATATTTATAATAATAAAGAGGCTAATTTATAAGGAGTATATGATAATTATCAAATATATTCACTTAATACGAGAGCATCAAATACATGAAGCAAAAATAACTCAGTCAAGGAAGACATGGACAACTCAACAATAACCACTGGAGACTTCAATGCTCTAATGTATTAGTTTCCTAGAGCTGCCATAAAAAAAGTGTCCCAAACCAGATGACTAATGAAATATAGCTCTATTGTTTCACAGTTCTGGAGGTTAGAAGTTCAAAACCATAGTGTTGGCAGGATCATGCTTTTTCCAAAATCCATAGGTCTTTTGGTCTCTTCCAGCGTCTGCTGGCCCAAGGTGTTCCTTGACTTTGGGCATAACTCTAATCTCTGCCTCAATCTTCACATGGTTATCTTCCCTCTTTGTCTGGGTTTCTCTGTGTTTGCATGTGTCATTCTCCCTGTGTATCTGTGACCGTGTCCAAGTTTTCCTCTGAATACAAGCACACGAATCATACTGTATTAAGGTACTGGATTAAAGCCCAACTACTTCATCTTAACTTCATTAAGTATGCAAAAGCTCTGTTTTCACATTGAAGGTACTGGGGATTAGGATAACAATATATCCTTTTTAAGATGACACAATTCAACCCATAACATCCACTTTCATTAATGTACATAACAACTAGACCAAGATCAACAAGGAAATAAAAGTCTTGAACAATACTATAAGCTACCTGGATCTTACAGAAAGCTGCAGAACATATGACCCAACAACAGAATATTCTTTATTTTCAGGGACATATAGAACATTCTCTAGGTTGGACCATGCACTAAGGCCACAAAAGAAAGCTCAATTAATTGAAATAATGAAAATAAAATAAAATACGTTCTCTTTGGGGCACCTGGGTGGCTCAGTCTGTTAAGTGGCTGACTTCAGCTCAGGTCATGATCTCATGGCTTGTGAATTCAAACCCACATTGAGCTCTGTGCTGACATCTCAGAGCCTGAAGCCTGCTTTGAATTCTGTGCCTCCTCCTCTCTCTGCCCCTCCACTCATGCTCTCTCTCTCTCTCTTTCTCTCAAAAATAAACATTAAAAAAAAACAAAGAAACTGTGTTCTCTGAAAATAATGGAATTACATTAGAAATCAACAACAGTTGATATTTCAGGAAACTTGCAACCTTATGGAAATTTTAAAAAACACTTACTTGTCTAAGTAACCAATAGGTCAAAGAAAAATCAAAAGGGAAATCAGAAAGTAATTTTAAATGAATGAAAATAAAGATATAACATATGAAAACTTATGAAATGTGGGTAAAGTGGTGCTTAGAAAAAGATTTCCAGCTATAAATCCCTGTATTAAGAAAAAAGAAAAATCTCAAATCAATAACCTAACGATCTACTTAACACTCTAGGAAAAGAGCAAGCTAAACCTAAAGCAAGAAAAAAAAAGAAGAAAAGAAATTAAATAAAAAATTAATGAAGTAGAGAATTGGAAAACAATAAAATCAATGAAACCAAACCATGGTTCTTTGAAAACATCAACAAAACTGACAAATGTTTAACTAGTTCGACCAAAGGAAAAAGAGAGAAGACTGAAATGGCTAGAATCAGAAATGAAAGAAAGGATATTGTTACCAATCTTACAAAAATAAAAAGTAATGTAAAGCAATACTGTGAACAACTGTATGCCAACAAACCAGCTGACCTAGGTAAAAAACACAAATTTCTAGAATGACATAAACTACCAAAACTGACTCAAGATGAAATAGACAACTTGATTAGAACTACAAGTGCCAAAATTTTATCAATTAAAAACAAAACCAAACAAACAAAAGAACTACCAACATAGAAAAGACCAAGTCCAGATGACTTCACTCCTGATTTCTACCACATGTTCAAAGAATACCATTTTTTTTGCAAACTTCCACAAAATAGAAGAGGAAGGAACACTTCTCAATTTACTTAATGAGGCCAGTATTATATCAAAATCAGACAAAGAAATCACAAGGAAAGAAAACTACATACTAATACCTCTTATGAATATGGATGCAAAATCCTCAACAAAATCCTAGCAAAATGATTCCAACAACATATATAAAGAATTATATACCATGACCAAGTAGAATTTACCCCAGTGATGGAAAGGTTGTTTCATATCCAAAAATCAATTAATGCAATAGCACTCCTATTGATAGAATTAGAAAAAAAAAAAAAAACTGCAAAGATCATCTCAATGCATGCAGCATAATTACTTGAAAACAAATAACAGCAGCAACAAAAAAACCTAACATACATTCATGAAGAAAACATTCAGCAAACTAAGAAAGAAAAAAACTTTCTAAACTTGAAAACTCACAGCTCATATCAGACTTAATGGAAGAAGACTAGCTGTGTTTCCTTCATGACGAAGACAAGGAAGTCCAGTCCCACTGCTTGTATTCAACGTTGTGTTGCAGATTCCAGCCAGAGAAATTAGGAAAAGAGTGGTAGGGGGGTGGGGAGATGGAAGGCATCCAGATTAGAAAAGAAGTAAACCACCTCTATCCACAGATGCTTTCGTACACAATAAATCCTCAAAGAATTCACCAAAAAACTATTAGTACCAATAAATGAATTCAAGTGAGGTTGTGAGATACAGGTCAATATAGAAAAACCATTTGTATTTCTAAACATTTGTATGAACAATCTGAAAACATATTTAATAAAGAAATTTCATTTACAATAGCATCAAAAAGAATACAAATAAGATTCAATGTGGAGTGCCTGGCTAAGTCAGTTAGAAGAGTATGTCACTGTTGATCACAGGGTTGTGAGTTCAAATCTCATGTTGGTTATAGAGATTACTAAAAAAGTAAATACATAAAAACTTTTCAAAAATTGTGTTAAGTGTAACAAAACTATAAAACTTATATTCTGAAAACTACAAAACATTGTTAGAAATTATTTTAAAGATCTCAATAAATAGAAAAAGATCCCATGTTCATGGACCAAAAGACTTATAATGGTAATGCCTCTCCAAAGTGATCCAGAGATTCAATGCAATCCCTGTCAGAATCTCAGAAAACTTTGTAGAAATTGACAAACTAATTATAAAATTCAAGTGGAAATGCAAGGGACCCAAAATAGCAAAAACAATCTTGAAGAAAATTAAAAAAAAAACCAAAAAACAAAAAACGCAGGAGGACACATACTTCCCCATGTCAAAACTTACTACAAAGCAGTGACTGTGATAATCGAAACAGTGTTGCATTCGGGTAGACATGCAGATCAATAGTCTACAAAAGGGAATCCAGAAGTTACATCTACAGTCAAGTGTTTTCCCACAAAAGTTTAAAGGTCATTTTATGAATAACCCTTAACAAATGATGCTGAGATCAACACCATACGTAAAAGAATGAAGTTGGGCTCTTACCTCACAACACATACAAAAATTTACTCACAGTGGATCCAAGACCTAAATATAAAAGCTAAAACTACAAAACTCTCGAAAATATAGAAGTAAATCTTTATGAATTTAGATTTGGCAAAGAAACTAAATATGACAACAAAAGATCAGTAACAAAAGGTAACATAGATAATTAGGGTTTCCTAAGCAGATCTGTAGCACTTAGATGAAACCAATGGCAAGTGGAATCATGCAGGGCCTGGAGAGGTCAACAGCAGTACCCAAGGTTTTGGTTCTTCTGCAGCAGTAGAAACCCTAACAGTGTATATGATGGGGGGTGGGATGGGGACAACCAGCAGCTGAGACACCTTTTGAAGTGACTGCAGCTCCTTTGTGGCTCAGCAGTGTGTTCCCCATGGATGGCCATGTCTACACCCTCCCATGTGCCTGTAACAGAACTCCATCCAACTTTACCTGAGCAGGAGGCCCAAATATCAGCCAATTGTAAATACCACCACAGGTTCAAAGATGATGCTGAGAATAATGCCTATTTGGTATTGAATACGCAAGACTTTGATGTGGAGTCCAAATGTGATAGGACAGTTCATGTTTCTGAACCAAAGAAAACAAGAAATAAGGGGATGCTGTACACCTACATTGCTCTCTATCAAGCTGGCAATTTATCTTAGCGTAACGGGAAGTATTTTTAGTGTAATGGGAAAGCACCTTATAAATCCTCTTATTTCTTGCACAATCACAAAACCCAAAGCAATCAATCTGCTCTTTGGGGGACCTGCTACACAGCAAATGGAAGTTGAAAAGAAGTGGACAAATGCCTTGAATGAAACTGTTTTTCACTAGAGACCAAGAATAACACTAAATTTGGTGGCAGATGACATTGTCTTTGATAAGTTCTCTCTTCCTGCTGATGTGCATGGATAGGTTAAGATGATCCAGTTAGAAAAAAAAAAATGTGTGTTACTTCCCTATTCTGTTCATAGTTCAGCTGAGCAATGAAGTGAAGGATTTGATGATCATAAATCATCCTACTATTGGGCTACCTGTCACAGTGTCCTACAAAAAGATCTCACTGGGGAGAATATCCTTCAGGATTCATGAGCAAGATTCTATGCTCTCCTTGTAGCAGCTTGGGTTTTCAAAGACAGTTGCTGATGAGGTGAAAGGAATTTTTACAGATACCAACTTCGACCTTCTTTTTGACTGAATTTCATCTTCTTTTCAACTGTTTGGCTTCAAAAAAAACAAATGACATCAGTTTCTGAAGGAAAAACAAGAGCACGACTGCAATACCCACCAAAGCAATGATTTGGCTCTGCTTTTGCAACGCGGTTACATTACTTTTCCTTCTAAAAGAGAAGATGAATTTGCTAGTCCTTATCCCAGCAGGCATTGCACTATAGCAACTGAACTAGAGACAGCAAATGACCGTTCTTTGGAGAGACCCAAGACCTGAATTTCAGTTTGGCGTTTGCAGTGACTCTGAATGGGAAACCAAGGAATGTGATACTCAGGCCATGTGACACTTACCATACCCTGTGTGTACCTGAGGTGCTATGTATTTGCTCCTGCATCTCAAGAATACAAGTTAGTATTCTCGATTAATTATCAGTTTTGTCAATTGATGGAATATGCTTCTGCTTTTGTCTTACGTTACCTCAGCTTTATGAATTACAAGATAAAGTCAGTTTGACATCTACCTTGGAAGGCATTTACCTACAAAGCTGCAAGCACATTCATTGACCATCTCTTGGCTTTTCTTATCACCATGCCAACATCGTATTGGCTGGCATGTTTTAGGGACAGTGAGGTATTTCTTGTTCACCTTTACCAAAGATGATTTTAACCTGTGGATAAAACCAGAGTGAGCACCTCTGAGAAGTTTAATGAGGAAAATCGCTCAGACTAAATGTTCTATCGCTTTAAAGGAGCCACTCTGTGGTTGGCTGTCAGCTGAACAAAGCTGGGATTTAGTATTTTTGGAAACTTTGTCTTATTTCCTTAGACATTACATCCTCAGCATTCCCAAAAATCTCTTGAACGCGTTTCATAGATCTCCTTATTTACCTTTATGTTACATCTGGAAAGAGCTATTTACACTTCCCCTTCACAACATTTAAACATCCTTCTGGGTCACAGAGGTGTTGCCTAGCTTTGGTCACCCTTTTAGTATGGCAGGTCTCCATGCAGGAATGCCCAGTGTTGGCCACACCCTTGTACAGTGTGTGGAGCACACATGGGGCACAGATGGACAACACCTCTCTCTCAGAGACGGGAAGGGTGTTACTGTTGTTTCCAATTGTTCCTTGTGTGAATTTCAAATGCCTATGTAAATTTACCCACTTGGATACCCTGGAATCAGATGGCTTTTTTCTTTTTGCTTCAATTTTGATTGTTTTAAAGTTTATTGTATTAATTTTCCAATTTAAAGTAAATGTACCTGGATGTGAAAATAATACATGAATTGGACTTGATTCAAATTATTTTTAACCTTTTGTTTGGTTTGATGTGTTTCAAAGGATCATGATGAAAGTGAAAAGACCATCCACATAATCGGAGAAAACATATGCTAATAGTATATCCAATAAAAGACTAGTATCTAGAATATATACAAAAGCTTGTATAACTCAGTAATAAAGAAAAAATAATTCAATTAAAAATGAGAAAAGGTTCTGAATAGACATTTCTCTAAAGAAGATAGATATACAAATGGCCAATATGTACGTAAAAAGATGCTCAACATTAGTCATCAAGGATGTGCCAATCAAAACCATAGTGAGGGGAACCTGGATTGGGTAAGCATTGGTTAACCAGTTGGTTCAGCGTCCAGTCTTGATTTTGGCTCAGGTCATGATCTTGTGTTTCGTGAGTTCGAGCCCTGCATCAGGCTCTGAACTGAAAGAGCCTGCTTGGGATTCTCTGTCTCCCATTCTCTTTGCCCCTCCCCCACTCACACTCTCTCTCAAAAACAAAAACAAAAATATTGAGGCACCTGGGTGGCTCAGTCAGTTAAGTGTAGGACTTTGGCTCAGGTCATGATCTCACGGTTTGTGGGTTCAAGCCCCACATCTGGCTCTGTGCTGACAGCTAGGAGCCTGCAGCCTGCTTTGGATTCTGTGTCTCCCTCCCTCCCTCTCTCTGCCCCACCCCACTTGCACTCTCTGTTTCTCTGAAAAATAAATAAATATGAAAAAATATTAAAATAAACAAATAAACATAAAAAAACACGGTGAGATACCACTTTAAAACGAATAGGATGACTAGAATAAAAAAAAAAACAGATAACAGCAAGCATTGGCAAGGGACGAGATAAATCAGAACTCGTATACACTGCTGGTTGGAATGCAAAATGATGTAGCAGCTTTGGGAAACAGTCTGGCAGCTCCTCAAACTTTGAAACTTTGAGTTACCATATGACCCAGCAATTCCACTTCTGGATATATTCCCAAGAGAAATAACAATATATGCCCATACAGAAGCTTGTACATAAATATTTATAGCAGCATTACTCATAGTGGCTACAAGGCGGAAACAACCAAAATGTCAATCAAAGGATAAACGGATAAACAAAATATGGTATATCCTTACAATGGAAATTTATTCAACCATAAAAAGTAACGAAACACTGAAACATGCCACAACACGGATGAACCTTGAAAACATTATGCTGATAGAAGTTAGTCCCAGTCACAAAAGACCACATACTACACGATTCCATTCATGTAAAAGAATAGGGAAATATATAGATCTAGAAAGTAGATTAGTGCTCGCTTATGGCTAGGTGAGAGGGCACCGGGGATGTGGGGAATAGATACCTAAAGGATGTGGGGTTATTTTTTGAGGTGTAAAAAAAATTTTTTAATTGACTGTGTTGATGGCTGTACATGTTTATAAATATACGCAAAGTCACATTGAGCCATACAGTCCAAGTGTGTGAATTATAGGGTATGTGAAAAATACGTTAGGAGAGAGAGGTGCTGGTGGTACAAAGACCCATTTGAGAGCCATTGCAAGATCAGGGAAAATAGATGTGTGTGTGTGTGTGTGTGTGTGTGTGTGTGTGTGTGTGTGTGAACTAGAGTAGAAGTTACTTAAAATGACAAAGAAAGTGCATAATAAAATAGCTATCTTATATTGCACTGACTATGGTGAAGGTCTGTTAATGCTCAAATCAATTAATCTTTACAATAATCTTAGAAGTAGGTCATTTTCCAGAGTATAGGAAAGAAACTGAGGAAGAGAGCTCAAATAATTGCTCAAGTGTATGGTGCTAGAAATAAACTGAACCAAACATCTAACCATTGGCTTGGTGACTTTAGAATCCACGTTTTTTAGGATATTGAAACTTGGATGATTAATGGTTCCTTTCAGCCAACATTAATTCAATGTCAAATATGTTCAAAACATTGAATTAGATGCTGAGATATAAAGTCAAATATGATGTCATTAACATCAATAACCTGTATCATGGAAGACAATGATATGTACCATAAATCTGTAATTACAGTGAGATGTGATACCTACAGAGGTATATACTAAGTGCCAGAGGAACATACAAGAAGATTCAAATGCTATGAAACAAATGACAGCCTATATATATATATATATATATATATATATATATATATACACACACATATATATAATAACGTTTGGGTCTGGAATAATTGTTGATCATTTAGATATATGTAGTTAACTCTCTACAAGTAGATTCTACAAATATTATCTACATCTATGCCTATGATTGTGTTCTTTTATTTATTTTCATTCTGCATTCTCTATTCTATACATTGCATTCTGTGTTCTATTCTTATTATGCAACATTCTTGGCTGGGGCTTTGTTACTAAACTTTTTATGATGCTTTTTAAATATCTACCTCCAGATCCTCTATTGTAGACTATTAAGTCATTTAGTACAGGTAATATGCCTTATTCATCTTCCTGTCATATCATCAAGGTCACTGCCTGACTTGTGGGTGATTAATAAATATTTTTGAATAAGGAAATAATGGCATAAGTGAACAAATAAATGGATGGATCAATGGATTCTTTTGCCCATAAACATTATATAGAATATATACTAGTTTGTGTGTAGTAAAAATTGGTTATAGAAGGGAATAGGTGTGTTTTTTTGTTTTTTTTTTAATTTTTGGATTTAATGAATCAACAATGGATAGATAGATAGAACCAGTACATAAGGAATTCATTAGAAAATCAAAGTTAGAGCTTATCAATTTTAGAGCATTTTCACAGAAGTGAGAATTGAATCACTCCAAGAGAAAGAATAGGCAATGTCCATAAGACATAAGGAATGGATTTATTTAATCATTCCTGAATAAAAGAAAGGGCTCAAAGAATTTAAAAAAATTGAATTATAGTTGGCTCCACTAACCAAGTTCTCTACTTTCTCCTAAAACCCTCAAAACCAACAATGCAGAATACTAATGTTCCAAAATTTTTCCTGCAAAAATATCAGGGAATTTGTGGTAGGTTAAAGGATTCCAAATGCAAATGCATTATGAAATTCCTGACCACATTATCTTAATTCAGTTAGAGATTATAGAATTACAGAAACTGCTGTGAAGAACAGAAATACCAGGCATTAGAGGAGAGAAAAGGAGCTGTTCTTAGAAAGACTGAAGACAGAAGTTTATGATTAAACCAGGGATTTGAGAGACGAGCAGTTTTGAGCGATGCTAAGATCCAAGGCATGACCCCAGAATGTGCAATCAAATTATTGTGGAGTTTAAGAATTTTGTGACACCATAAATGAAAGGACGTCGGTAATCAACATGGAGATGTTTATGTCATCATTACGAGGCATAGACTAGAGCTGAAAATTGAATAAGAAACTCTAGAATCTGAAGAAAACGGAAAACGGTCATGGATTTCTTTATGACTGTCAGGAGTTTAACAAAGTCAGATGTCGTAACAATCTCTTGAACAACAAATTCTCTTTAGTTTACTATAATCTTCAGGTAAGAAATGAAATTAAACTTCTCTATAATGGTAATATTTTATTCCCTTTACACTAACATGAATCTCCTCTCTCTGACAGAAACCTGCCTCTCAAGGGCTCTTAATGTCACTTGTCACTTAACAAAGTCTGTGTTACTGTGTTGGCTGAAAGTCATGTTCAATTTTCACAACCTCTTTATTAATAATCAGAGTGTATCTCAAGAGACAAAATCCTCATACCTCATACCTACTTTTAGAAAAAAAAAAAGCTAATAGCTTTTACATCCATTGCAAAAGCAAGTCATTTAGGAGAGAAAAAGCTATCTGATTGTTTCAGCCAATTTAAATTAAATTGAAATGCCTTTTTATGAAACTGGCTGAATGTGCTACGAAAGATTAAGATGCTTCAGCATTAAGAATGGGGTTAGTTTGACAAAATGCCAGCTTACCCTCTGATTTTCATTCATCAGTGAAATTTCTAAGTTCTTTTTTTGCCTTTTAAATCTGTGATCCCATGAGTCATAATTCTACAGGTATTTCCTTTTTTTCCCTTAATTTTGTTAAATTGACACTGATAACATCCCTAATGGAAAATACAACTGCAACGCAGTCAGTTCACTGTATGAGAAATATATATGTGTTTCACAATATGAAAAATTCAGAGGGTTTGGTAGTCATAAAAATGTTTATTTGTGAGGCACCTACTTAAATACAAGTATAAAAAACTCCTTAGTTTTCTCCCAAATAATTTTACTCTATTTTTTTTTAATCTAAGAATTACGACATTCTCTTTGGAATGTTCTGGCAAACAGGAGTCACATAAGTTTTACTTGAGGAGGAAGGTGAAGACTAATTGTGCTTTGTTTTTGTTTATCTGTTCTAAAATCCTGAGGAGTTTATGTGGCCATATTACTTGTCATTTGGAATAACTCAGTCTTACAGACAGCCTAAATTTATTGAGGATTATAATAATAGTATTAACAGCTACAATAACAACACTGACTTATGGAACTATGTGCCAGGAATTATGCCAACAAGTATACATGCATAGGTCTAATTTGATACCCTAGCAATTCGTCCTCTAGATACTACCCCACCCTGCTATTCAGAACACTGACCTCACTGCAGGAGAAGTGACATATGCAGAATTTCACAAAACAACTAGGAGACCTAAAATCCAAACTCAGGTGTCATGCTTATACCTTTATAATCTTGAAATGCTTTAGAATCTCAAACTTGGGTTGAACCATCTCATTTCTGTCCTTTTTTCCTCCTTAGTTCACTACTCTGAACATGTCCTCGAATAACCACAAAAATAGCCCTCAAAATAGATTTGATTTGGGGGTTAAAAATAAAGTTTAGCAAGTAAGTGAATTCACAAATACAGAATCCACATTTTGGGATGAGCACTGGGTGTTGTATGGAAACTAATTTGACAATAAATTTCATATAATAAAAAAAATTCAGAATATAAAAAAAAACAAACACAGAATCCACAACCAGCAAAGATCAACTGCATTTTTATGACTTAATTTTGTTGTCCGTCCCTCCAAGTCCATGGAGAGCATTATAAAAATAATCTGAGAAGGCATATTATTCTATTGATAAATTATATGTTGCATCTAAAACAGAAATAGGAGCACACTAAGTACAATTGTTTTTCACCTATAAAAAAACCCTAAAGGTGTATGTGAGTGATTTTTTTATTTCAATTATCTGCAATGCTGGAAAGATTTTATTTTCAACTTTAGCCTGTGATAGAAAGGGATATTACTATTTATATGTACTAACATAGTCTATTAATCATCTATTGCTATATAACAAATTAACTGAAGGTTAGTGACTTAAAAAATTATCTTGGGGCGCCCGGGTGGCTCAGTTGGTTAAGCCACCGACTTTTAATTTCGGCTCAGGTCATGATCTCATGGCTCATCAGATTGAGTTCCAGTTGGGCTCTGCATTCAGAGCACAGAGCCTGCTTGGGATTCTCTGTCCCTCTCTCTCTCTGCCCCTCCCCAACTTGCACACATAGGCACACGCACGTGCCCCCACTAGGACCCACCCTCTCTTTCTATCTCTGTCTCAAAAATAAATTTTAAAAAATTTACTATTTTATGTAGTCTGTAAATGAAGTGGTTTAGCTGCTTGGTTCTGGTGCAAAATTTTTAGTGAGTCATTTGAAGGCTTGACTGGGACTGGAGTATCGCCTTCTACTCCCTTCCATGGCTGTTAGCTCTAGGCCTGGATTCCTTATCTCTCTTGGTCTCTTGGTAGGAGACCTCAGTTTCTCCCCAAGGTCTGTCCATAAAGCTGCTAAAAACATGACTAACTTCAGCTAGAAAAGAGAGAGAGGAAATTAGTTTTGTTTGGTGGTCATGGAAACTCAGGCCTACAGTAATGTTGAAAAATAGAGTAATTTCCCAGGTTAATATATAATTGTGTATTAAATATATGCTATTTAAGTATTATTATATCCTGATGAACATATAATTTTTATAGAGTCCATTGATATTTGTTATATTAAAGATAAATTAATCAACAATTAAATGAATTACTTTAAAATATTTTTAATCTTTCAATGGCACTTTTATAGAGGATCATATATACTAATCTTATGCAAAAGAATTCATATTAAGTCTTATTTTAATGAAAGCATTTTGCAAGCACATTATATATTAGGTACTTTCTTTTTTTTAATCTGACAGTATCCATTCATTCACACATGTTTTCACCCTCATCATTCATGCATGCATTCATTTAACAACCATTCATAGAGTGCCTACTACCTGTCAGACACAGTTATAAGCATGGAAATCCTAAAGTGAATAAAACAGACAAAGAATGTTACCTCATGTAGTTTTCATTCTAGTGACATTAGACAGATCATGAGCATATTAATAAGTAAAATATATATGTTAGCTATTGATAGTACATGGAAGAAACCAAAACTGAATAGTAGAGAAGAAACCATTCCAGATGAGTGAACTATTAATACAATTATTGGACACTACCTCAGTGTTGTTATCTAAGAAAATATAAGCAGAGAAATACTGAGTTGTAAACATTCCTGACATGTGACATATTTAAACAATACCAAAGGACACTATTTGGCTGGAACAGAGTGAGCAAGAGAGGGAAGAGGAGGAAATAAAATCAGACCTGGATGCTCTGTTATTGTCTAAATCATCATAAGGATTTCTTTTTTTTTTTCTTTTTTTTTTTCTTAATCAGAAGAGAAGCCATTGGAGAGAGAAAGAAAGAGAAAAAAAAAACCCACACAAAGTATTAGTTGCAAGTCTATTAAAATAATTACAGTGACTGATGAAAATGGCTTATGGTGTTAGTAGTAATTAATTTATAGACTCAATATAATTTTCACTAAAGCCCCAGCATGCTTTTGTGGAACTAGGCAAAGTAATTCTCAAATATATTAGAAACAAAAAAAGGTAAAGAATGGTAAAATTTCTGATGAAGAAAAACAGGATAAGTTCTTGTTATGCATAATATCAATAATGCATTTGAAAGTATAGAAAGTTAAAGCACTGAAGAAATGCTGGGTGATACATAACTAAACCTAACAGAATAGGAGGAGTATAGGATCGAGGTTTTGGGTAATCTTTTATGAGAAAGATGTTTGTTATGCCCAGAATTCGTGATCCCCAAATACCGCCAGGGAGCTGAGTCCGATGTAAAAGCAAAAGAGCCTGTATTCGAGCTAGCTTGAGCCCAATCCCCTACCTGCACCGACGCAGCGGTGAGATACCGGGAAGAAAAAGCAAGTTTCAAAAGGACCAAGGTTTTATTGGGGCCTAGGGGCAATTGGTGAGGTAGTGGCTGTGGCCTCAGCCAATTGGCTGGGGAAGGGTCTGAGTCCTGTTAGGCAGGTGAGCGGGAGGTTACTCAAGGGGAGGAGGCATGGTCAAGGTGAAGGACACAGAACAAGATGGAGTCTGCCCGCGTAGGCCCGCCTTTTCAATGTTAATTTCTTCACTGGCCTTTAACATATTCATACATTTTAATGCACTGATATTATGCTTTATTTTGCTACAAAATTAGAAGAAATACAATAAAATACTTGATGATATGTTAAAATAATTAGAGTGAAGGTCTGGGTTATCTCTCTAATAAAATTTTACTTCAATTTGATATGCTTTATTGAGTTGGAGCAAAAAAAGTACAAACTTCCAGTTATAAGATAAGTGAGTACTAGGAGTGGAATGTACAACATGATGACAGAAAACAGTGTTGTATAATATACGGGAATGTTGTGAAGAGACTAAATCTTAACTGTTTCTCATCACAAGGAGAAATTGTTTCCTTTCTTCTCTTTTCATTATATCTTTACAAGAGGGATGGTAACTAAACCCATTAAGGTAATCATTTCACTTTCAATCATGTGTAAGTCAAACCATCATGCTGTACACATTAAACTCACACCGTGACATATGTAAATTACTTCTCAATAAAACCAGAAGAAAAAGAGATTAATTTGTAGACAAGAAATTACCAATTGCAACTAATCTAGATATACCATGTGATATCCTGACTTATCATAAGAAGTATATATTTGGTTTTTGTTTCCTTTCTGATACTGAGCTCTTAAAACCCTTGGAATTTCCTGAATCATTAGAGCTATGAAGATTCTTTTGTTATGTTAATGAGCTTGGTTTTGTTATGTTGGAACCACCTAAAAATGAGCTGCTGGCCTGAAAAGCCAACCTTGCCATTAGAGGGCTGGAACTTTAGTCTCCTCCCAACCCTCTATCTCCTGGGTGGGGCGAGGGGCTGGAAGTTGAAACAATTGCCAAGGGCAATGATTTATTCAATCATGCCTATGTAATGAAGCCTCTCCAAAAATCTGAAAGGACTGGCTTCAGAGGGCTTCAATTTGTTGAAGACGCGCAGATCTGAAGAGAATGGTGCACGTGGAGAGGGCACGGATCTCCATGCCTTTTGTCATACATTGCCCTATGCCTCTCTTCCTGTTAGCTGTTCCTGAGTTCCTGTATCCTTTTACAGTAAACCAGTGATCTAGTAAGTAAAATGTTTCTCTGAGTTCTGTGAGCTGTTCTAGCAAATTAATGAAACTCAAGGGAGGGGTTTGTGGGAACATCTGATTTATAGCCAGTCCGGCAGAAGCACAGGTAATAACCCAGGCCAGGAAGTGGCTTCTGAAATCTGTTGGGGTGGCGGGGAGGGTCGGGGGCAGCTTTGTGGCACTGATCTTTTACTTGTGGAATCTGATGTTATCTTTGGGTAGATAGTGTCAAAACTGAGTTGAATTCTTAGACATGCTGCTGACATCTAAGAATTGCTTCTTGGTGGTATGGGAAACCCCCACACTCACACCCACAAATCATACTTGTGCTCCAATTTGTTCACACCCTTGAACCCATTAGAATACATCTGCACCTTGATTATTGGAAAAAAATCACAGAAGATTTACTTTATTCTGTTTACCACTCTAAACAGTATTCTTGCATGTCAGTATTTTATTTGTTCTCTGTTCAAATTAATATTCATATATCTTAAAGGCTTTGAGTTTTTTTTTCCTGCTGAGTTGAGGTGATGGCAGGAAGAGATGAAACCAATAAAAAAGTAAATATTATAGTAATGTGTGTTTATTATTTAATAGTTTATAGTTTGTTAATTTGAATCATAACCATAAATATAGCAGCTTCCAGTCATTAGTTTTTACTTCGTTCCAGGCACGACACTATATATATCTATATATCTATATATCTATATATCTATATCTATATATATCTATATATCTATATATCTAATATCTATATATATATATCGTCTCTTTTGTTTATATTTCTCTTTTTTATATATCTTTTTTATTTATATTTCTCTTATTTATATATCTCTTTTATATATATATACATATATATATATACATATATATATATATATATCGTCTCTTTTATTCTTGGAAATCATCATGAATATTTCAGCTTGTTAAATAAATGACAAGTTAAAAATAAAACTCTTACCTCTCATAAAATGTCATGATACGTATTCCTATAAGAGAATAGTGAATGATAATAAATTAACCATTTTCTTAATGTATTTTTTTATATTACAAACTAGTAAGTAAATAGGCTGTGCACCTGCTGCTAGCAATTTGCAATTATCCATTGCTTGAAATACTGCAATATGCTTCATAAACCAAAAAGCAAAGCTTGCTATCAGAAGAGGACACAAAATAGAATGCAAGTTTTCACTTTCTTTGAGCAGCCAGATGGTTTAGAACTATTTTTCTGCAATTGAATATAAAAGAAGTAGAACTGAGACAAATTGACCATTTCAGGTTTATAGCATGTTTTTATGATTTTTAAACAATGAGGAGGAATGTATAAAATCATTAAATCCACATATCATGTGGGAGATTCTTTCAATAATATACAACACATTTAAAGTATGTTATTAGCAAACCTTATAAAATATTTCTGTTTGAACACACTTAGGCTGTAGATACACTCTGACAATTAACATGCCATTTTTGCAAATTATCTGTGTATATGTAGAAAGTCAAATGTTCAATTGCTCAAAAAATAAGCATTGCAATATAAGAACTGAAAATGAATGACCAGAAGAATGGCAATTTAAAAAGCATAATTTGTGTGGAGCAGACAACAAGGGTGATTGGGTCACTGGCATCTGGTTTAATCTTATTCTACTTTCTTTCCCTTTTCTGTCAAGCGGTGGGAATAATAGTAGCCACATCATATGTTTTGCATAAGAACTTAATTAAATGATCCATTTAAAACAAAATTAACTCTAAGTTAACACTAAACGTGCATAGCAAACATTACATAAATATACTAGATAAGAAGAACGAATGAATAATTAAAGAGTACTTTAATTATTCTGGTTTTCTTATTGATAATCTAAAGGATTTTGCATTCATAGTAAGTACGTTTTGCATGAACTGTTTCGTTTTCTAATTCATGGGTTGTCTGAACATATGTATCAACACACAGAGTGTTCTGAAGATCATCTGGTTAATATAAATAATATAAAAGCAATTGAATCCAGTGAATGTAATAAAACAATTAATAACAATATTATGGCTTTACCCTATACTGTTTTTCAATATTTTTGTACAGGGGCGCCTGGGTGGCTCAGTCGGTTAAGCGTCCGACTTCAGCTCAGGTCACGATCTCACAGTCTGTGTTGGAGCCCCGCGTAGGGCTCTGTGCTGACAGCGCAGAGCCTGGAGCCTGTTTCAGATTCTGTGTCTCCCTCTCTCTCTGCCCCTTCCCCGCTCATGCTCTGTCTCTCTCTGTCTCAAAAATAAATAAAAACATTTAAAAAATAAACAAATAAATAAATAAATATTTTTGTATATAGTAACAAAACTAAGCCAGAGATGTGAACATCAATTATATGTAAATTGCTGTGGAGAGGAGGACAGATATCAACACTGTAAACATATAGTGATTACTCTTTTTAAAAAATATATATTTATTTTTGAGAGAGAGAGACACAGACAGAGTGTGAGTGGGGAGGGGCAGAGAGAGGGAGACACAGAATCCGAAGCGGGCTCCAGGCTCCAAGCTGTTAGCAAAGAACCCCATGCGGGCTCAAATTTACAAACCATGAGATCACGACCTAAGCCAAAGTCAGACACTGACTCAGTGTCAGTGTCAGTGTCAGTCAACTGAGCCACCCAGGAGTCCCTACGTCATTACTCTTAAAGGAATTTTAATCCAACTGGTGCAGGGAAGATAGGAAGAGACAGGTAGGTGATTCTAGCAAGCTAATAATTTGGATCCCTTGGAAGAGTAATCTTATGGGCATTTGCAACTATTCCCCAAGCATGAAGATGATAGGTTAAGATAGATAATAGATGATGATAGAGAGATAGATAGACACATAGACTCAATTCACATCTCAGCACACTCCACGTTCTCACCAAAGACATTAACAACCTCTATCTTTTTAAATCACAGAACAGTGTTTTGCACTGACTATTCCTGATCTTTGAAAAGCATCTTTCCTGATTCTCGTCACCCTGACATTTTTAATATTATCTTTATCAGAACCCTATTGTTTGTGCCCTTCTTCCAAAATATCTGGGTAGTTCTTCTTAGGCTCATTTATATCAAATAATCCTCTCTTCTCACTGTACTATATGAGGCAAACTCATTTCCCAGTGTATTAATAACAACCGATATGTAGAACATTCAGGAACCTCCATCACTGTCCAGACCTCTTTTCTGAATTCCAAGATTGTATATCCCGCTGCCTTCTCTCCTTCTTCACTTAGATGCTGCAAAGGAAGCTTACTGTGAACATACCTAAGATGGAAAAAGTGTTTCTCCTCTATAACTAATAATACTCCAGAGTATACAATCTTGCTAAAAGAGTCATCCTACTCTGGCCTAGCCATAAAGGATCATTATTTACTTTTCTGTCTACTTTATTTCAATTTGTCAGTTACTCTAGATAGCTATTATCTAATTCATATTCCTATATCCCAACTCATATCACCATATTCTGATCTAATGTTTTCTCTCTTTCATCAATCTGATAGTTTCCCAGCAGTTCAGCTAAATCCACTTTTTTTCACATAAAATGTATTTTCCATATCCTGGGGTTATTAAGTCATAAATAGTAGTCTTAAAGAAATAGATGAAAATAAAAATATAGTGGCTTACAGTTATATATAGAAAAATACTTATATCCCAGGGTGCCTGGATGGCTCAGTGGATTAAGTGTCTGACTCTTGATTTCAGCTCAGGTCATGATCTCACAGTTCGTGAGTTTGAGCCCCACATAGAGCTCTACATTGACAGTGCGGAGCCTGCTTGGGACTCTCACTCTCTGTCTCTGTCCCTCTGCCTCTCATGCCCGTTGTCTCTCTCTCTCTGTCAAAATAAATACAAAATAAATAAATAAATAAATAAACATTAAAAAATAAAAATACTCATATCTCTAACAGCACTGCTTTGAAACACTCTCGGTGGTGTCTTAGAAATCTGCACTGTAAACAGGCGTTGCTGATGATATAAAAATACCTTCATGTGTAAAACACATGACCCTAGTTGATTAGGCCTTACATGATTCAGCTTATCCTGCTACTGTTTTCCACACATTTCACCTCCAGTTCTTCCTGGAGCCCTTATCGGCCGTGTCATTGCCCCCAATACTCTGCTTTAAGCACTCTTTCCAGATTCACACACTTAACATCTGTCGAGCTGCGACACTGACTATCACCTCCGACAGAGGCACCCCACTGTATGAAGGAAAGCAAAGAGCATAACAATATCTACCTCTAGGCAGATGTCACCTGGTTGTATGGTTTGCAGATGTCGGGGTCACCAAGAAAGGCATGACTCACACAGGCACTGGATGGAATGATGCTTTCCTTGCATAGAGAAGACACATCAAGCTCAACTTCAATAGTAAGCGTTGGTCCCCGGTGACCTCTTCTGCTGAAGGTGAAGAACCCCATTCTCTCTCTGCTGGGAACATATATAGCACTGAGGCTGGCCAGGTGCCCTATGACACACAGATCCTTAAGAAGAACAAAGATGTACACATCAAACCCAGAATACAGAAAGATATTCCCAAACAAAGCAATATGCCCAGCACAAGCTGTGAAGGATTTTTATCTCCACATAAAAAAAAAATGTTCCAGGCCTGAGGCAACCTTATGGAACCACGCAAGGGTCAGCAGGCTGTGCACGACTGCCTTTTCCAACAGTGTCAAAAATCAGAAGTTGGCACTAAATTTTCACCTTTCTAAATTTCTCAGTGGCATTTGACAGGATTGATCACTCCCACTGTGACATTCTCCTTTCTTACTTTATATCTGGGATAGTATTTTCGACTCAGGTAATTTAGATTTTACCTCCTTGAAGGGGTCTATTCTAAGCAAACTATCTGAGATAGCACGCTTGTCATTTTCTTTTACTTCTGTTATTTTTCTATTAATATTTATCATTGTGTAAATATATATGCAACCACATATATACCAGATATATAAACAGATATATAATCTATCTCCCAAAATAGTATATAAACTCATGACTTGGTGAGTTTGTTTCTATTGGTACTTTGGTACTTTGTTTCTATTTTTATTTTTGTCTAGTTGTGTATGTACGTGTTTAAATAAAATTTTACTTTTAGCACAATCTAGATATGCAGAAAAATTCTAAAAGTAGGAAAGACTGTTCCCATATACTGCACACCCAGTCTTCTGTATTAATATTTTAAATTTGGGTGGTACATTTGTTACAAGTTTCCTGTATTAATATTTTAACTTAGGGTGGTATATTTGTTACAAGTAATGAACCAATATTGATATAATATTAACTAAAGTTCATCCGGTATCCACATTTTCTATTTTTCCCTAATGCCATCTTTCTTTTCAAGGATCCCATACAGAATATAATATATTTAGCAGTTATGTCTCCATAAGCTCCTCTTGGCTGTGAACCATTCCTTGTCTTGATGACAGTTCTGAGAAGCACTATTTTGTGTTCTACTCCTATTCTATTCTATTCTATTCTATTCTGTAGACTGTTACTTAACTTGTATTTGTCTTGACTTTTTTTTCTCCTTTCATGCTTAGACTGGGTTATGTGTTTTGGAGGGAAAGACCACAGAGACAAAGTGCCATTTTCATCCTGTCAGTGTCACATGGTATCAACTTTACCTAATACTGTTGATGTTGGGGGCGCCTGGGTGACTCAGTCAGTTAAGCGTCTGACGCTCGGCTCGAGCTCAGGTTGTGATCTCACAGTTCGTGAGATCCAGTCCCACAGAGGGCTCTGTGCTGACATCACAGAGTCTGCTTGGGATTCTCTCTCTTTCTCTCAAAAATAAATAAAATTAAAAAATCCGCTTGATGTAGTGATCTCCTGGCTGCGATAGTGTTTGTCAAAACTGTCCACTCTAAATCTACTAGTTATTTTTTTCCTATTTCCATTCTCTTTGGAAAGAAGTCACTATGTGCAGCTTTATCTTACACTTAAATAGTACATAGTTACATTTCCCCCACCCCCTTCAGTGAAATCATTTCATGTATGTAATATGGTTGGATTGTTTTGATACATTTTTAATTTCTTCCTGACATCCACAACGTCCTAAATTATGGGTTGTTTTTTTTTAATTTGCATACATTAATGTTTACCCTTTGTTGCTCTAAAATTCTGTGGGTTTGGACAGATGCATAATGTCATGTATCTATCATTACAGCCTCATAAAGAATACCTCTCTGGCTCTCAAAAATCCCAAAAAGTAGATTCCGATGTTAAACAGTTGAAAAATGCATCGCTGACTGACTGCACTTATTAGACTGATTATGTTTATTTTAAAGCAGTGAATTTTCTTCTCTCCTGATATCATTTAGTTGTTCTCGAATTTTTTTAAATGTTGTTACGATATTTATAATAAGTCGGTTAAATTACTGCTGATATTGTTCATTTGGGAATTTTTCATAGTGCAAGTTTATCAACAAGTTCTGTAAGTTTAGTGAAATGTTAGCTAATACTTTTTAGAAAGAAAATCACATAATATTGAAACATTTCCAGACAATCATCATAAAAGTGTTCTCTTGAGAGCACAAGAGTTTTCAGGTAAATGCTTTATCATCCATTATTATTATTATTATTTTAAGTAACATCTTTATCTTGTAGAAACCAGTGAGGTGTGTCTCTCTTTTCAAAAATCATTGCAAGTTACTGCAATATTGAGAACTATTTGCCAACAACAAAGTACTGACCCAAAAATCCATGACATTTTTTATTTCAAAATACTTTGAGACATTTAACAAGGAAATTATTTGAAAACAAAAGAAAAAAAAAAGAAAATTAAAAAGCCTCTGATCAATAAAAATATTTTCACAATTGTTCCACCTCTTTTTTAGACTTTATTTATTTATTTTTTTAACGTTTTATTTATTTTTGAGACAGAGAGAGACAGAGCATGAACAGGGGAGGGTCAGAGAGAGGGAGACACAGAATCTGAAACAGGCTCCAGGCTCCGAGCTGTCAGCACAGAGCCCGATGTGGGGCTCGAACTCAAGGACTGCAAGATCATGACCTGAGCCGAAGTCGGACGCTTAACCAACTGAGCCACCCAGGCTCCCCTAGACTTTATTTTTAAAAAAGCCTTATTAAAGTATAATTTCCCCACTATAAATTCATCTATTCTATGTATGTAATTTAATAATTTTTAGTAAATTTACAGAGTTGAGCAACCAATCATCACTATCTAGTTTTAGAACGTTGCCATCGCCCCCAAAATATTTCCTGTGCCCATTTTCAGTAAATCTCTATTCCTACTTCTGCTCTAGACAAAAATTAATCTATTTTCTACAGTCAAAAAAAAAAAAAAAAGAGCATTTTTAAGTTCACAGGAAAATTAAGAGGAAAGCACAGAGATTTCCTATACACCCCTTGACCACACACAGTTATTGCCTCCCCCATTATCAACATCCCCCACTAGAGTGGTAAATTTGTCACAGTTGATGAACCCACATGTACACATCGCAATCACCCAAAGTCTATGTACATTTACATTAACATACACTTTTGTCGTCCATCCTATGGGTCTGAATAGATGTAAAATAGCATGTATCATCCCTATGGTGTCATACAAAGTATTCTTGCTGCCATAAAAATGCTCTGTGCTCTGCCTATTTGTCTCGCCTCAATACCCTGCTCCCAACTCCTGGGACTGCTAATCTCTTTACTGTTTCCATAGTTTTAAGTTTTAATTTTTCCAGAATGTCATAAAGTTGGAAATATATGGCATGTAGTCTCTCCAGATTGACTTCTTCCACTTTAGTAACGTAAATTTGTTTCCTTTTTGTGTTTTCATGGCTTGGTGGCTCATTTCCATTTTAGCACTCAATAATATTCTATTGTCTGGATGTATCATGATTAATTTAATCATTCATCTAATGAAGGACATCTTGGTTGTTCCAAGCTCCATGTGTGCAGATTTTTGCATGAACATAGATTTTCAACTTATCTTTCAACTTATTCTTATACCAAATCTACATCTTTTTACTTAAAAAATAATATTGTAGGGGCGCCTGCATGACCCAGTTGGTTAAGCGTCCCACTCTTGATCTCGGCTCAGGTCATGATCTCACGGTTTCATGAGTTCGAGCCCCACATCAGGCTCTGTGCTGACAACGTGGAACCTGCCTGGGATTCCCTCTCTCCTGTATCTCTGCTCCTCCCCAACTCATGATGTGCTCCACCTCTCTCTCAAAATAAATAAGCATTTTTTTAAAAAAAATTTAAAATAATATTATAAATATTTTGTTTAAATAGAAGTCAACTCCCATAAGATGCATGGGAGAACTAGAATGTACACATTAAAAATTAGCAAATATTATTTCTCTCTTATTTTTATATAAGTAAACAATAGTCATGTTATTTTCTTTCCCCACTCAGCAGATTTTCTTCTATAATCCACTGTGGGGAGCACTATCCTCTTGCGGAGTACTTTTCTAAATTCTGTCCAGGTTCTCTAACAATGTGTTATCTTGTATTGTTTTTTTTTTTTTTTTTTTTTATCTCCTTACATAGTTTAAGAGTTTCCAAATCTTTTGAGTATTACATTCAATCCCTTTAGCTTACCAAGTAATGGTGTGCTTCTAAAATTTTTTTTCAAGTTGTTTCTTTCCACTGACCTATCTGAAATTATCCCTTACATCTTTGACATACCATTACTTACAGTTTCCTCAAAAACACAGCTCTGGGGCACCTGGGTGGTTCAGCTGGTTAAACGGCCAACTCTTGATTTCAGCTCAGGTCATGATCTCATGGTTCGTGAGTTCGAGCCCCACATCAGGCTCTGCACTGACAGTGCAAAGCCTGCTTAGGATTTTCTCTCTTTCTTTCTTTCTGACCCTTCCCTGTTCATGTGCATGCTCTCCCACTCTCTCTCAAGATAAATAAACACACATTAAAAAAAAAAAAAAAAACAAAAACCTCTTACAGTTCTATTTTTACATGACCTTTGTTCTGCCAATAAACTCTTCCTGCCTCAAGAATTTCTTCATTTAGCTTCTTTTCACACTAGAAAGAGTTGTTCAGTCATCTAAATGCTTCTAAGACACATTCCCTGATACCTACATGTGAGTTAACTGTTGACAATCTACCTTTGTATCTACCACAGTTTCTAGGACATCTGCTTGGGTCAGTGGGTTAAACGTTGGACTCTTGATTTGGCTCGTCATCATCTCACATATCATGGGATCGAGTCCCCCATAGGGCTCTGCACTCATGGCATGAAGCTTGCTTGAGATTCTCACTCTCTCCCTCTGCACCTCCCCGCTTGCTCACGTACTCTCTCTCTCAAAAATAAATAAGCTTTATAAATAAATACATAATGAATGGATGGATAAACGAATTAATGAATACAAAATAAATACTACAATTTCTTTATCCATGCACTTAAGATAGCTATACCACAACTCAGGTTGTTTCCATATCTTGGCTATTGTGAATAATGCTTCAATAAACATGGAGTACAGATATCTCTTCAAGATATTGATTTTATTTCCTTTAGATGTATACCCAGAGGTAGAATTTCAAATCTTATAGTTCTATTTTTAATTTTTTGAGGAACTTCCATTCTCTTTTTCCTAACTTACATTCCAACAGTGCACAAGTGTTCCTTTTTCTCCATAACTTTGCTTAACTTGATATCTATTTTCCTTTTGATAATAGCCATCCTAATATGTGTGAGGTTATATCTCATTGTGGTTTTTATTTGCATTTCCCTGATGATTAGTGATGTTGAACACTCTTAGTATACTGCTGGCCATTTGTATGTTTCCTTTGGAGAAATATCTGTTTTTTGCTATCACGTTATAGGAGCTCCTATAATACATGCATGCTTAAAATTTGCGAAGAGAGTAGATCATAAGACAGTAGGTCAATACACACACACACAAAATGGTAACTATATGTGAGGTGATGGTATGAGCTTGATTATGGTAATCAATATATATTTATATAAAAATGTAGTACACTTTAAATATATATAATTTTATTTCTCAATTATAGCTCTATAAAGCTGGAAAAAGATAAAATAAATTTAAAAAGCACTATAACTTTATTGATATAAACATGTATATGTGTATATATATATATTCTACATGGTATGTATTTGCAATATGGTGGAACTAAAATATATTGATATAGTGATTTTAATATAATTTTTTTATTTTTAAGTTTTAAAACACTGTACTGAATTAACTGCAGCATATTTAAACTACACAGTTATTTTATTATCCAATTTTACCACTATTGATAAAATGATATATATTTAAATGTTTTGCTTTGATACATTGTAGTTGGCGAATTAATCACATAACTGATAACTTTTTGTGGGAAAGTTATAACTTAAAAATATCAGGTTAATCATGTAAAACTATTTCATGTCTAATGTTTGATGACTGTGTTATCTGTCATAGATGGTGGCATCTTAATTCAGGGAGAAAATGTTGTTATTGCAATTTTTTGTGTCAAAAAAGTGCCAGGAGTGAGGAGTTTTTCCTGATAAATTGAATTCTCTGTTTCTATGATTCCATGCATCATGCTCTTTTTTCACAGCTGCTGACATAGTTTGTGATAGATATTCTATTTTTTATTGTGCCTTTTCTTCTTTTTCTTTTCCTTCCTTAATACCTGTAAGACAGTTTTCCAAGCCAATGACTCATGAAACTAAAGTGTCTACTTCTGATCTAACATACGATTTGCCTGTTGTGGTCTGGCCAATTTAGTATTCATCTCTTACAAAATCCTCATGAAGAAGTCATTTTGCACACTTGAATAATATGCATCTCAGCTCTCTGTTGGCATACCTTATATCCTAACTTTCAGTGTGGAATGTAATTTGTTCCTGAGCATTAGCTCTTGAATTTTATTTTCAATATATTGGCCTACTTTCAGTAAAAGAGCTAAGTTTTATCCCCATCCCACCCCAGGAGGTAAACAAATGACATTCAGAATAAAGAGAGAAACTCAGTTCACAGTTACTACACATTCTATATTGTTTAATTCTCCAGTTAATCTAGTATTTGTTTCTGAAACTGGTACTAATAAGCAATTGGCACAAGATAATGTTACGTGACTAATACAATATCCAGCTCAGAATAACAGGGCAAATTCTAAACTGTCATAATTTTAATTAAAAAAAAATTTTTTTTAACGTTTATCCATTTTTGAGAGACAGAGAGAGACAGAGCATGAGCAGGGAAGGGGCAGAGAGAGAGGGAGACACAGAATCTGAAGCAGGCTCCAAGCCCTGAGCTGTCAGCACAGAGCCTGACATGGGGCTCGAACCCACGAACTTCGAGATCATGACCTGAGCCGAAGTCAGACGCTCAACCAACTGAGCCACCCTGGTGCCTCCCCGCCTTTAAAAGAATTTTTTTTTTAATGTTTATTCATTTTTGAGACATAGAGACAGCTAAACTGTCATAATTTTTAAAAAGCCTCTTCTGGTCCAATCATTCATTAATGAATACAACTCGGATATTTTAATAATATATTTATTTATCCACTGTCTTATGTATGTTCTTGAAATTTTATGTATTTTATTTTTGTAACACATTTGTAATATGTTTTTAATTTGTTAAATACTTTTTCTTAAATTTAGTATTTTTTACAATAATGATATAAACTAGTGACATCTTAGTGGCATAAAACAACCATTTTACTATGCTCAGAAAATCCATGGGTCACTTAGGAAGAACTGAATAGCTGAGGCCTGAAATTTTCAAGACCCCCTGATACACCAGCTGAAGAACCTGCTTCAGCCAAGTGTCTGTCGACGGGGCTGAGAAGGCTGAAGAGTCAGCTCAGCTGGAGTCTAGACCACAGTACCATGTTGCTGATTCATGTGATTTGGATGTCTCACAGCATGGCTGCTGAATTCTGAGTTGGCATATTTGGAGAGGGAGCCTCCAGGAAGTGATAATACCAAGATGGCCACGTGAAAGCTACATGCCATTTGTGATGTAGCCTCAGAAGTCCTTTAACATCCTTCCTTTATGACCCATTTTTTTAAAGCAATAAAAAAATGAACCCAGATATAGGATATGGGGCCAAGAACCCACAGCATCATGGAGAAATTTTCATATCTGTGATCTACAGACTTGAGACATTGGAGAGCTAGACGCTAGCTTTCCTTGGATGAGGGTAATGGGGCCCAGAGATTTTATTAGACTTCTCTAAAACAATTGTACAAGAAAGGTAAACAGCCTCATTCAAATTCTGGTATTTATAGCTCCAAAGCCTTTTTTTTTTTTTTTTTTTTTTTTTTTTTTTCAGAAAAATAAGGTTCAGAGAAGTGAAATAAATTGTCAAAAATTGCATAGATAGCATTATAACCCAGCATTACACTTACTATAGTAGCTTCCACAAATCTTTGGGGAATATGTTCCAAGACCCCAGCACATGCCTGAAATTGAAGATAGCACCAAACTATATATGTTTTTTTTTCTTCTATATTTACATACCTACGATAAAATTTCATTTTTAAATTAAGCTCTGGGGCATGTGGGTAGCTCAGTGGGTTAAGCTTCTGACTCCTGATTTTGGCTCAGGTCATGATACCAGGGTTGTGCAATTGAGCCTGGTGTTGGGCTCCACGCTGAGAGTGGAGCTTTTTTAAGACTCTCTCTCTTTCTGTCTCTCTCTCTTTCTCTGTTCCTCTCTCTTTCTGCCCCTCTCTTCTTCTCACACAATCTCTCTCTCTCTAAAATAATTAAAAAAAATAAGAGATCAAAAACAATAACTAATAACAAAGTAGATCAATTACAACAATGTACTATAATAAAAGTTATGTAAATGAGTGTTTCTAAAATTATCTTATTGTACTATATTTGCCCTTCTTCTTGTGATGATGTGACATGATAAAATGCCTATGTGATAAGATGAAGTGAGGTGAATAATGTAGGTATTGTGACTTAGCATCAGACTGCTACTGACTATCTGACAATATGTTGAAAGAAGGATCATCCATTTCTGGACCACAGTTGACTGTGGGTAACTGAAATTTTGGAAAGTGAAACCACAGATTAGAAGTGGCTGCTATACACTCTCAACAATAGCCAAATTATGGAAAGAGCCTAAATGTCCATCAACTGATGAATGGATGAAGAAATTGTGGTTTATATACACAATGGAATACTACGTGGCAATGAGAAAGAATGAAATATGGCCTTTTGTAGCAACGTGGATGGAACTGGAGAGTGTGATGCTAAGTGAAATAAGCCATACAGAGAAAGACAGATACCATATGGTTTCACTCTTATGTGGATCCTGAGAAATGTAACAGAAACCCATGGGGGAGGGGAAGGAAAAAAAAAAAAAAAAAGAGGTTAGAGTGGGAGAGAGCCAAAGCATAAGAGACTCTTAAAAACTGAGAACAAACTGAGGGTTGATGGGGGGTGGGAGGGAGGGGAGGGTGGGTGATGGGCATTGAGGAGGGCACCTTTTGGGATGAGCACTGGGTGTTGTATGGAAACCAATTTGACAGTAAATTTCAAATATTAAAAAAAAAAAAAAAGAAGTGGCTGCTATACATGACACAGACACCCTGCTCAAGTAAAATCAAGCAAATATATCTATAAGACATGGTTGGAGTAATTTTTAGTTTCTAGGCACTAATGTACCATAATGATTGCTTAGTTATGCATCACGTATGTCTTGCTCCACGTGCTCAAGATCAAGACTAATCATATTGTCTTTATTTCTACAAAGTGAATTACGATGAATTATAGCTGCTAACTGCCAGAGAAACAGCAAACCCGTTGTCATCCTCATGAGGATCTTCTCTCTTCTGGATAGTTTATAACACATTGGTTATAGATGGTTAAAATGACACCCTTATTTCTATTCCCAAAATGTGGCAGTAGCAGGAGCTCTCACTGGAGTACACCTGTCAGTACTCATTACTTCCACATAATCCACCACATAATCCATATACCACAGTCACCCTGGAACATGTCTAGAAATTCTGCTACCTGTTCATCCAATTGCAGCTCAGCATGGCAATTTCAGGAAGGAAAGTTCTACAGGTTGCACCCAAAGTTTGGTGCTTATTTCAAATGAAAGTACATCTGGTTTTGGCAACTCAGCTGCAAATTTTGGTCCCTATATATTTTAGGTACTCTTCTTTGACTTAAATTCCTATATTTTCTATTTTCCTAACTCTTATTTTATTTTATTTTATTTTATTTTATTTCATTTCATTTCATTTATTATTTTTTAAGTATTCTTCATGCCCAGCACAGAGCCTAGTGTGGGGCTTGAACTCATGACCCTGAGATCAAAACCTGAGCTGAGATCAAGAGTCAGATGCTTAACAAACTGAGCCACCCAGACGACCCTACCTGTATTTATTTTAAAAATTAAATAATAATATACTCGAAATGAAATCAAGTAATAATCTAGCTTATCTTTCAAGCCACATCAAGGAATAGCTTTATCAACTTTTAAAACTATTTGGTTTTAAAACCGATACCTTTGGTCAAACAAAGGAAGATTAACATCAGTCAGCAGGCAATGACTATTTTATGGATGGGGATTGTAATTTAATAAACATTTCAAAGTGACTAATAGATTACAAGTATTGTAGGGGAGCCTGGGTGGCTCAATTGGTTCAGAGACTTACTCTTGGTTTCAGCAGGTCATGATATCACTGGTTAGTGGGTTTGAACCCCCAGTTGGGCTCTGTGCTGATAGTGTGGGGCCTGCTTTGGATTCTCTCTCCCTATCTGCTCCTCCCCAGCTCACTTGTACATTTACTCGCTCTCGCTCTCTCTCTCAAAATAAATAAATAAACCTTAAATAAAAAAAAATTAAGTGGGGCTCCTGAGGGGCTCAGTAGGTTGAACATCTGACTTTGTCTCAAGTCAAGATCTCATTGGCTTGTGAGTTCAAGCCCCGCATCAGGCTCACTGCTGTCAGCATAGGGCCCGCTTTGGATCGTCTGTCTCCCTCTCTCTCTGCCCCTCTCTTGCTTGTGCTCTCTCTCTCAAAACTAAATAAACATTAAAAAAGAAAAAAAAAAACTAAAAAAAAAAAATGATTGCAAGTATCATAACATAATTCTAATTTTCTAAAGTCTATTAACCATGAGGAGTATGATTCAAGAGAAAAGGGTGAGGCTAAAATTGAATTTTGAAAATTCCCTTACTTTGAGTTCCCACTCATTGTTCATTACCAATTTAGGCCTGTTTATGCCTCTTAAACTTTAATACCTCACAGATGACATACAACACTGGTTAGTACAATTTAAATAATGATTTCAATATTGAGCTCATTCTTCTTGACTCTCACTTCAAGAAAGCCCACTTTCTTATCTGACACATTATCTAGGAGGTTAAAGATATTGTCCATTTGGGTTAAAGACTTAAAGTCCGGCACCCAGTTATTGCATTCAGCACACCCCATTATTTTCCTCCTCTATTTCTATTGGATCATCAAAAGTAGAATGCCTATCAAACTACTCTTTTAAAATCAAAACCCTTTATATGATCAAGGATAAGAAGGAGTGATAATTTATTCTCTAAATATCTGTGAAACATGCCTAGAGGACTTAAGAAACAGCATTTAGAGTGCACAATCTTTGACAACCATAAACAATATAGCATAGTCTATATTAGTAAGATATTGAAAATGAATGAGAATGATATGTTGAGAAAACAAAACAAAATTTTATATTTTATTCTGCTTTATGAAGGTTATTTCTCCCCAAAGATTCTTATAAATTCTTATGGAATTTAGCTAATTGTCACTAGGTTAGTAATAACTTTTAGAATAGTATTCTAATCCCATCATACATAGATTTTTATTTTAGTTTCTAAAACATATCAATAAAATATAAATAAATAATAGTTTGTCATCATATAATGTCAAGTGATTACCTAATTTGTCTGAAATCAGATATAGGGAAAAAATAATTCAGTAAGGATAAATAATGAAAAATGTATTTTAATTCAAATATATTAATCTCTTGACATTACATTCTCATTATCTCAATTTCATTCATTAAAATAAAAATATATAGGGGCACCTGGATGGCTCAGTCAGGTCAGTTAAGCATCTGACTCTTGATTTTGGCTCACATCATGATCTCATGGTTTGTGAGTTCAACCCACATCTAGCTCTGCACTGATAGCATGGAGCCTGCTTAGGATTCTCTCTCTCCCTCTCTCTCTGTACCTCCCTCCTTCCTCTACTATCTCTCTCTCAAAATAAATAAACAATTTTTAAAAATAAAATTAACAATGTCATCTAAATTAACTCTGTAATATCACTCAACAATTATATCAAAGCAAGTAATATACATATTAGCTAGAACTCAGTGTTTCTTAAAGTATATTACAAGAGCATTTTCTTTATCTCAGAGCATGTGTTAAAAGTAATTTTTATCTTTTCTTTGGTTTGAACCAAGCACCTCCCAAAAAAACCCTGAAAACATCAAGAAACCATGAAAATATAAGTTTATGTATGCGTGTGAGTAGATAATCCCTTTCTTTATGTGTGCACAATCAACTTAAAATTTTTTCACAAAGCTGGTTCCTCACTCTTTTGATTCAGGATACTTGAAAATGCTTGTACTATGCCATTTTTTTTAAAACCACATTTCCAAATTTTATAAACATGCAGAGGAATAAATTAATTGTTAGAATTTATTTATTTAAATCTGGGAGGATATATATTTAAGCATATGGTGAAGACCGGTTCTGCCACATGAACACAATTAGATATGCTTTAAGGTAAGCAGACAGTTGGAATATTTGAAAGCTTTCATATACAGAATGTAGGTTTGAAGCCATTCACAATAAATCACTGTGCCCTGTTCAATAAAATATTACCACTTAAAAATTATACATAAAGTCACTTGCCTGTGCCTACAGACTAAAGACGTGTATTATTTACCTCTAGAACCTAGCTTATTGCCATATACAGAGTGGCCCTCAAAAATAACACATTACATTATCAACTTTAGTTATAGGATAATCAAGGTTATTAAATCCTACCCTGGTTCCAAATCAGAGTAAAATAGTCCTTTATCTCTTATATCACGGATTCCATGATATGACATAATATGACATGATAGTTGCCTTTGCTGATTTTATCTTGACAGAATAGCCATCATTAGGTATGTTTTTCTTTTAAAGTACAAAGCAATCAACTCCAGTCAATGATCAGCACTTATAAAATCCCCTCCCCCTTCCCTTGTGAATGGATATTACAAATATTCCTGGGCAGCTAAATGTGTTCTCTTAACATTCCTATCTCTCATTCAATTGAAAACTGATCCAGGTACTGAGGTGAGAGGATTTGGCAGATGAAATTGAGGTTACTAATCAGGTGAATTTAAAATAGGAAGATTAGCCAGGATGATCCAGGTCGGTGCTGTGTAATCAGTTGAGCCCTTAAAAACAGAAAACTCGGGGCTCAGTCGGTTAAGCATTTAACTTTGGCTCGGGTCATGATCTCACGGTCCGTGAGTTCAAACCCCGCATCGGGCTCTGCTGACGCTCGGAGCCTGGAGCCTCTTCAGATTCTGTGTCTTTCTCTCTCTCTCTCTCTCTCTCTCTGCCCCTCCCCCATTCACACTCTGTCTCTCTCTGTCTCTCAAAAATAAATAAACATTTAAAAAAATAAATAAATAAAACCGAAAAGTCAGAGTTGCAGAGAGTGGAAAGGAAAAGAAAAATGAGGCACATGGGTATGTCAGAGAGATTTGAGGTATAACAACTTGACTCAATGTCATTGGCTTTGAAATGGAGAAAAGGACTACAAACCCAGGAATGTGGACAAGCTATAGAGCATGAGGGTGAGTCCTGGCTGTGAGGCTCACAGTCAGCAAGAAAATGGGGACTTCAGTTCTACATCCTGGTGAGGTTGGGATCAGATTCTTCCCTAAAGTTTACAGCAATGAGCACAAACTTGCCTACACCTTGTGAGATCCTGAGGACCCAGCTCTGCCTGCTTGGACTTGGGATTTACAGAACTGGGAGATAACAAATATGTGTTCTTTTAAGCTGCTAATTGTTAAGTCAGTGTTAAAATATAACAACACACTATGAGTGTGTATGTACACACTTAGATGAATCCAGAAAGATACTTACATACACTTTAATAGTGTGTGTATAATACTCCTTTAAAGTAGTTTATATTATATAAGAAAAGAAATAGCTGGATATGCTATCTTCTTTCATGAGAAACACACTTTACACATTCTAAAAATGAAGAGGAATAAAAAGAGAAATGAAGAAACACAGATATAAAACATACTATCAAAGCAAAAATAGTAGTAGGCAAAGTTAATCGGACCAGGAAGGCTTTATTTAAGATGACTGCAGAATGGTAGAGAGACTGAACTCTACTGAAACAAAAGGCAGGATGGATTTTAAGCTTTCGACTGAATTAGTGGAAAAGTTTCGGAGGATGTTAGTGGGGAGGTCGGTCAATGGGCTGTGTTAAGGGATTGCAGCGAATTATTCTGATTTACACATGATTTTCTCCACAATTAGGTCATCTGTCTTTGCTCATTGAGAGCCATCAAAATTAGTCTCCTATCCTCCCATGGATACTGGCAGATGGAGTCCCTATCTACTTTGATGTTTGCATTTCATAGAGATGGTTTCCAGGTTATTGAAAAATACATTTCTTGAGTTGTAAAATTATCAAGAAGGTGGGAGAAGATATACATACATTTCAAAGGTGCAGGGAAAGAATTTACAATTACCAGTTTCTAAAGTAGAAGCTCTAAGAAAATGAGGTCAGTTTTCAAGACTCAGGAAGAAACCTATGTAAAGGTTAGTTAAATTGAGGAGAACCATCTTGATCAATAACTTAAAGTGTCAGTACTGATCTAGGCACTTAAATTATAACTATATTTGTGCATTTACATGTTATACTTTAATATAAGACAACTATGAACTATAAAATTATTTTCAGATCTAATTCTGAAAATATAACAAATGTAGAATTGGAAATTTGGGGAAATAATTTATTGCGGTTAGGTTTCCACCCCTTTTCAACACAACTGTAGTATATTACTAAATATAGTAAACTATGATGAGGCTAAAAGTGCATCTGTAGTTATTATTGAAGTGTTACTGGAATGTTATCAATGAGTGTAGTCTTAGGAAAACTGGCCAAATAGTCCTACTATATTGCTGACCCAGTAGAAACAGAGTAGTTCTTGAAGGAACATGCAAGGTTCTAGTCTCAGTTAACCATTCTGTTTGGTGGGTGTTTTGAATTTTTAAGTATTTTGTTTGTTAGTCTTTCTAGTGACAAAAATCCCTCACAAGTTTTTATTTTATTTTATTTTAAGTTTATTTATTTTGAGAGAGACAGAGACAGCATGAGTAGGGGAGGGGCAGAGATAGAGGGAGAGAGAGAGAGAATCCCAAGCAGGGTCCGCACTGTTAATGCACAACCTGATGCAGGGTTCAAACCCACAAAACCACAAGATCATGACCTGAGCTGAAATAGAGACTGAGATGTTTAACTGACTGAGCCAGGCTTCCCACTCACAGAATTTTAAAATGAAAGTGCTGTAAATAAAGTTAGGTACTATCAAACATGATTAAATGAACACATGCTATAAATCTGTCATGTCAGCATTTAGAATTCAAATATGATTTGTCTTTAGAAAATAGAGTGTATTACTCTAAAATAAATGTGTGGATGTTTGTGAGCACATGAACATAGGACTAAATTATCATTAATTTAAATATGACCAGCAAACAGTTGAGTATCGGTCTAAATTCAGAAGTTAGACTTTTTGTTTTTCACATCAACATACATTAATGAATTTATTGTATTTGGAATAACTGTTAATCCAATATTATGAAATGTGCAGTGCATGAAAAGAGTCTGTAAAGAGAATACATTTTTCAAACAGTAACTGTACCTCTTAAAAATGATTCAGATGGCATTTTATTGTACTTATGGCCAGCATTGTGGATTTAATTATTGATGCTAGTTATATGTTATTATTATAACATATAACTTAGTGACATCATGTTTTGTTATACTCAGAAAATATAGCCTATAATGAAAAGCATAATATAATCTTGTTCTCATTCATGTTATTCTTATACTTTTTTCCATGATATGTAAATCATCAATATTATTATACATGCCATTTCCAATATACTGGTAGTCAGGCATTCTTGAGTGTATTTTATGCACACATTCCAAACATCTCCTTCAACCTAAAGCTGTGCTGGTTCATCATGGTAGCCACTAGCCATTTGAGACTCTTTTATTTTAAAAAATAACTTAAATTTATATAAAATTACACATTATGCTGCTCAGTTGCACTGACCATTTGACTACTTTGCAAGTGCTCAGTAGCCAAATGGCTAGTAGCTACTATATTGGGCAGCACAGATTAATCAACATTTTCTTCACTGATGATAGTTCCATTAGACAGTGTCACTTTAAAGAATATGATTGTGGGGCACCTGGGTGGCTCAGTCAGTCAAACATCTGACTCAATTTTGGCTCAGGTCACTATCTCAGGATTTGTGAGGTCGAGCCCCACATTTCGGCTCTGCAGGTCAGTGCAGAGCCTGCTTAGGATTCTCTCTCTCCCTCTCTCTCTCTGTCCCTCCCTGGCTTGCACCCTCTCTGTCTCTCTCAAAGTAAGTAAATAAAAAGCAAAGATTTTTTTTAAAAAAGTAAAGAATGTGATTGCCAAATCAATTTGATAGTGACCAGAAGCATACAAAATACAGCCTAACACTTTGTTTTCCATAAATATAATGCAAAACTTAATCAAAATGAAAATATAGGTGAGCTTTATTCGTGCAGTTAAACAATTTTAGTGATGTTATTTTTGTTGTAAGTAAAAAAAAATGCACAAGAACTTCTGCAACCAGTTGATACACCTATTATTCTGTGAACAACTGGTTCTGAGCAATAATCACAAATACCAGTCATTGAACTCCCAAGAAATATATCACAAATGGAACCTCTAACACTCGTATTCTCATAATATTTTTAAATAATTTCTTTTTTTTTTAATTTTTTTTAACATTTATTTATTTTTGAGACAGAGAGAGACAGAGCATGAACGGGGGAGGGTCAGAGAGAGGGAGACACAGAATCCAAAACAGGCTCCAGGCTCCGAGCTGTCAGCACAGAGCCCGACGCGGGGCTTGAACTCACGGACCGTGAGATCATGACCCGAGCCGAAGTCGGCCGCTCAACCGACTGAGCCACCCAGGCGCCCCAATATTTTTAAATAATTTAATTAACATTTCCTTATTGTTTTTTAAAACATGAAAACGTGAATTTTTGCCTATTAAATGAGCCTTTATATTTTTAATTCTATGTATCAGATCATTAAGGATAGCACATGTGATAGCATAGCTTCACTTAATTCATCTAAAACGGCAATTTAGTGAGATAATAAGCTTATATTTAAGCTTTTCTCGTCAAAATCAGCTACTTAAAATTCCCGGAAAACACTGTGTTTGGCACTGTAGTTAACTTCCCAAATTTGTTCACCCTATGTCATGGAGTTGTAACAGCAAGATGTGATTTAGAGAATGCCCTTGCCTCAAAGGCAAGGAAGTATGTCTTGTTCTAAGGGAATTTACATAAAGGATGCCATAATTTGTTTAAAAATACATGTGACTCAATATGGGCTGATGACTTTAAGGATAGATTCCTGTGATGCCTCAGAAAGTTTTCCCTTCATCTTATGAGAAACAATTGAGAAATTAAAGTGACTTTTGGGGCGCCTGGGTGGCTCAGTCGGTTAAGCATCCGACTTCGGCTTGGGTCATGATCTCATGGTCAGTGGGTTCAAGCCCCACGTCCGGCTCTGTGCTGCCAGCTCAGAGCCTGGAGCCTGCTTCCGATTCTGTGTCTCCCTCTGTCTCTGCTCCCCCCCCCCCCCCCCGTTCATGCTCTGTCTCTCTCTGTCTCAAAAATAAATAAACGTTAAAAAAATTAAAAGAAATAAAAGTGACTTTGTGACCCAAATAACCCCATATCCTTCTACTATCTATGAGAGGAAGTGGCCTAGATATAGAAAGAATACGAGTTTATAAAAACAGAATTGACATTAAATTCATTTGCACTGAAACTCTGCCTAGCAATGAACTTTGACATCTGATAATCAACGTCTTATTGTATAAATGGTTTAGTTTGGGTTTCTTACTAAAACCAATAAATAGATGATAGAAGGATACATGGATGGGTAGATAGATAGATAGATTTCTCCTTGCCTCTCTAGTCCTCATTTGTTCCCCCCTGGAATGCCTGTCTAATGTCTTTTACTACTTAGTTTCTACCCATTCTTCAATTTGTGCAAATGATAATTTTTTTGACTCTGCTTTGAAATCTGTTTAAATACTTTTATCATGCTAACAGAATGTAAACAAAACAAACAGAAATATGTTTTTATGTATTTTAAAATCAATATGAATTAATAATGACTTTGAAAACACAAATCAAGAGATATGAGGTATGGGAGTTTTGAATAGCAAAATTAAACAGAATGACTTTATACATCCCAAAAGAACAAAAGTAAGGGAGGATTCACTCACATAGCAAGACATAAAATAGTGTGCTTAAGTAAATCATTTTATAAACACATTGCATTTAATGATATTTACAAAATTGTATTTTATCTGAAGTCTGTAAATTTTTAAAAGTTAGAAAATAAACAAGTAAACAAATATATCCATAGGCTATGCTGTCTGCTTACAACACAGTAAAGCTAAATATCAAGCAAAGGAGCCACTTCTAAAATGTAGTTATTTGAATTAAAAATAATTTATGATTTTTCATAAATAAAGTCCTAGTAAAATAGAAAACTAATATGAGCTGCTGACTCTGTCCTCTAAATCCACAGGGTAAGTCAACAAGTTAGAGGAGATTGGGGCGCCTGGGTGGCTCAGTCGGTTGAGCGTCCGACTTCATCTCAGGTCACGATCTCACGGTTCATGGGTTTGAGTCTCGCATTGGGCTCTGTGCTGACAGCTCTGAGACTGGAGCCTGCTTTGGATTCTGTGTCTCCCTCTCTCTCTGCCCCTCCCCTGCTTGCTCTTTGTCTCTCTCTCAAAAATAAACATTAAAAAAAAAAAATTTAAAGGAGATTGACGGTATCCCAGAGTCTAACATAAGCACTGAAAGGCCATGTTCGCTGAACATAGAAAGGACAAGAGTCATGGACCATGGATGAGGCAAAAGATCATTCAGTCATTCAAACTTTTATGCGTGTGCCCTTCTTCCTCCCTATCTGCTACACAATTAGGTTGGGAAAGGTGTACTATCTAGGATATAGAGTGACCCCCTAAGGCATAAGTCACCAGTTAGGTCACAACAAATTATAGCCCTAGAGATTTGAAACATGTAATATAGCCCTACCCTACATCCTGAATTCACTTTCAGGGTCAAAGCCAAGAATCATTTTTTACACCTTCCCGTGGGTACACATGGCCAGCTAGGAGTGCAGATGCCCCTGAAGTCATCCTTTGTACTGGTGTTTAGAAGAGCTATGTGACTGTACATATCCATGGGACAAAACTCCAGTTCCTCACTGAGAATAAGGCAGGCTTCCTGACTTGTTCTCCAGCTCACAATTCATCCTGTTCTCGTGACTTCTCACCCTGCATTTGTGGCTACAACTGTATTGAATCCCTTTGGTTCTTAAAGGAAATTGTCTTTCTTGGTTCATTTTGACTCTTTGGAAAGCCCTCTCCTACCCTCATGATTGATGGGCTTACAGATTGCTTTTCAAAATATGTGTTCTGTGATGTCTCCACTAACAGAACTGAGGGTTCCTTCTAAGTGCATCCCTGCACCTAGTTTGTACCTCTATTATTATACCTGATAATTTTCTATAAACCCCTACAAGATAAGAGAATTTCCATAAACATTTTTTATCCCTTGTATCTAACGTAATGACTCACATGGAGTAGGTAATAAATAACATTTATTACTGGAATGAACAAGATTTAACTCTGAAATACTATCAGAAAAAGACATACTAGGGTACTCAGTCAAATATTCCTGTTAATTTTATATACATATCGAATTTCACTCCGTGCTCAGCACACTATTTAAATTTTAGGAAATTTAAATTTATAAAATAAATACAAATTATTATATTAAAAATAAAATTCTTTGAATTTTAGGAAACTGAAACTCGAGAGGTAAAATTTTAGAATTATTTCTCTTTCAATGTATTTATCAACATATCCATACTGAGAATTTGTAGCTATGTTATTGATGAACATTATTTTGGATAAAATTTTCCAAGTTCAGATGACTTTATACTTTCAGTTAGTAACACCACGTGAAGAATATTAACACTGTTTATCAATGTCCTGTCTGCCTTGTCACCCTGATGATTTTTCAAAGAGAATCCTAATGATTTGGGTGCCCTGTTATAATTCATTAATATAAAGTGTGCAACATATAAGGTGTTCTCAGTGTACTTGAAAGGTGGGGCCTGTTGCATAACAACTGCATCCAGAAAACAGACTCAAGGAGGCGCCTGGGTGGCTTAGCTGGTGAAGAGTCCCACCGGTTCAGGTCATGATCTTGCAGTTCATGGGTTCCAACCTGCCAGGGACTCTGTGCTGATAGTTTGGAGCCTGGAGCCTGCTTTGGATTCTGTGTCTCCCTCTCTCTCTCTGCCCCTCCTCCACTGGCACTCTGTCTCTCTCTCTCCCTCACTTCTTCAAAAATAAACATTAAAAAAAAGAAAAGAAAACAGACTTAATGATGATTTACCTTTCTTTGAGCCCCACACAGAGCCCCATGTGGAGCAGATGCAGGGCCCCAGGAGGGGCCTCAGGCAGGGCCTCAGGCGGGGGTTTTCGAACCCACCAACCTCAAGACCATGACCTGAACTGATGTCTGATGCTTAACTCACTGAGCCACCCAGGCCCCCCGAAGATTTACCTTTCTTAAACAGTACATTGATTCATTTCAGATTTTCCCTTCTAAATTAAACTTATATATCTAATAACCCCTGAAGTAAAAATTCATTTAAATAAATATTTAAGTCATTATAGTTTTTGGAAATTTGTTTTAATGCTATAATTGTTTAATCTACAATTATTAATTAAAAGATAAAATATTAGAGAAGTTCAAGATATGTATATAATAGACAGTTTGAATAAGTGAAGATACAGTGTACAATATAAAAAGAATATTACAATAAATGTATGTAGAAACATTTTATTTGTACACTTTAGGCTAGTGATGAATGCCATGTCCTACAAATTACTTCAGGATGAAAGACAGTATTGACTTACATTACCACCAAGTAAACGAATGGAATCTGCTTGATATGTGGCTTGACCAAGGTTCAAATTAAACGGGGTGTTCCTAAATCTTACTTGTCCTGCCGTGTCTGTCTCTTTCTTGATTGCTTGGCTCTGCTTTCTTCTACGTTAGCTTAATTCTCAAGCAAGCTTTCTCCATGTGATGGAAGTGCTCTACTATTTTTGTCCCCTTCTTTAATTTAAAAGTTAAGTCTTAGATATTTTGATTCTCAGGTAGACATTCTCTGATTTTATATGGAAAAAAAAAAAAAAAAACAGGGAAGGAAGATGTTGGCTACTAAGATACGGCCAATTCAAAGCACAATGTGTGGGGCAAGTAGCAAAGTTGCTGCAATGTCAGAATTGCCAGACCATAGGAGACCGCCCCTCCCCCCACTTGCACACGCTCTCTCTCTAAAATAAATAAAATATTAAAAAATAAGCAACCTTAGAAACTGAAAACTCACTTAAAATGATTGTAATGGGGCGCCTGGGTGGCTCAGTCGGTTAAGCGTCCGACTTCAGCCCGGGTCACGATCTCGCAGTCCTTGAGTTCCAGCCCCACATCGGGCTCTGGGCTGATGGCTCAGAGCCTGGAGCCTGCTTCCGATTCTGTCTCCCTCTCTGCCCCTCCCCCGTTCAAGCTCTGTCTCTCTCTGTCTCAAAAATAAATAAACGTTAAAAAAAAATTAAAAACAAAATGATTGTAATGGTGTTCAATAATATGATAATATCAATTAAATAAATATTATTTAGAAATTCCCTCCCTATCATTCATAGTGATTCTATCTGGAAATATATATTATTACCAGTAACCACATCTTTAATATCTTTTAATTTCTCTTCACTTGTGCAGCTGCTGTCCTTTGCAGATTGTCTTAATTTTAACTAAGGCTTCCAAACTGGTCCTCCAAAATTCCATACTTCAACCAGAATTATCTATCACACATACTATAACCATTGCCTAGAGAATGTACTCCAAACTGCTTTATATAACAAATTCCTTCATCCTTATTCTACTTGGTACACCTCTGTACACATCCTAACACCACATACTTCACTACAATTAGATCTCTGAAAGTATTATGCCTTTTTCACACATGAACATCATTTCAAATTCTGTCCATTTTGCCTGACTAGTCTTTTTTTTTTCTTTTCCTTCTCTTCTTTCTTTCCACCAATTTTGCCATTTTCAGGACTTAATTATGTATGAGTTTCTTAAGAAGCATTCCTTATCCTTAACCCTCCAAACTGGATTAAATGATCCTCATGTGCTCCCATAGCACATGATGTTTTGTACAAAATAGCATTTGTCAACTAATGTTTATTTTCTCTTTCTTCTACTAACCTACTAACCATGTGAGGGTAGGAAGCATATACTGTACCTCACATTATATTTTAGAACTATGTTCTGCTATCCTTAACTGAAAGTGGAAAGAACAACTAAATCAGTAAATAAATTGTTTATAAATAGCAAATTTAATTCTAATATTTTTTAATTAATATAACCAAAGACTGTTGCCTCTGACTTGGATGTTCTTCTAAAAGTATTTCCTTGGAAAATTGAAATTCCTTTATATGCTGAATCTCAATATAAAAACTAATATGAGACTTACCAAAACAAATAAACAAAACAATATAATACAAAGTTTTGTAAAGGCAGAAATGAGTTTCCTTTCCAATGTACCCACTCTTGAAGTGAATATGAATTTTTTATAGAATTTAGCAGAATGCTTTCCAAGATGATTTGTTTGCATTTTCAGCAGTTTTGTGTGAGTTTGCTCCCTTTCCCATCCATACCACTACTTGTGTTATCACGTGTTTTTAATTTAGTCTTAATAAGCATAAAGAAATACCATGTGTCCACACTAATTTACATTTGATTAACTGTTGGTGAGTGTATGCATATTTTCCTATATATTAGACTTGCTTATTTATAATTTTTCCATTGAATGCTATTTAACATATGGTGGATTTCTCCAGACAGGATTTTTTCAGTCATCATATCTTGTACTCTCAACTACTTTTGCTGATCCCTAAAAGGACTTTTCTTTGTGAAAAGATCAGATTGCCTCATTCATACATCTGATGTTTGGATGGTTGCTGGCTATTTGCTAGCTGGATCACTTCGGTTCTCAGGAAGTGCCTCATAAACTTGAACTTATTCCAATGGTAGTCTAAGGTTTTCAGAAGATTAGCTTCACTTTTCAAGTTCATTTCAAGTCTCTACTTGTGCCATATTTTTTCATGTCCTCACAGTCAAAGCAAGTGACATGGTCAAGCCCAGAATCATTGTGAGAGGGGACCACCCAAATACTTTGTGGGAGTTGTGAACAAATTAGAAGCCAAGAGTACTGATTTACCATAATGAATAAGATGGAGACCCTTTGAATAACATCTGCTTCATTCAGGCCATCTGGAATGGGACTAAAGGGAAAATAATCTATACTGAGGATGAACAAAGGAGATCATAAGTGATTATTACACTTTTAGGAGAACATATACTAAGAGAGACCATAGCTTAAGTTATCTACCCTCTTGCCCTGAATCTTACTGGAGATTGAGGTCAGCAATCGAAGAAAACTTCAACTTATTGGACTTGTAGAATCAATCTTGGAGCATATGTGAGTGCATTTTTTTTTCCCACAATAAGATAGAGACCCCAAACTAATATATTGGAGACATAAAAAGAGTGCACAAACATATCAGTGGTGTAAGGCATGGGCACAATTATCCGCCACTTCAAATACTCTCTGGCCCATCAGTCTACAGAATTTAGCTACTTCTTTTAGCTCAGGTAATTGTTGTGGCACAAGACTCATAGACTCTGGCCAAGATCACATGCATACCCCAACACCTCTTCTCCTCACCTCAGTCTGAGTAGTGTATCTCTTTCCATCTGCCAGAGTGATTCATGTTAATGTTGAGCTGTGACATTCAGAGGCTACACATAAGTAGCCTCTCTTGGAATACAGAGAGATTGACATAGTTTAAAGTGGCTATTTTATATGGCCTTTTGTAGCAACGTGGATGGAACTGGAGAGTGTTATGCTAAGTGAAATAAGCCATACAGAGAAAGACAGATACCATATGTTTTCACTCCTGTATGGATCCTGAGAAACTTAACAGAAACCCATGGGGATGGGGAAGGAAAAAAAAAGAAAAAAAAAGAGGGTAGAGTGGGAGAGAGAGCCAAAGCATAAGAGACTCTTAAAAACTGAGAACAAACTGAGGGTTGATGGGGGGTGGGAGGGAGGGGAAGGTAGGTGATGGGCATTGAAGAGGGCACCTTTTGGGATGAGCACTGGGTGTTGTATGGAAACTAATTTGGCAATAAATTTCATATAATAAAATAAATAAAAATAAAAAAATAAAGTGGCTAGTTTAAATTTGAATACAAATTTGTTAAATCAAATGTTCTGTGCATTATCCAGTAAATCTCTGCTGGGCCTCCCTTGCTAAAACTTTGGGTTACCTTTACAACGTATTGTAGTTGAATTTAAAAATATGGTTTTAAATCATATCTTATAACTCTTATAGTTTATAAAAACACGCAGTATTACAGAAACTATATGAAGTCATTTAGAATGTGGCCCTGCACACAGAGCCAAGTCACAATGAAAAATTACACTAATTGTCTTCGTCATAAACATAGTGATCATTTCAGTACAAATACATGTATAGGTGCAGGTACAATTTAAAAAGACTCTCATTATATTTTCTTTATTGACATATGTTTTTTGGTTTTTTTTAAGTAAACATGATGAAAAGTAGACTGCATTCACAGGGTTAAGTAGAGGAGATGACAAAATATTTTGCTTGAATTTCTGTTGTTAATCTTGGCCCATATGTAATCATTTTACAGATGTAGATAGATGGCTAAATCTTAACCACAACACCCTTTAAGTTTGCAAATATGAATTAAGGGCAGATTTAGCATTTTATTATTTCCACCATTGTCCCCAAGTGTACTATTTTATTGTACTACTATGGTTAAAGGAGGGTGTTGTAAATTACTTGCATGTTATTAATTAATCTAAGACTACCTGCAAATGTAAAATTATTCATTACTTTAAACCAATTGGGCCCCTGGGTGGCTCAGTCTGGTAAGCGTCCAACTTCGGCTCAGGTCATGATCTCACTGTTCGCGGTTCAAGCCCGGCGTCCGGCTCTGTGCTGCCAGCTCAGAGCCTGGACCCTGCTTCTGATTCTGTGTCTCCCTCTCTCTCTGCCCCTCCCCTGCTCACACTCTATCATTCTCTCTCTCTCAAAAATAAACATTTTAAAAATTAAAAAAAAATAAAAACAATTGACAAGCCATCTTAAGCAAAATAATAGCCCAGTAAATCAAATCACAAATGAATCACTACCAACAATTAATTACAAGTTATTTTATTCAATTTATTTATTAGAAGTCAATGAAAAGAGAAACTTTGCATAATAAAGAATTAAGACTTAATTCACTCCTGTTTATCCACCTTCTTCTTTCTTCACTTCACTCCTTTCTTCACTTAGATTTTAAGCTCTTGGGTAAAAGATCACATTTTTTTTCCTTTTCATTCTCTTCCCCCCACCCCCCCGCTTCCTCTTTCCATCTGTCTCTCCTCCACGTCCTCGTCTTCTTTCTTCCATTATTTACAGTGCCTGGCAAATATAGATCTTCGTTAGATAAATGAACTTCTGGCTAAAAGCTTTGGAGGAATGAAGACTGCCATGACAAATGCTACTTTTAATTTCAATCTCATTTCCAAATCAGTGTGCATCATAATTAGTCAGCAATGATGCCAAATGCAATTTTTGCTCCATAATCATTACTTCCATGTGTTTTTTTTTTGTCTATAGATGAAGTACTCATCTAAAAATTAGAAAAAAAAGTTATATTTGTATATCTGATTTAAGGACAAAAAGCAAATTATACACTTCAAAATGCATTTTCCAAAGAAACTGCCAAACATAATATGTCCTCTATAGTTTCTTTCAAACAATGATTGAATGTCTTTCTGCTTCTAAAGTACCTCAGGTTTTAGTGATAGTTGTGCCAGGAAGTATGAATCTTCTAACCTCTTAAAGTTGCCAGCCAATATTTGCAAAAAATTACATCATTTTTACAATGATAACTGGGCAAATAGATTGGAAAAAAATATTTTGAAGCCAAAAACAACAACCACATGCATTCATGTATCTCTACAAAACTACAAATGGGAATTTTTTATGTTATTCTTTTATGTTACATTAATTATAATAAACACAACATACTTGACAAGCCTAAATTTATATTGGCAAAAACACTGATAATATCAGGGTATTATTACTAGGCTTAAATAGTATGACCTTCTACAGGGCATATGTTCTTAATGAATGACAGGAATAGAAGCCTGAGAAATGTTAGAGAATGTGAGTCAAATTTATATTTACTGATACAACCCACAATCAAAATAGATGGGACTTTAGTGAGGCCATTTACAGAATATAATATGATTTCACATTTGAGGGATTCAATAAACTGGTATCTGAGTCATCAAAAGAAGGAGAATCTGGATGAATCAACAGGTGACAGTAAGGCACAACACGACACAAAGCTATGATCTGGGAAATGATTGTGGACAAAGAATGTATGGGAATTTCCTATGGAGCAGAAGTGAACGAAACTTAAGATAGGGCCAGAGGTATCTAAAAGAGAAGATTGGAGAGGAAATGGAAGTCTGATCAAAGTAAAAGGGAACCAAACCTATATAGCCTGTGAAAAAGAAATGAAAAAATAGAGAGAGAGAGAGAGAAATGAAAAGTCTTTCTCATTAAAAGAGAGAGAGAGGGGTGCCTGGGTGGCCCAGTCAGTTAAGCATCTGACTTCGGCTCAGGTTATGATCTCGCGGTTTGTAAGTTTGAGCTCTGCATCGAGCTCTGTGCTGACAGTTCAGAGCCTGAAGCCTGCTTCAGATTCCATCTCCCTCTCTCTCTGCCCTTCCCCCCCCTCAAAAATAAAAAAAAGAAAGAGAGAGAGAGAATAAAATATTGGTATCAGATATACTCTAAAAAAAAAATGAAGTCTTCAGGCTGAACAAAATGTCACTAATTCAAATCTATAGGAAAGAATAAGGACCCCCTCATTTATTTTAAAACTAGAATTGTTTAAAGCTATAATTATAACATAGTAACCAGGGTTTGTAAAGAATGTAAAATAAAATGTAGGTATAAAATATATGATAGTAATAAAGAAAGGTGAAGAAATGGAACTCTGTTAAAGTTGGTGTATGTTTCTAGAGTTAAGGCTGAATTATTCTAAAGTAGTTTGTAATTAGCTCAGATGTATATTTAATCTATAGAATAACCACTAAGAAAAACAAATATATATATAGCAAAGAAATCAACCATGGGAATAAAATGATAGACACAAAAATATTTTCTTAACAGAAAAGAAGGCTGTGAAGAAGAAATCTAAGAGCACAAAAAGACAAATCAAATAGCAAAATGGCACTATGAATCCAACCACATTACTAATTAAATTAATTAATCATGTATGGAATAAAAAGTCTAAAACGTCTGAAATTGTCAGACTAAATTAAAAACAAGATCTAACTATGTGATCCCCAAACACATAAAGGTTAACAGTAAAGTGATGGAAAAATATTTACTATGTGTAGTAAGTCTAAGAGTTGGAAAGCTATTTGAATACTAGACAAAACAAGTTAAGAAATAACATTCATTTAAAATGAGAGACATTTCATATGACATTATATGTGTGCATATCAGTGACCAACTCTGAGCCAGCCTTGCTGCAGCCCCTGCACATCTAGAGGCCCTGCAGGTGTAGTGACCCACACACAGGATGTGCCCCCTGACCTGCTGTGCAATCGCACGGCCATCTCCCAGCTGCCCAGGGTCAGCAGGGTAAGCAGGCCCCCACGGAGCTGGCCCTGGAGGATGAGGAAGGGGGACCCGTGGACGGCACCAGTCTGGGCAACTATGTTCTTTATGTGATCACTGGTGCCGCCAAGGGCGTGGCCTCCTCGGGGTCGTGCTGGAGAGCAGCCTGCCAGGGACATCCAGGATACTGCCAGGTGGCTCCTGACGGCTTCGAGCCCTTACTGGGCCAGGGCCGTGTGGGGACCAGAGGCTTCGCAAGACGGCCCTGATTGGCAAGGTAAGCGGCCTCCTGACCTTCCCCAAATGCCACAATTGCTGCGTCTGCTGCCGCACTGTCCTCCTGGGCAACCAGGGAGCCCTGTGCGAATTCTGCCAGCCCGGGAGTCAGGGCCGTGTCAGAAAGAGGTGTCGCGCCTGAACGCCCCGGAGCATCGCTTCTCGTGCTCTGGACCCAGTGCCTGCGCTGTCGGGGCAGCCTGCACAGATGACGTCATCTGCATCAGTCCTGTGTCCCCTGGTCTACGTGCTCCAGGAGGTGTGGAAGGACCTGGAGAAACAGAAGCAGCTTCTGAGACACTTCAGGCTGCCCAGCCCCGAGGTCGGCTGCCTTCTGACCTCAGCGAATGTTCCATGCGGGTCTTGGTGGTGGGTATTGGTGGAAAATTAATGACGTTCAGGACTTCTGTTTTAAAAAATGTATGTGCATATATTTGGGGAATATATACGGTATATAAATATCTATATATTATCACAATTTGGTGACTTTAAATGATACTTTTTATCATCTAAAAGTTCATTAATTAGAAATTTGGGATTTTTTTCTTTGAGAAGCTTGTCATAATTTATGATTGTATGCATATTTGAGTGTTTATTTCTGGTGCCATACCTCTCCACTAAAAACAGCATAAAGCAGAGAGAGCTGTCTGTGGAGTTTCCACAAAGACATATGAGGGCATAATTTATATCAATTTTTTTCTCACTGTTTACATTCACATTTGTTTAACATTTCATGCATGAAGACATCTCTGTTATACTTGGATTTGTACATATCTGCAAGAATTTCAGTCCCTCTTAAGAAAGAGAATGTAAACATGATGTCTTGATTGTGTTTGCCCTTTACCTGTTATATAACTGTATACCCAACTTACCTAACTATATAACTACTATACCACAGTTTCTATACTGGAATAAAGGACCCCACATTCTCTTCAAAATAATATTACTCCATGATTGCACAAAGTAAGCACTTGATAACTATATTGTGAAAAGACCCCATAAGAAAAGAAGATAGTTAGAATTTGGGGGCACTGAATTTTCACTAATTTCTAAGTGAAACACGTAATGGAAATAAGAATAAATTCCGGACATGCTCTCTATTCCATACTAAATGCTCTAAGTTGTTTTTTGTTGTTCACAGTTAAAATTTTGCCCACAGTTCTCAAATTCCTGTATTAAAGTGTCTAAATAGATTTACCCACCTGTATTTCTGGGTTTTCATATTCCTTATTCATATATTCAAAATGTTATCACCTAGCAACTACTTGAAAGCCCCAGGCTCTCAGCCAATACATCCCATTAATGTACATCAACCTATTATGCAATAACCAAGAAGAGAATATCCATTTCACCCATGTGAGTTTGATAATCTATAAAATGTATATCTGTGTGAGAGTTTTACAGATTCCTCAAATGTTAAATGTAGTTTCCTAGTTAAACCACATACTTTAAATTCATGTCAATATTATTCTGGTATATATCATAGAATATCATAAATAATTTTTTTCACTGTCAAGACTTTGAAATGGATTTACAATCATCATTACACTGAGGGTAAATCCATGCATATTTAAGGATGGAAAAAATATTTTCCCATTAAGGATTTAGTAAAATTCCAAAAAGTTTTCAAAATGAAATTATTAATAAGCAAACATAGCTTGTTGTGATTATAGTTATAAAGATGTAATTAGTGAAAGAAGGGGCACCAATAAAGGATGCATGTGGAATAGCTTTATAGATACTTGCAGAAACACCTGATCCCAAGAAGAAGAGCAAAACGGAAGTCAGAATCACGTTATCTTGGGGAGATATGGAAGATAATCTGGATGATAGCAGCCAGTGTTTCTAATAAGCAAAGCAAAATAGTAACAAAATAATGGTATGTCAAAAGGTATATTCATATAGCAGTTTAAAGTATGCAACACATTACACATTACTTGACTTGGTTTATATAATAACTTTATAGAGGGACAAGACAGTTATTTTCAACACTCCTTAAGAGAGATGGAAAAAGAGCCATTTATCAAGTTATTGGAGGTAAAAATTTAAGCCCAAATTGTGTCAAATAACTACATGCCTATCAAAAATCCTCCCAGTCCTTTTTCTGTGGCTCTGCAGGCTGTGTGCGGACATTATCTAAGCTCTTGGAACCAACTGCCTCTTTCCGAACTGGGGCTTCTCTGCTCCACCAGCATGTCATTTCCACAAAATGCCATTGCTACTCAGGCTCCTCTAGACTGTGACAGTTACTCAGCCTTTCATGGTTTTTGATGAAGTCAGCAGTTTTGAAGACCAGTGATCTAGTATTTTGTAGAATGTTCCTTGTTTGGGATTCCTTTGATGTGTTTCTTACAGTTAAACTAGGGGTTATGGGTTTTGTGGAGGAAGATCACAGACATTAAAGACCATTCTCATCACATCTAATCAAGGGCACATGGTATAAACAGGACATCACATTGCATGTTAACCTGGATCACCTTGTTGAGTGTTTGTCACATTTCTCCACTTATGAAGTTATTATTTTCCTCCTTCCTTACCGTACTCTTTGAAAAGAAGTCATTATGCACAACCAGCACGTATGGGGTAGGAGGCTATGCTGGTCTTCTTTGAGGCCAAGTGTCTATAAAATTGTTTGCAATTCTGCATGGGAGATGTTCTTTCCTATCTATCTATCATCTATCTATCTATCTACCTATCTATCTATCATCTATCTTCTATCATTGATCCTCTATCTATCTAAGCATATATTTGTGTTATGTGGACTTACAGACATTTGTTTTGTATTTTGGGTTATGTTACTTACTTTTTCCTTCAGTTGTTTCTGCTTTGGCCATTGGGAGCTCATTTGGTTGCAAACCATGTCCCTTTGACATACACAATTACCGTGGGATTTTCGAACACTTCTTTACTTTCTGGCACTGCAATATGTTCCATGCTCATTTTGTATATTCCTTGCCCCAGCCTGAGAATCAGCTATTTCTTCAGGAAGTCCTGGTTCCTTTTCATTGGTGAATGGTGTTAGAAAACATGATCTGGGCACTAGTTGCATTCATTGCTACTATAGTGTCATTGCTCTGAGCCTTCTCAGATGACACAGTAAGTATGTACATGTCTGTATATTCACATATGTATCAATATTTCTATATGTCTATATCTGTATCTATATTAAGCTCAGCATGAGCTCATTTTGATATTTCTCATGTAATCCAGTACTACATGGATCATTCTAGCCCTCTCCCTTGCTTATCTGTAATTTTTAACTCCAATATTGAGAAAATGAGAAACCTGACTCCCACCACTCATCATATTTAATTAATTATTCAATTCCAGTATAGTTTCAGAGTTGTTAATTGATACCCCCATGGGAAAAAACTTTCCCAAGTAGAATACTACAGTGTGTTTAAAATGGTGCCTTTTGTCATTGGTCTTAGTTTTATTCATCTCCAGAGTTCCTTAAGTCAGAATCTTTTTCTCCACCCTTGCATCCATATCTTTGTGTGGCTTGACAGTTCATTATTTTTTTTATCACTGAATAGTATTCAAATGCATAAATGTATCACAATCCGTTTATCCATTCACCTATTTAACTGCATCTTGGTTGCTATTTATTTGGGGCAATTTTAAATAAAACTGTTATAAATATGTGTGTGCAAGTTTTGCATGCACATATAATTTCAAATCAGTTAGGTAAATACCCAGGAGCATTCTTGCTAGACACTATGATAAGACTATTTTGAAGATCTTGAAGTGCACCAGACAGTGTCACAAAGCCAATAGCTGTCCTGTCCAAAATGACAATAATGATTCATTGGGAAAAAATTTGTAACCATTCTGTTTCCCTTAAAAAAATATTTCATGAACTACTGTGTCTAGAATAGTAAAAGTCCCAAATTTTTGTGCAAGTTACAGAACTGATACAATTTTTGTGAAACATATTGCTCATCCCGGATATGGGAAAACCATACAAACATGCATGCCCACATGAATCTAAATAGCAGTCTTCAACTCAGATGTGGCAAATTGAGGCTTATTTTCCTCATTTATACTGCTGATCACTATAAGTAAAAGCATCATACTTACCGTGGCATACTAACATCTCTTTGGAAAATAAACATCTATGATCATGAACTACAACGTGTTGTGAAAATGGCACTTTCTTTGCAAAACAAAACAAAACAAAAAACATGTTTTCCAATTCTTTGATATCTATTAATTTGATATACAGTTCCTTGCCTTAAACACTGTCAGCCAGCTACAAATTAATGTATACCTGAATCTTTTATTCTGTGTACAGCCTTAAGGAATAGTTGAACACGGGTTTTCCTCACACAAGAAAGAAAGAGGCTTATGTGAAATACACCCAACTTATTTTTAACATCCTTTCAATTAATCAAAGTAGAGTTCTAGGTTATTATGTTTCGTCATTGTATAGCCACAGGCTTTCATGTATCAGTTTCACTCCACATACCACTGCCTTATTTTACTCAAGTCCAGTTTATAACCGTACCTGCATTTTTAGTATTCTATTTTGTTCCACCTATTTTTCCACCTGACTGTAGCCTTGCCCCGAAAGATGTCATAACGTTTGTCTTCGGCAGCCTCACTACAGTTGCTAAAAATGTATTTCTTAATCTTCTTCTGTAATAAATGAACTTTTTCTCCTCTGAAGAGATATCTGAATGTATGTCAACTGAGTCTAGATCTAAGTACTCCTAAGCAAGCCTCTGTACTGGTGAATGACTCAACAATCTAAGCTATATTTGAGATAATCTTTGAATGTGGATTGTATAAATATTCTAAGTATCCTTGGGAAAAATATAGGCCACACGATTTCGGACAAAATATTATGTATTGTCACAATATTCTGTATAGCAGAAGAGTTTTGGAAAGGTAATACATTTATGAAGAATTATTCATAGTTTTATAATGTTAAAATAAAACCTGTTACTCAATTTCTGATTAATCAATCTGTAAAAATACTTGAATCATTATTCAGACATGTGTTGAATTTGGAATAACTTCTAAGGAAATTTTGGAGTTCAATATATAGTAATCAATACGTCTTCATCATCCACAAAAATTCACTGATAATTTTCACTAATAATTATAGGCAACTCTAAGTGTCATGGGTTCAATAGAAACTGTTAAAGAAACTTGTCTACACATAATTTACTTTTAGTTGCAGATTAGTATTTAGTTTTAATGACTATAATATTTTGAGAAAATTCAAATCTTAATAAAACCAATAATAATGATATGTACTCATAATGAGCATTCAATAATGATGAGTGTTCATTCACAGTACTTAAATTAAAATTTAAACATAGTAATCTTTTAGTTATCCTCACGCACTATTAGAATTGGGAAATTATTCCAATTTAAACAATATTTAAATGGTCAGCAGAAGATTTAGCAGCATTAATAATATTTACCTGATTTTAAAAGAGTGGAAAAATATAAAATCAGGATAATGCAATCTATGACATGTAGATGAAACTGCAGTACCTAACATTAATTTTCTCTTGGTACTTTGTGTAGACACAATCCTAAAAGATTCTGGGCCTCGGCTGCTCAAGTATCAAAAACTACTGGTACTTGACAAATGAGACCATGACACCCTTCTGTACAATCTAAAGCTTTTATTTATTCTTTGACTCAGAGCACTGAAAACTCAATTGAATATATTAATTGTAACAGATTTCATTCTGACATGCAACAGATCTTGACCACATGTGTAGAGGCAATGTCATCATTCATTTGGCAATTGAACTAGTAGTCTTGTTTGGCCAACCGTGTCATTATCGGAAAGATATTTTTTGTCACCATAGCTACTCATTTCCTTTGAATTTAGAAGGGCTATTTTTGACATTTTCCCCATAAAATTTCTTGATTTAGTAAGTTTTCATAGAGAAGCAACTCCATACTGATTTTCAACAACAAATTATTAAATTTCAAGGGAATTTTTTATATTTTTTAAATACTGGCAGAAAGGTCTATGATGAATTGTAGTTCCCGATTTGAAAACTGCTTAAGTCAGATTGAAAATATCCGTGTAATAAATAATCATTTGATTTGAGTAGAAGCAGAAGCATAGTCTTAACAATGTTATTTCAGGTGCCCTGCGACTCAGAATTCTTCAGTTAAAAGACTAGTTAGTGGTTTTATGTTGCTAAGACATTTATGCATGCATAGTTAGGATAATCCAAAGTCAAATATTTAAGTGGTATGTTGCCCATTAAAATTTTGAATTATATGAAATGACATCTTAAAGGAATTTAGATATTAAAAGATTTGAAGCTATTATGTCTTAACACAATATGGAATTTTATGAGATAAAATTTAAGAATTTCTAAAAGTCATAGTATTTACAATACCATTAAAATTGTTTCATTTTTTCTGAAGAAATCAAAATATTCACTAGAAAAACCTATAAAGTAGTTGCCAAACTCACGTAATTTTTGTGCTATGTTGTTATATTGCCACTTCAGATTACAGTACAGCCAAACAATGATGGTTAGACAAACCTTTAGTCACCTCCTAGATAATTTTTGGCAGTATGGCTAATAAATATAAATAATTCAGATGAAACCATCTATGAAATTAGTGACTGAAGAAAAAGTTGCTAATTGCAATTAAACAGAAATATTCCATTTTGGCAGTAAATAGTTTTGAAGGTCAATGAGATCATTTTTTAAACAATTAATTTAGTATGTTTTCTCATAGAAGTTCAGTGGTCGTAATTTTTTCATCACAGTAAGCTATATGGCTTCAGTGTATGTGTACTTTTTTTCAGAAATGCATATAAAATACATGAGAAATAGAAAAAAACTTAGGTATTTTTGTTGTCTTTTCATTTTTTGTTTTAAATCATAGATTGCTTCTTGCAACAGGAAAAAGCTCGCACAGTTTTTATGTGTAGTCTGTCAGTAGATATGCAGTGTGCATTTAGAAAAGAAGAAAAGAACAAAAGAAGAAAAACTTTTATTTTCAATTTTAATTATCTAATTTAACTGCTTAGCTTTGCTCATATTTTTATAATAAGCAAACTGCATATGTTTACTTTATATGGGAAAAATAAAGCATATTTCTAGTCTTTTTATTTTTAATCTCATGCTAATCAAGTATTTATAATTATCAGCTTCATATTAGATTTACTCAGTCAAGTCCAATGATTTCAAAACTGAAATAAATTACAATACTATCAATATATCACATAGTCTATATATACTGGCTCACTATTGATTAAATTAAATGTACTTTGTTACTAAAAACTTTTTTCTTTTATTTTAGAAAGAGAGCATGAGTGGGAGAGAGGGGCAAAGGGAGAGTGAGAATCCCAAGCAGACTCCACGCTCAGCAGGGAGCCCCACGCAGGGCTCGATTTCACACCTATGAGATCATCACCTGAGCCAAAACCAAGAGTCAGATGCTCAATTGACTGAGTCACCCAGATGCCCCTAAAAACTATATTTTAATTATTAAAAGTAGCTCTTTATTGGCCAATGAAAGCTAATTTCTCTTTAAATGTCAATAGTTTATCATTGGAGAAAATTGACAATGTCAATTTATTACCTAGCATTATAATAAAGTGACACATTGTATTGTGAAATATAAGCTAATTGGAGTTTGTGTTCACATCTATCAATGGAGAGTGGAAATTATGGAGTAAAAAATAGCATACAAAAATGCTTGGGAGCATGGTAAGCATAGATGTTAAACGGCAATCATTACTTGTGTTGCTCTTGGCTCACACGCTGAAGTAAAAGATTGAAGTTAAATTTGGGGAATTTCAGGCGCAGGACTACCTAAGTAATTAATAAATGACTACCTAACTAATTGATAAACCTTGGTATACCTACATTTAACTGTGCAGATGTTTACATGCACGAAGACTTCAGCCTAGGCATCATGTTCAGCCAATCTTCTTTTACTTTGCCTTTCATAGTTAAAATTACATAATTTCTTGAGAGTAAAGACATACTTTTTTTCTTGAGATTACAATTTTCCAAGACATTGGGTTATTTCATTAGCTCTGAGTTTTGCATATGCAAATTCATTTAGTGATGTTTGTTCATTTTGAAATTTTACTTGTTTGGGGGTGTTTCTTTGAGGGTTCTATATCTATCTACTCATATCAATTTATTTCATGGTTTGAGAGATGTTTTCACTCAGGCCCACAGATCCCTGAAGATAACACCAAATTTCTTTATGCCTTAGTGCTCTAGTTTGTTGAAAGTGCAAATTATATCTCAGATGCAGTCCTTGAGCCGGAAAGCAATTTCACACTGGTCTCATATCCGAGCCTGCTTTGTTCCCAGTAACCACATTTCAGTCATAGAATTCAATAATAACTCCAAAAAGAGGCAATATCACAATTTTCATTAAGGAATGAAGAAACTTGCATGAGTTCCAATTTTTACAAAGTGAGTCAAACTCCACTCCTCATGCTGCAATCAGCGTTTTAGCCTCTGTTTCTTTGCAGGAATTGAAATCTGACCTATTCTCACATAGACTGTTCTCAATGCATGTAGGCAAATAAACTGGGTCCCATTTACTACTTTGTTCTTGTTTTAATGTTTTATTTATTTAATAAGAAAGACCCAATTGAATGCAACCTAAATAAGAAACCTGAATGTAGTAAATTAAACCTGAATAAATTAAATTAAAATTTAATTTTATTTATTTTGAGGGGGCACAAGCAGACAAGGCTGCAGAGAGAGGAGGACAGAGGATCTGAAGCGGGCTCTGCACTGACATCAGAAAGCCCCATGTGGGGGCTGAACTCATGAACTGTGAGATCATGACCTGAGCTGAAGTCGGATGCTCAATGGCTGAGCCACCCAGGTTCCCCTACAACTTTGTTTTTATGTTTTGTTTCTATAGACATGTCTGTCTTGTTTCTTGGGTGTCTGTATCTGTATCAGTTCCCCCACACACTCACACAAATAAAATGTATATAATTTTATTCTTTTTCTAATATAGGCTTTAAGTGCTATGTGTTTCCTTCAAATAAATGTGTTAACTACTTTGGACAAATTTTGAAATGTTATGTTTTCACTGTCACTCAATACAAAATTCTTTGTAATTGTCACTTTAGTATGTTCTTTGGTGTATTGGTTACTTGGAAATGTGTTATTTATTTTCTAATTACTTGGAAGTTTTTCAGATACCTTTTTTGGTACTAGTTTCTAATGTACTTTCATGAGGTCAAAGGGCATGATATATATAATTCAAAACTTTAAAATTTTAATTTATTGAAACTTGGTTTATAGCCCAGAAGAAATTCTGGGCTGATGTTCCATATGCACTTATAAATAATGTATATTCTCTGACTGTTGATGTAATTTTTATATAAATGCCATTTGTTCAAGTTGGATAATAGTGTTAGTTGAGTATTCTATGTCCTTATTGACTATATATCTATTTGTTCTATTAATTTTGAAATAAAGGCATTGAAACTTCCAACTACGTTTGTGGATTTGCCTCTCCTTCTGTCTGTTGTGGGTTAAAGAGAGGCTCCCAAATATACATTCAGGTGCCCTAAGCACCTGAACTCACGAAAATGACCTTAACAGGAAAAAGCATCTCTGGGTAATTAATTTAAATACCTTGAGATGAGATCATCTTGGATTACCTATGTGGGCCCTAAATCCAATGACAGATGTTCTTGCAAGAAAAAATCAGAGGGATATTTGACACACAAATACTCCCAAAAAAGGCCAGAGACAGAGATTGGAGATATGCTGCCACAAGCCAAAGAATACCTTAAGCCACCAGATGGAAGAACCAATGAAAGATTCTTCCTTAGAGCCCTTGAGTTTGGAACTCTGGCCTCTAGAATTTAGAGAGAAGAAAACATTTGCTGTGTTCAGCCATGCAGTTAGTTGTAATTTGATACAAAGCCCTAGAAAACAAATAAACTCTCCTTATTCAGTTTTGCCTACTTGTATTTTGAAGCTCTGTTGTGAGGTGCATAAAGGTTAGGATTGTTACATCCTCTTGATGAAATGGCCACTTTATCCTTGGAAAAGTTCTTTGATCTAAGATCTAATTTCTGTGATATAATATAGCTACTCCAGGTTTGTTTTAATAGGTGTTCACATGGTACATCCTGTCTCCATTTTGACTTGTAATGCATATGTACATTCAGGTTTTTTATTAGGTTGCATTAAGTTGGGTCTTTCTTATTTATAGATGATAATGTCTGTTTTTAAAGTAGTGCATTTTAATGTGAGTTTTTATATATTTGGGATTAAATTTACCATTTACCATTTGTTTTTGTCTCATCTTTCTTTTTTTCTTTTTTTTCCAACTCTTTTGTGAGTTAAATATTTTTTTATGATTCTATTTTATCATTCCTGGGCTTATTTTTTAAAAAAATTAATTCCAGTATAGTTAATATACAGTGTTATATTATTTTATATAATAATCAGATTTTTATTTACAGCTGATAAATCAGTAAAAATCCAATCTCATTAAGAAGAACTAAAAGAATAGCACAACATATAGACTTATGGAATCGCTATGTTGTGCACCTGAAACTAATGTAATATTATGTATCAACTATACTTCAATTTTTATAAATTCTAAAAACCAAGAAATGTTCAAAGCGGATATAAATATGATGGAATATATTAAGGCACTTAAGAAAAGTCTAATCACATTTTTTTCGTTTAATAAATATGCTTTTTTTTGGAGAGCTTTAAGTTTATATAAAAGTTGAGCCAAAAGTACACAGAATTCCCGTGTAATCCCCTTCTCCCTCCCCCAGATTTCTCCATTATTGACATCTTGAATTATTGTGGCACGCTTGTTAAAATTAATGAGATAAGATCGACAAAGTATTATTAACTAAGTCCATAGTTACATTAGTGTTCACTCGTGGTTTTGTAGATACTGCGGGTATATCCGCCATGACAATATCATATAAAATACTTTCACTGTTCTAAAAATTCCTTGTGGTCCACCTATCTATCTCTCCCTCTCTCCCCAGAGACCCTAGTAACTTGATTTTTTATTGTCTCCAAAGCTTGGCTTTTTCCAGAATTCTACAAGTTGGAATCACACAATGTGTAGCCTTTTAAGATTGGTTTCTTTCACTTACAATATGAATTTAAATTTCCTCTATGCCTTTTTTGTGGTTTAATAGCTCATTTCTTTCTCTTGCTGAAGAATATGCCATTATCTGGATGCACCACAATTTGTTTATCCATTCACCTACTTAGGGACATCTTGGCTACTTCCATGTTTGGCCAGTTATGAACAAAGCTACTATAACATTGATGCACAAGTTTTTGTGTGGACATAAGTATCCAACTCATCTGGGTAAATACCAAGGAGTGTGATTGCTGGATTGTATGATAAGCTTATGTTAAGCTTTGTAAGAAACTGCCAAAATGTCTTCCAAAGTGGATATGCCAGTTTACTTTTTTACCAGCAGCAAATGAGAGTTCCTGTTGCTCTAGTTTTACATGTTATCAGTTTTTTGGATTTTCACCATTTTAATTGGTGTGTGGTGGTATCCTTGTTGTCTGTATTTCCAAATCTTTGATGATGTGATGCTGTCTTTTCATATGCTATTTGCTATCTGAATATCTGCTTTGGTGAGGTATCTGTTCAGATATTTGCCTATTTTAAATTTTAAAAAATATTGAGTATTAAAATTCCTTTGTATATTTGGAAACCATTCCTCCATCAGGTATATTTTTTGCAAGTAATTTCTCCTAGTCTGTGGCTTTTCTTTACATCCTCTTAAATTGCAACAATTTTCCACTTACAGTTTTTATACTTCTTATGATATTTCATCCCTAATTTCTCTGGTGGTTAAATGATAGTCTTTTATTAATGATTATGAGGCTAGTCTCATTTGTTCACCTTATTTTGTTCAAGTCAAAAGTACTTAGCCCAGATAACATCACAGTATCTCAGTAGCAACCATCCATGTTACAGTGACTATGCTAGAATGGTGGTATGTTGGAATTCTATATACCTCATTATCTATACAGTATTTTGGTCTTCAAGTAGAAGCTAAGGATAGAAAATAAGTGTCACTATTATTCAAATAGATTAAGTATTTTTTGAGATATTTTCTTTCCTTTATCCTATGAGTTTCCAAATGTTTTTATATTTTCTTATAATGTTAATTGAGCTTTAATTAAACATATAAATTTAGCAATTATTTGATTTTTAATACAAAAATGTGTTTATTCATGAAGCAATGAATGTTGCCGCTTTTTTTACAGCTGTATTTGACTTGAAATTTAAGCAGGCACATAGGAGCATATTTTGGACAGTTTCATTTCTTCTGTACATAATTAGGTATAATATAATTTTCCATGTTTAGCTATGATTCAACATTTCCTTCATAATATTGCCTGAAGTTCTAATAGTGCTGATCATATAAATGTTATAAAAATATAGCACAATATACTCTATAAACATGGCTGAATTACATATAAATTTAAGTGTGCAAGGATGGTTTCCCTTTCTTAGTAATCTAAGAAAGACAAAGTGTGGTTTATCTTACAATTCTACCAATGTTATTCAAGTGCTAATTAAAAAGGAAGCATTAAAATAAATCCTTAAAAATTACCTCAGACTTAAAGATATTTCAGTAAGCATTTTAATCTCATTCTCAATTTTATTCACATTAGATAATTGTGCTACTTGGGTCTTTTAAAAATCTGATACCTAAAAATAAAAAGTAATTTTCAAGAAATATTGATAAATATTGGTATCTTTCAAGACTTTTTATTAAAATAGAATATTTTACATTTTTCCACATAGTCAGATGAGATTAAATATTACTCCTTTGAAGCTCTACATGCTTTCTATTTGAGCAATTAATACTTTTTCATAAAATTAGTGCTATAAGCTTCTCTATGAAAGTAGGGTACACAATTTGGCAGGTATTTGATGCCAGGTCAAATAATTACATCCAAATAGGATAATACAGATCAGGTAATTATGGTATAGAAAAGTAGAGAGGGTAGAACGGACAGTTGTTAAAGTGGCACACGTTTCCATGGTCTGGAGTTGACACTCTGTGTAATCCCCTCTCATGGACTGAAGGCTTTCCTTTCATCAACTACACAGCTTTGATGGGATTTAGGAGATTCTGCAGATGCGATTGCATAAGCAACAGTGCCCCTCTTGTCTGTTTCTGGCATTGACGAAACTGATGTTATGAGTCCTACAGCTAAATGCAGCAAAGACATTCCAAATTCTTTCAAAGTAAAGAAATCTAAAATAGTTATATCCCCAAATAATTCCCTACTTAAGGAGTCAGTCTTTTTATCCAGAATATTCCAAAACTTTCAGTGACCGTCTACATTGTTGGCTCCTACTGTTGCGCTCCAGAGCAGTATTGAACACTGTATATTTCAAGATACACATGTTGCTACAAAGGTCATCAGACCTGCCTGTAAAATTTGACTCCAAACAAGTTCTAACTTTGTTTCAGATGGAAAAACACTTCAGCTGATTTCTAAATTGAAGGTGATAACGGATTTAAAGTAGGAGTTCTTAGAGTCTATGAAGATGACTTTTTTACCATGTACTTTTTTGAACTCTTTTTTTTTTTTTTTTTTTTTTTTTTTTTTTTTTTAGCTTATGGAGGCTTGCATCAGCAGGGTTTTATTTGCTTTATCAGTTGTATTTGATTTATTCTACTTTTTCCCCCCTAACAACATGTATCCTGGTATATAGTTTTTCTATGATGTCCAGAAAATTCATTTAGGAAAGTTGAGTTCTTTCTACTGATATCCCCCCCTTCCCCTGCCCAATGTACTTAAGGATAGCAACATTCAAAATTCCCAGTACTTTCTTATACTTTCTAGCCAATATGCTTGTTTTTCTAATATGAATTCTCTTTAAATTAAGAATTCCTAATAATTTTGATTTTTTATTGCCATCTTTCTATTGCAGAAGCTTTCCAATAGAGAGCTCCCGGAGTCTAAAGTGCTGGCTGGAGCCATCCTGAGACAGAGTGATGGAGAATGACACTGACACCCTGTACATAAACACATGAATCAAGAGATTCCCTTACTTGGCTCTGAATGTAGCTCAAAATTACATAAAACAAGAACAGATTTGGAGGCAGATATTCTGGTGCCTGTCAACTGTCACTAACTGCTGGGAGTGAGAACATCACACATTAGTATTCTGTATCACAGTTGCACATTAAAGAATCTGAACACAGACCTGTCTCTCTCTCTCTCTCTCTCTCTATATATATATATATATAGTACTTATTTTGTATATATATATATATATATATATATATAAATATTTTCTCACTTCATTTTTTCTTACATACATATTAAGCTGTGCCTCTGAAGTTGAAAGTCAAAGTATATCACCTTACATTTTAAAGATCCCTTGGCCCACATGCTGGGGTCCATGTGGCCAGGTTCTACTAAATTCCATGCATAATTCATGTGTGACTAATGATTTGGTGTGTGCAGCCTTGTGTATACAAATCAGTTCCTTATCTATCTAAAACCAGCTATTCACCCTGTAGTAACCCCTGGGATAGTATCTACTGACTTTTTGCTGTGAAATGCTAACTATTCTAATCATGCACTTACCTGATTCAAAAGATTCAACCTCACTCTAGACATCAAACATAATCCCTAATATGTGCATCTGAATTTAAATTAAACATGCCTATTACTAAATTTATCATCTTTGTTCCTAAATCATTTAACCTTATAGTTCTTATTTTAGTTAATCCATTTTAAATCTCTTTCTCGAAATTTCTGATCTAATATTGATTTTATTTGAATTTATCACTCAAATCTCTACAGAATCACCCTTCAGATAAGATCATGCTCTTGTAAATCTTATGGCATAGAGATAGCAAAGCAACATGTTTTCTCTGTTCTAAAAGGACTGAACTAATTCTACCGTATTCCTCAATCTAGACTCGTAAATCCACCCTGGAGTGAAATAAGACGGGGAGAGGTTGGGGACAAGTGAGAGGTGTAAAGGGAAAAGACTCCTCTTAAAGGTAGTAAAGATTTCACAATCTCTTTCACGGCAATTGAAACATATTTCCATTAATTGCAGTTATAAAACATTCTCATTCTGAATATTTTATTTAAAAAAATTAAAATGAGTACCTAATTACCCAGGAAGAATGTTAGTATACAAATTATGGCAGTTTGAATGGTTGAAGTTCAAGAAATAAACAATTTAGGGACGGAGAAGAAAGATTTCAAATGTAGAATTGTATTAAAAAGAGAGTGATCAATTATCTAAAAAGAAATGACAGAAAGAAATTAAGAATAAGTTTACAGTGAGTCCTATTCCTGAAACCAATACTACACTGTATGTTAACTTGCTTGAATCTAAATACATTAAAAAAAATAAGTTCAAAGTTTAAATGCACATGATACTGACAAATCTACATAAAGAGTTAAAGGTCTCTATTAGCATAACTAAATGGATAATAATACTATTACCTAACAAAAGGAATATTAGAAAGAGTGGTTTGGGATAAAAGTAGTAATTTCAGCTTCGGCCTTGTTGAATTTGCATTAGTTACAAAAAGTTCAGTTGGGGAAAAAAATGAATACAGAAGTTTGGAATTTTTTAGTGTAGAGATAAAAGTAGTGTGCAGAAGTAAAGAATAAAGAATAGATGATTTATTCATGGAGCTTATCTGCATTTAAGAAAAAGAAAGAAAAGTAAATGATATTCTTATAGCAAGTTTCCTAATGTTCAATTTTGGAAATATAATGTATGCTATACTATTGGCATTCATATTATTTGAGGAGATAAGAGTATCATAAAATCAGTGGCCTCAAAAAATAATACTGAATTTTTACTTAATCTTGCAAACTCATTTGATAATATTCAGGAAAGATTCACGATTATGAACAATGGCTCTTTGTGGTCAGATGTAACTTCCTATTTTATTCCCTGAAAGACTTTATTCAAGCTAATTAATCGATCCAAACGTTAGTTTTTCTTTGCAAAAGACATTAAAAACAAACAAACAAACAAAAAACCTTCCTAACTCATAGAAATTAAATGAGATGACCATTGTAAAATAATGAGTACAGTACTGGTACATTATAATAAGTGTTGAATAATTGTTAGCTTTTTCAAAAGCCTGCTATTATAAAATCCTACATGAGTTCCATTAAACTAACTGTGTAAAAACATTAAAAATGTTATGCAGCTTTTGACTCATTCTGATTCTACAGATATCTGATTCTACAGATACAATGAATTCAGAAATAAACAAAAAGTGAGTCTCACTTTTAAGTGGTTAGTAAACACAGGTCAAACATCTGTATTTTGATTCATGCCTGTGCAAGGAGGTATACACTTAGGCCATGACCTACATGACCAGAAGGATATGGCTTTGTAAAACCCGGAAGAAGCATTTTAGTCTCAGGTCTGAAACAATTCCAGATTGTGGACATTCAAGCTTGAAGTGGCTGAAGCATAGTGAGCAATTGGGGATAGAAACCCAAGATGAAGTTGAGAGATAAGACACAGGACAGATTGTATGGAGCTTTGTAGTGTAGAGTAAAAGACTAGCATGTTAATCCCACTGTATTTAACTGGTATATTTTGAAAACCAATAAAATAAGAATATAATTTTATAGCTAAAATTATCTGGTAAGAGAAAAGAAAATAGTTGGAGCTGATTTATGGTTGTAAAATCTCACACTGGATATTGAGAATAGACTCTAGGAAAGTAAGAATAGTCATTTGCATCAGTCCTAGTGAGAAGTTATTAGAGCTTGGTCCACTATGGTGGCAAAGACAATAGAAATATGTGTATATATTTGGTATATATTTTGGAGGTTGATTGGATATGGTGCCTGGAGACAGAGTGAGGGAAAAAATGTGGCACAAATTAAATGATCAATAATATTTACATCGTGAATAAGAGAATGAGAGGGTCAAAGATTAATCATAGGGCTGAAGCTTGACCAACTGAAGGAAAATGACACTATTTAATGATATAAGACATTCAGAGGAAGAAAAAGTTTAGAGGCTTGTGCTTGTGGTATGTTAATTCTGGATTGTCTGTTAGAAATACAAACAGAAATGTCAAGCAAGTAATATAAGAATGTAGTGTAGGAGTGAATTCAGGATTTGAAATGTAAACGTGCTAATAATTGGCATATTGTTAGATAGTCTTAAAGTATGGGATTGGTACACGAGTCCACAGAGAGTAGCTAGAGAAGAGAGTACATAGAGAGGAGAGACCACTAATAGGCAGATATTGCGGGAGGGATGGGAATAACTCTTTCTCAATGACTAAACTCCCAAGAGGACACAACACACTTCTAAAAGACAAATAAGGACCAAGGAATGTAGCAGGCTGCTTTCAGTCTCCTGGGTAGGTAAAAATGACTTCAGGTGCTTCACTTAGGTGTTTAAGGAATGAGAATCAAAAACTCACCTCGTTAGAGGACATAAAGAACACCTAAAGGATCATTTCTGCTATTTATCTGTCACCCACTGGGTGGCACTACAGCCAGCAGCAGTTGTCCAGCATATTGAGATTTGGGCCAATTCCAGATCTTGGCTGCACTCACCAAAACTTACAAAGCTAGCAGTTAGTCCACTTGAACAACTTTCAAAATGATGCAGTGCAAGTTTGAAGAAAGATCTTTCCCAGCATTGGCAAAAAGTAATAGTGTTTTCCTTCGGATAATTCCAATTACTGAATGACAAATTTACTTAGCCAATCAGTGAACAAAAATTGTATACTTGCTAATACGGCTCTATTCTTGCTTTCAGTATATTTAATGCTTCTTCCTTAAAAACAAACTTTTTCCTCAACCTTCTGTTTAATCAATTTTCTTTGTTGTTCAATCATATCTACCATCTATCTGACAGTAGTTCTTGTCACTTCACATAGGTAACAGTTTAAAATCAATACACACACACACACACACACACACACACACACAAGCCTATCAGAATGACTAAAAGTAAAAAACTGTGTCAACACCAAAAGCCGGTAAGGATACACTGAAACTGGTCACTCATACACTGCTGATGAGAATGTAAAATGGCACAACTCCTCTAGAAAACAGTCTGGTAGTTTCTCATTAAACTACATGCATGATTACCATACAACCCAGAAATTGCAATTCTGGATATTTATCAAAGTGAAATGAAACCTTAGATTTGCACTAAAATCTGTACACTAATATTCATAGTAATTTTTTAAAAACTCCAACCTGGAATTAGCAATAAAAAAGGAGCAAACATTTGATTAACACAGCAACTTGATGAAACTCCAGGAAAAGCATGTCTAACCAAAAAAGGTGATCCCAAAATGTTACTTACGATATGATCCCATTTATGTACATTTTGGAAAGGACAAAATTTCAGAAATGGAGGGTAAATTAGTGCTTGCCAGTGGTTCAGTATGGGGTAGATGGTTAAGTGTGTGGGGGGGTCTGGTTATAAAAGAGTAACATAAGATAGGCTTGTTGTGATGGAAGTATTCTGTAAGTTTTCTGCAGTGTTTGCACAAAGTTATAAAATTACACAACTTTACATATTTGATAAAAATCTGTGATAAAACCAAACATAACATATAAAAGCAGGTTGTATCAATGTCAATATTATGGTTGTGACATTATGCTATAATTTTGCAAGATGTTACCATTGGGGTGTTTGTAGTCTTTGTAAAGTGTCCCTGGGTCTCTGAGAATTATTTGTTAGACTCAATTTGAATCTACTTTCATTTTAATAAAAACTTCATTTTAAACTTGGTTCAAATTCAATAAACTAACAGAACAATAAGTGCCTGGGTAGAAGTAAAAAGTGTGGGTTAATTAAAATGAGGTTTTAGAAATAGGCAAAGGGTCTACCATAATGACTCTGTTGATTGTGATAAGAGATTTGAATTTTACTATAAATTCAATGAAAGCATATTGAAGGATTTTAAGATGAAAATTTATTTCATCCAATTTACATATGAATAGACCATGTTTCTGAGGGAGGAGAACAGGTGGATAAGAAGACAATGGGGAAGTTGGGATAAGATTGTAATAGATTAGGTGTACATAAATAGTGGCTTGGATTAAATAGAGAAGGAGATGGATGTAGATATAGATTGGATATATAATGCTAGGGCTTAATTTATTTAAATGTAGGTAGAGGAAAAGTTAAATAAAAATGTTTCTTGGGTTACTGATCAACAACTACATGGATAATGGTGGCCTTCACTGATTTAGAGAAGACTAGATTGGGAATGGAGTAAGAGAAGAAACAAAGCAATCCGTTTTCATGTAAGTGATACATCTATCTGTATTTTCTCCTTGCTTGTAAGTATACTTAATTTGTTATTAGAGTTTTCATTAGCATGGGTAGCATATTAATTTATACTAAATATTGCATCATTTTCTCCAATGTAAATTCATATTAATTAAATGTAATTAAACCCACTGACAGATTGATGTATTTTTTATTGAAGTATAGTTAAAAGACACTATTATATTGGTTTTAGGTATACAACATAGTGATTTGACAAGTTTATATGTTATGCTGTGCTCACGAGTGTAGCTGCCACCGGTCACCATGCAACACTATTACATACCATTGACTATATATTCTATGCTATTTTTATTCCTGTGACGTATTTGTTACTAATTGGAAGACTTTATTTTCCACTGCCCCTTATGCATTTTGCCCATTTTCCAACCCCTCTCCTCTGGAAATCTGACAGGTTAAAAAAAATCAAATATGAAGTTCTTGATTATCTTGAACTCTAATTACACGTTTAAATTATGTGGATATCATATGTAGTGATGAAAATATTATTAACAGAAGCAGTTTTGAAAATTATCAATTATTTGTTTCATTCCTGGATTTTAAGTAAATTAAGTAGAGAACATCTGCTATAAGGCAAGCCTTATGATAAATGTTGGAAATTTAAAGACAATCTTTCCCTCAAATATCCCACAGTTTCTGCTGGACCCAGTGATTTAGAACATTTACTAGAGGGGTGCCTGACCCTCTCAGTGGGTAGAGGATTCAACTCTTAATCTTGGGGTCACGAGTTCAGGCACATGTTGAGCATAAAATGTTTGCTAGACCCAATTCTTCTAAATTTATACAGATAAAGCAGAAACCTGAGATGCACTTTTACTTTTTCCCCAAAACCTTTAGCAAAAATATTAAGAGGTCAGATTCAAAATCTCATCACCAAAAAGGAATAGCAAAACTTTAGTACAAGGCAATGGCATATTATAACTATACGACACAACAATAAAAAGCAAACAAGTAAACGAAATCCACAATACTACTCAAAGACATTAAAACTGTGCTATATTAGGATTTTTTGGCCAGGCAACACGTGCAAAATGTTTGGCATATTTTAAAGCATGGATATTTTATTGATAATTTTTGGAAATTAGAAAATATACAAATGATTAAAATTCTGGAATTTTTTAAAGTTAAAGTGATTTTATTTTCCATCTAATATTTCTTAATTTTAAAACTACATGGGATTAATTAAAACATCAACGCTTTCAAGAAACAGGGTACAGGGTGTTACACGAGAGTCACCGGCAAAATACATGTGCATAGATGCTGAATACACATAGATGTGTGAAAATACCCATCCTCAAATCATGGTGTCCAGGAAAACATGATCATTGGTTCCAAAATTTCAAATACAAGACACTTAATGGGTTGTGAACAATATCAAGTTGTAAAACTGTATACATCTTTTCAAAGGAATTTTGATAATTAAAATTCAAATATGCCTACTCATGCTGCTTCTATACATACATAAAAATTAAGCAAGGAAAATAATATTGATTTCTGTCTGTGCAGGCACAGAATTATTTTTCTATTGCATTAATTGAACTAGTTTTCATTATAAAATTAGTGATATTTTTGAAATATTTTTCTTTTAATAACTGAAACTCATAAATGGGCCTGCACGTATGAAACAAATGAATAATAGGTTGTTGTTGAATCATTGGGTCTTAAGGCAAAATATGTAACAGTTTTCTGCCTTAGTTTTCTCATTCCAAATGTTGGGATAATAACCCATGCTACACAAATAAAATACCAGATTTAATTTCAAGTATCATAACAACAAGTATTTAGGAAGGAACTTAGTTTTCGATGGCTTAGTGTATAAGATACCACTAAAGCAAAAGTGGAAATTTGAGCTGTTAAATCAATTACTGGTTGTTTCTACATATTGAATGAGTTCATCTAAGGGGCTAGGAAAATGTTTCATGAACATAGAATTATTTTATAAAAACCTGAGAATCATAATTAATCTTGGATATTTATCCAGTGCTAAACAAAAGCAAAGAAAAATTCAGTAACAGCATTAAAATAAACTATTATTTGTGAGTTTTTCTTTTAATAAATGCTTCTGTTTACCACATCCCAAATCCCCTTCTCTCTATATCCTTCAGATAAAGTCTGATTTACTTCTGAGCATGCTGGTGTTTCATCTACAACATTAATCACACCATTTCTTGCAACAAAAATAAAAATAAATTTACTCTTTTAAAACTGTATTATTGAGAAAGAGAAAAGCAGTACCTGACACCCAGGAGCTGGCTTGATACTTCAGCTGGGCTTTATTATTTTCCTGTTGAAAATAATTCACAAAACATCAACATCAGAAAAGATCATTCTGTGACCATGAGGGATCAAGACAAAAACTACAGCATTCTGTAATCATATCTGAATAAAAACAAATGATAAATATTTTCCAAGACACAAAATATCAAACCTCCCCTCTCACAGACAGTAGGAGTGATTACATGATGCATTTTTACAAATTACAGTTTAGCTTCACTTTAGTCTGCCCTCCCTGAGATAAGATTTGTTGAGATACTCAGTTGGAATTGTCTCTGCATCCAAACAGCACCCTATCCAGTGTGAACCCCTGCTTCTGGGGATAGTCTCCAAAACCACCCAACCAAAACCCAAATCCTACCATAAATCCTTTGTAACATTCTCTTACACAGATGACATTAAAAACCGAGTCAAATTTCCACCCAAAGGTTTCAGAAAAAATTAATTTCTATACATTTATCTCGGAAATAAAGGAAAAATACATATATGCTATTTTCAGGGCTAAATCCATCTCTAATGCAAGAACCAAAATACTTTGCTACTGTGTCAGTATGTTTTTATAATGTTCTCTTATATTAGAATTTGATACTCATTTGCTTAAATTATGAAAACATTGTTGCTGATTTATTTTATTCCTTCTATGTGCTCACTTATCTGCTTTCTAGTAATATGGAGAAATGTTTTATGTGATGATTAAATTATTATTATATTATAAGCTTCTTCAGCTCACATACTATATCTAATCTATATGCTTAGTAACCTATGGGATTCTTTTATTGGTGTAACCGTTAACTAAACATTGGAAGTATACCATAAGAAACAGAAGTTGGTTGATGCCTTAAACTAGGAAAAATGAATGCATAGGAGACAAAGAACTATATGATAGTGTATATTCATGATGCTGACAGAAGGAAAGAGCTTGAGCTCAAGTTTGTGCAAGCCTCAGAGTGACAGGAAGACTTGAGAATTGTACAGTTGTAAAGGGGTGTGAAAACTGGCAAAGTATTTGTTAGCAAAAATAAAAAGAAGAAAGGCTCTTGGGTGGCTCAGTCAGCTGTGCTGACAGCTCAGAGCCTGGAGCCAGCTTCAGATTCTGTCTTCCTCTCTTCCTCTCTCGCTCTCAAAAATGGATACACATTAAAAAATTAAAAATAAAGAAAAATAAATGAAAATAAAAATAAAAATAAAAGAGCGACGCCTGGTGTTTCAGTCAGTTAAGCCGCTGACTCTTGGTTTCTACTCAAGTCATGAGTAGAAACTTGAGTAGAAACTCAAGTTTGTGAGTTGAGCCCTGCATCAGAGTCCATGCTGATTGTTGGAGCCTGCTTGGGAATCTCTCTCTTTCTCTCTCTCTCTCAAAAATAAATAAACTTTAAAAAAAAGGTTCCTCATATTGTGCTATAATAATAATAATAATAATAATAATAATAAAATAAATATGGAACATAATGTAATCACTTGAAAACAGTGAAGACATTGATCTAACTAACTGGACCAGATAACTGGTTCATTCTATCTCTTAGTAAAGTGTGATGCTCATTGAAATTGCTGAACATTTAGCTTAATAACTCCAATGACCAGACATGATACAAAAGAGAATATTGAGTCATAATATCAAAAAGAAAATCTTAACCTATTGGGATATTCAGTCAGAATGTTTAAAAAGCAGATTTTTGAGCATAGCAATTATGTGAGAAAAGAGTAAAGATGTTAGGTAGATGATTGGAAGCAAGTGTGATAAATATTTGTTGAGCATTTTAGTTCAATTTCTTTCTTAACACAGAAGGATGCCAATGAATGAAGAGGACATGGAAATAAAAAGAAATTGGAACACAACACAAATAAAAGAATAATTTATTAGCACAGCTCTCATGAAAACTCATCGTTATAATGGTTTGTTTGTTTCATTTAATTCTCATTTCCTGAACAGCTTATACCTTTAGAAACAGTATCATACATTTTTAAAAAAATTATTTACTGTTGAAAATCAAATGGAATATGTGTGCTCTGCCTTAGGCAAATATTTTTGCTCTGCATTTATGCTGAAATAATAATAAAAGTAAACATATATACATAAACACACATACACACACAAGATATAAATATAGATATAGACATTCATTTCCATCCGTTTCATGGCTCATATGATCATGTCACTTATCCCCCAGGCTTCAATTACAAAGCAAAATGTGAGCACTGTAAAAAAATCTTTCTCATTCTTCAAATTACATACGTGAAATAGTTAATTCATCTCCACTGCCTTTTTTTAATTTTAGTATAAAATTGTGGTTTACTTTTTTCAAAAACATAATTTTGAATGTTTTGGAACAACATCGTTTACATTTCAATCATCACAGTGCTTGCTTCTCTATTTTCATTTTTCCAGTGAAATTCATGCTAATCAAATGAATGTTATTCCTGCTGTAAAGCTGACTCACATTTGAAATTACATGTAACAGGCTAATCAAGAAATCACATAGTAAGAACCAATCAATAATATTTTTAGGGTTTTTTTATCCTTTTTTTAACTTGAAATAATTATATTTTCCTATTTTATTAAATAAAATTTTTTTAATGTTTTATTTTTACTTTTGAGAAAAAGACAGTGCGAACAGGAGAGGGGCAAAGAGAGAGAGGGAGACATAGTCTGAAGCAGTCTCCAGGCTCCGAGTTGTCATCACAGAACCGAACATGGGGCTAGAACCTACAAACTGTGTGATCATGACCTGAGCTTAAGTCAAACACTTAACCACTGAGCCATCTAGGTGCCCCAGCATTTTCCTATTTTAAAATGACAACAGTGTATTTTACCATATGTCAGGGAAAACCTAAACTTACAAGCTCCAGTCCAGACAAGTACCTCAAACTGTTGCCAATTTTTTCTCTACAACTCAGATGACGATAAATGTATTATTTATGTTAAGTGGGGAACTACAAGACTACTTCCAAATTCATTATGCTTAAACTGAGGTGAAATTAATAATGCATATAAATATATGTTCTTGTTTAGATAATTTTTAGTCTCTCCCTACTGCATATCTGCACCTCTCACACTGCAAGAAATGTCTGTGCTTTCTTTTTAGGTCCAATAATATTTGTCTTGGCAAGATCTCATCTAACAGAATTAAGATCTGGAAAGTCTGGGAGAAGCTTTTGTTATCAACTACCAGCTCTGCTCTCTGCCCTCAGGAAAGTGATTAACAGCTCAACTTACTCTGTCTTTTCAGGTTCCTATAGAGTTTCAACTTTGACTGAAGGCACCCCTTCCTGCTCTGTTGATTGTCCCTAAAATGAATAAGCAATTCACAGCCTGCAATTTAAGACAGATCTTACAGCTAAAATTCCTCAATGCAGAGATAGAGCAGAAGGGAAGATGTTTAATTTTTACTTTTTGTTTGGAATTTGCTTTTAATATGAGGTAAAAGTCTCTTAACCTCTTAACTGATCCTGGTCTTTGAGTATCCCAATTTTTCTTTTTAACCTATGGGGTGTGATGAATAATTATGTAGTATGGGATACGGAAAGGCATTCCATAATTTCATGCAGAGCTTCAAGTAAACTAAAGGTGTTATATTTATTTAGGTAAACTTATCAATCCAGACTAAAACTTTACTAGTAGATATAACATACCAAGTCATTTTTACCAGTTCTAGATATTTCAAGAAGTTTTAGTGTTTCCAACTTGCCACTTTAAACTGCTGAGTAAATCATTTATCCTGTGGTCCAGAAATATCAATATTATTTCAATTTCCAAATTTATCTCATACAACTTCAACCTTTCTACCAACCCACCCTACATTTGTTTTTTGTGTTTTCAAATAAGCAACATCAGAATAATCAGTAATGTCATAAATTTGTCCCTCTCTATCTGGCATTCAGTGTACCCAAGACAGGAAATAAAATATTTTGAGAATATGGAAACATTATGCTTTGTAAAGCATAGCTGTCACTGTGAAGTAGTATGTATTAAAATATGCATTGTTACTCTCCTCCAAATAAGTTATATCACTTTTATATGCATACATATATACACATGCACACATTTATATCCATATATACCTCAAATATTATGAATTTACTAATTTTTATAGGTCTTTGGTAAAATAATAAATGATCAGCTCTTTAGATGAAGGGTTTTAGAGTCATATGATTTAGATTTTGATCCTAAAGCAATCACTCACTAACAGGTATACCTAATTAGGGTTTCTGTATGTGCCAGGAACGTCCTATTTTCCTGCCAAATCATCATTTACCTTTCTGAATACTCCTGACTGCTCCTGGGAAAGTGATCCTCAAAGTGGATTCTGGGATAGGTGCTCATGTATTTGAGGAGCACAGGTATAGGCTCAAAAAACAAAAGTCAGTTTCTCACTATGGTTGGCATGACTACTGTCACAGCTTGAACAAACAAGCTGAAATAGCATTGGTGTTCTGGAGTTCTTACCAGATCTCAAGTTAATTGTACACCTTTTTTTCTCAGCTTTATTTTTCAAAACATCACGTTGGTTGCATGAAATCTGCAATGGTGAGGATACATACACAAAGGAAATCAGCAAAAACTACAAATCTCAGATCTTTTCCCATCCCAGAAAGCTGATTTATCAATGCACACAACTGGCCTCAGGAAGTTGATGGATTCCTTCTGTCATGGGAACAGTAGTGTTTTGGGGTCATTTAGAAAGTTCATTTAGAAAGTAGTGTTTTGTGCTCATTTAGAAATTTTTGATCATGGATTTGGCTTCCCTGCTTGCAGACCCACCAGTATCATCACTGTGAACTTAGTGCCTTATCTCTTGCTGCCATAATCTATATATGGTGTCATATTTTATTATGAAGAGATCTTACAATAGACTTATGTAAATGAAATCTACTGCTTTTATAAGGAGCCCCATCACCCAGAAGCAACTCAAGCAACAGGTTGAGTGGCCTGATGAACACTTAGTTACTTCCCCTATATTAGAGACAACATTCTGAGGGTTAGGGTATCTACTGGCTGTAGAATTAGGAGGTCTTAAAATAATAGCCAGCATTTGACAGAGCTCTCCTGTTCTCCATAATACACACATCCAAGAATCAAGGAATGTCGTATGTGGCCCATCTCATCAATACAACCAATACCTACTTGAAGAATTTTGATTATTGTCTTTGTGCTTTTGGCCACAGTGAATTTGGAATGCCAGAGGTAAAATGCTTTATTTAACTAGGGACTAAGAATTAGAAGTAAGGACTGTCTTGTGGGCCTCTGATGTGCCAAGCCGATAGTATGGCAAAAAAATAATGAAATTATTGACAAGAAAGTAAGGACAGAAGAAAAACTAGTGTTTCCAAACTTGGCACTCTGTTTCTCCTATCATATGTATACGGTAATTGATATTTAACCTGCGGGAAAACTAAAACTTAGATTGGTTAAAACTTGCCTTTACTTTTTGATTTTATGGTAGATTGGATTGGAGAACATGCTATCAGTTTGTCAATCTGGTCGCTGGGTACAACTGGAGCAAAGTAATTTCTCAATAAATTTTTGTTGAATTAAGAATACACTGTTGGGGGGTGGAACTTGGGTGGCTCAGTCGGTTAAGCATCTGACTTCAGCTCAGGTCATGATCTCGCGGCTCGTGAGTTTGAGTCCTGTGTCGGGTTCTGCAACTCAGAGCCTGGAGTCTGCTTCAGATTCTGCGTCCCTCTCTCACTCTGCCCTTCCCCTGCTCATGCTCTCTCTCTCTCTCTCTCTCAAGAACAAATAAACATTAAAAAATTTTTTTTAATTAAAAAAGGAATACACTATTGGGATGCCTGGGTAGCTCAGTTGCTTAAGGGTCCGACTTCAGTTCAGGTCATGATCTCGGGTCCAAGAGTTAGAGCCCCACATCAAGCTCTGTACTGACAGCTTAAAGCATGGATCCTGCTTCGGATTCTATGTCTCCTTCCTCTCTGCCCCTCCCCTGCTCGCACTCTGTCTCTCTCTGTCTTTCTCAAAATAATAAATAAACATTAAAAAATTTTTAAAAGGAGTACACTATTGCTATTTTTCCAAATCTTAAAGTTTTATTAATTTCATTAATACACTGTGAGCAGCAACAAATACATTTTAATAAAAGGTAAGAAATGATTGTTTTTCATATGCTATTAATAAATTCGACCTGTAGCCCTTCTCTTATATTTTAGACAGTGGCACAAGTTGGGGAGCAATGCTGAATTATATTAAATGGCATTTGCAGTCATCACTATGTTAGAAGCAATAATATAGGACAATTATAATAAAAATGAATGTTGCCATATTCTCACCCACCTGTTTCTCTGTCATAGCACTAGGATTGATGGTGAGCTATATAATTGTGGCCACATCACATCTTTTGTTAACCTGCACAGTGTATTGCAACCTAAGGAAAAAAAATACCTTCAACTTTCCTCCAGTGGTAAATGCATAATGAAGTTGAAAATAAAATGAAGCTCCTTTCAGAGACCTCCTCACCTATTCCTAGTAGCCCAGTTCAAGTTTTTTTTTCTACCATGCATGCTTTAATAACCCGATCCTGTAATTATTGTTTATCATAATTATGGGAGTAGCATGCTATTCTGAGAGCTATTGCATTGAGATACAAAAATGAGGTCCTGACCACCTCATTATTAGAGACCTCATGTTACAACGTGTCACATAAGAGTGTTGCTCTTTTGGTCCAGGCCTGAAGCTGATTTGATAATTAAAAATCTGCTCCCTAAAACATCCCTCCCTCCTTTCCACTGGTATGAATTTTATCTGATACACATGTTCATTTAAAGGTATCTATTTTTTGTTTTTTGGTTTTTTTTTTAGTTACAGAATGGTTTGCAGGGAGGGTTTGCATTAGTGTGGAAATGAGCTACATTTGACTTAGTCTTCCTATTTGCTTATTTCTTAATAAATTATTTGGTGTCCCAGTAATAATGTGCAATTCATAGGAATTAAGTTTTCTCACCTAGTTTAAAAGGTTAGAGTTATGTTAATTTTACATAGTACACTAATGCAAAAAATTTTCAGTGTGATTAAGACAAAGCTTTTGTCTAATAGACCACGAAAGCAAAAACAACAACAACAACAACAACAACAACAACAACAAGAAAACCTGTGGAAATTAAATTCTGTTCTTTGCCCTAGTACTTCCCAAAGTGACATTTGTTTAATTTTAAAATTAGGTTGGGAAAAGATGATCAACACCTTATAAAGTGTTCTGTTTCTGGGTGATGTTAATAAAGATCAGAAAAATCTGCAGTCAAAATAGAAGGATTTAATAGAAGAGTAATTGAACAGAAAGGAACCTTTGGAAGGATGCTAATGAACTTGTAACTAATTGAAAACCTACACGGGGTCAAGTACGCTAATAAATTATTTGGACAAATAATCTCATTTAACCCAGTGCCAGTGCTATCATATCAATGCCATTACCCTGGGAAATGTCTTTAGAAAGATTAAATTACTTACATGAAGTCGAACAAAGTGTCAAAGACAGGACTTGAACTCAAGTCTTTCTAAGTCCCCGGGCAATACTGAGGGAAAGAAAAGATAAAAAGCCACCAGACAGTGGTGCTTTGACTTACTGCTTTGTTCTTAGTTTTGGTAAACATTTACATGAAGAGACATATTAAAGTCTTACAGGGCTTTGGCCTTTTCTTGCTCATACATTTGAGGGTAATAGCTTGAGGAATAAAATCCTCAGGAATTCAATAAAAGTGGCAGCAAATCTCCCTGAACAGGCTGACTCAGGAGATGTTTTACTTTGTGATAAACATTTCTCTCGCCTGAAGCTTTAGAAGTTGTTCCTTGTTGCAGAAGAGCTTCATAAGAACGGAGGTTATGAAATTTCCACCGATTTCTCCCCAAGGTAGGGGTGAGCTTTTATAACTGCTGCATTATAAATGAGGGAAAGAGAAGGGAAAACTGTCCAATGTGTATTCTATAATACATTTACAGAATTTTTAGTAATCACACTTTATTTGTATTGACAAAAATATAAATCTTCAAGTAATATTATGAAGTCCCCATTTGCAAAAGTTGAATCAAGGGTATATAATTTACCTTTTTAAATATAAAGATGAAATTATAATATCGATATGCGCTACCCAAATACATGACATTAAGTTTAAACTAGATGAGGAAGTACTCTTTAAAAATACATATTCATGTGTGTCGTGTAGGACCTAAATGCGACCTTGCAATCATGTCCTGTGATGCTGTTCAGGGAAACTAGAAAGAAAATTGGCAAATCAAGTGGGAACCATATTATTAAGATTTATAATAAATGTCTATATATTAAATCAGAGTTTTGTCTTATGATTCAAGCACATTTCAAATCATGACGTTTATAATATCCAGAGTTTTTATTCCATACAATCTATAATGTTGCATACTTAAAACTGAGCAGAAGTCTTCATCTGAAGTCAAAGGGAGTTTTGTAATTTGAGATTTTGTCTCAAGTGTCACATTAAGAATGATAACTAATATTTACAGAGCACTTACTTGTAAATATCACATATTATGGTATGACTTCAATCAAACTTCTGATGTAAGTGACTTTGGAGGTCACTTAATGTTATAAGCAGAACAATGCTACTCCTCTCCCCACAAAATTTCATGTCCCAATCCCTGGAACCTATGAATATTTTACCTTACACGGAAAAGGAAAATTAAAGTTGAGGATGGAAATAAACTCACTAATGAGCTGATATTATGATAAGGAAATTTTCCTGGATTACTCAGTGGAATTACAAAGGTCCTTGAAAGTAAAAGGCAAAGACAGAGCCAGAATGATGGAGATTCTCTTCCAAGTCAGACAGCAGGCATGAACGTAATAATGCCCACGTGATTCAAGCTGAGTCCCTAGTGCATTTGTTACAAATGCCTCCCCTGTGTCTTTTTATTACTTTATTTTTTTTTACTTTTAAGTTTTTATTTTAATTCCAGTATAGTTAATATGCAGTATGATATTGCTTTCAGGTGTACAATACAATGATTCAACAATTCTATACATCACCCAGTGCTCATCATGACAAGTACATTCTTTAACCCTCCCTCCCCTGTCTTTTATAAAAGCTACTGATTCTAACTTCTCTTCCTATATGCCTGCATATCACACTTTTCATTAATTATCTCTTTACTTTGCTTACTTATTTGTATACCTCATATTGTTCACCAGTGAAAACCCAGTGCCCTGCCCAGTAGTTGCTTCTAAATATTGCTTGAATAAAAAAGAGAAATGCTATCAGAACCAAGAGTGACATTTTACAATCTTCCATTATTGATTTTTCTATTTACCTCGTGCTCATCAAGGCTACTTGCATACTTTTGATTTTTAGTAAGATTACCAGAATAATTTTATTTCATTTAAAATTACAGTGCATTTCATTTTTTTAATATCAACATTTTATTTATTTATCTCTTTAGAGAGAACGAGTGCACAAGCTGGAGAGAGGGGCAGAGGGAGAGATAGATCTTCTTTTAAATTTTTTTGATGTATATTTATTTTTGAGAGACAGAGCATGAGTGGGGAAGGGGCAGAGAGACAGGGAGACACAGAATCAAAGCAACTCCAGGCTCTGAGCTGTCCTGATGTGGGGCTCGAACCCACGAACTGAAAGACCATGACCCAAGCCAAATTTGGACACTCAATCAACTGAGCCACCCAGGTGCCCTGAGGGATAAAGAGAATCCTAAGCAGGCTCCATGATCAGTGCAGAGCCTGATGCAGGGTTTGATACCATAACCCTGGGATCATGACTTGAGCCAAAATCAAGAGTCTGGTGCTCAAGACTGAGCCACCCAGGCACCTTGGAATTACAGCACATTTCTAATAAATTATCCAGACACTTCAATAAAGTTTGTGTTATTTTATTTATTTGTAGGACATATATCCCTGTATTTCAATTGGCTCTAAAACTACTAATACCATAGAGTTGAGAACCAAATGACTATCAGTGATACTTAGGGTGTGTTTGTGTGTGTATTTATAAAGCAAAAAATTAATGTTTTTTCATGTTTAAATTTTCTTAAAATTATATTATGATAAGGAAGCATTATATGATGTTCTAGAATCTTTGATACCAATATTTTTAATGATTTGATTTTTGTACTAATATTTTTAAAGTGTTTTGAGTTTAGTTTTTGAATTACTGATTAAACTTCCATATTTTGAATGTATATGATTGTGGCTTCTTACATTTATGTATCATACATCTAAGGTTATCAGATCATGTGACCAATTATTAAAATGTGTATGTGAGTTTCACTCTAATATATTCTCAAGTTCTAGCAGGAGCTTAGCCAAAACAACAACAAAATCTGGGCTTGGGGAGGGTTTGGCTCTATTCACCTTACCTCTATTAATAATCGTGTTGAAAATTACAATTATGTATTGTATATTATATATAATTACATATTACAATTCTATTTTGTTGAAATAATTTTTGTTTCAAACTCACACGCATATGTAATAAGAAACTCTAATCAAATTATCTTAAAGTGTTTAAGATAATTAATATAATAATGAGTCCTATTCAAAAGTCAGAATCCAATAAGGCACTCATTTTAATCTTGAAAATGACCTATTTGATATATTATCCAGTGGCTGTATTTTATAGTATGTATGTGGCTTTGAATAACACACTAAATTTCAAAAAAAGATTATTACTCCCAACATAAAAATTGCCATATTAATGATCAAATCAATCAATAATAGTATAATCATGCATGTTTTGATTGACATATCAGTTAATTTTATTCTTATCATATTGAAATTCACACATGCTCAATAATGTGTTCTTGGCTAGATCTATAAAATTTAGAGAAATCAAACATACTTATGTTTTACAAATTTACAAAGCATGTATCCAAAATCTTCTATCATTGGGCTATAAAATATTAAAATATCACCTCAACATCCTACAGTAAAAGGAAAAAAAAGGCACAAGGGTCTAAATTTCACAAACAATTTTAGAGAAGAAAAAGTAAAGTACTGTATAAATATTTCAAAGCCAGAAACTAAACTGACTTCATTATTTCTCTTTATATATTTCTATAGTACAAGAATTAATATTCACATTAGCTATCAAATGACTAAACACAATTTTCTCTCTACCTTCTCAGGTTTGGTTACTTTTAAGTCAGTTTACTTACATAGTTTCAATGAGTATGCATTCAAAGTAGAAAAATTAATCTGGAATGTATTGTAATATATGTAAATGTGACATCAGATTATTTTGCACATAGTAAGTACATTATTAGTAAATGCTTGTGAAATACAAATAATACAAATAGACATTGACCTTTGGAAATTAACACTGGTAACTGAACTAAACCAAAATGTTTGAGTAGTGCTTCTTATTACATTACATTCTTATTATTTATTCTTATCTTTTTATGTGAAAACATCTTTCTTCTTCTTAATTATATCCTAAATCTGATACATTGAAATGCAAATATTTTATAAAAGCTATAGAAATATCTAAAATTGAGAATAAATTTGTAGGTAGCCTTGCCCTTTAATGAAACTTTATTTTTAATACTTTTATCTTATGGTTTAAAATGGAATTATATTACAAATTTATTTTTTATTTACATATTTTTGTCCTTAAGAATTAGGATGCTTTACCCTTTAAATGATTGGAATATGTGTAGAAAAGATGAAATAAGACAAAGTAAAGGATGAAGCATTAAGGGATCCTCTGTTGGTCTTCACTGTAGGACAGTAATTATCACTTATCCCTTCCCCCAACCAAAAAAAAAAAAGGTCTGACAGTTATTTTAACTCTGACTTTCAGAATAAACTCCTAGAAATATCTGACAATATGGTTATGCACAGCCCTAAGATAATCTATGCATTTCAGTAATATTATTCATTTCTTCCAGAATGAAATGAACAGTGTCGAATAAATAATGATCATTAGCAGTATGCTACTCTTTAATCTACATATTTTTAAGTCTTTCCCTGAAACGGTGAGCATTAATTCATACCAAGTTGCAATTATGTAACTAAAGGTCAGATCTTCACTAATTTAGATTGAATCCACATGCACAAAGCAGAATGGTCTGGGAAGAGTTCCAACCATAACAATTTGTCAAAAGAATCAAAGCTGTCTGTCTACACGACAATGTGTCTGATATTGCTGATATTTATAGATTTCTGCAAAGGTGTCATGATCCCTAAATTTAGTCTTAGAATATCATTCTTTGGAAGTTCTTAAATATTCTATTTTTTGAGTTTATTCTCATTTTATGTTAATTTTTACAGATTCATAATTTATCATCCTAAATAAGTGTTATTTGTTACATTAAATGTATTCCGACACTCCTTGTATGGCTGTATTATTTATTCAGAAAGACTTTATCAAGTGTATCATTTACTTAGCATTTAAGTCAGTAAGTGACAAAATTTGAAACAAAGCTCAGAAGCGATATGCACAAACATGTTGATCCTGCCATTTTTTCACTATTCCCCACTATTTGCTTGATCTCTCTCTCTTCCTTTCTCTGATCAAATTCCATGCTTAGCCATTATAATCATGCTCTTGCATATTGCTTCCACATTTTGCTTGCTTCTCCTTTTGCTCTATTCCTTTAGCAGAGAGCAGTGGTCTCACTGCACTTTAACTTCCTTCCCACCACAGTGGAAAATGGCTGGGTAAAATACACAAATACGATCATCACCATGAGAAAAGTCTTACAGTATTTCTCTAATCCATTCACTGCCCTTTACTTCAAGATAGCTGTTTCATACTGTTTCTTAAATGCTCAGTACTTCACACGCATTCCCTGACTTTACCGTAAACTAATGACCTTGTCTCCTATTTTACTGAGAAAATCTACTCAGCACATGGATCAATTATGCTACATGGATCTGTATTCACATATTTAGCTCTCATTATCTCTATGGAAAACAATCAGGGAATATTGCAATGACCCTTTTTACTTCAGCCTAACAAAGTATTCCTGTTTTCCTACTAAAGAATATTTTTGGAAAATTTCACCTCTCCTGCATCATTAATTGTTCATTCTTCTGGCATTTATCAGATTAAAAATATGGTGTTACTACTCTAAAGTCCACCAAACCTGTTCTGATTTATCATGGTCCTGGTAAATATAATACTAATTTATCGTTTTTTAATGTATTTATTTACTTTGAGAGAGAGAGAGAGAAAGAGAGAGAGAGACAAAGAGAATGGGTCAGGGAGAGGGACAGAGGGGGAGAGAGAGGGAAAATCCCAAGCAGGCTCCATGCTCAGTGGGGAATCCAACTGATGGGGGGTTGTCTTGATCCCACGACCTCGGGATCAACCTGAGCAGAAATCAAGAGTGGACGCTCAATGACTGAGCCACCCAGGCACCCCTATAATGCTAATCCCTCAATCCTCACCTCACTCAGTTTATCAGCAGCATTTGGCACAGTTGATCTTTTCTTGAAACATCAGTTCATTTGCTTCCAGTCACACCCCCCTGTCCTCATTGTCACTCACCACACTTTCTAACCCCACTCAGTCTTTTTAGATGATATTTCTTTCTGACCTCTACATACCAGATTGCTCTGTCATTTTATTCTTTATCTCTTCTGTTTTTGTCTGCACTTTCACTCCTTCAGTAATTATATTTGGTCTCATGGCTTCTAAGCATCTCAAAATTTAAATGGCTCAGATTGACTGCCTGATCTTCCTGCCCTAAAACAAAACAAAATGATAACAAAACACTTTTTCTACTGCTTGTTTCCCCAGTAACAGACACTAGTAATTGCTGTCTTCTAATTGCACAGGTCCCAAATCCTGAAGTCACAAGTGACTACCTTCCAACAACTCATGTATAATCAATTGACACTTTCTGTTTGCTCTAACCATTAATCCAGAATCCAGATAATTCTCATTATCTTAACTCTTGCTATCATCTTCCACACTGACTTCTTTTACATGGACTTGTACAGTAGCCTTCCTGAAGTTCTCCCTGATTGCATCTTTTTTCCCGTCCTCATCTAACAGACACTAGTCTATTACTTTTAATCGTTAAAAGTTTTGGCCAACCACCCCAAGATGCTTCAATTTTTATCTCTTTCTTACTCAGTAAGATGGCCATGTAACAACAGGATGATATTCTTCATTAGGATGAGATGATAATTCATGAGTATCAATGTGATAATAGCCAGTGGGTCTGGAGTATGACCAAGGCAAAATCACAGTTAAAATTAAAATTAATTATTATAGTTAGCCACAGCAAAAACAGTAAATCAATTGAATCATTTGGTAAGTCAGTCCATCTTGGCCGTCAATCAGAACAGCAGTACGAGACTGGAGGTGGCCAAAGCGTGGCATCACAGCTTTCAAATACAAAGTAAGAGAACAGGTAAATAAGAGAAATAGGTAAACCTAAAGTTAGGAATGAATCAATCACGGGGACACAACTTGAGAATCAGCAATCTGGTTTCTCAACAGAACTCCTCAAAACAATGACAAGTTCTGAAAATAAATAAATAAAGGTAACCCTTTAGCAATTTTTGATGAATAATTTAATTGTTTCCAATATAACATGTTATCATTATGTGTCATTTAGTATTTCAGGTTAGTTTTACTAGTGCCTAATCTTTTATCTTATTATTTATTTATTAAGTAATGTTTCTTTATTTTTGAGAGAGAGAGAAACGGACAGACAGAGTGAGCACGAATAGGACAGGGGGAGAGAGAGGGAGACATAGAATCTGAAGCAAGCTCCAGGCTCTGAGCTATCAGTATAAAGCCCCACTTGGGGCTCAAACTCACAAACGGTGAGATCATGACCTGAGCCAAAGTCGGACGCTCAACTGACTGAGCCACCCAGGCGCCCCACTAATGCTTAATCTTTTAATTACTCTGGTAAATACTGGAAATTTCAAATTTGTAGTGGAATACATATTAAAGGTTATTTAAGCCCAAATTGTCATCTCACATGTAAAGAGTGCCTTCTCTCTCTTTTCCTCATTAACATGTCACTGAAGTAAAATGTATGTAGGAAAAACATTCATGTAATAAGTTAACAGCTTACTGGATTTTCATAAGTTAGATATACTCATATAACATTCAAGTGAAAAAAAATGCCAGAAACCCCTGTTTTGCTCATTTCCAAATGCTAACTGCCAAAGCCTTCCACCACCTCGACTTCCTACAGCATAAATCAGCTCTCCTTTTACTTTACATAAATGGGGTCGTAGATGGTCTGCTGCTTTTTTGTAATATTATATTTGTATCATTTGCACATTTGCATGTATTTGTGTGTTATTCATTTTTATTGTGAAGAAGTGTTACATTGTATGATTTATTTCTTTTTTTTCAAAATTTTATTTAAATTTAGTTAGTTAACATGCTGTGCAATATTGGTTTCAGAAGTAGAATTCAGTGATTCATCACTTACATACAACACCCAGTGCTCATCACAAGTGCCCTCCTTAACCCTCATCACCCACCTAGCCCATCCCCTACCCATCTCCCTCCATCAGTTTGTTCTCTATCTTTAATAGTTTCTCATGGTTTTTTTCCCACTCTCTTTTTTTTCTCCCTGCTCCCATATGTCATTCTGTTTTGTTTCTTAAATATGAGTGAAATCATGTGGTATTTGTCTTTCTCTGATTGACTTATTTCACTTAGCATAACACATTCTAGCATCCACATCATTGCAAATGGCAACATTTCATTCTTTTTGATGGTTGAGTTATATGTATGTATATATACATACATACATACATACATACATACATACATACATACTGATGGATAAAGGAGATGTGATCACATCCCCTTTATCCATCAGTCAGTGGATATTTGGGCTCTCTCCATAGCTTGGCTCTCAGTTGTGTGATTATTGATTCATATTTAGCTTGTTCCCTTTGTGGGACTAGTATAAGTAGTGTTATTTTAAATAACTTAGAACATATCTATTTTAATTCTACATATAACTTAAACTTCCAAACATAAGATCCTTAAAACAATGTTTAAAGTTATTATTATATCTATCTTTATGATGTTCCTTTCTCCTATAAGTACTTCCATGTTTCTTTCTGGTACCATTTCATTGTTACTAAAGACCTACTTAAATGTTTCATTTATTGTCATCCTACAGACAACAAAGCCACTCATTGTGGGCTTCAAATATGTTTCAATTATATCTCAATTTAAGTAAGTAAATAAATGAATAAAATATATATGTGCTCCATTTTTATAGAGAGAGTTTATTTTGTTGAGCATTTAATTTAAACTAGTGAGTATTTTATTTCAGCGTGGGAGGTGGGTCAAATAGGTAATGGGGATTTAGAAGTGCACTTGTAAAGAGCACAGGGTGTTGTGTTGGCTTGGTTTTTAAGTTTTTATTTAAATTCCAGTTAGTTAACATACAGTGTATTATTGATTTCAGGTATAGAATTTAGGGATTCAACACTTACATATAACACAATCTGCTCATCACAGCAAGTGTCCTCCTTAATCGACATCACCTATTTAACCTATCCCCCCACCCACCTCCCCTCTAGTGACCATCGGTTTGTTCTCCGTTTGTTAAGAGTCTGTTTCTTGATTTTCTTCTCTTCCCTCCACCCCCATGTTCATTTGTTTTGTTTCTTAAATTTCACACATGAGTGAAATCATATGGTATTTGCCTTTCCCTGACTGACTTATTTCACTTGGCATAATACTCTCTGTATCCATGTAATTACAAATGGCAAGATTTCATTCTTTTTGATGCCTGAGTAATATTCCATTGTATATATGCCACATAATTCTTTATCCATTCGTCATACTTTTTATATAATTTGGCTATTGTTGATAATGCTGCTATAAACATGGAGATGCATGTATCCCTTAGAATTAGTATTTTTGTATCCATTGGGTAAGTACCTAGTAGTGCAATGCCTGGATAGTAGAATAATTCTGTTTTTAACTTCTTGTGCAACCTCCATACTTTTTTCAAGAGTCACTGTACCAGTTTGCATTTCCACCAATAGCGTAAGAATGTCCCCCTTTCTCCACATCCTAGCCAACACCTATTGTTCCTTGTGTTGTTAATTTTACCCATTTTGACAGGTGTGAGATAATATCTCATTGTATTTTGATTTGTATTTTCCTGATGAACAATGATGTTGAGCATCTTTTCATGGGTCTGTTGGCCATCTATATGTCTTCTTTGGAAAAATGTCCATTCATGTGTTCTGCATGGTTTTTAATTGGATTATTCATTTTGGGGGTGTTGACTTATATAAGTTCTTTATATATTTTGGATACTAACTCTTTATCAGGTATGTCATCTGCAAATATCTTCTCTTATTCTGTAGGTTGCCCTTTAGTTTTGTTGATTGATTCCTTTGCTAGGCAGAAATTTTTAATTTTGATGAGGTCTCATTAATTTATTTTTGCTTTTGTTTCCCTTGCTCAGGAATGTGTCTATTAAGAAGTTGCTATGGCCAATGTCAGAGAAGCTTGTGTTGTCTTCTGTGATTTTTATGCTTTCAGGTCTCACATTTAAGTCTAATCCATTTTGAATTTATTTTTGTGTATGGTGTAAGAAAGTGGTTAAGTTTCATTTTTTATATGCTTCTGTCCAGTTTTCCTAACACCATTTTTTGAAGAAACTGTCTTTTTCCCATTTGGATATTTTTTCCTGCTTTGTCGAAGACTAATTGACCATATAATTGTGGGTTCATTTCTGAGTTTTCTATTATGTTCCATTGATCTATGTGTCTGTTTTTGTGCCAGTACCATATTGTCTTGATCACTGAAGCTTTGTAATATAACTTGAAGTGTGGAATTGTGATATCTCTAGCTTCGCTTTTCTTTTTCAAGATTGCTTTGGCTATTTGGGGTCTTTTCTGGTTCCATATCAATTTTAGGATTGCCTGTTCTAGTTCTGTAAAAAATCCTGGTGATATTTTGATAGGGATTGAATTAAATGTGTGGATTGCTTTGGGTGGTGTAAACATTTTAACGATATTTGTTCTTCCAATAAGTGAACATGGAATGTCTTTCCATTTCTTTATGTTTTCTTCAATTTTGTTCATCATTGTTTTATAGATTTCAGAGTACAGATAGATATTTTACCTGTTTGGTTAGGTTTATTTCTAAGTATTTTAAAATTTTTGGTGCAATTGTAAATGGGATTGATTCCTTTACTGAATTTGTTTAACAGTTCTAGCTGTTGTTTGGTGGAGTTTTTCAGGTTTTCTATATAGATTATCATGTCATCTGCAAATAGTGAAAGTTTGACTTCTTCCTTGCTTTTGGTCTTTCCTTTCTACTCCATGAGTCCTCTTTAATATTTCTTGCAGGGCTGGCATAGGGGTTTGGGAAACTCTCTTTTTCTATTCTGAATGACAGACATGCTGGGTAGAGTGTTCGTGGCTGCAGATTTTTCCCATTCAGCACATTGAATATATCATGCCATGCACTTCTGGCCTGCAAAGTTTTTGCTAACAGATCTACAGCTAGCTTTATGGGTTTTTCCTTGTAAGTTAGGACTTCTTTTGTCTTGCTGCTTTTAGGATTTTTTCTTTATCACTACGTTTTGCAAATTTAATTACAATATGTCTTGGTATTCCCTGCTGTTGTTGATTTTGATAGGAGTTCTCTTGCCTCCTGCATCTGGATGTCTGTTTCCTTCCCCAAACTAGGGAAGTTTTCAGCTATTATTTCCTAATATAAATTTCTTGCCCTCTTTTCTCTCTCTCTTCTCCTGGTACTCTTATGATATAAATGTTATTATGTTTGGTGGAGTTACTGAATTCCCTAAGTCTATTCTCATGTTCCTTAATTGTTCTTTCTTTTTTTTCCTCCTTTATCATTTTCCATTAGTTTATCTTCTATATCACTTATCCATTCCTCTGCTTCTTCCATCCTTGTGATATTACATCTAATCTGTTTTGAATCTCAATTATTCCATTTTTCATTTCTAATTGTTTTTTGTTTATCTCTATTATCTGTGCAGTAAGCGTCTCCCTGAAGTCTTCCATTCTTTTCTCAAGCCAAGTGAGTATTATAGTTGCTTTAAATTCTCCATTGGGCGTATTACTTATACGTTTCACTTAGATCTCTGGCCTAAGTATTTTACCTTATCTTGTCCTTTCATTTGGGATAAATTACTCCATCTTGGCATTTTATCTAAGTATCTGCCTTCTCTCTGTGTTGGAAAAGCCCATTATTTTTCATGCCCCTAAAATTAATGGCTTTATGAAGAAAAGATCATATAGTGTCCAGGGCCTGGAGCTTCAGGGAGTGACTCTGGGGTGTGCTGTGTCCACTGGGCTGTGGTTTTTTGCCTGCTTTGTCCTTCATGCCAGTTGTTTGTGGAAGCTCTTCTTGCTTTCAGTGGGCAGTGTTTGGTCCTTGGGCAAAAAATAACAAGTTTTAGCTAGGTGTGTTCTGGTCTGCTTGTTAAATGAGACCTGATACTACTTGCACTAAAACTAGAGTCCTGTAGAACTTTCTGGATGGGCGATATGGTGTGGGCAAGGGTTTCTGCTGGTCTTCTGGGGTAGGGGCCCACTGTGCTGAGCCTGATGCAAGCCTGACTGAGTAGGGTAGCACTGCTAGAACGCAGGGTCATGGGACCTGGTGTAAGCAGGGTAGGCAGTCAGTGTTGGTGCTGTGCTGCTTACTGCAGGTGGCTCTGTATCTATGCTGAAGAGTGGTGCAGGGAAATGGCACCAGCCACCAACTTTGTCCCCAAAGAAGTATCTCCATACTCACTGCCTCTCAGGGAAGCACTCTGAAAACAGTGAATAATCTCCCCTGTGTGTCCCAGCTGTTTTCAGATCACTGTTTCCATGTCTGTCTCTGGGTTGTGTGCCTGCCTTCTCTCCTGAAGCAGTGCAGTGCTCTCCAGACTGCATCCCAGCCAAGCTTGCTGACTTTTAAAACTCCAGGTTTTAGGAACTTGGTAGAGTGGGAGAGTGCAATGGTGTTCTGAGGGAGGGTCTTGCTGAGCTGGGACTTAGGGATGATTGGCCAGGAAGAGCAGTCACTGCAGAGCACTGGGGCATGGAACTTGGAGCAAACATGCTAGGAAGCCAGGATCAGGCCTAACTGCCCTTGGAAAGTGGTTCTGTGTTTATGCTGAGGGGCAGGTGAGGGAAATGGTGCCCACAAGTTCCTTTGTCCCCAGACAAGCATCTCTGTGAACACTACATCCCAGGGATTCACTCCAAGAAGAGCAAACAATCTCTCCACTGTATGTACCAGGAATTATTCAGATTGTTGTTTCCACATCTTCTGCTTTCAAGTTGTTTGCCTGCCTTCTCTCCAGGAGTAGAGCAGGACCCACAGGGGTCTCTACCAGCCAAGCCTGCCAACCCCTAAAACTCTAGTCTTCAAGCCCTGCTGGTTGCAAGAACCCACAAAAATCAGCCCCTCTCATTTCTCCAGCCAATAGCTTTGGTGAAGTGTTCTCCTTGTGTGTCCTGCTACGTGCTCCTCTCTCATCTTTCTTCAGGACCAGGGCTCCCTCCCCTCTGCAGCACCCTATATCCATTTCTCCCCCAAACAATATTTCTGCACTTCCTGACTTTCTCATGGTGGCCTCTTCTCTCCTTCTGGTTGTGGAGACTGTTTAGCCAGTCCTCAGGTCAATCTCTGGCATGTTCAGAATGATTTGATAGTTATCTAGCAATGTCCCAGAGACCAGGCAAGCCTAGGGTCCTCCTACTATGCCACCATCTTAGCTTCTCCCCTTGAAGTGTTGAATCACTATATTGTACACCTGAAGCTAATATTGCACTGTATGGTTCTAATTGGAATTTAAATAAAACCTCAAAAAATATAAAGGTATCATTCCATTGATTTTTATTTTCCATAAATTCTGTTACTAAGTTAACTGTTAATTATAATTTTCTTCCTTTGTGTGGTGTCTAAATGGCGTGTCTCTTGTTTGGATGAGGGCCCCCAAATGTGAGGCAACCATCAAATGGAAGCCAGTGGGGTAAGAAATGAAATAATTAATATAAGGCAGAACAAAGGAGATGGAAGTTTATGGAATATACTTTGGAATATACCTTATATTATGGAATATAAGGGAGCAGTGGGAAGGAAAGCAGAGAAGACGCTATCTGCAAGGAGGCAGTGGGTGAGAGCTGTTCTTAAAGGGGGAAAATGAGGAGGCATGGCAATGCATGGATCGTCCCCTTTTTGGTAACTGTGCCTAGCTCTAAGTAGCCCATTGGTTAATTAGGGCATATGAATATTTTTGACTGGGTCGCCTGACTCCCTGTCTGTATTCAGCCTGGGGAGTAGCTGTGGGCCCTTTCTACATTCCATCACTCAGGCCTGTTTGCCTAAACGTGGCTTCTACACTTTGGAAATAATGCATCTTTTTCTAGACCAAGTTCTGAATCTCAGTCTCTTAGCTTATAATTTATTAAGCCTAAAACTACAATCTATAAATACCTGAAAGGTAGACATACAGCTGCTAATACTTATATCACTTATTAATGGTTCAGAATGTTTTCTTTCTATTTTCTAGTCCCTATAGTGTTTGATTCTATAGCACTTCTACTTTTAAAATTGGAACTTTGTAATATATTTTGCTTTCTTAGTTGTTCTCATTAGGGACATTTGCATGTTGCAAACTATTCCATTCTATGAGTATGCAGATTTTATATGTATTTATGTAGGGAGAATCTGTGTGTATTTGCATATATGTGTTATCTTCCAACAAGGATAAACTAAAATGAACATCCATTATTCTTGCTACTCCTTCCCTATTCACCTCCTTCTCATAATCTTATTATAACTTTCTTCTGAGGAAACTTCCATTTATATAGGATTTCAGTAAAGTTTCATACAACAGTTACTTTCACTCCAAGAGAAGAACAGATAACTTAGACCTAAACCAAATAATGTATCTGAGATACAAGATTTTTAATGGAGTTTTGGAGGAGAGATTCAAACTCTTAACTGCTAGATCTAAGTTTCAGCAGATAAAATTCCTGAAGCAGCAATATCTTTTTAGCACATGATGGTGGAAAGTGAACTCAGCACAGCAACGAGACAAGAAAGAGAAAGGAAGTAACAAGATCTTGATAACACCATTTGAGCTCTAGATCTGAGAATCCCCATCCTTGGAATTTTATTCTTACTAGACTCAATATACTTCCTGTTTTGTTTGTTTGTTTGTTTGTTTGTTTGTTTGTTTTTTCATTTTTTTTACACAGTTTGAGTCAGATGTTCTATCACTTTCAACAGAAAAGGTCTTAATTAACTAATACAGTCAATACACAACTTTTTTTAAGACACTATTATTTGGGTGTCTTTAAATTTTTCTACTTTGAAAGTAAATACTATCTTCAGGTTGGATTTTCTTTTTTTCTTTTTTTTTTTTAACATTTTATTTATTTTTGAGACAGAGAGAGACATAGCATGAACGGGGGGGGGGCAGAGAGAGAGGGAGACACAGAATCGGAAGCAGGCTCCAGACTCTGAGCCATCAGCCCAGAGCCCGACGTGGGGCTCGAACTCACGGACTGCGAGATCGTGACCTGAGCCGAAGTCGGACGCTTAACCGACTGAGCCACCCAGGCGCCCCAGGTTGGATTTTCTAGATTCATTATTTTGCTAACAGTGATTTAATTAGGATTCTATAAATGTTTATAATAATAAATTTTTCACCAGAATTAAAAATAATACAAAGGTAAGTAAAAAAACATGATTCATTTTATAAATTTGTTTCTCCTGTGATAATTCCTACAGATAAGTATAAAAGTCAGGGAATATTTCCTTATAAATTTATAACGTAATGCAACTTATAATTCCATAATATATTTTTGTAGGAGAAATGTGCTTATTCTGAGATTAATATGTATTCACATTGACGGTCAGTAACCATATATTATGTATGTACTAATATTGTAATTAGTTTGGCATATCTTTCTGAAGACTTGTAATTCTCTTTAACAATATTTTATTTACAACTACTTACACATTTATGTTAATTATTTGAACATGCAGTCTTCATAATGAGGTTCTCTGCAGTGATTAGAAAATAATTTGAATAGGCTATAAATAATTAAAGGGTAATCCCTACTATTTTAATTGACATAATTTTTTGACGATTAAAAGCACTGAGGGATGCCTGGGTGGCTCATTTGGTTGAGCAGCCAACTCTTGATTTCAGCCATCATCTCAGGTCATGATCACAGTGTCAGGGTCCATGCTGAGCATGCAGCTTTTTGCTTGGGATTTCGTTTTTCTTTTTCTTTCCTTCTGCCCCTCCCCTGCTTGTGCTCTTTCTCTTTCTCTTTGTCTCTCTTTCTTAAATAAATAAATAATAAATAAATGCACTGCAAATACAAGGATATTTTGAACACAAAGATTGAAAAACAATGAACATCTGTAAACTTCGACTACCCAAAGATCTTAAAATTTTTAAGTTGGAAACAGCACAAATTAAGGTCTCTGAAAAACCGTCTTAAATATAAAACCAATTGAAAACCAATATATCCTAAGGATCTAAAAACCATATTAAATTCCACTGAGTCCACATAGTGAAGTACAAATGTTTTCTTTAATAGAAATCTATTGCAGAGTAAATTTAATCTCACTTTTCACGTTATACACAGATTTAAAAAAATATTTTTCCAAAAAAAATGATGAATTTGATGCGACTTTTGTTAATTCCACTTCTGTGCTATATTGGAAGGCTAAGATAAAAGTCTTTAAATGAGTCAATCTTTTTTATAAGCATTAATCAGATTTACCTGAAGATATTTTTAAATGTGTAAACATGGATATCTCCATACACTTTAAAATTCAAAAGAGAGTTTGGAAGTCATGATTGGTTGTAAACCACTGATTAAGCTATTGATTACTAAGACTGAGTTTCCAAACAGTGAGCTATACTGTCCTTGGCTATTAAAAATAAATAAATAAAAATTGGGCATTCGAATACTAACTCTGGCAAAATCTATCTTCACTTTTGCTTACATTTCCCCCAGCCACCTGTCCTGACCTCTGCAGGAAGAAAGTGTCTATTGTCCTGTGGTTAAGACTGCAAACAGTGGAGCCAAATGTCTAGTTTGTGTAACAGTCCTACTGCTCAATTACTATGAAATCATGTGTGAGTTACCAAAACCTCTTTACCTTTCAGTTTCTTCCCCTGTATTTCAGTTTAGTAAATAGTACCTACCTAATAGCATTGTTGTAATGATTCAATAAGTGAAAAAGTGATCAGAATAGTGCCTCCCATGCAAGGGCACAATAAATTAAGTGTTGAGATGTCTTCGCTTGATAATTACTGATTTCACCCTCCGACATTTACATTTTGATTTCCTAAAAACACAACATGAAAATTTCTCAAAATATTTATTTGATTGAAGAACTTATGCTAGTTAATTATCCTCTAATTGGTATGAAAATATGTTTTAGTAAAAATCTCTTATGCTGTACCTATCCCAGACACTAGCTCTCTTTTTCCAAAATTACTATTCAGGAAAGTTAAGTAAGGCAGAAGTGCCTAATATAATAGCTAGTAGACATTATTAATCCTCTCAATAATTGGTATTGACTCCATCCCTAGAGAAACTCAAAGGAAATAAAGACATTAAAGGGTTATAGTTGGAGGTAGCAAGGAAGGAAGGCATAGGGCATATAAAATGTGTAAAATTGCAACACGGGTAAAGTGCCTATGACTTCACCAAACACTGACATGGATAAATGGTAAAAAAATAAAACCAGGGGCACCTGGGTAGCTCAGTCAGTTGAGCGTCCGACTTTGGCTCAGGTCATGATCTCGTGGTTCATGAGTTCCAGCTCCACGTCGGGCTCTGTGCTGACAGCATAGAGCCTGGACCCTGGTTCGGATTCTGTGTCTCCCTCTCTCTCTGCTCCTCCCCCGCTCATGCTCTGTCCCTTTCTCTCCTTCAAAAATAAATTTTAAAAAAATTTAAAAAAATAAAATAAAACCAAAACCAGGTACCAAACAAAACACAAGACACATATATTCAGGATATTGCCGGAAATTGTCTTATGTTAAATGTGTGAAGGTGAGTGAAAGGATAGAGTTAACTTGTGACTAGACTGTGGTGGTTCCCAGCTTATCACCAGGGATGCCTGGAACTCTGGTGTTGACCTGTGGCCAGGAGTGGGATGAAATACCAGATAGTACTTACAAAATGTTGTTTATGCCCAAATTATTCCCCAAAATACTCTGAACCAGCTCATATACATCGTTTATTGAAAATGTATAGAGGCAACTAGGGGGCTCAGTCAGTTTGGGTTCATGGGATCGAGATCCGCATCAGGCTCCTTGCTGGCAGTGTGGAGACTGCTTGGGATTCTCTTTGCCTCTCTGCTCCTCCCCTGATTGTACATGCATGCTCTTTCTCTCTCTCTCTCTCTCTCTCTCTCACTCTCTCAAAGTAAATAAATACACATTAAAAAAGAAAGAAAGAAAATGTATAGATCAATGAGGGCTTATACCCTGGCTTAGTCAGTAACACAGCCTGGTTTTGAATATGTGGTCAGTGGAGCATAAAAGGCTGCTGGGTAAATTTAAACCTTGGCTCTCTGTGTCAAGTATCTCTTATATAACTTGGTGCATCTTATTCTACTAAGGAAAATCCTTGTAAGGTGCACCTGGAATTCTCAGACCTGTTTTTGTGCTTTCTCTTTCCTTCCATACAGTATTCCTGCCTTTGTGAGAATATTTACGGAAATTCAAGAGTTCTTTCAATATGCCAACCTGTGTAATTATTGTAGTTATTTGAACAGGAAAATTGAAATGAACTTTAGGTCCATAATCTACATGATGGCTAGGACTTTGTTTGAGAGAAAGAATGATGAATATCCAGGAGATGAAGAACCTCAGATGCCAGACAATAATCTAGGCCATAATGGTGTCAAGACATTCAAACATTGTGACCCCGGGTGGAAGGATAAGCATTTCATGGAGATTTGAGGTAGATCCAGAGATAGGAAAATGGCTAGGCGGATTACTAAAGAAATTCAAACAGAGCAAAAACCAGCCAAGAACGTGGTACCTTGGCTTCTTTTGGCACCTCTGGAAAAAATTAAAGTAACTTAGAGCCAAGAGCTCCCAGATCTACCAAATTACACCAATGATCCTATCAGTAAAGATTATTGGAATGGCAGGACATGCCACTAGGCACAATCAAAAGAAGGACATACTCAGTCAAAGCTGCTTTAAGTCAATTTGTAAATGATATGAGTTACTTCTTAGTGAGACTCTACTGGAATAGATTTTTACATTGGCGAGATTACTCTTTCCCTTTCATTTAATACCACTAAATGAGGGGGGATATTTGACTCACTCAGCATTCTCAATTAGCAGCATAACTGTGAATAAGTAGACAAACAAAATGCCAATCTATTGAGCTGGATAAAGTAGGAAAACATAAAATATAACTTGGCAAGGCTATTTAGCCAAGTGTATCCATGGATACCAAACTTGAACCTTTCTTTGAGGAGTTTTTTATTGTGTTTGTTGCAGCACATATTAGGTCCGGAGTTGGAGAGAGAAAGAGAGGCAGATAAAGCAAGAGAGATGTATATTGCTCTAATGCATCTAATAACCAAAGTGGCTTATGATATCTTAGGTTTGGGTACATCAAGCATTCCACGTGATTTAGGAAACAGTATGAGTGACAGCAGAGAGAAGGTGTGGTAAACTGAGATATAGTAAAAGTAAATATAAATGTACGTATTACTGCAAAATAACTTTTTATATTATGCTAATCAGTTTGGAATTTAGTAAAATTACCGAGGGGAGATATTAAAAACCTTTTAGTAATATAGTGATAAAATTCGAATTGTCCTTTAAAATAAATGGATGGAGGGGTGCCTGGGTGGCTCAGTCAGTTGAGTGTCCGGTCATGATCTCACAGTCTGTGAGTTTGAGCCCCACGTCAGGCTCTGTGCTGACAGCTCGGAGCCTGGAGCCTGCTTCTGTGTCTCCCTCTCTCTCTGCCCCTCCCCTGCTCATGCTCTCTCTCACTCTCAAAAATGAATAAATATTTAAAAAAAATAAAATAAATGAATGGAGGGTAGAAAGCAGAGAAATATTGACAGGAGGGGTATCAATTATCAAACTATTGTAATATTTCAGACCAAAAGAGGAGACAGAAATTATGTAATTACAATAGCAGTCGCCTGTATGGAAAGTTTAGACAGGTACTGTGAGTGTACGAACAATGGGGATTGGTGTTGAGAGGTATGGAAGGAGAGAGAGAAAGTAAAGCCAATTTTTGGGTGCCTGGTTTGGATAATAGAGAATTTGCTAAACAGAAAGTAGATTTGAAAGTGTCATTATACATGCTTAATTAATTAGGCAACTAAAGTTTAAAAGTTTAAATTATTAGTTTGACACACATTTAGTAAGGTTTAATAATAAAGAGTGTAGTTCTGTTAAACTACAAATTCTATGTTTGTCCAATGCGCCAGGAGGGAGAGAGCTCTAAAAACGAGAAACAGCTAAATTTTAATGGGATCCTTCTCTCAAACATCTCTACTCATGTTACTTAAAATTTATGATCTCTGAATTTTTTTCATTTTTTAGAATAACAGCTATATTTGAATTTATAAGAATCTCCTTGTAATATATAAATATTAAGTAGTTACCATGTAGTTGCCTGTTAAAGATTAAGTAGTTACGACGTAGGTGCCTGTTAATCTGACTTAGCTTATTTAAATAGCTTTATTTAGATCATTTTGGTGATATGAGATTCTCTATGAAAATTGGAATTGAAATGATCTACAATGGTAATAAAGTGCGAAATAGGCAAATATGAAAGAATGGAGGATGTGATGGCAGAGTAAGAACTTTTATCCATCTCATATTGGCACAGTTCAGACTTTATAATTTTCTTTTTGTTTAGACTTTTTAAAAGTTTATTTACTTATTTTGAGAGAGAGAGAGAGAGACAGTGTGAACAGGGAAGGGGCAGAGAGAGAATAGAGAGAGAATTCCAAGCAGGCTCCTCAACTCAGTGTGGAGTCCATTGGCACAGTTGTGAGATCAAGACCCGAGACAATATCAAGAGTCGGGCGCTGAACCCACTGAGCAACCCAGGCACACTGAGACTTAATGTTTTTCTAGATTTTCCCTTTACGCCATCCATGCTTGTTTTCACCTTAAGATCTTTACGTTGTAAGTCCTTCTGCCTAGAAAAATTCATCACCAGATTTTCACATGAGCTAGCTAAAGGTGGGGCTATAGTTAATACTATATATTAACATTATTCAGGTTTCAGCTCAATTATTGGTTTCTTATTACTCAAACCAAATCCACACCCACTGCTCTCATCTTATGCCATTGTACCAACAGCACCTACAAAGATGCTAGACTAACACAAAAATCTTAATAATTGTTGAATAATTGAAAAAGAGAAAATTATATTTTTTTTGCAAAAATAATTGTCATTTGCTGATACCAAGAACTCAGTGAATTTTGGGTGATGTGTTATTTGATATTTTAATATGCCAACATGTACTTTGAGCCTAAAAAAATATCAAGAAGCCAGGCTTTGGAAATTTATATATTTAGGACAAAATATTGTTTGTAAAACATGACGCGATTATATAATTTTTTGTAACTCAATTTCCGTGCCTGTAAAAAGGGAGTATTTGATAGAAGTTTTGTGATAATTAAATGAAATACCTGACAGGGTAACTATAATGGCCAAAATGCAACTAACCCTAACTTTAACCCTTTCCATCTCTGACTCAAGATTGGACAACTATCTATAATTTAAAACAATGCAGCTGCAGGAAAATTAACCTTTAATTTAATCAGTCTTAAAATAGATTTTGTAATGGTTATTTTGAAATGGTGTTTTTCTTAAATTTAACTTTCTATGCCTTTTTATAATATACTTCTTCAAAACTAAATTGATCTTTTCCCTTTACCATTCTTCCCTTCCAAGATTTTAGAAATCCATTTATTTTTCTCCTGGGATAAAATATTTCTAACATGTAAACAGAATGGGATCTCTATACTGTCAGTTTAATGAAACAATCATTTATTAAGTTTAGGAAGTGTATTAAAGTTTCTTAGTTAATTGGATGTTGTCTATGCTTTGGATTTGGACTTGGAAGGTGGAAGGGTGAGCGGCTCCCAGAGAAGTGTAATTAATTGTGGCGCTGGGTGTTCAGCTGGAAATTAATGCGCGGGTTCTACGGTCAATCTGTAACAATCTCAGGCACCGGTTTCAATTTTCTTTGAATCACCTATAAATTAAAGCACTCATTCTGGTTGTTTGTACATGATGAAGATTTGTGAAATTATTTAAATAATTATTACTGAAGTACAGTTCAATTATTACTTGATGTACACCATGATTTGAGAGAAATTCTTTTAGAAAATACTAAATGAATTAATTGGAAAACTGTCTTTTCCAGTTTAGGACCCTGGGATTTAAATCAATTAAAAATAAATAGTGTGTTTTACATTTGTAGCAGCTTTATGTCCTCTAAATTTGAAATATAATGATTCCACTTAGCTCCGTAATATTTGCAAATACACTTTTTAGACTTTTTATACACTCTCTAGGGAGAGGGCACAACACATCAAATTTTAAATGCACAGCTAAGAATCACTGTCAGGGTGAACCTGTTACGGATGAATCGTATTGATTCTTTCAGGTGTGCAAGGAGAGTGTTTAATTATTTTGCCATTGTTAAGCAGTAAAGCAATAGTACTTCATTTTTTTTTAAATTTTCACTATACAGGTTAGTATTATCATTTCTAATTTGTAAAACAAAACAAAAAAAATTACAGTGCTTGTTTGACTGTCCTAACCATACCAGGTATCTCTTGTCCTGCTTACAGAGTTCATTGGATTTAATTTCTGAAAGAATAATCAGATATCTTTTAACAAACAGAACATAAGTAGAAATAAATTAGATAAAGAGTTGTCTAAGATATGATTTTTCTTTCAATAGTAAAACATGAAATCACAATACACGCACAAAGGAAGCATTTACATTTTAAAATAAGTCATAATTAACAAAACCAAGGTGCTTTATGAAATAAACAGTTGCATTTACACACTTGTCTCTCAATTTTAAGTTTGCCTTCTTTATTGATTTGTTTGTTTATTTATGTGTTTGTTTACTTATTTTGAGAGGAAAGAGCAGAGAGAGAAGGAGAGAATCCCAAACAGGTTCCGCACTGTCAGCACAGAGCCCAACATGGGGCTCGAACTGACAAGCCACGAGATCATGACCTGAGCCAAAATCAAGAATCGGTTGCTTAACTGACTGAGCCACCCAGGTGCCCTGAATTTGCCTCCTTTTGACATCACAACACCATCATCTGCAGAATTCTTCTGTGAACATGATAGTTTCAACTCCACAGGTGCAGAAATAGCAATGACTCACTACAATTCCCACATTTAATTGACAATTTTATATTTTCTGGTTCTTAGTGTGTTAAAGCTTGATTAAAGAATATTAGACTCGGATCATACCACAGCCTACACAAAGACGAAATAATTTCTTTTTAAATTTTTTTCTGATCAAGAGTTCTATGCTCATTTCATGTTTATTCTAAATGTTTGCATTTTCTGACAGAGATCAATGCCCTTATTTTTAGTGAATGCACATACCAAATGCAAATTAGACAATTCAACAACTTGGAATACATCTAGTATCTTAGATACAGCATTCTTCATGGAAATATATAATTCCAGGGAATAAAAGAAAAACAAACATGAAAATATCAAAAGGTAGTTCACCATGTCCTGGGTGCATTTCCAGCAATTGCAATCTCTTTTCCTTTACTTTTCTACCAATTTTTTAGTAGGAGTACATGTACTTGTAGTAAACACAATAGATTAAACAAATATTTATGCAATCTGCCTCTCACAAAGCCCCACTCAAATCATAAAGGAATAGTTAATGAATACATGCATAAAGATAATGGAAATGGAAGAGTGAATGACAGCAACAAAATTTGAAAGGCAGGAAGAAAACAGGCAAGGTGCCATTGACGAACAAGCTATTTTGTCTTGTGGGTTTGGCTGAAGGAGGCAAACCCATGTTGCAGAGTTCTCCATACAGCTCAGTTCTGAAGGCACCAACTACCTCTAGAAGCTGAATATAGGTCTACAGTCCAAAATAATATTTGAAAGTATGTTTCAACGCTCTCAGATTTTCAGATTTCTTCCCTGACAGCACAAATGAAAGGCATAAGCCTCAATTTGCCCTCTGGGAGAGTTGCACCAGGGAGGCTTGGGACTCTGACATTAGCACAGCAGGGAGATCACGCTGAAAAAAGGGATGTAAGTTAAATGAAATGTTCTATCCTGAGCTGAGAACAACCCTTCTCAACTCCAGTCAGTCTGAGAAAAATCACAACTGCACTTGAGCCTCCCAAAGTGGAACACTGGAGAATTCCTCTGGAAAATTGAGCACCAGAAATAAAAAATTAACAGATTTTCTTAGGTAAGTTCCCCTCAAAAACATAGATCAGACATGCTGATATAGAAGCTTGTTAGTTGGCATGTTTTAAGTAAAACCAAGGAATACTCAATTATTGTTTTGTTCCTCACAGCTAAATATAGTTAGCTAGCTAAGATACATCAGATATTTGAAGATAGTTAATTACTGGAAAACAGAAACCAAATGACAAGTAGGAGGGGTAACATTCATGGAAACCAGACAAAACATAGGGGGCCAGGAAGGAGTAGATATAATGCATCCACGTGTCTTTGAGTACTAGCCTCAAGGAGGATACTTTATATACAGAAAAAGAAAAAAAGAATCTGTAATAGGAACAATAAGTAAAAATACTTTAGAAATACAGATATAGACACAGATATGGTTAAAGAACATAAAGTTCTCAGAAATGAAAACTTCAATGGGATGGTAAAATTAAGTTAAGGGTAATTTTCAGATGCTATAATAGGCAAAAAGACTGAGTAAAGGAGAGATCAGATATGAAATAAAGAAATCACTTCAGGTAATTCCAATATCTGAACTTTTATTCAGAAATAAAAGACAAAATGGAGAAGTGGATTATCAAATATTTCATCCAGAATATTTCACAGAACTAATAGACTTGAAACACAAAATTTAGAGACCTACACAATGCCTAGAGCAATGAACAAAAAGAAATTCTCACCAAGGCACATTAGCATTAAAATTCAGAACACTGGGATAAAGATACATTCCCCCATCATCTGAAAAGAAAGAAACAAGTCTCATAAACAAATGTTTAGAAATCCAAATGCCATTTGACTCTTAAAAGAAACAAAGAAATCTGTAAGTCAGAAAGGAATGCTATCAATATGCTAAGAGGAAAAAAAAGAATTACAATTTAATTTCCATGCCCAATCAAATTAAACATCAAGCATAGGTATAAATAGATGGCATTAGAGATACTCAAGATTTTGTTGTATTTACCATAATCCATTCCGAGGAGGCTACTGGAGGGTGTGCTCTATCAAAAGACAATCTGGGGCCCCTGGGTGACTCAGTTGGTCAAGTGTCTGACTTTGGCTCAGGTCATGATGTCACCGTTGTGGGTTTGAGCACTGGATTAGGCTCTGTGCTAACAGCTCAGAGCCTAAAGCCTGCTTCTGATTCTGTCCTTCTCTCTGCCCCTCCCCCACGTGTGTGTGTGTGTGTGTGTGTGTGTGTGTGTGTGTGTATGTGCGCGCTGCACGCGCGCGCGCGCACATGTGCTCTTTCTCTCTCTCTCTCTCTCAAAAATAAATAAAGAAACATTTTAAAAATTTTTAAAAAGAGGAAAAATATGATTCAAGCAAAGGGGCTTCATCACAGGAAACTGATGCTTAACTTTGTACCAAGTGTCATTTACAGACTGGGTGATAGCATATGGGAGCCTTCAGAAGGGTAAGCAATGTTCTGTACCTTTATCTAAGTAGTAGATATGCAATGTTCATGGAAAAACAAAATTGATTATGCATTAAGATTTAAGCATTTTACTGTATAATTATATCGGTATAAAGTAAATAAAAACAAAACAAAACAAAAACTAAAGTATAAAAATGACTAAGATGAAGGACCCGAAAGGTTCTTACTAATATGGTGGTGTCTCAGCAGGGTAGGTGAGATGCTTAGCTATGATGGACTTCCCTTTCTTCTCTAGCAGTTCTTATCTCCAAAATTTCTCTTTGTCCATGTGATGTCTCCATGCACAGTACAGTCAGGCAGTTGGTTACCAAAACTGTGAAATGGAAGCAGAGAGACCTAGACTTAGGGTCACACAATGGCAGTTCCAATGAATATTTCTGATAAGTTGCACATGGGGCCAACCCAGATTCAATGGGAGAGGGAATAGACTTCAACTCTTATGAGAGGAATGGTTTGTAAATAAACTTAAAATCAATAACCAGGAAATTGAGTATATTTTTATATGTTTAGTGACTATTTGTGTTTTCCCCATGAAGAAACTATTCATGACCATTTTATTTCCACATGGATAACCAATTTTTCAGATTCCATTTGTTGAACCATGTATCCTTTCCTACTGACCTATTATGACAGTTCAGTCATATTTTAAATGTTAGCACATTTAAATAACAATGTTATGTATGTATTTATTTATCTATTTAAAGATGTAAGGAGAAATACAAATTAAAAATGAGAGGCTTAAATCTCCCTCTTGAGGGGTGCCTGGGTGGCTCAGTCGGTTAAGTGCCCAACTTTGGCTCAGGTCATGATCTTGTGGTTTATGAGTTTCAGCCACACATTGGGCTCTGTGCTCACAGCTCAGAGCCTGGAGCCTGCTTTGGATTCTTTGTTTCCCTCTCTCTCTGCCCCTCCCCCCGCTGGCATTCTGTCTCTCTCTCAAAAATAAATAACATTAAACAAAATTGAAAAAAAAATCTTCCTCTTGAAAATAAGGGAAGGGGGCGCCTGAATAGCTCAGTCGGTTAAGCATCTGACTCTTGATTTCAGCTCAGGTTGTGATCTCCAGGTTGTATGATGGAGTCCCATATGGGGCTCCTCACTGACAGCAGGGAGCCTGCTTGGGATACTCTCTTTGCCTCTCTTTCTCTCTGCCCCTCCCCTGCTCATGCGTGCTCTCTCTCTCTCTCTCTCTGCCTCTCAAAATAAATTAGCTTTAAAAAAAAAAAGAAAAAAAGGGAAGATTTCCCTCCTTTCCTTTGTCTCAGAGAATTTACTTTCTCTAAGGTAAATTCTTTTTTATCTCCTCGAAATGTATAAAAATCCTTTTGAAGATTAGATAGTTCTTTTGTTAGCTTTGTGACACAGGACCATCTTTCTTATGCACTTGGGACCTTCTCTTTGAAATACACACATCGAGGGAGATAGCACCCCTAATTCCCAGTTTCTGTGGGAGGACAGGAGCCTAATTTTGTGGATGCTTTGCTCCAAGTTCCTCTCAGAAAGATATGAAGTTTGTTTCTTCATGAATAAAGCCAATGAGCTAATACAAATGGTCACCCCATTACCAGGTAATGTAGATCAAACTATGTGTGACAAATGGTGCTGTCAGGTCCTTTTATCTGAGGACCTGTTATTGTCTATCTTCAGATCACGTGTATAATGAGTTCTATTGCTTGGCTATGGAGAAGGGATGAGATTTCTTTCTGTCTTGCTTTCTCTTAGTTCAGTGCCTGTGATGCACTTCATATTCTGTTTTAATGCTTATTCAGTAATAAGAGTTTTCTTTCCTACCTTTGTAGAGAGGTTTTGGGGGAATGGGATATGAGTTTGTTTTTAATTACATTTCTTTGACAAAGAGATCTGTAGTACCCTGCACAAAACAATTAGAAATTAAAAGAAGTTTCGATATATGATCTATTAAAATGTGAGGCAATTTCAGTTATTTCTCTCTCTCTCTAGTCCTCAATGTCAGTTAACACCATTATCAGAAAATGAGACAAGGAGCATAGTGAATTTATACCAATTTTCAGTTTCTGAACTTTTGGAACTCAGGAATTACAAAACTTTAATGCATGTATTTTTACATTAGATATATGGTGACTGAAATACACGCTTTGTGCTACATTTTGATAACTTTTTTTGTGAAGGCATGCGGTTAGGGCACCCATAACCCTAAAAAGATAAAGAATAAGGGCTGAAAAATGATAATCTATCCTCGATTTAATTTTTATTTTACTTTATTTAAAAAATTTTTAATGTTTATTTATTTTTGAGAGAGAGAGAGAAAAACTGTGAGCGGGGGAGGGGCAGAGAGAGAGGGAGACAGAATGTGAAGTAGGCTCTGCACTATCATCGCAAAGCCTGACATGGGGCTCGCACCCCAAACTGTGAGATCATGGCCTGAGCCAAAGTCAGATGCTCAACCAACTGAACCCCTCAGGCACCCTTCCCTGACTTAATTTTTTAAAAAGTGTTATTAAAACACAGTTAGGCCCGTTTATTTAAATCTTTTCTATGGTACTTTTCCTCTACCAGGGCAGAACTGAGTAGTTGCAACAGAGACCATGTAGCTCAGACAACTTAAAAAATTTGCTCTCTGGCCTTTCCAGAAAAGTTTCTGCATCTCTAATATAGAACATTATTATCATTCAAGAATGTTTCCTCATGCCCCTTCTGGGCAGTACCCCATCAAAATACAATCACCTCTGTTCTGATACTTAATCACAGATTATTTTCCCTATTCTAAAATTTTATATAAATGGAAACATAGAGCGGGACCTAGGTGGCTCAGTCAGTTGAGCATCAGACTCTTGATTTCAGCTCAGTTCACGATACCAAGGTCGTAGAATCAAGCCTGGTGTTGGGCTCCATGCTGCTGCTGGGCATGGAGCCTGCTTGTGATTCCCTCGCTCCCTCTCCCTCTTCCCCTCCCTCATTCACAGACACGCACACTCTCTCTCTGAAAAATAAAATAAAATCTTTAAAAATACATGGTATCATACAGAATATATGTTTTTGTGTGCAGAATTTCTCACTAAGTAAAATGATATTGGTAATCATTTCTTTGCTGTATCAATAATTTATTTCTTTATGTTGCTATGTAGGATTACATGTTAGGAATATACCACAACATTTTTATCTGGTCCTTTGAGATGTGATACTGTTTTCAGCTCAGGCTACTATTTGTAAACTGCTATAAACATACATGTCCTGATGTAACAGTAAATTTACATGTCTATTGTGCATATCCATGCTATAGAACAGCTAATTCAAAGAATGAGTTACTCTTTGCCAAATCATTTTTCAAAGTAGTTTCTCTTTTTTAACCTCCTAGGGATGGTGTATAAAAACACCCAAAATATAATAATTTTTCAAAGGAAGAAAAAGTGTTTATTGGGTATCACTGGAACCAGTTGAAACTCAATAGAGAAAACCAAGTAAATGCAATGAACACCTGAACAAAAGCAATGGAAGAAGGGTAGACTTCGAAGACAATAAAACTGGAATTGTTTTGAAGGACAGTGAGGCAGATTATCTCTATTGATATGGGAATTAATTCCTCTTTTTTTTCCACAATGCATAGGAGTGTGCACTTACGATGACACCATTTTTCCAATAGATACATTAAGCCATGATGTTCTTTGTTCAGTTATATTAATCCCAAAAAAGACTAATAAAAAAAAATTTACTCTTACTCTGCCATTAATAAAACTCTGTGTTCTTTCTAAATGTCTGGGTTTTCACTTCCAATTATTTTGCATACAGTTTTACAAATGAGTGTGTGCCACTAAGGAAATTAAAAGGAGACCTAAATTAATGGCAGACATAATATGTTCCCCTGAAAAGAAATACAATATTTGAAAGATAAAAATTTCCACTCAATTAGTTTATAAATTAAATACAATTTCAATTGACATACTGTGTTCTAATTGCTAAAAATTCTTAAATCATCTGGAAGAATAAAAGAGTAAGAACAGTCAAGAAAAATTAAATGCTAAAGCAAGCTTTCCCTAACAAATATTAAAGGTTATTAAATATGCATGATGCTAAATATAGTGTGTATCTGACATAGAAATTTTGGATAAATGGAATATATAAAAATGTAAAGAAATAGATACTGTTTTGAAAGAAAATTTATTATGTGGAAAGGTGATATTTCAAAATAAGGGCTAGATGAATCATCCAATAATTGTAATGTGACAAGTGACTAATTGTTTGGAAAAATGATAACCTCATTATTACTGAAGTGGATGGATAAATCACTCAATAAATGATATTGAAACAAGTGATTAATTGTTTGGAAAAATATAATGATAACCTCATTTTTAATTAATTCATTATTAGCTTTGCTAACTACTATAATAAACATACAATAAAAATATAATGACCTATATAATAGCCCATATAATTTTTCCTCATCAGAGAGCAGCTTTCTTCCTGGCTTTAGCTCCACTAACCTCTGCCATATACAAAGACTTTTAAGTGCTCCTCACCAGCAAACAAATAGAAAGAAAATCCCCTAACACTGTGGCTTGCAAGTAAGATACAGTAATTTGAGTCATATTCCATTGGTGAGGATGTGAGGACTAGTCACATAGTTCAACTTGGATGCTAATCATAGCTGTAACACGTAATCCTTGGCAGAAAATAGAGGATGAGAGACATGGACTTTGATGAATAGCTGGCCCTATATGTGTCATATATTGTGCACCAAAATAAACAACATACACATTACATATTTAAATATGAAATTAACTTACCATACATATATACATATATGATGATGATGGTTTAGCCAGTCATCTATCAACGAACACTTGGGCTGTTTCCATATCTTGGCTATTGTAAATAGTGCTGCAATAAACATAGGGGTGCATATTTTTTTAATTTGTGTTTTCTTTGGGAAAATACCTAGTAGTAGAATTAGTGGATCATATGATATTTCTATTTGTTTTGTAAAGTTTATTTATTTTAAGAGAGAGAGAGAGAAGGAATGAGTGGGGGAGGGGCAGAGAGCGAGGGAGAGAGAGAATCCCAAGCAGGTCCTGCACTGTCTGCTTGGATCCCCATGTGGGGCCCAATCTCAAGAACTGAGAGATCAAGACCTGAGCCAAAATCAGGAGTCAGATCTTTAACTGATTGAGTCACTCAGGTTCCCCTGGCATTGATATTTTTAATTTTTTGAGGACTCTCCATACTGTTTCCCACAGTGGCTGTACCAATTTATATTCCCACCAACAGTGCACAAGTGTTCCTTTTTCTCCACATCCTTGCCAACACTTGTTATTTCATTGCACTTATATGTGAAATCTAAAAAAACAAAACAAATAAGCAAACAAATGCAAAGCAGAAACAGACCTATAAATACAGAGAACAAACTAATGGTTGTCAGAGTGGAGGAAGGTGGGGGAATGGGCAAAATGGGTGAAGAGGAGTGGGAAATACAGGCTTCCAGTAATGGAATGAGTAAGTCATGGGAATGAAAGTTGCAGCATAAGGAATATTGTCAGTGGTGCTGTGATAGCGTTGTGTGGTGACAGATGATGGCTACACCTGTGGTGAGCACAACGTAGTATAGGGAGTTGTTGAATCACTATGAGGTCCCTGAAACTAATGCAACAACATGGGTCAACTATACTCAAATAAAAAAATAATAAAATAAAAAGTAAAGTTAAAAGATTATCTTAAAGATATTTAAAGTAGCCTTTAAAAAATAATTCAAAAGGTAAGCCACAAAGGAAAAAACACTCAGGAATTTGAATAAGGAAATATTTTTAAGGTATGCATATGAAACAAATCAAAATTCCATAAACAAATTGAAAGCAAATTAAAAAGCAAAAAAAAATCCACATATGGAAAAAATATGTAGGCCAGAATGCTTATATATCAATAAGAAAAATCAGTGCAAATACTATTAAGAGAATATGCTAAAGAAATAATGTAAATGATAAATATGTATATAAAGAAGCATATTATCCATTCACATTTGTAAAAAACTTAAAAATATATAATACCTGGAGTTCCCCTTTCAAATATGATGAAGTACAAAAACTGTACTTCAGTACCAACAATAAAAACTAAAAACCTTGATGAAAGATAGGAACATTTACTTTCAAACATTTAATGACAAGCCAGCAGAAGAATGAAATCCCAGAGAGAAGGAAAACAAATTAGGAGAGTACTACCATTGTCCCTTTCTTCTGTTGGTGGTAATTTCCAGACAGTTAAGGGAACCACAGACCTCTTGGTCTTTCTGAAGTAAAGAGATGGAAATCAAAATATGAAAAAGCTGAGATGCCTGGAAGAGGTGGGATGCTTACACATTTCCTTGAATGTATTAGGCTGTATATGCTTAGAGTGAAATTCCACAAATCTAGGGAAAAACCCCAAACTGGGTGATGGAGTGGAGAGATAAGCTCAAAAATTTTCAGAGTTCAAAAAAAGGAGTCATATTTGAGCCAGAGTCAACAGTCCTCAGTGATCGGTAGGTGTATTTAGTGTAGGCCTGAGAGATGAACTTTACATATAGTGAAAGTTACTCTAGAACCAAAAGAGCAAAGCTTAATAAGAGACCTAAAAAGATTAAAACGATCGAGAAGAAATGTTAATTCTTGCCAAAACAAAACTCTCTACCTTCTGAAGGAACCCAAAAATATCCATAAATATAACAATGCAATACCATGATGTTGAACATCTAATAAATATTACATGATGCTAAGTGAAATCAGCCAGACACAGAAAGGCAAATGCTACATAATCTCACTTATTTGTGGAATCTAAAATTATCACTCACAGAAGCAGAGAGTTGAATGGTGGTTGCTAGGGGCTGAGGGAGGGGGAAAAGAAGAGGTATTAGTTGAGGGTACAACTTTTCAGTTATGCAAGATGAGTAAGTCTTAGATCTATTGTGCAGCATGGTACTTATATTTAATAATATGTATCATATACTTAAATTTTGCTAAGGTAGATCTTATGCCAAATGTTCCTGTCAAAATAATTCATAATAATAAAGAGAGCAGGAGGAAACTTTTGAAGGTCATAGATATCGTTAGGACATAGACTATGGTGACAGTATTATGAGTTTATATTTATCTCCAAATTCATCAAGTTGAATATGTTAAATATTCACAGCTGTTTGTATGCTAACCATACCACAAAACAGTGGTTAAAATAGCATGCATTTAAAGGAAAACTTGGTCAGAATATGGAAAAAAGGACATTATTAAAAAAAGATCAAGTGGAACTTTTATAAATGAAATATTATTTAAAAGGAAAAATATGTGATGTGGAAATTAATACCATCTGAGAAAATGCAGAACTTAAGACCATAGACAAAATTATTATATAATGTATTAAAAATGAAGGATACAGGGGAAAAAAACTGAAAAACTTAAGCTGGGTCTTATTGACTGCTTAGACCTTCCCTTGTAGGGAGAGATAGAGACAATTTGAGTCCCAAGAAGAGATAGTAGAAGAGTAAATATTTGGAAAAATAATGGCTAAAACTTTTCTAAATTTGACAAAACCTATAAATCCATAGATTGAAGAAGCCCAAAGACCTCCAAGCTTAATAATAATCATAACCCGAATCATAAAGCATCTTCAAAACTTAAATGTCAAACTAAAAATCTCCAAAGCATATCATTAGCAAAAAATTGATCATTGTTTATAAAGAGAATCTAAAAGTAGCCAGAATAGGCAGTTGACAAAATTCAATGCCACATATGATTAACAAAGTCATTGAACCTAGGAATGGAATGGAACTTCCTCAACCTAATAAAGAGCACCTGTGAAGTACATGTAGCTAATTGTACTCAGTGTTTAAGTTTTAATTCCACCCCTCTCCCTTCTATTGGGAATAAGACAAGAATGTTTACTCTTACCACATTAGTTCAAAATAATACTTTAGGTTCTAGCTAGGGCAATAAAGAAAGAGATAAATAAAAGACATTTATATTGGAAAGAAGTAACTCTCCAAATGTTGATGATATGATTATGCATGCAGAAAACCCTTTTTTGGGGGGAGGGGGTATTTATTTTTGAGAGAGAGAGAGAGAGAATGAGTGGGGGGTTGGGGGGGAAGAGGAGGGAACAGAGGATCTGAAGTGGGCTCCGTGCTGACAGCAGCCAGCCCAATGCGATGCTCAAACTTACAAACTGTGAGAACATGACCTGAGCCAAAGTCCAACACTAACCAACTGAGGCACTCAGACACCTCTGCATGTAGAAAATCCTAAGCGAACAAACCAAAATAAAAGTGACTAGAACTAATCAGTGAGTTGAGCAGGCCATAAGACACATGATCAATATTTTTTAAAAAATCTATTTCTCTATATAAGCAATACCAGTTGCAATCTGAAAATATAAAAATCATTTGTAACAGTGTATGTAATATTAAAATAATTAGTCTATAACACTTAAACTACAAAATACTGGTGAGACAATTTTTTTAAATGCCCAAACAAATGGAAGCTAGGGTATACTAATGGATTGAAGACTCAATATTTAAATTGATTCTCTTTTTCAAATTGATGCATGAATTCAGTACAATCCAAACAGAAAACTGTGTAGGCTATATTTTTTGTAGACATTGAGATTATTCAAAAGTCTATGAGTATTCAGAAGACTTGGAATAGTCAAAACAATTTCTTAAGGGAATAACAGACTAGGAGGGCTTATATTCTGTAATCTTAAGACTTCAAAATCACAGTGATGGAGACTGTGTGGCATGATATGAAGACAGATGACTGAAATACAACACAGTGCGCAGATAAACTCACACATATAGGATCAATTAATATTTATCAAACTACACAGTAATTCAGTGGAGAAAGGGTAATTCTTTTCAATAAATATGATTCCAAATGTTGGCAAAAGCTGGAACTCTTTCATGTTGCTGCTGGGAATTTTAAATTATGCAACTACTTTGAAAATTATTATGGCAAGTTTTTTTTCCTTAAAGTTAACCCTACATTTCCCATATGACCCAGCAATTCCATTTCCAGATATTTACCCAAGAGATATAAAGACCTTTAAACAAAGATTTGTGTATAAATGTTTATAGCAGCTTTTGCATCATAGCATCAAACTGCACAGTCTATCAGTAAGTTAACAGATAGACAGATTGTGGTGTAATCAGCAATAAATATTAACAAACTATTGAAAACATTACGTTGAGTGAAATAAGCCATGGAGAAAAGGATATGATTCTATTTATATGTGAGTCTAGAAAAGATCAATGTAGTCCTTAATGACAGAGAATCAGTGGTATCTGGGTCCAGGAGAGGAAAAGGAATAAACTGTGGAGAGACACAAGAACATTTTCTGAGTTAACATAGGATTTCTATGTTTTTATAGTGCTGGTGGTCTACAGGAGTGTTTTTGTGAAAGTTCATTGAGATACATATTGTATATAGGTGCCTCTTACTATATATGAACTGTACTTCGGTAAGGATGATATGAAAAACAATAATTTAATTAACACATATTATTTTATTTTCCCACATATTTACCATTTACCATGTGCTGGGATCAAAATGCTTCTTTTGGGATTTTTCATTTCCCATCTTTATACCTTTTGGTTCTAGTAGAGCCCAAGAAAGATTATCTCCAGGCCAAAGAATGGGTAGCTACATCTACAAATATTTATTCAATCTGTCATTAAATTTTCCTTTATTTGCCAGTTCATGACAAGGACTGTAATAAAGAATTAGACAATTAGATTACTTTCCTGGGCACTTTCAAATTTCTTCTTGTAAGAATAGCACTCTTCCATTTGGGGGCATAAATTATAAAATGCGAGTCTGAGTGTCGTATGCCTTTGTCATATGCAAGTTATCCTGAACTGGAGACAATGGAGCTGACTCGGAGAGAAAAATCACCCATATCTGTTGTGGGAAAAGGTGCAGGAGCTCTGGATGAGGGGTTAAATAATTACATGGAAAGGTAAGCAGGCTATTGGGGGGGGGCGCTCTGGCAAGTAATCTTCTATAGATAGATATGATAGATGATGGATGGATAGATAGGTAGATAAATAGATAGATAGATAGAAGATGTTTATGAAGGCAACCATGTTGAAAGTGTAGAAAACCTTAAGGTATGGTTAGTAAAAGGATTTGGATAATAATAGACAAACGTAAGCATAGACAATTTATAATGTAGATTAATCTTTGAGTTGTAGAGTATCCCTGCCCTTTGGAGCGCTAGCTCATTGCTAAAAATATTTCATTACTATTTCTTTGCTAAAAATTGCCCTTGGAAGTGCTATTTCATTGCTAAAGTTTATAGGTGTCAAGATGACAAAAATAATTGGATGATATGGTTTTCAAAGTTTCTTTCCAATCAAAATATATTAAGATTCCTTGATGAAATAGACATACTAATTATGGGTGTTATAGAAATGGAAAACTTTCCTTCCCTTCTAGGTTCTTCAGCTTGCCTAATATTAAATTGACATAAAACAGATTAACAGGAGAAAAACAAATTTAAGTTCATGCATATAGAAACTCCATTAAAGAAAAATGAGACTCAAGTGAGCAAAGCAGGCAGGTTTGACACCTTTTAGACAATAAACAATAAATTGTTTAGACAATAAACAATAAATCTGTGAAGAATTGACAAGTAAAAGGGGTTAGGGATTAGGGTGTGAGATTAGTAAAGAAGACCAAGGGACAAGGATTTCCTGTTTTCAGGGGGACAAGGAGGGTCAGTGCCTTGCACTGGTTGTGTCTAAAGTAACTTTAATATAAAACAATTAATATGCCAAAATGCATATTTTGGGGTGGCATATTCTGCTTCCCTTTAATGTATGTATGTGAATATCTGATGCATATATCATACACACATATATATGTATTTTTTTACAAACAAAATTTATATACAGTACAACTATGCAGGGCAGCAAAATCTACCTGGCATCTATTTATATTTAGAAGATAATTAGGTAAGTATAGCATTTAAAATTAAAATCAGATGTTACTCATGAAAAATGTCAATCAAACACTAAAATTATCACATTTCTAATTACTTAAATTATGGGGATTGGTGCTTGAGTATCTATTGATTAAAACTAAAGTTGATTATTTTAAATGCCAAATATGTATCTTAAATTCCAATCAAATCTCTGTTTATGTTCATGTGTTTTATATGAAAATCAGATAAGTAGAAATAATAGAATTGAAAGGACTTGAGTTTAATTAGAAGCATAGGATGTAATCCCAGAGAGTTCAACCTAATGTTGTACAAGCACATTTCATATTACAGAGTTTCATGGAGGAGATCGACTTTTTGCTGGTTCATTTTGCTCACAGGTTTCTCTTGTGATGACTATTAAAGAAAAATTTCTGGAGTCTCTCTGTTTTAGTAAATTAAAGCTGGTTGTCTCCTTCATCTTTCATCTGCAAGTCTCCTATGCATCAAACACTGTAGCATGTGCTCAGGATATAACTACGAATATGTCACTTTGTGTCTTCAAACAGGTTACAAACTCTGTGGATTAGGCTGAAGTGAAAAGAAAATTTACAAGATGGTGTGACATGTGTGAAATATTGGTGTATGTGACAGAAACCAAAAACAGTTCCTGGATCTAGAACAAGGCTAGAGAACTCATAGGAAAATGTAAAAAAAAAAATGATTTTACCAAATGTCAGAGTAGACTATTCATAGGTATGAATGGTTAAGAAAGAGAGAGACTCTGCCCCTCCCCACTCACCCTGTCTCCCTCTCACTCTCAAAAATAAATAAATAAAATAACATTAAAAACATTAAAAAAAAAAAGAGAGAGAGAGAGCGAGAGCACAAATGCCTATAAATCAAAAATATAGAATTGAGGATCTGCAAGTGATTCTATTTACTTTAAGTAAATTGATAATAAGGTCAACAGGAGGAAATTTTGTCCAGGTTTGTTTGGTGTAGAGAGAATAGAAGAGAATGTTCAATATTATTCTAGAATTCCTCCTCATATTCAGTGTTATATTATGGATCCTTCCATTTTATCCATAAACATATTCAATCATTGGCAAATAATTATTTTTTAGAAAGTGAGACACCAAGGTCATTCTATGGCACTCGAGTGGATTTTATTTTTTGCCTGTAAAATGGACATGCAGGACTTATATTCAGCAAATAACCACTTCTGGAGGATATTTATTGTGAAACTACAAACATTTGATACAATTTGAATAATATTTGAAAATTCACCTAGGCCAGGGATTTATATAAAAAACAGATAAGAAGTCATTTAGATAGAACCATAGAGTGAAAATGTCAATCAAAACCTTGATATACAAGTTATTTTAAGATGGGAATATGTGAGGACAGTAACTCTTTCTGATGTGGTGAAATAATAGAAACATTCATTACTTAATTGATTTGTTTTCAAAGTATTATGAAATGTGACACAAAAGCCTAATACAGTGTTTAATTTGTTTCTGTATGTAGACTTTTCTTAACTCTCATCTTTTTTTTTTTTTTTTACATAACTGAATTGAAACCAGAATGATTATCAGACTATAAACATTGGGAAAACATCAGAAGTACCTCTTATGCTTTGTACAGAAACATGCGGATGTTTCCAAATTAATTAAATTTAAATAAACAAAAAGTTTTCTGCACAAAAAGCAAGCAATATATGATAAACAAGACATTGATATTCCCATTTCTAACTTGGTTTTCTTACTTAAAAGTAAATCATGAGCAATCTTCCAAATACATCATGTAAATGTAGGTCCTTATTTTAAACTATGTCCAAGTTTTCAATTATATTCTAAATACATAGAGCATTAAGAACATAGACTTCAGAACAGACCGCTTATATTATAATCCAATCTCCCCACTATTTTTGTGACCTTGGATATGTTATTTAAATAATCTCTGCTTTAATTGTTCCATCTATAAAATAGGGATAATAATGCCACCTAACTCTTACAATTGTAAAATGCTTAGGAAAAAGCCTGGCCTATTGAAGGTGCTACCGTAATTATCAGTACTATACATAAAATGGGATTATGCAACTATAGCCCTGTTGATGTGCTTTTGAATTCTCCCTATTTTGAGGTTCAACTCTGAACAGTATGTTGCAACTACATTCGTACTTGCAAGTGTATATAATTATCATCATTTTTTTTTTTTGGTTCTACAAAATGCAGCGTGGCAAAACACATTCCCACCAGGAATTCATGAGAATATCCACTATACTCTATCCTAACAAGAACCAGAAGTTCCCACTTTATTATTCCCAGTCTAGAGAATTAAAAAACTTAATCTGCACATTCTTGAGGACTAGAGGTGTTTGGAGTATCATTTCACAGACTTGTCATATGGATAATCCTTCTATAAATTGAGAATTTTTAAAAATTCCTTAAGAAAGCTTTTAATTATAATTCAGGAAAATTATTTAAACATTTGCATATTGACATGGTACCTCTCCTATGAATTGAGAAAGAAGATCCATAAAATGGGCACCCACTCAATGTCCTTAAACTTCAACGTGAGCAAAGATGATACATGTTCTAATTGTTCAGGTATCTCTGTGTCCTTTTATTGTTTTGAGCATTTTGCTATGCTGAGTGTTAATTATATTAAAGATACATATTTTCCATGCAATATTTTATAGCTATTTTTCATGGCCGTTAAACATAAGCTCACACGGTAAATTTCAAGATTCTTTTAGCACTCTGATTTTTGACTTGGACACTGCATTAACACCTAATTTCTAGCTTAGTGGAAGTTTCACACCAACTTGTCTTTATGTCTTGGACTTGTAGCATTTTTGTAATTTCATGTCATTTTTATTTTTAATCTCTTTTGTATTTGAATTTTAAATATTTTGCAAACATTCATACAATTTTTTATGAAAATTATCTTTCCTGGATTATCAAAAGCCTCGCATTGGACAGATTCAGATCTTTGTTCAGATCAGAGAAATTCTCCTCTCTTGTTGGTTTTGTTATTTTTTCATATCTGTCCATTTCTCTTCTGGAATTCTTATTAGGTACATTGTATCTTCTGTGTCTTCCGTTTATATTTTTAGACATTCTTTCATTATTTTATCATATTTTATTTTCAATGATTATTATGTTTCTTCATCTTCTAAGTAACTTTATTTTAAAAAGTGGATATTACTATTTTCAATGTACCTAATTAATTTTTATACTGGAAATGTTGTTTTTGGTTCTAAAATTCTTTACAGTCATTATGGTGCGTTTGTGTTTATGTGTGTGCACCAATTAAATCAGAATAATTCTGTTATTTTGTCCATTGTTCTCCTATCTGGCGAGTCTATTAGCTTCACTTCAATAGTAGGTACATGTTCTAGACTTTTCAGTGCTGCCATCAACCTTTGATTCCTGATTTTTTTAAATCAGTTTTTCCTCTTAATGATATTCTATACCCTCTAATAGCCCATTGAACCTGTTGGTCTCACTTGAGGTGCTACATGCCAATAATTATTAAATGGAATAGTATTTGCTATCATTACCGAATATCTATAAAGACATGTGCACAAGAAACAAATATTTTCCCTGACAGTCAGGTTACTCCAGATGCATAGTCTTTTCCCGACCAATTCTGTCTGGAAAACTTGACTACAAATTCAGATTGTTCTTAAGCATCAAAGTCAGGAAGTCTTTCTCCTTATCACACACAAATATGCTGGTACAACCGTTTCCTAAGGTGACTCAAACGTATTCTCAGGTCCTTAGGTAAAAAATTTGAGTCCACGTTCCAGATGTAAGAACAAGCCAGCTCTCATGTCACAAAAACAATCTGCTCTACTTTTTCTTCATATTCTTACAATAGACTCCATGACTTACACATTCACTGCAGATTCTCCCAGTTTACCTACACTGACTTTGTTATTCCAGACACATCTTGAATGAGAATTGATATGTAAAGGCTTTAAAGAATCAGTATCAAGATGTCATCTTTTTAGGATTACTTCCATTTTCTTTTGTTTTTCTTTTCTTTCTTTTTTCATTAAGAATTGAGAAGCAAAGCAGAACAAGTTGATGAGGGAAAGACAGCTGGATCACAACACAAAAATTTTGTAATCTAAATTATCTTAATCAGTCTGTTGTAATTAAAAAGCTCATTTATTAGTCACACATTGTTTGAAAAAATGTGCATTAATGTCTTACATTATTAAATTCATTCATTCCTATTTCAAAATCTTTAAAAATTAATGCCAGTTGATCAATTTTTCACATTTAAATCCAAATACTACATGCTATAATATTATATGTTCTCAGATTCCATGTGTATTCAAATTATAAATACTTTATTTTGATGGACTAGCCTAATTGATTTTATCAGAAAATGTCAAATTAGCTTGAATATGTGTAACTAATTTTGATTTGATATGTCTGTGTATATTGCACATTTGGCTGAGTGCACTTATCATGGGAAAAATCTGGCATAAATGTTTGTGTGTATGAGTGTATATATATGTATATCTATCTATTATCTATCTATCTATCTAATCTGTATGTATATATCTCTGTATATACAACTTTAGTTGATTATTCAAAGCATTTAAAATAACAGACACCTCAAATTCAAATCTACCACACCTATTTAATTATCTTGATATTTGGTATTTTGTTTTTAAATTTAATTGAATTTATTTCCATATCTGATCACTGGTTTAATGGTGATATACTCTATCATTTTCAGATAAAATTAACACTCTGTGAGAAATGTACAGACTGACAGTTTAAATGTCAGTTAGAATTATGCTAATGCAAATTGGATTTTTAAAATAACCATACTGTGATGAGAAAGGCCATTTGGAATTATGTGGCATGTAGTTATTTTTAAATGAAGCTCAAAAGTGTAAATGGGATCCAGTTATAAATGTCATAAGGTATAGAATTTGCCTAAAAAGATTCTTAATTTTTTCCCTAATCCTTTGGAATTTATTTCTCTAAATATCAATTATATCATTAACATTTAAACAAATGCCTATCCTTAAAAACAAAGCATTTTATTTCTTAATTGCCTAACCATTATCTCTCTTAAAAATTGAGTTTATAAGGAGATCTAGCTGGAAATGAGGAAACAATGCCCATACCTATGTGCATGCAAGTCAAAATGCTGCTTGGACCCCAATTATCTCATTCTGTTTCTCTTATCTCAGTATATACCTATGGCCACATTAATATTATTTTTCTCCAAAGGTCTCCCTTACTAATTCCCCACCTCTGCCATTTGCCACTTTAAGTTGAAAATCCTGTTAGATTTTGCATTGCTTCTTCTCTCTACATCCCTCAAATATCTTAGTTTCATTATCCCATGGTAAATGTAATTCCCTATCTCAGTCCAGTCTCATCATTTGCTTCAGGACTATCGCCACAATCTGCAGCTGGCCACATAGGTCATCTAGTCTTTATATTCTTCAAACTATTTAAACAACATACTCCCTCTCACCTGAAGCGCCCCCAAGTTCTGATTTTGCACTTGAGGCCTTCTATTTCCATTACTCCCACAGTGTACCTATCACCCACACAGTGTCAGAAAGCAACCATTCTGAATTCTCCTTTTGTCAACAGGGAATATTTATTTTAGAGACTTCATGCAAAGCTAAATTGCTAAACATGTATACAAATAAATTATCTAAGTGTGAACTCTCTTGAGATTAAGTTTAGCTAGTTGACTCATGTATTTTTAGAGGATACTTTTTGTGGGAAAATTTGATGGAAAATCTAGAAAAGAGAGTATCTTGATTAATTAATTTGGTTGATTGATTTTGGCCACAACCAGTTGATTCACCTTATTTTTTAATGTTTTTTTGATCTTTAAGGACTTGAAGATAGAAACAAATTTCTAGTTGCTGTGACAAGTATTCACAGTTAGGTCCGAATAACAGAAATATCACTTAGGCTCTCAGTAACTTCTCATATACCCAGTTTGCTTTCCACTTTATATGAGACTGACCAAATGGAATTTTTGCTCATAATTAAAAAGCATAAGAATTCAATCATCAAAAAATAAGAAACAGAGAAAACCCTTCCCTTATCCCTCCTCCTCATCCTTTTTTATTAAAGATATGGTACTTATCTCAAGACACATTGATGAGGGAATATACAATGGAATTTATTTTTATTCTAAGAAGAGTTGTCTAAACCCTGATCTCTCTGAAAATTGCTAATCTACGAAATCATAAAAGAGCAAGGTCAATCTATCTGTGAGAGATCAAAAACCTCCATCCACGTGACCTGCAACATAAAGGCCTAATGTTCTTAGCACTGGTCACTTGACAAATAATTTACAGAAAAAAAATCTCTCAAAATGTTCTGTTATTTTTCTAGAACAAGAGATATATACATTTTGTGTGTTTTCTATACACTGTATGACTTGCTGAATATCTTTATTTGTAGTTTTTTGTTTCTTATGTGTCATTATGTACATATTGCTCCAAAACAGAACATCTGAACTGACATTGTATGGGATCCATTTTATTTTTTCTGTCTGCCTGTACACACAGGCACCATATTCTAGGCATCATTTCCTAAAAGTTGCTTAGTATTTGACTAATACTGACCAGCATGTTCACAAATGACACGTCTTATAAGACAGAATGCTTATATATAACAATTTAACACAAACGTATTTTAAGAATTGAAAAACAACCAGGTGAAAAGTAGATCATTGTGTCACTTTTTTCCTTTTCTATTCACTAAATATTTAAAATCCATTACAGGATATAGGGGAAAAGGAGCTATGACAAATAAGATATTTTTCCTTCTGCTTTAATTTTTAGTTAGCATAAAAAAATTGCTTCAGACATTTAATGAGAAGTCAAATCTTTAAAGATTGTTTGGGGCACCTGGGAAGCTCAGTTGATTAAGCATCCCACTCTTGATTTTGGCTCAGGTCATGTTCTCACAATTCATGGGCTCCGGCCCTGTATAGGGCTCTGTGCTGACAGCACGAAGACTGCTTGGGATTCTCTTTCTTCTCTCTTTCTGCCCCTCCCCCCGCTTGTGCGTGTGCACTCTCTCTCAAAATAAATATATAAACTTAAAAAAAAAAAGATGTTTAAGTCATGATGCAGTAGAGAAAATGGAAGCTACATCATTTATTAATGAAGAGGAAGTAATATAAGGAACTCATTACTAGTTGTTCGTCAACAACTGAAAAGCAAAAAGAGGAATATGGGGTAACACATATGGGGTAATATGGGTAATCACTAGAATCTAGTGATTCTAGAACTTCTTTGGCAAACAAAGGAAAGACTTTTGTCCTCTAGAACCTAGAATCTTGGAGAAGAGGTTCTGTGGAGCTGAGACTAGACCCTCTCAAGTAGGAATGCTGCCAGCTGGTGCTGGCACCCCAGAAGTAAAAAGGGGGCTGCATTTTCAAGACACTTACTGATGGAGTATTACAGTGTTGGGGTATCTATCTGTAAGGGAGCTTCTGGGAGTAGAGAAAAACTGCATACAGGACCTAAATGCCAGGGCAAAGAGCCATTGTTAAGTTCACATTAGCAAGACCAAGTCAACACTAGGAAAGGACAATACCTCTTCCTCCCTTCTCTTGGATTCCAGGACAGTTCTCTAGTTCACTTACAGACACCTGTCTCACTGACAAAGGAAAGGGATGGGCAGAGTCTGAACCCCAACATCACAAAGCAGAGAAGGATTAGTTTTGGACCCTGACAGATAGTAAATAGTAATGCTAACCAGTACAGACAGCTAATTTATTAGTAGTCCAAATTTATACCCTTATTTAAATTTTTTTCTCATTTTCAGCACACACACACACACACACACACACACACATATGTATAATGAGTGAGTGAAATATGTTAGTGAATTATGAAAAGGGCCTGAGTTTCTTTGAGGAGCACTTCCTAATGAATTTTATGTGCTACTAGACTACAAATGCCACTGCTCTGCAGACTAATGACTATTTAAAAGTATCATATTGAATAGTATTTCATGATAATATATTCCTCCTTCTGTTTGATATAAGAATACAGGCAATCACATAAAAGTTCCTATGGATTTATGACATTATGAAATATATTTGACTCCAGGGAAAATGTCAATGAAGAAGTATATTTAGGATGAATTCATCTTAAAAGTATCTATTTATACTAAAAATATTATTGAAATTAATCTTTCCTAAATCTGAACTTTTTTATATTTTATCAATATTTTACAATTCCTTTCGGGATAGACTATTTAGAGCAACGTTACTATAATCCCTGGCACAAGTACCTACATTTGTAAAACTTCCTTCAGAGTAGTATTGGCATAAGGGGCTCAGAATAAATTTGAGTGGCATAGTTTGGGAAACTGATGCCAGCAAGTTAACAGTAACTCACTCTTGGAAAGCTCATCTGTCACAATACCCTTAAGAGAAAATGATTTAAAAGAAAATTGGCATGTCACATTACACAGGGAAAATACAGCAGCTTAAAGTCTATTTTCCACAATAAGCATCACCCAACATTAAAACGCTTAGCGAAGAGTCTTTTGGATTTATTGCTGAAATGATCTTCCTATATAACATTTTCTGCCATCGTGGTCTGGGCTGTGTGCTGGTTCAAGCTATCTTCTGTTTGACCAATGACAGTCTATATAAAGCTCTTATCTAACCTATGTAATACTCTATGTAGAACATAAGGGACACTCAATTGTATTATTATTGTGAATGTTGTTATTGTTGTGTCAGAACTTGTCCGAGAGTAGGACTTTCACGGCATGTTCCTCCACTTGCCACCATGTGCGTCACAAGTGAAACTGCATCTTGAGAGGGGTCTGAGTGCAAACTCTCAAGTTACTGGTTTTATTTTGCAAAGAATTCATGCTAAAGAATTCAATACCCAGAATTTATCTCCCAATAATTTAGATACCAATAATAAACTTATGATAATTCAGGTAACAATCATAAATATATTAACTGATATAAAGGAAACATCATTATATTCTTCTTTTCTTTTTTTAAGTTTATTTATTTTGAGAAAGAGAGAGTGTGTGTACATGTGTGTGCGTGTAAGTGGGGCAGGGGCAGAGAGGGAGAGGGCTCCATGCTGTCAGTGCACAGCCCCACGTGGGGCTCCATCTCATGAACCACAAGATCAGGACCTGAGCCAAAACCAAGAATTGGAGGCTTAACCGACTGAGCCACCCAGGTGCCCTGATATTCTTATTACAGCAAGTTATATACATTATTGGTTTTAATTGATCGTAAACATAAACTATTTACTTCACTGTTTTCTAAACTGCAATATATAAAATGGTGATATTTGTTTGAGAACTATGTAATCAGTACCTACTATAACTGCTTGATTCTGATGGTGTGTGTCTGATTGTGTGTGGAGTGCATGTGCAATTTTGGTAACTTGCTTCCCCAGACATCTAGGAAATAATGAACCTTGGTGTTTGTTTTTTTTTTTTTTTTTTTTTGCCACTTCCACCTAATTTTGACTTCCACTATCCATAGTTCTTGAGACCCACATATCTTGGTTGTTGCCTTCTACCTACCTCTTCTGTCTCAAGCTTAAACTGGCAATTCTCTTTTACTCTGACTAAATTCTAAAGATAATAATGACATTGAAATATAGCCAAGTCTCCATTGCCACACCAAAACAAAGAAAAATGAGTTATATTTTACTCATAAAATTTACTTCAGAGATAGAAAAATCATATAATAATTAAGATATGTGCCATTTATTAAAGATCTACAAGCTTTTTTGGTAAATATTTTAGGCTTTACACACCATTTGTGGTCTCACTGCTGTTTCTACTTCTGCTTCTTCCTATTCTTTCTTATGACTTAAACATGTCCTGTAATTTGGCCCTTGAGCTGTGTAGTTCATGGATCCTTGCCCATATAATATTGCTTCTTTTGCTGCTTATTACATTTTTGGAAGTTAAATTTAAAAATAACTACTCTTAAACTTAATAATTGGTTCTCTTCCATTTATTTAATAATAATTTTAAATGTCTATTAACATATATTCTGATAATTATGTTATGAGCAATAATGTCTTTCTTGCTTCATCTTCCTGCTCCCAATTTGTTCATTTTTCCATGTTAAGGGTGTTTCCTGGGGGACATGGGATCTCCCCATATTGACAATGAATTTAATTTTTCTGCCTAGAATACTCTATTATACAATTTTTAACTCACATATTCAATGTACTTATATAAGCATAATTGATTGTTATAAGGAATTTCTTTTTGAAAACACAGTAAATTTCTTATCTATCAAATTACTTTTCTTTGCCCTTAGGCAATTTAGTCATTAACTTTCTCATTTTCTTTTTTTTATTTTCTTTTTTTTCTTTTTTCTTTTTTTTTTTTTTTAGCGTTTATTTATTTTTGAGACAGAGAGAGACAGAGCATGAACGGGGGAGGGTCAGAGAGAGGGAGACACAGAATCTGAAACGGGCTCCAGGCTCTGAGCTGTCAGCACAGAGCCCGACGCGGGGCTCGAACTCACGGACCGCGAGATCATGACCTGAGCCGAAGTCGGCCGCTTAACCGACTGAGCCACCCAGGCGCCCCAACTTTCTCATTTTCAATCATGAGTTGTTCATAGCTTTACTTACTCATCAGGTTAAGGGGAAAGGCAGCATTTACACATTTCTCTTAGGATTTCGTTATCTCCTACATTTTAACACTGGAGAAAATATCTTCTATAGATCACAAATGTGGAGGAGCAGCTATAAATCTAAAATTTTAAAAGACAAAAAGAAAACTATTTAATTGGAGAAAAGGAAGGAAAGGAGACATAAGTTTTACAAGGCATAGGAAGAAAATAATCAAAAGAAACTGAGAGTAAAAACAGCTATAGTAGGCACAAGATAAACAAAAGACAGAGACCTGTCAGATATGAGTGGCAGTATTACTATCTTCTTTATGCTTAATTACTTAAAGTTGATATTCCATTTAATTGTACATATAATGCCATAAAGAAGAACTTTTTATTCCAGTTTTATAGGTGAAGACAAATTCACAGATCATATGGAAGGGCAATAGGAATTAAATCCAAAGTCTACTTTAGACCAAAGTTCACAGACTGTATTACTATACTATCTATTTTGCTACAGTGTATTTTCAAAACAACTCATGTATTTTCAAATTATGACTTGGCAGTTTGTAGTCTTCATATGTGACCTCCTCATCTCCTCTTTATCTGACAGATATACTTCATGCATAAGCAAAACAATGAATGAATTTATATTATTTTCTCTGGTTTTGAGATAAATGGGTGTGTTTTTAAGAGAGATAGGTTTTTGTCATAGTGTCTGGATGGAAGTTTAAATTTTTTTTTTTAATTTAACTTCGTGTGTGAAATAAGCATTTTACACATAAGAACTACCTTTATCAGTTACTTTACATATAATATTTAATTTTTATAACAGCTTCTGAAGGTTTTACTATTATTACTGTTGTTTATTAAGTGAAAAAAAAAATGAGCCTGGAGAGATAAAGTAATTTGATCAGATTCATCCAATTATGATTCAAACTCAGAACTATTTGGCTTTAAAGCTCATATTCTTGGATGCCTGGGTGATTCAGTCAGTTGAGTGTCGAACTTCGGCTCAGGTCATGATTTCCCAGTTCATGAGTTTGAGCCCCACTCAACTAGGGGGCTGGGTGCTGACATCTCAGAGCCTGGAGCCTGCTTCCGATTCTGTGTCTCCCTCTCTATTTTGCCCTCCCCCGCTCACACACACTCTCTCACAAAAAAAAAAAATAAACATTTGAAAAAAATTTTTAAATAAAGCTCATATTCATAGTTTATACTATTTCAGAAAACTTACAAGTGTAGGGACAAACAAAAAGTCACTAGATCTGAGAATTCTTGTATTTCTTACTCATATTATCATTTCATATGAGAGTAACAGAAAAAAATAAACTAAGGTTGCCAGATTAACAAATAAAAATTACAAAATGACAAATTATATTGGATGAGGTGTATTTGTACTAACAATTGATTTGTTGTTTATTTGAAATTCAAAATTAACTGTCATCCTGTATTTTATCTACCAACTGTAAGAAGAATACCAATAAATAGACATGCTCAGAAATTGAGGACTAACCATTGTTAGATGTTATCAAAGTAGGAGAACTGGGCATTAATTGTGTACACACTTTTACATTGGTGAAATTACTGAATCTTTCCAACTAAGGAAATTCAAGAAAAAAAAAAAAAGATTAAAAAATGAAGAAGGAGTGCCTGGGTGGCTCACTCGGTTAAGCGTCCAACTTCAGCTAGGTCATGATCTTGTGGTTCCTGGGTCCAAGCCCTGCTGTCAGGCTCTTAGCTGATGGCTCAGTGTCTGCAGCCTGCTTCAGATGCTGTGTCTCCCTCTCTCTGCCCCTCCTCCATTCATGCTCTGTCTCTCTCAAAATAAATAAACATTAAAAATTATTTAAAAAAAAAAAAGAAGGAATAATTAGGGGAAAAAATAATGAAAGAGGAAGGGAAAAAAAAGGAAGGAAGGAAAAAAAGATGGTTTGAAGAAAAGAAGGATAGAAAGAAGAAAGGAAGGAAGAAATAAAAGAGAATAAAGAGACAAAAAGAGCAGTAAATAAGAGTATCATTGAAAATAAATATTAAAAATGTATCCAGGGGCTCCTGGGTGGCTCATTTGGTTGAGCTTCTGATTCTTGGTTTCAGTTCAAGTCATGATCTCACGGTTTGTGAGTTCAAGCCATGCATCGGGCTCTGTGCTGAGGGTGCGGAGCCTGCTTGGGATTCTCTGTTTCCTCTCTCTCTCTGCCCTTCCTTTTTTCGTTTGCTCTCTCTCAAACTAAATAAACTTTTTAAAAAAATTTAAAAATATATCCAGTGTTGACACACAGAAATAATAGTTTCTTAGTCCACTTATCTCTGAAAATGTTTAATAAATTATAAACCTAAAATATTTGACCCACCCGTAAACTGGAAATTAGCCAACACTCACATTTTTCCATATTTCTTCCATATCCCTCACGATTGTTGCTTATTATTTCAACTGCTCCCTTTCCTTGTTATAGTATGTTATTGCTATGTTACTATCTGAATCACACCAAGTCTCCTCCTTGGCAAGGATTTGGATCAGCTTTATGTATATTTTTGTGTATGTGGATCTCAATGTGAGGTCTTAGATGATTACATGGAGATTTTCTAGCTAAAACATAAGATAAGTGGAACAATTTTCAGTATAATCACACTAAAATCATCTCCTTTATATCTTATGAGTCTGCTAGTAATTTTTTTGAAATGTTAAAATCACAACTAAGTAAAATGCATTACATGCTTTATACCCTGCTAATCTAGACTATAGAAAAAAAATTTAAGTTAATAATTTTGACAATTAAACAAATATATTTAAAAGTAATAATTAATTTATTAGAATTTATCAGTACCTTTCCCAATTTTTCAGTTTGAAAAAGAGCCTTATAAAGAAAATTTAACCTTTCTTATTATAATCGAAAGTATAGATTATCTCCTTTTTTCCTTTCTGGAAAAAAATTGGCTTAGATTTGTACCATTTTGGAATTATTGGGCTTTATATTGCCTTATGCTTAGGTATGTAATTATCACAGAGATGCTTCTAGAAAAATTTAGGATTCAGGGCATTGAATTTAAGAGTCCTGTTATGCCGTGATACGAAGAACAACCAATAATTTCTATCAGCTGTGTGATCCTGTATCACTTGTTTACCACTCCTAGGGCTTTGTTATTACATCTAAGAATTAGGATTTTTGAAGTAATTGGTTGCATATTTTCTTCTCATCTCAATTCATTTTGAAAGATGAAATTATTATACTTTTGACATTTTTTGGCTTAATATAGTCGATGCAGTTGGAGTCTCACATAGATTCATTCTAATTGTGAATTTACCCGCTGTATCTTCCAGTAAGGCAAACTACGTTTAATAGAGAGCAAGGAGACCTTGGAGAAACTTTAAATTCCCTGGCTCTCAGTTTTCTTATCTTTAGGTAGCTTTGGTTGTGATGGAGTTAGACATCCAAGTTCTCTTCTTGAGCCATAAATAAAATAGACCAAATATGTAGTTGCCAAGTCACCACTTTATTTGTGATGTATAGACGCAGTCATTAAATAGGAGCGCAATGCGAAAGAAATGATCCACACGGAGGTGAGGCAACCCACCTTAAATCTGAGGAAACTGCACTTTCAACAATGAAATCTAATAAGCTTGAGGTTCATAAAATGACTGGAGGAAAGCCATGCATTCGAGCAGACTAGCAATTGAGACGTGGCCAATTGTGGATGTGGAGCGTTTGCACACTGGACAAAGAAAATCATTACGCAGTAGCATAAAACTTCCCCACCTCATAAAATGCTACTATTTTGCTCCTGCAAACAGCAATTTCACAACCTCCCCCCTCTTTTTTCTGTGTATTTTATGGCACGGGACTCCTTTATGGTGCCAGATACATTTAAATCTAATTTCTTTAAAAATTTTTTCTAGCCTTTATTTTTTAGTATTTTGAGAGTACTACAGCTCACAGTGGAATAATCAGTGTTGCTGAAGCAAAAAAACAATGTAGAATATTTTAGAACAAAAGAAAATGCATTTCTGTTCAGTATAAGGCGTTGTCATGATGTTTTGAATATAATAATGAGATTGATATTTTACTATTTATTTCTTCCATAATTGTTATTTTTGTATTGTTTTCTTTCAGGTGTATTTTTTTATTTGCTACTGAGAGGGTTTGTAGAAGGTCCTCTCTTTAATACAGAAAATACCACACACACGCCCGCCCGCCTTGCTTAAGATCCAGTTTCTACTAGCATTGACAGTGTGATCTTTCTTTTTTTTCCTCTTTTATCTTTCCATCCATTTTTTTCTTGTTTCCAGAGATCACATGCCAATATCACATGCATAGCTTGTTTCTGAGACTAAGTTTTTTTGGAGGAAACTAGCTAATACAGCTCCCAGAATGCATACTCGAATGATGGCATTCCAGAGCTAGATCAATCAGAATCAAAACATTGATTATATAACCATTGCTAATCAAAAACTGGGTGGGTGAAATTCCTAATGTGCAGTAGCACCACAATTATCAAGATTTTCATTGGTGAAAGGTTGGCTTACATAGTAGTGGTGGTACTAATATAGGAATGGGAATATGATAAGAGTGGACTTGATTGGAAGTTGTTAATGGCCCTGGAAAGTATGTATGTATGTGTATGTGTATGAAAAATACCCTAGCTAGGGGCAACCAGTGTTAACCCCTTACTGTACAATTCTGGCTGTGGGTATATGTTCTGTTTTACTAAATTAGAATGATAACCATTTTACAACTTCATTTTCTATTAAATGGAAAATGATACCATCTCAAAACTTCAAATATACTAAAAGAACACTATCTCATAGTTTTTGGTGGGTCAGGATTCCAGGGACAAATTAGCTGAATGATTCTGGCTTAGGGTCTTTCATTAGGTTGCAATTAATCTAGTCACCTTCAAGAGAAGGCTAGAAGCAAGATGCCTCAAATTATTAGAAGTATTTAAAATAATATGCAGACTAGATGTAGTGAATTATTTTAGTGCCATTTGAGATTTATTGGTTTAAAGGTTATACATAGTGTAATAATTAATGGAATATATCAGAAAATGAAGCCTAGGACTTGGAAGCATACATGAAAAGTTCCAATAGTTTTCTTTGGTTTAGTCAACATTTTAAAAATCATGCTTCTTTTTAATTAAGGAAATTATGGAATGTGTCTTTGAAAAAAAATTGTGGCTACCTACTCTATACAGGTTCTAATCTACATTTTGAAAGAGGTTTCAAAGAAATAGATGGTATACTTTTAACTCTCATAGTAACTTGTAATTAGGTAGCAGATTGCATATAAGAAATAAGCATTCTATTTTTTTCTTAAAGAATTGAAAATACATAGAAATATATATCAATCCCATCAAACTTGTATTTGATCAATTAACTTATGAATCAAAAATAGTCTATACTTTTGGATTATAATTTTGAACATTTTGTACAAGTATATCAAGTAAATGATAGGCTAGCAATGAAATAAAGAGAAGATTTGAACCAAATATCTAATTATCAGCACATTCATTACCACTGTTACATAACAAATCACCACCTCATTTAACAGCATAAAAAAATGGTCATGTTTACCTCACAGTTTTTGTGGGTCAGGATTCCAGGGACAAATTAGCTGAATGATTCTGGCTCAGGGTCTTTCATTAGGTTCCAGTTGATCTTTCATCTGGGGCTGGTTTATCTGAACCTTCATTAAGATTGAATAATCTACTTCCAAACTAAGGCACATGGCAACTGGCAGGCCAGAGTTCCTCATCGCTTAGATGTCTGCATAGGCTAGATAAAGAAACCTTAACGTGGCACTTGGCTTCTCCCAGTATCCTCCCAGGACACTCACGTTAGTTCTTAATATGTTTTTGGATTAAGATAAAAATCTTAGAAATGGTGGTGGCAATATCTAAGTGATTTGTGTAGCTCATCTTTAGTGTGTTAGGGGCAGATCCACACATAACCATTGAATCTTTAACTCTGAGTCAAGATCTTCTCTTATCATGTTGGTAAAAAAGAAAAAAAAAATCTCTACAGATACTCAAGATCATGATACATTTGGTCAACAGATTGATGATTTCTTTCAGAAACTTTCTCCTATGTCAATATTTTTATCATTAGTAACTATCTGCATATTTTCTTTGACATTTATTTATTTCAGTTTTTCATTTCTACCTTATAAACAGACTTTATACCTTTTACAAAAATGTACTCAAATTTTTTTCCATACAGTTATCAAAATCCATAGAATATACAAGTTCAAAGAAAGGAGTTCAAGTACTTTTAAAAATAATACCACCTCAAAATATTTATTCTGAAGAGTTTACACTGTCAACATAGGAATAATGTTCCCTCAGACAAACAAGAACTCCTCATGAGTAAGTAAATGATTAGAAAATGTTCAAAGGTGGTTTTCTATTATCCAATACATTTCTAACACTATAGTTGCACTTTGCCTAAAAATATGTTTTTTAAAATCTCTGTTTTTGTCCCATTTTTATTTTCATTCAGTCATCAATTTTCAATGAGGGAAATTCATTTTCATTATATCAAAGAGTCCTTTCACAAGAAAAAAAAATCTCAGTTTTTTTGATGATGGTTTACTATGTTCTACTTATATATAATATGTCATCAATAACAATATCACCAAGATAATAGAACTCTTACTTGTAAGACCATCTGGCTTGTCTGGACATGTGCCTCTCTTGGAGATGACCAAAGGGTAAGAAGGAAAACAGAAACAATGTTGTTTTGACCTAGGCACAGGACCAACAAGCTGTAATTTCCATCTTATCCTATAGGCCAAATAAATCACATAACTCAGCTCAAAGTCAAAATGAGAAGAAAATGGAAAGCATAGCAAAATGTTGAAGAAATGGGGCCATTAATGCCATCTACCACTCAACATTAGAGACAAATTAAAGAAACTCACAAAATAAAATTAAGTTTGATCTAAATTTTCCTAAAATTAGATACCTTAGTTCTGTTAAGTGAAAAATAATTATATTTAATAAAGTTGGATATGGATATTAAAAGGATACAATTTTAAATCATAAGAAAACAAATCCATAATAAAAAGCCAATTAGTTAATCTTCACTGGTTAGAGGATGCTAAATTACAGTTTATAGAGAAGTCCTTACAGACATCCCACGGTTATGCATTTTCAGAATTTTAAGATAAAAATTTGTTAATGAATAGCCAAGAAAGGTAGAAATCTCTCATTTATGTCTACAGGATATAAAGAATGAATAATATTTTCTAATGAGGTTATGTTATAAGACCATGAAATGTAATGCTCTGGAATTCTTCATAAAGAAATATTTCTGTTAAAGGTCAGAGGATATATTAAAATTTCCATGAGCAAAATATAATAAAGATATATGATATTTGAATGAATATTAATGAATAAGCAATTCTTCACTAATATAGGTTTGCATATTAAACAAAGTATATTTTCAAGTGGTTACATATATAGATATATACAAGTAGGAAAAATATTTTATCAGTCACCAAATATTTTATTAAAAATATTTTCAGTGTAATCATGAATTGGTTATTGTAGCCAATACATGCAGACAAAAATAGTCTTTTATGTATATAAAATAACTGAATGGCCAATTTCTTTAACAGCCATTACTCATAATTGATAATTTTTAATTTAATACAAAATTAATTTTGTCAAGTAATAATTAACATTTTACTTCTGCTATAATCATGTAATAATTTATTTATATTTATCTTATACTGCTTTTTACTTTGATCTTTTTAATATAGGAAGTGATAACAATTTTTAAAATGAAAGAATATTCAGTAAAAAATGAGTGTCTACTTGAAACTTGATGTCCTTATCTCCATAGCAACTATTTCGGTGTTATTTTATAGATTTATGCATATGTATTTTACAGATACATATTTTTATATATAAATATTCATATACCTAAAATTATAAAATACTTAAAAGGCAGCTCTACACCTGAGTTTCCTTTCATGAAAAAATGTATCTGGGCGACCATTTCAAGTCAGTACACGGACATTAGCCTAGACCCCTACTAACGATGCATTATTAGTATGGCCATTTCCTTACCTATGACTTTTTAATATTCTATAAATCTTCAAAGATGAAATGCACATAAAAATAATATCATGGTACATTTAACTCAATAATGAAAACATGGGAAAAAACTGTACATTTAAATATCTGGATGTGAAGATGGTTTGTTTGGGGGAAAGTGCAAGAGACTGATTCTAAACTATTCATGTCTCAGAATTTAGCAAGATTTGTAACCAAGTCGTTAGGTAACTTCATGAAATCAGATTATGAAGCAGAATTCTGTTAGAGTCTGTAAATCTGTTAAATCAACTATACGTGACAGTTCTACAGTTTGTCCAATCAACCCTTTTGTATTTAGAACATTTTTCATCATTTCTCTTAATCATCAGGATTTTACAGCAAGAAATAACCTCCACCTGGATGGATGTTAAATTGTGGGGGGGGAGGGGGGCAACTAATCGCTGAAGACCTAAGAAATCAAGCTATTTATCATCAGTAATAACGGTTATACACTATTCACAGGGAAGAACAAAGAGCCTGATAGTTTATTAACTTTTCAGCTACTCATTTTTTTTTATCATCTCTTTATTGTGTTTTAAGATATTCTTGTTGTTGGCCAGTAGATTTAGGTATGAGATGTTGATGGCTAAAACCCATCTAAGAGTATGACGTTGGTTCACGTAATTCTGTCAAAGTGAACAGATTTCATCGTTGTTGCTACCATGGTGTGATGGACAACCTGTAAGGGCAGTGCCAACTCCACAGTGACCCCTGCCTCCTCTTACTCCACAAACTGGTGCAGTGTATCTTCCTAATTGTGAGCTGTATTTGGTGACTTGCTTCTAATCAAGAGAATACGGCAAAAGTAACAAATTACCACTTTTGAAAAAGACTCTGGTTTTCCTTTTGCTTAACCCTCCCTCCCCCCCCCCCCATCTCTCTCCCTCTCTCCTTTTCTCTTTCTCCCTTCACTGTGGGGGAAGCAAGCTGCCATGTTGCTACAGAAGTAATGTTAGAGAGATAAATGTGACAAAGAACTGATATCTCCATCAAACAGCAAGAAATGACCTGAAGCCTGTCAACAGCCACTTCAGGGAAATTGAAAATGAATCCTTCCTTAGGGGACCCGTGCAATGACGGCAGGCCAGCTGACCCCTAGTCTTGTGAGTGGCCCTGATCCACACTCAGCTAATCCTTGCCTGAACTCCTGACCCACAAAAACTATGAGATAATTAATGTATCTCTTTTTGAGCTACTAACATTTAAGGAAAGTTTGATACAGCAAGAGATAACTAGTATATGTGATAAGAGTTATGCTGACATTCTTTAGGAACAGTATATGAAAACCTGTAAAGTGACTTCTTGATCATGAGAACAACATAAAATATAAGACAAAATTATATGTAATAAACACACATAAAATATCCATGCTAATTCGGAAAAAAAAGACATCTATAAGAATAGTTTTTAGGTCATTGAAATACTATAGGATGAAGTGAAATAAATATTAAAATCAATAGAGCTAGTCATCTCACTGAAGTTAGTTTTAATCTTCCTAGTCCAGTGTCGATGAAAACCCAGAGAAATCCAAAGCCAACCACAAAATGCAGAAATAGATTATGAATATCTCAATTAGGATTCAACTTATAATTTGAATGAGTTCTTCAAAAGAGAGAGAGAACAAAACTTAAGAGAATATTTCTCATTTACTAACTAAATTAAAAACTGTCCTAAAAGAGTAGAATCCGTACATAACAGAATGCTCTGCTCTAAAAAAATGCAGGTTTTCTTTGGAGACATCCCACAATCTTTCTCGTTTATCACAAATTTCTGTACAATAGGTTCCTGGAAATCAATGAAAAATCAACACTGCCACTGTGTAATACATGGCATCCATAATACGTTCTCTATTTACATACAGAGAGGGACGGACCTGAATATTTTCTTCTATGTGGGGCTTTGGAAATGATCTTTTATTTGCCTTGAGTTTACCCATCATACAAGCAATAGTTCGGAAGAAAATTATAGATGATCTAATATGTTGAATGAAGCCACAAGTGTACATACTCCCATTAAGTTTTATGTTTTTATAATTCTTTTGATGCTTTTTTTTAATGGGACTAAACAGCTCAACTTTCCTAAAAATATAAAGAATAGAGTCTCTATATATTTTGTTCATTATTAAATGTTTTTTTTTTTTTTCAGAATTGTTGTGTTGATTTTCAATTGAGTATATAACAGGTAATATAACTACATGTTTTTAATTGACTTTCACCCTGGCGCACAATAAAATACATTGTGATTCTGGAAGGGAACACCCTACATTTTACACTTCCATACAATCAGCAGTGCGTTTTAGCATAGCAAAGGCTCCATAAAAAATAGTACATACACTGTTTTCAGGTAGACACTATTACCCAAAAAGTTTGTTTTAGTAGCATCATTCTTTAAGAGTCTAACAAACTTTTAGATGGATGTGAGAAAACTAATACTTCTCCTCGGAAACAATCTAGTATCTAATTTTCAGTTATGAATTATGAGGAAACTGTCACTACATCTATTCTTTTTGTATCTTCCCTTTGTTAGAATACCCTCTTCCAGTACCTAATGTGTTGCTGTGCACACAATGAACAGTAAATGCTTATAAACCAGTCCTCTCTAAGATGCTTTATCAAAAAAATAATTGCATTTTTGCCACTATATTGATACCATTAAATTAAGAGTGGAGAAAAAAATGAACGTGATCTTAAGTGAAGGAAACATTTTATAATTATCTGATAAACATGAACAAAGTAGATTTTCAATTCCACTGTTTTCAGCTCTAAATTAGGTTTTAGTTCCTAATCTAATTTAGCATTCTATTTCTGTAGAAATTTTCTAGATAACATTTCAACTCTCCACTTCACTTAGTCTATCAGTTCCCAATCTTATCTGTGTAATGAAGACCAGACCTATTCATGTACGTCGGATTGGGCAGAATAATCTTTCCATTTTGCTACATGTCTACATGACAGCACCACTCAGTAGGGACCAGTAATTCTAATCGTGCAGTTCATCCTCTTGTAATATGAAGTTAAGAACTCAAATTTAGGCAATGCTTCAATAAAGCTAATCTGGCTGCATTTGTAGAGATAGTTCCAAAATTAACGTAACCAAGAATATTGTAACTTTTCCCCAAATATTCCCTTATTCTTTCTTTCCTTTTTAGTGTAGAAAAATACCCCACTTGACTAATACCTGAACTCACATTTAATCTTTAAACCTGCACTGCCTTGAATACTTCTATACTGATCCTTCTTAAAGATATTTCAGTTTTCCAAAATCTCTGCATGCTTGTAAATGTGATTAAATTTTATTCGACTGTTTGAATTTCTTTTTTTTTTTATGTTTATTTATTTTGAGAGAGAGATAGAGCATGACCAGGGGAGGGGCAGAGAGTGGGGAAGAGAGAGAATCCCAGGATTTGAACCCACAAACTCACAAGATGATGACCTGAACCAAAATCAAGAGTTGAACTTTTAATTGACTGAGCCATCCAGGCATCCCTCAGCTGTTTGAATTTCTAATTGTGACATGTTTAGGTTGTATATTGTACATTTGCCAATTTCCTTCGGGAGATTTCCTCTACTCTGTTGTATACAGTATTAGTGAGAAAATAACTCTGGCTTTGGAGGTGGGTCAATTTTTCTTCTCTTCAGCATCCTTAATACAGGTGAGTTGCACTGACTTATGCTTGCTTGATCAAGCAGACTTTTGCTTTCTCTCTGGGGACTTTATAACCTGTGCTAGCAGCATAAGGACATGAGGGAGAAATGTAGATCATTCACTGTAGTGGTAGTGAAGAGACCAGACTGTATCATTACAAACTTGTCTGCTCTATTTCCTATTCCTTACACATGAGAAACTCCCTTCCTAATTCTCAGACTGAAACTCTAAACCCTCCTCTAGCTTTAGTCCCTTGTGCATATAATATCCAGTTTGTCAGAGGAAATAACTATTGAATTTAACCAAGAAACTATTGATCTAGAATGCAGCTTTCTTCAACATACTTTAACACCATAAATGTCCTATTTTTTCTTCACTATGAAGGAAAGTTGAAATTGTGTATCACATCCTGATTAAGATAAAGACCAAAGTTTTGTGAATTTTAGGGAACTGATTTTTAAATATATGACTAGGAGAAGATTTAACATCATAAATTAAGGGGAATACTTCTATGACATGAATAAAAAATGAAATAAAGTAAAATAAATATTAAAAATTCAAATACTTGGGACACCTGGGTGCTCAGTAGGTTAAGTGCCCAACTTTGGCTCAGGTCATGATCTCACAGTTTGTGGATTCAAGCCCCGCATCTGGCTCTGTGCTGAACAGCTCAGAGCCTGGAGTCTGCTTCGGATTCTGTGTCTCCCCCTCTCTCTGCCCCTCCCCTGCTTGCACTCTGTGTGTGTCTCTCTCTCAAAAATAAATAAACATTTAGAAAAATTCAAATACTTGAGGGGCACCTGGGCGAGTCAGTTGGTTGAGCCTCCGACTTCAGCTCAGGTCATGATATCACGGTTTGTGAGTTTGAGCCCCACGTTGGGTGAGCTTGGGCTCCACTTCAGATGAGCTCAAGACTAGTTCTGGGCTCCACCCTCTCTCCCTCACTCTCTTCCTGTCTGCACCTCTTGGGATTCTCTGTTTCTCTCTCTCTTTCTCTCTCTCTCTCACCAGCACTCTCTCTCAAATAAATAAATGCAAATTAAAAAAACTTCAAATACTTGAAATATATATTTTAAATAGGCTAGATATTCTAATTGTAGATTAAAATAAAGAAAAATACGTGTGCAGTGGGATAATCAAAATAGGAAAATAGGAAGTACAATATTTAGGTAAATATTTGTAAACAGATTTAGCTTAATGAAGAATTTCCATCACTTCTCTTCATTTCACTTATAATTTTTGCTCCCTTACCTTAACAGAACTGTATATCCATTTACATATAGTTTAAAATTATTTAAATTAAGGTTTAGGTTTTATTTACAATAAATGAATAGGACTATTTACACTAAATTTGTATTCACCTATATTCCTGATATATGCTTTTTGAAATCTTAAGTTTGCAAAGTCTATTTTTGTTTTTATCTACTGTAGTTATTCATGATGTTTGCCTATTTCAGTGTACAGAGAAAATACTTGAACATGCCCTGTTAACAATTTAAAATGTAAATACTATTAAAAACATTATGGATCAATATTTTGCTATTGATATTTTTTAATTTTCTTAAACCTCATATTATTCCCACATATACTGCTTTATGCTTTTGCTCTAAAAAAATAAGGAGAGTTAAAAATATTAATTACCTGGGAACATAATTATGTCAAATCATTTCGTAGAATTGATTGTGTCAAACCCAAACAATGCTAGAGTGAGGTTTGTTTTTTTTTTACAAGCTTTTTAAAATAAATATCAGGGAGAGATTTATTAAGAAACAAGTTGTTTAGAGTAATTTGTAAATCATTTGTATCTCACATCACTCCATGTGACTAGTCAATGCCGCAAATTGTGGTTTTGCTTCAATTCATCATTTAATTTACAAAGTAATTATTTAGCTTCACAGTAAAATGTTTTAAATATCAAAACCCTTTCCTGCTTAAAACATTCATATAAAAACTAGAATTTCCCATGCAGTGGGAAATGTGTATTGCAAACTGGATTGAGTCGAAGAACAGTGCTCAAACTGTTCCATTATATCAAAGTTGGTGTACCCAGCAGTGAACTTCTCCCACAAAAACTGATTGTATGATGGAGGCTGGTTATGACTTAGAAAAAAGGAAAACAACTGTTCCTTCATAACAATACGAATAAACTAATGGTTTATTTTAAAAACATTTCTAGGCAATTTCAAGAACTGCAGTGTTCTAAATACACAGAAGACTCTAGAATGTCTGTCTCTAAAATGCTACAGAATCTGTAGCACTCCACACACACACAAAATGTTTTTTTCTGTTGTTCACTATACCAAATAAAGCAAATGTAAATAATGTATTTTCCTACTGAAATAACTCTCTAGGGAATTAAGTTTCTGAAACACCATTTATGTTAGTACTAAAAAAACCACATTTTTTTTCATTATGTCCTCCTCAATACATAGGCATCTATTTAGGCTTCTATAGATTTAAGTACATTTGAAAATCTTATGATTGTGGATTACATGTGGTTAACTATTTCCATATGTAACATAATCATTCCTAAGAATTCATTACATATTTTGGTTGTAGCTTCTTCTTTTTTTTTTTTTTTTAGTTTATTTATTTCTTTTCAGAGACAGAGAGAGAGAGCACATGAGCAGGGGAGTGGCAGAGAGAGAGGGAGAGAGAGGATCCCAAGCAGGCTCTGCACTGTAAGTTCAGAATCCGACATGGGGCTCAAACTCATGAACCATGAGATCATGACCTGAGCCGAAATGAAGAGTCAGATGATTAACCTACTGAGCCACCCAAGCACTCTGGATATGGCTTCTTATCAGATATACAGTTTATGAAGATTTTCTCCCATTCTGTAGGCTGCTGTTTCACTCCATTGATGTTATGCTTTGCTGTGCATAGTTTCGGGGTTTTTTTTGTTTGTTTGTTTTAGCTTTTTAGTTTCTTGTCTACTTTTGCCTTTGTTGCCTGTGCTTCTGTATTCTAGCCAAAAAATCATTGCCAAGATCAATGTCAAGACACTTTTTTCCTTTGTTTCCTCCTAGGAGTTTAACAGTTTCAGGTCTTACATTTATGTCTTTAATATGTTTTAGTTGATTTTTTACCTAAGGATGTGACACAAACATCCAATTTCACTCCCTTAGAGGTGGATATACAGTTTTCCCAAAACCATTTATTGAAGAGACTGTCCTTTCCTCATTGTGTATTCTTGGTGCCCCTGTCAAAAATTAGTAGACGGTATGTGTGTGAGTTTATTTCTGGGGATCTTGATTCTGTTCCACTGATCTCTGTGTCTATCTTTATGTCAATACCATAATGTTTTGATTACTGTAGCTTCGTAATATAGTTTGGAATAAGGAAGCAATAGCTCTAGCTTTGTTCCTGATCAAGATTGCTTTAGTTATTTAGAAGTTTTTGTGATTCCATACAAACTTTAGTATTGTTTTTTCTATCTCTGTGAAAAATGCCTGTGGAATTTGATAGGGATTGCTTGAATATGTAGATCGTTTGGGTAGTTCAAAGATTTCTTCACCTCATACCATATATAAAAATTAGTGTGGAATTTATCATATGAGTAAGTTTAAAACTAAAACTATAAAGCTGTGAGAAGGAACTTAGGAAAAATATTTGCAATCTCAGGGAAGACAAAGATTTTATATGGAGCACCAATAGTAATAATAATAAAGATATAACAATATGGCCATCATTTAAGAAACAAACACCTGCTCTTTAAAAGCAAAAAAAAAAATACTGGGAAAATATTACATACATGTTATGTAATATATATTATAAGGCATATCTGGCTTTATTGCACTTGACTTTATTGCACTTTGCAGATGTTGTTTTTTTACAAACTGAAGGCTTGTTACAGCCCTGAATTGAACAAGTCTGTCGGTGCCATTTTCCCAGCAGCATTTGCTCACTTCTTGCCTCTGTGTCACATTTTGTTAATTCCCTTAATATTTTAAAGATTTTTTCATTATGATTATATCTGTTATGGTGATATGTGATTAGTGATCTTCGATGTCACCATGCACAAACTGCACTCATGTAAGACAGCAAAATTAATCAATAAATGCTATTTGTGTTCTGACTGCTCCACTGACTAGCCATTTCCTTTCTCTCAGGCCTACCTATTCCCTGAGACATAATGCTGAAATTAGTCCAATTAATTACAATGGCTTCTAAGTGTTCGAGTGAAAGGAAGAGTCACACATCTCTCACTTTAAATCAAAAGCTAGAAATGATTAAGCCTAGTGAGGAAGGCATGTCAAAAACCAAAATAGGCTGAAAGCTATGCCTCTTGTACCTAGTAGCCAGATGGTGAATACACAGGAAAAGTTCTTGAAAAAAAGTAAAAGTGCTATTCTAATTAACACCCAAATGATAAGAAACGGCTTTTTGCTGATTGGAGAAAATTTCAGTAGTCTGCATAGAAGATCAAGCCAGCCACAATATTCCTTTAAGCCAAAGCCTAATCCAGAGCAAGGCCCTAACTCTCTTCAGTTCTGTCAAGATGATGAGAGGTAAGGAGCTACAGAAGAATGGTTTACAGAGGTTGGTTCATGAGATTTAAGGAAGTAAGCCATCTCCATCACATAAAAATACAAGGGGAAATGGCATGTGCTGATGTAGAAGCTACAGTAAGTTATCCAGAAGATGTAGGTAAGATAATTAAGGAAGATGCCTATACTAAACCACAGATTTTCAATGTAGACAAACAGCCTTATATTGGACTAAGATGTCATCTAGGACTTTAATAGCTAGAGAGAAGTCAATGCCTGGTTTTAAAACTTCCAAAAACAGGCTGGTTTACTTGTTAGGTGCTAAGGCAGCTGGTGATTTAAGGTGAAGCCAATACTTATTTACCATTACAAAAACCCTAGGACCCTTAAGAATTATGTTAAATCTACTCTGCCTTTGCTCTACAAAAAGGACAACAAAGCCTGGATGACAGCACATCCATTTACAACATGACTTACTATTTTAAATCTACTGTTGAGATCTACTGGTGAGAAAAAAAGATTCATTTCAAAATATGACTGATCATTGACAATGTAGCTGATCACCCAAGATCTCTGATGGAGATGTACAATGAGGTTAATGTTATGTCATGTCTGCTAACACATCTATTCTGCAGCCCATAGATTAAGGGATCATTTTGACTTTCAAGCCTTATTATTTAAGAAATACATTTTGTGATGACTTAGTTGCCACATATAGTGATTTTTCTGATGGACGTGGGCAAAGTAAATTGAAAACCTACTGGAAAAGATTCCCATTCTAGATGCCATTAATAGCATTTGTGATTCATGAGAAGAAATCAAATGATCAATATCAACAGGAATTTGGAAGAAGTCGATTCCAACCCTCATGGATGACTCAGAGGGGTCAGGACTTCAGTGGAGGATATACCTGTAGATGTGGTGGAGATAAAAGAGAACTAGAATTAGAGATGGAGAGATGCAAAATCTGATCATTTTATCTGGGGGCAGTATTTTTGCTGAGGAATTAATCCCACTTCTGCATGACCCTGCCTTGATGTGTATTTGTAGGATCTGATTAAACTGGAAAGAGAAAGATTTCTTATCAATAAAACCCATACACTGGGGTGAAGCAGGTGGGTCAGGCTATACTGTAAAGAACTATGTGAGAACTGACAGGACATTACTTAGTAATGATGACCTGTAGTTTAGGAATTGCTTGAAGGGATTTAACTCTGTTAATCTTTACTTCAACATACGGTATAAGAAGGTGCAGGAAGGAAACAAAAGCAGAGGAAATAGATTTCTTTTTCTTTTCTTTTTTTTTTAACATTTTTTAAAATTTATTTTTGAGAGACAAAGAAAAACAGAGCATGAGAGAGAACAGGAGGGCAGATAGAGAGGGAGACACAGAATCTGAAGCAGGCTCCAGGCTCTGAGCTGTCAACACAGAATCCGACCAGGGGCTCGAATCCACAAACCATGAGATCATGACCTGAGCCAGTCTGATGCTTAACCAACTGAGCCACCCAGGCACCACATGGACTTTTTCTTAAAACAAGCAGAGATGGATATTTTATTTTTTGTTGTTGTTGAAAAATAGAGTAAAAAAGAGTATATTTGGAATGTTGTTTATACAGGAGTTTTTAATACAAAATTTCATTAACTTAATTTTAATTACAACTATTGTTTTATGTGCTGTTTCTTTTTTATGTATGTGGTTTTATAATGGAGTAACTTCTTATTTCATGTTTGTTTCCCTTCAAAAGATTGTGTCTAAGTCATCAGTTTACCAAAAACTAAACAAAACAACAACAAAAACTAGTAAAACTAAATAAGAAAACCAGAAATATTTGCAGAACAATTTATCTTCTTTCATTTGGTATAGCTTTTCAATTCTACTATTTTCCTGTCTTATTTTTTGTTCCTAATTGCAACTGTGAGATTCATAACCAACTTCTTACTGAATAAAGAATGTAATTAAGAACTTTTGTAGACTTAGTTGTAGCTTCCTGCTGAGATTATTCTCTAAATAGTGATAAAACATATGTGACCAAGGCCATTGAGTTCTGCAGGATTTCCACCACTTAGGAAAGATGAAACATTCTTTAGGAAGAATGTACACATTTTGTTTTATCGTTATTCAAGCAATGGGTGTCTTCTAAATATCTGATTCTCTGACACAAACATGTACAGTACTGTTTACAAAAAAAGACCTATGTAATTATGGTCACTAATTTGCTTTAGAAAGGTAGTAATCCTGGTGAACAATGTTCCTGCTATTGAGTAGTTGTGAAAATACCTAGCTTATGAATGTAACAATCTGTATGTTTTGCTTAAAATATTGTTGTAATTCACAATTATCAATGTTAGAAAATGAGCTTCAATAATTCTTCATCTCATATGCCTGCAGTTTTGTTCTAAAAATAAATAAAAAGGTTAATCTTCAACACATGAATGACTAAAAAGAGCAACTCCTAGGAAATAGTCATCTATTATATAATGTTTTTATATTTTTAAATTTTATATTTTTAAATCTATTTTAAATATTTGTTTATTTTTGAGAGACAGAGAGAGAGACTGAGCAGGGCAGAGGTGGGGCAGGGAGAGAGAGGGAGACACAGAATCCAAAGCACGCTTCAGGCTCCAAGCTGTCAGCACACAGCTGGACACGGGATTCAAATTCACAAAACATGAGGTCATGACTTGAGCTGAAGTCAGAGGCCTAACCGACTGGGCCACCAAGGTGCCCCTACATTGATTTATGATAACTATTGTGGACATGTTTATTAAGCTATGTTTTTCTTTAGTGAAAAAAATCAATTGAATCATGTATTCAATAATACTTGGAATTATTTCTCAGAATCAAACTAAATCGATTAATGTTGTTTTCAAATTGCAGTTAGGAAAATCCACTTATTCATGTATCTTTTTCATTAGCATCCGGTAAGTATAATTATGAATCTGAAGCCCTAAATTTACAAAAAAAGAAAAAAAAAAAACCTTCACAAAATTCCTTAAGTTTTTAATACTAAGAATGGAGAGTTTTATTTATAATGATTGCCATTTTTATTATTTATTGATCTATCTATCTAATTTAAAAAATTTATCCAAAGAAAACAACTGGATTGTGACCTATGTAGTCATAGCTTAATATTGAACAATTTAATTAAGGGGAGCTCTATACGGATTGTTGTTTCTCTGTGTTGCATCCTAAATTCTGTTAATTTGCTCCAAATACAGCCACATCAGCCTTCCCAAATTTTAATTCTTCTTCTATTAGCTCATTGACATAGATGCTCTGCCTGAGTTTCTTCTCTCTGTGCAGCGATGAGGAAATTGTCACTGTAGGATTAATGTTTTTTTTTCCCAACTTTTTTTTTCAGGTATCACAGTCATGTGCTGTGATCTACTTTCAAAAAACAGTCATATAACTGATATAACAGTCCAAAATAACTGATATTTTATAAATGCATACCATGAAGTTGAACCATAGATGAGGCAAAAAAAAAAAAAAAAAATGCCAAGCCATATATAAAATCACCAAAGAAACAATGGGAAAAAGTATTTAAAAATGTGCAGAGAACGTGGTAATAAGATGAAAATGAAACAAGAAAAGCCAAGAGTTCATGATAAAATAGACCATGGATGATAGAGAAAAAAGCTGATTTGGCTCTGGAGTCAGCCAGTTAACATTCACTGAACTTCAGACCACACATATTATTACAGTAAGTTCATTTTCCTTTGTGGTTGCTCAGGTGCATCTCTGTTTTGTATGAATAATTGTGCCTGCTTTATAGAGAAATGTTATTAGCCTTGTGATACTCTTTGTCATACTGAATCATAGGCTACTAATTATATCTCAAAGAGGTAAACAAATTTATCGCTTGCTAAGCAAAACAGAAATGTAATTTCAATGCACAGATTCAAACTAAGTAAGATTTAATCTAAAATATATCACTTAGAGAAGGATATATTTAGGCATTGAAAGAAGCAAGATTGTTTACGGATTGGCTGATTCACCACAAATGTAGATTTAATGGAAAAAAGCTGTTGCTTGGCTAACATTCGGAAAAGAGGTGTTGTCACTGATTAGCTTATTTTCCGAGGTATGCACTGTTCAGTAATTCTACTGATTAATTAGTAAAAGTATAAATCTCTCTCTTTCTCCTCTTTCCTCTCTTCTACCTTTCCCTCTCCCTGTCTCTTCGATTATATGTTGAATGTTTGGAACACTGGACAAAGAATTTTAACTCTGGACTCAGTCTTCTCCTTTATTTTAGAAAATATTTACTGTTATTCTTGCTCTCTCCACCCCACTTTTGATAATTCCTTAGCAAAGGTGTCAGAATAAATAATCCGGGGTTTTCTAGAACTTCCTCATTTTATTTGATTCTCTTGGAAAGAAAGGTGGGATTTGAAGAGGGTTGACTTTTGGCTTCAATGTTTCTCAGACTGATTTCATCTTTTTTTTTTTTTTTTTTTTAATGTCTTGTTGAATCATCCTTCAGAAGAGTAGCTTCTCAGAAACATTACAGTCTCGGGATCATAGTCTCCATAAAAATACTACAAAAAACTGGATAAATTTCTATCAGAACTGACAGGCGGGTGGTCTTGAACTATGTCCCAAGATTTCCACGATTGACCAAAAAGAAAGTCCCTGAGGTCACCTTAGTCTATCTTAAATAACCATGCTTCTTTTTTCTTTAGTTTGGACATAGATAGTACTACTTTACTTATGGTATTAATCCAGATTAACTTTTCACAACAGGTCAGATTACCCTATTTGGCCACATTAAATTCCGTTTATATTCCATTATATGTTGCTATTTTGTCTGAAGTTTTTAAATTGTTTTTGATCTCAAGGACATGAACTTTTAAAAATATTAACTCATCCAAAAAGAGGAACTCATTTTTGCAAAAGTCACTGATTAATCATACTCCTATGATTGGTATAGCTCTTTTGTTTGTTTGTCTGTTTTTAGGTGCACCTCCTGGAAGACTTTAATGTTTTGGAGCCTTTCTAAAATTGTATTCCATCAACATGATAAATAAACCCTTATTATTGTATCAATTGATGCAGAGATGTTTGACAAAATCAAGCCTCCATTCATGCTGAAAAACTTTTAGCAAACTAGAACTACAATGGGGTTTTCTCAACTGATAAAAAATTTATCAAAAGATCTTAAGGTAACATCATACTTATGAGTGATGCTTCTCCTCTGATAATAGGAAAAAGGTAATATTGTGCTTTCTTACTTCTTTTACTCAACATAATACTGGAAATTCTAGCTAGTGCAGTAAGATAAGAAAAAGAAAAATTTTTATGGAAAGGAAGAAATAAAACTGTCTCTTCATAACTGTCTATTTTAAAACAAATAATCTATCCAAGAATGCTACCAAAAAATATTGTACCTTTCAGGTGAGTATAGCAAGTTCCCAATGTAGCAATGCCAATTACTTTCCTATATGCTAACCATTAGCAATTGGAATTTGACATTTTAAAAAGCAATAGCATTTAAAATATTTCCAAAATAAAATGCTAAAGCATAAATGTAACAAAATATGTCCAGAATCAATAAGAAGAAAACCACAAAACTATCGTGAAAAAGATAAAAGAAGATCTAAATAAAAAGAACTATTCCATGGTCATGACTGGAAGAGCTCAGAAACCAACACAAAAATTATAATCAACTACTTTTTCTTTTTTTTTTAAATGTTTATTTTTTTTTTGAGAGAGACGGAGTGCCAGTGAGGGAGGGGCAGAGAGAGAGGGAGACACACAATCTGAAGCAGGCTCCAGGCTCTGAGCTGTCAGCACAGAGACCAACACCGGGGTTCAAACTCATAAACCCTGAGATAGTGACCTGAACTGTAGTCTGGCACCTAACCGACTGAGCCACCCAGGTGCCCCAATCAACTGCTTTTTCAAAAAAGACAATTGTTGTGCCTCTTGCACAAAGGCAGTTTAGTGGAGAAAAATAGTCTTTCAAAAAAAGGAACGAGAGCAATTGGATGTCCATATGCAAAACCAAACCAAACTAAAACCAAAAAGTGCACTTAGACATGAACATTATACCTTAACAAAAAGTAACTTAAAATGGAACAATGACCTAAATTTTAAGGTCAAAACTATAAACCTTCCAGAAGAAAGGTTTAGGAGAAAAATCTATATGACCTATGTTCAACATGAGTTTTAGCTCCAACAACAAAAACATTGTCCCTGAAAGACACATTGACAAATTGAACTTTATTAAAGCAAAAAAACTTAGACTTTGTGAAAGACACTGTTAAAACAATGAACATAAGTCACAAACTATGAGAAAATACTTGCAAGACTCTAATCTGATAAAAGAGTTGTATCTAAAAGTGCAATGAACAATAAGAAATCAAACATCCCAAACTAAAAATAAATGGGTAAAAAATATCAATGAGACACCTCACCAAGAAGATATACAGAGGGCAAATAAACACCTGAAAAGATACTGAACATCATTTGCATTAGAGAAATGCAAATTGAAGCAAGGATGAGGTACTATTCCATGCCTATTCGAGTGGCTAAAATCTAAACATCTGGCAAAATTGATTACTTACAAGTGTGTGAAGGGACAGAAACTTTTACTAACTGCTGTTGGGAATTCATGTCGGTACATCCACTTCAAAGACAAGTTAGCAATCTTTTGTAAAACTAAACATAGTTTTGACATATGATCCAAGAATCATACTCTAAGTATTTACTCAACAGACTTGAAAATTTAAGTCCACACAAAAACTTACATGTAAATGTTTATAGCCGTGTTATTCATAATTGTGCCTAACTGAACCCAACCAAGATGTTCTTCAATGGGTGAATGGATAAAAATCACTGTACTACATCCATTCAATGGGATATTATTGAACAATAAAGGAAATGAGCTACCAAATCACAAAAATACACAGATAAACTTAAATACATATTGCTGAGTGAAAAAATCCATATAAAGACAAAACATTTAACTTTTGTGCCATTCTTGAAAAGGCAGAACTAAACAGATCAGAAGTGGAATGGAGTTTAGGGTGCAGGATGGCTGAGTATGTGCAGCACAAGCCATTTTTCAGGGTGTTGAGTCTATTCTCTGTGATACTATAATGGTGGAAATATGACATTCTTCATTTGTCAAGATCCATAGAACTTGACAGCACAAAGAGTAAGCTTCAATGTAGGCAAATTTTGAATAATCATTTAAGAGGTCATGGAGTCTCAGGATGGAATGCAGACTATAATAAAAGACTAACTACAAATGTTTGAAACATTCTTAATGAACACGGTGAAGGAAAATTTGCTAACCTAAGTAACTTTGGAAATGAGAGAATCTATAAGACTAAAGAAAAATCTTTATGTAAGTACTTTACTCTCATTGATAAAGTTTTATCCTATAGGGGTATGGATTATAAATTCTGATACAGTTTTTTTTTTTTTTTGCATACCAGAATTGAATAATTAAGTAAATGGATGGTAGGTGCAGGGAACCAGTAGTCTTACTGTTAGTGTGGGTCATTACAAATTAGCAAGGAGGAAAGACCAGAATGATTTAAATGATACTTAATTAGATTTGGAACATTAATGTGGACTCATATTTTTCTTACTATGGATACAGATGCTTACATGGAGAAGTGCACATATAGGGATTAGTATACACACATGTAACCCCTTACTCTGTCATCTGAGAGGTTTTAGAAGCACTGACATCCAAGCGAGCACACTGAGCACCAAGATATTGCTTTCTGATACCATTTGCCAATAAGCGGAACCAAGCCTCCTTGGAGAGATGGCTGATTCTAGGACTGGAGAAGAAAATACACAAGATTAGCTTGAAGCAACTTGTAGTGTTAAAAAGTAATGAAGTATTTACAACAACAACAAAATTCCTGCAGTGGGGGTTGAGGGTATGTCAAAATTAAATAGGATTCAACTGAAACATAATCCAATGTCCAAAGCTGGAATTATCTGAACACAAAAATAATTAAAGTAGTATTAGTTCATAAGCCAATTTTATTTTTTATTTTAATTAAATTTATATTTTATTTTTATTGATTTTTTCCAGATATTATTGAGTCTTTTCCAAATAAGTTTTATTTGAAAAATTAATATTTTTATTTTATTTTATTTACAAATTCTTATTTAAATTCTAGTTAGATAACATGTGGTATAATATTGGTTTCAGGAGTAGTAGAATTTAGTGACTCATCACTTACATATAACACCTAGTGCTCATCATAGTAAGTGCTCTCCTTAATACTCATCACCCATTTAGCCCATTCCCCACTCACCTTCTTCCATCAACTCTCAGTTTGTTCTGTTGTCATAATCCAATTTAAAAATTACCATCCATAGGTCCATACTGATGAAAATTTTAAAAATTAAATAAATAAATGACAGAGAATGACTAAATCTCATATTCAGTAAAATTCCAAGTAATTTAGATAGATACTCTTCTCTCAAGGACATGGATCATAATTCTCCACTCTGTAAGTGTGGGTTGCACAAAGTGATTTCCTTCCAAAGCTTATGGTATAGATAGGGGAAAAATTAGTAACTTTAAAGTGGAAAAACTTGACAAACATTGCCTTAGCCAGGTGATCAGCTGAGATGAACATGAAAAGTGATAAATCAGGTTGATAGTATATACCTTTGATAGGATATGATAAGAATACACTTTTTTTCTGTGATCTTATTTCCCCCAAACTCATAACCCTGTCTAATCATGAAAAAACATTAGGTTAACCCTAATTGTGATGGAGACATTGTATAAACACCCGACCAGTACAACTCAAAACTGTCTGGGTTAGCAAAAAGAAAAAAAAATAAAGAAAAAAAAAAGTCTGAGAAACTGTCACAGTCAAGAGGAGCCTTGAGAGAAATGACAATTTAATGAAATGTGGTATCCTCCATGAGATTCTGAAAGAAAAAAATTAAAGTTAGGTAAAAAAAAGAATGAGAAATTTTTAGTAGTAATAATATGATATGCAAAATGATAGGTATGATAAATACAAATATAAATATTAACAAAAATAAAGTTATACCGGGGCACCTGGATGGCTCAGTCAGTTAAACATTCAAAAAAACATTTGTCTCATGGTTCATGGGTTTGACTCCTGAGTCAGGCTCTGTACAGACAACTCGGAGCCTGAAGCCTGATCCATATTCTGTGTCTCCCTCTCTGCCCTCTCTTATTCACATTCTGTATTTCTCTCAAAAATAAATAAACATTAAATTAAGAAAAAAAGAACTAAAAAATAAAATTATAAATATATAACCTTTTCTTCAGTAAATCAGTAAAGATAAAAAACACAATGAAAATGATATATACAAAAGTATTACGAAGAGAAAGTACTAATCACTGTTTCCAGGTATCCAGAAAAAAACATTTTTCTGTTGTCCTTAAGTGAAAGTTATCTACTTTATTAAGTTATTTGCTTTTCCATGGTTGTTGGGTCAGCAGTCAACTTCAATGTGATAACTGCTTCTGGAGGTTTTCTAATAAAGATACTTAATGGTTGTATCTTATTAATTCTTGTTATTTGAAGATAGCTGATGTCATTTCAGTTGCTAAGTGTACATCCAAAGATAAATGTTGTTTAATTTAACTGTTAATTAAGACAGCCCCATGAGATATTTCACACTGAAGATCAAAAGCAATATATCATTGATCAAGGATTCATTATGGTCATGTAGGATAATTAGATAGACAGTTGGAGAGTAAAGGTAGCCTGTACCTATTCATGATTACAGGGATGATAGGAATGATTATACCTCTTACATTTTCTACAATATTTAGATAGATTGAAATGTAAAAGATTAGAATAAGTTATGAATACAGATACTTCTAGTGCATGAGCCTACTTGTGACTGGTTCTTGTCTCTAAGACTTCACCAGAGATAAGAATGCAAGGCCATGACAGCTAAGAAAATTACTTAAATTTGTTTTTTAAGTTTTATTTATTATTTATTTTGAGAGACAGCGAGAGAGCATGAGTAAGGGAGGGGCAGAGAGAGGGAGAGAGAGAATCCCAAGCAGGCTGCACACAGTCAGTGCAGAGCCTGATGTGGGGCTCAAAGTCATTAACTGTGAGGTCATGACCTGAGCCAAAATCAGGAGTCAAACGCTTAACCGACTGAGCCATCCAGGTGCCCCAGGAAATTACTTTAAAAGACAAGATTTCAGAGATATTTGGTAGTTCGTCTGATTTATGTTTACTTCATTTGCTCTTCATATGTTTTATTTCATTCGTTCTTTCCTTTTTTCAGTATTATTGGGCATAATCAATACAATCAGGTTCCTGAGTAAGGGGCGATGCCTTGAGTCATTTACATCTAACTTCCCTAGTAAAATGTCTTTCTTCTGTATGGAATACGTAAATCAGAATGGTCCAGGCATTGTTATAGTTTTTTAAGACATGAGTGTTATAGCTTTTTAAATAGGCAATTCTTTTTATTTAAGCAGGAATTCAGTATATATTCATTGATGCATTTTCATAACCCAGAGTGGGAGACAGTAATAAAATTCATTTAGAGATGCCCAAATCTTCCCTAGGATGTGGTCACTGTCTATGTGCCACTTTTCCAGCTTTTCCAGCAACATTAAGGTTACAAATGAGTCATGAATTGTTACAGCAGAAATCCAGCAGTGTTCAACTCTATTTTTAAAAGGTTGTCTAATGAAGTGCTTTAGCAAATGTCCACTTGAGGCTATCTGGTCCCAATACACAATCACCTACCTTTGCCAGATTCTTTCCTCCTTGATCTGACAACTTAATTTTTCCAAGATTTTTTTTCAGACTTAGCAGGTGGAGATTGTGCATCTAAGGTGAAATCTATAAAACTTTTCAAGGATTTGTCTTTGCAAAAGACTTTGGGTAGAACAATTTATTTAGCCTAATAATTTACTAAAGCATTTTCTCTAACACCTATATTACCTCTTTCATAGGCCAGTGCCCTTATTTTGAGTGTGTAAATAATTTTGTGAGTAACATCAAGACATGAAGTAATTCATAAATTTAGTATCCATTTTTTAAACTCAGTGTCTGAAGAGGTTAACTAAAAATGTTTCTAAAGCACCCCATGAATTGAATCAAAAGCATAGTGAATATCTGTATATATTTTTAGCCTTGCAATTTCAGCAACTTGTCATGTTCCAAGTTTGGTCACGTGGAATTTGATACTAGATTAGATTCCAAGAAATCTGGATTAGTTATTGCCAAACCAGATTGAAATTGTCCATTATTTTTAAGATGACATCAGTCAAGAGATGAAACTAAGTCAGGATTTACTTAACTACAACTGTATGCGAAAGATCTATTCTTAATATTATTATTATGAATTTGCTCCTCCTTAGGTAAGCATAATAGTATTTTTGGAATGAGAGTGTTACATAAGTGGAAAGAAATATGAGAAAAAGTGTAACAGCAATGATCAGTTAATAAACTGTCAGGGAGATAGCTATTAGGGACTTTCCAGTAGCAATAGGAATCATACCACATTTGATAATTCTCGTTTGAGATCTGAAGATGTCTTGATTAATTTAGCTGAGACTGCAATTGTTCTGAGGCAAAGATAAGCCTTGGAATCCTTGATATATGAAATGCTGTTGAGATGGCATCCATAGAACATGGCCTAACTTTCCATTACATGAAAATGTGGATAGGGAGTTGTTGAAAGCATATTTTGAGATCATTTGGGAGCCTTATCGGTTTCTATATTCCATGGGGTGGATTTCAATATCTTAATTGAGTCAAAAATATAGAAGCATTGCTATTTCTGAAAAAAGTGACACTAGTAGCCTAAAAATACGTTTATATCAGAAACTCCCTTATGAGTTTTTTAGAGGTTGGTCTTGAGAAATTGGGAATTGTTATCTATCCTTAGATAATATTCATCCTTTACTTAACAGATCATGAGATAACACAATTATTGTTTGACATAGAGGCTTTGTGTCACTTTTCAGACGGACCAGAAAAAAAAAAAAATGTACTGAATTGTGGTAGACAGAATGATGCTACCAAAGATGTCTACATCCTGATATCCAAAACCTAGAAATAGGTTGTCTTACATAGCAAAAAGCATTTTTGCAAATGTGACTAAACTAAGGATTTTGAAATGGGGAGATTACTGTAGACTACCTAGGGGTTTGCAATAAAATAATAAGGGTTCTTGCAAGAGGGAGACTAAAGGGTCACAGTTCTAGGGAAGAGAAGTTGGTGCTAGAAGCAAGGGTTGGAGTGATGTGCTTGGAGGAAATAAGGATGTGATGGAGGAAATAAGTATAAGCCAGGGAATCCAAGCGCCAGGTGCTGGAAAAGGCAGAAACTGAAATTTTCCCGAGTCTCTGAAAGTAACCAGCCTTTGCTGACACCTTGGTTGTATCCCAGTGAGACTGATTTTGGACTCCTGAGCTCCCAAACTGTGTGAGAGTAAGTGTGTGCTTTTATAAACCCAGTTTGTGGTCATTGGTACAGCAACAATAGGAAACTGATACAAGAACTAGACTTAGATTTATCCATATTAATACAACATTAAGAGAGGACGTGTACATGTATTATCAGAGTATCCCCACAAGGGTACTGCATCTCTTTACAATTCTGGATTTAGGCTTATGATACGTATCACTGAGTTTCAGTAAGTCTTTGGAGCATGTTTGCAATATTTATATAGTTTATCTTTCATTTGTTCCCTCCTAACACTTAGAGAAAAGAAGAACTTTAGATTTTTTGGGGGGAAGAGTTATGTAAGTTATGAGAGTTATGTAAGATCATTAGTCCTTTTTAAACAATAACCTTTTTTTCTAGGGCTCTTTGAAAATATTCAGGCACATATAGGAGACCTTCTAATTTAGTGATTTCCTTTTCCAATATGTTTATTAATTTTCCTGACCAAATTTCCTATTTCAAGCCTGAAAGTATTTCCAAAAATAGATCAGAAATTCCCCTTTATCTTATCAGTATTTTTTATAGCAGAATATCGGGTATAGTTTCCCAAAGTCTAATTTTCCTCCTTTGATTTATATCTTTTTATTGTAATTTTGAACATTAACCAGTTTACTCTTAAATAAAATCTTCTGAAATGCCTTTATGCTGTGTATTATACTATGTATTTGTTACTTTTCTTGTGCTATGAAGATTTTTTTTAATGAGGCACGGTAGGACATATTCTTTCTCTCCTATTATTCCCTACTTTGTTTTATTTAAATACTGTTCCTGAGTTAATAAATAATGAAGTCAACAATGTTGTGTAAATCCTATTGTCTAAGACTAAAAGGCTCTAGCAAAATCCTAAATTCTGAAGTAAGATTTTAAACTTTTTTTTTTTTTTTTGCTTTAGAAAGAATCTTTAAATACAAGATTAAACATCATTTCAGATAGGGTTTAAAGTCAAATCCTATAGATCTCCTTACTGGACTCATAATTCTAAGAAGTTACTGTGCCATTATATGACTTTCTTTTTCCTAAGGAAAAAAAAAAAAGCTCAAGATATATTTAACTCATTTGGCTCATTTTGTTTAGGAGAAGAATCCAAAGAAATGGGATCTTCATTAGCAGATGAGTAGCTGGGCAACTTAAAGCTGGAGAAAGATACATAAAGCTGGCAAAAGTATATATATATATATATATATATATATATATAATGTTTATATACACATACATCATACATATATATATATATATATATATATATATATATATTTATATATATATATAGAGAGAGAGAGAGAGAGAGAGAAGAGAGTTGGTTTCAGAAGATTTGAGGTAAAATTAAATTTTTTATTTGTTTTTTGCTTAGAAAATTTTTGAGAGGGAAAATGCTACGTTGAAAACATTAGCTTACAAATCAAAGGAATTTGATCATTGAGTGTTTGGTATTTAGCGTTTGTACTCTTCCAGAATGTTCTTACGTGCATTTTTTGACAGGTCATAAATTCACCATAGTGATAATTATAATTTGAAGTCAATTTTAGTGAATTTTTATCATTTGTAAAAAAATTATATGATCAGAATTATAGTAGAATATACAGAAGAAACCAGAAAATGCTGTTTATGGCTTTGACACAGGCAAATCCATGGGAAACATAACAAGTCAATCACAACTTTGTACTTATTAATGGTGTCTCATGATCCCAACCAAACTGAGGGTATGAAATCACTGCATAATCAAAAAGTCTAGTAATCATAGACCCCAGATTATAAACTAAGCAAAGTAACTTGAATGGTTTTCATTGCTTTTTTTTTCTATTGTACTTATTATTTTGAGAACAATCTAGTTAAATGTTGTGATGTGCTACGGTGAACATATCATAAACTTTGAACTCACAATGACTCAGGTTTAAATCCCAGGTAGGTTATCCAAAGCTAGGTTCCTATGTGCATTCTCGATCCTCTGTGAGGAAGATTTAGTGAATTACAATGATGCTACTAATAACCATGTCAAGATGACTATATTTATTCAACTAGTTAAAGAATGTAAAACACCTATGAGCAATTAGCTGATAATTAGCAAGAGTTTTCTCATTATATATTCATTTCTTAATCGTTTAGGTTAAGGTATGTACTAAGTTAAATATTAAGTATATAGTCTAATAGGAATAACAACTTTTTTTTTTCTGACTAGCAAATCCATCGTTTTCTTTTAGACTATACAGGATAGTTTCCATACTTTATTGAGGTATCTTGAATCCCTGAAGTTATTAGTTTTGTTTGTAGTGTTTTCTAGTTTAGCTTTGAAAGCCATTTGATATCGGTGCCTTTAAGGTTTAACTGACAGACCCAAATCTCTCCTCAACACTTTCCTCCTGAGGATTTAGGTTGCTCTTATGCAAATGAATTTCCACTGGCCCACTACTGAATTCCTCTTGAATGGGAACATAAATAGAAACAAGAACCTGAAAACATAGGTAAATAATAAAGCATTAAAATGAATGCTAATAACTAGGAAAAATATAAGACTTGCAAGAAATATATCACAAATAAATTGTCACTAAATGCTATTATTCAAAAAATTTAATTTAAAAATCAGTAGCAATGAGTTGTAGGACACACGTGCATCTTTTCCTTTTTTTAACGTCTATTTTATTTTTGAGAGAGCGCAAGTGGGGGAGGGGCAGAGAGCAAGGGACAGAGGATCTGAAGTGGGCTCTGCCCTGACAACAGTGAGCCCAATGTGGGGCTTAACTTCAGCAACCGTGAGATCGTGACCTGAGCTGAAGTCAGCTGAAGTCGGATGCTTAACCAACTGAGCAACCCAGGTGCCCCAGAACACAAGTGCATCTTACAATAAGTGTAGCATCAGGAATTTATAGCAAATGAAAGTGATTTTTATTAATCACAGCAACTGAGCTCAATTTTATAATAAAAATATATTTTTTTAATTTTCCTTCTTTGTTCTGCATGATGTTTGTCAGTGAACTAATAAACTTAGGAAATTATTGGTGGTTATGAAATTTAAAGTCACTACAGAGAGATACTATAGAACTAGTTAGTAAGAATAGCAATCCCGGGAGGTCCTATCACTCTCCCAACTATTCTGATGGCTTATGAAAGAAAAAGAAGGGGAAAAAAAATGCTGCATCCTCACATTAACAAAAAGAAGCAGTCATTCTTCTTGTAACTAAAGATCACTCCCTCTTCTATTCTTTATATCCTTTTTTTTAACTAAACAGTTTTAGTAGTTGTGGGTGCTCATCCATCTGCCATTTTTATAAGCCTTAAATAGTTATGTCAAAATTTAAAATCACAGGCCACTAACATCACTTAACATAAAGCTTGCCAGCTTTCAGGAGATAATCATGCTGATTTGTAAAACTAAAACCAAGGTGTGAACAAAATGTTAAATATATTGTGTTAAAAATTATTTCTAAAAGTGTAAAGGGGATATTTATGCTCTCACTTATGGTCTCAAAGCTATACATTTAGATTTGCATAGAATGAATAGAATCAAATTCTGCATACTCTAATAATCTACATCTGAAAAGCTCTCATCAGATGGTAATATTGTACCAAATTATTCATGTATTCTGTGGCATAAATTACTTAGTGCTCTGTCTTTATATGAGCAAAACACTTTCTGGAGAAAAGTTTTTCTACTTTTAAAAAAGTAATATTTGGAAAACATAAATTAAAAATAAAGTCGTATTTGGAAATAATAATGATAGTTTAAGAATCTATATGCTGATTTCAGACTCCTGAGGTATGAATATAAGTTGTTTGTTTGACCCTAGAAAAATTACTTAATTTCTTTAATTCTCATTTTTCCCATTTTTAAAATGAGTATTGTAAGCTCCTCTTCAGGTTTCTCTGGACATGGATTTAAAAATAAAATACACAGCAAATAGCAAGGTATCTGGCACATGACAATCATTCAGTAAATACAAGAATTTATTATTATTGTTACTAGATCTGTTTTAGCAGGTTGCATTTTCCAGGAAGCAAAGTCTGAGAAGTTCAGCATTCAGCATGATTACTTAAGAAAGCTCTTGGACCCTAACCAGAGTAGATACAGGCAGGGCCTGAGCTGTAACATAGGCCTAGTGTCAACCTCTGTTACTTCACTAGGAATTGTGGAGCTGAACTGGCCCTTTTGAGTTGTTCCAAGTCAGGCCTTTACTCTCCCTCCTCAAGCAGTCCTGGGATGTAGTTCTCCTGGGAAGGCAAGTGGTCTTGGGCAAGGTAGCTTTGAGTGTGCATTCTAGAGAGCTGAAGGATGAACTAAAAAAAAATTTATTTTTGAGAGACACAGAGAAAGAGAGTGAGAATGGGGAAGGAGCAGAGAGAGAGAAGGAGGGAGATGCAGAATCCAAAGCAGGCTCCAGGCTCTGAGCTGTCAGCACAGAGCCTGACACAGGGCTGGAACCCACAAACCATGAGATCACGACCATGAACAGAAGTTGGACACTTAACTGATTGAGCCACCCAGGTGCCTCCTGGATAACTTTTAAGAGCCCTCTCTGCAAGTGGGACAACAAGCCCTTTGTGCATCATATGACAGCATTCACCACAGTTATTGTATTATATCAGTATTCTTTTTTTTTAATACAATTTATTGTCAAGTTGGCTAACATACAGTGTATACAGTGTGCTCTTGGTTTTGGGGTGGATTCTTGTGATTCATCCCTTACATACAACACCCAGTGCTCATCCCAACAAGTGCCCTCCTCAGTGCCCATCACCCATTTTCTCCTCTCCCAGCCCCTCCCCCATCAACCCTGTTTGTTCTCTGTATTTAAGAGTCTCTTGTGGTTTGCCTCCCTCCCTCTCTGTTTGCAACTATTTTTTCCCCTTCCCTTCCCCCATGGTCCTCTGTTAAGTATCTCAAGTTCCACATATGAGTGAAAACATATGATATCTGTGCTTCTCTGACTCACTTATTTCACTCAGCATAATACCCTCCACTTCGATCCACGTTGCTGCAAATGGCAGGATTTCATTCTTTCTTATTGCCAAGTAGCATTCCGTTGCAAACTTACACAGCTGCTTTGGAAAACAGCATGGAGGTTCCTCAAAAAATTAAAAATAGAACTACCCTGTCACCCATCAGTAGTACTACTAGGAATTTATCTAAAGGTTACAGGAGTGCGGATTTACAGGGGCACATGTACCCCAACGTCTATAGCAGCATTTTCAACAATAGCCAAGTTACGGAAAGAGCCTAAATGTTCATCAACTGATGAATGGATAAAGAAGATGTGGTTTATATCAGTATTCTTAAGTGCATTTTCAGTAACATCAATATTACAAAATCAAATCACTATAATTGAATTCTCATATTCCAAGTCTCAATATTGATTGTATGTTGAATTAATATATAATATATTAAATTGAAATTTGAATTGAATATGTAACATGTTGAAATGAAAATTGAATGTATATAATATAACATTGAATATATATATTGATTATATAATGTTGATTCCAAAATCAGTTAATCGTGATGCAACTTTTATAAAAGTTAACATTCATTTATATCACAGGTATCTTCACCCTATTGGTTGGTGGTACACTTGAATAATTGAAAATCCCACTTTTTCACATAAAAAAAATTGTGAATGAGTCATCAGGCTAGGTTCCTTTGCTCCTTGGAAAAAAGATAACATTGTTGAAACTTGTTAATATACCCAGTGACTTTGTGAGAACATAGTGAATTGCCTGCATCTAGAGGGAAGTGAGGTTTAAGTGGGGTCTCCCCTACCTCTAGGCTTTTGCTTCCATGCATGCTAGATCTATTCCGTTGCTCGTTAACATGGCATGAAAAATCAGTCTTTAAAAATAAAATAACTTTGTTGAGGGTTAAGCATGTGCCAGGCAACACTAAAGCACTCTACATGCTTGATCTCTTATTTTAGTCTGTAATAATTGACTCCCATTTTGCAGAGGAGGAAGCTGAGTTGTGGTTAAATAACTTTCCAGGATGATGTAAATGGGGAAAGAATTTGAACCTGGGCAGTCATATCTAAATCACAAACCTTTCAACAGACTGTTGTTGGCTATTTTACATTCCTGGATTATAAAATCAAAAAACCAAAGCACCACACTTACATGTCTTATTCTTGACTGCAAGTGCTTTTTTTCTCCCTCTTTTTGCTACTAGTGCTTTATTGAGGCATGATTTATACACAGGAAACTTCATGAATCTTAAGTGTATTTTGTGATGGAATATGACAAATGTATTCAGGCATGTGCTGGTAAGATGACTCTCTGGAAAAAAAACAAAAACAAAAAACAAAATATATATATTAAAAAAGCCTGATTTTTAATATTTATTGATTCTCATGGTTTAAATCCTCCCACCATGGCTGATTTCAAGCGAGCAGTGGTTTAACAACTGGCTCACAAACTTGATTGTATAAGAACTGCTTCTCAGGAGTATGGGAGCCTCAGTCAGCCCATTGTTCATGTGTAATCATCTCCCAAAGCAAGATTCAAGACATTTTCCTCGCTCCAGAAGATTCCTTCATGGTCCTTTCCAGAGAATCCACCTAATCACCCTGGCTTAGACAACTACAATGCTGAATTTATTGCCATAAATTAGTTTTGAACTTTATATAAATGGAATTACATAGGGTATCCTTTTATTTGTGGCTTCTTTTACACAACTTAGTATTTTTGAAATTTTCATCCATGTTTCAGAAGACACTGCTTTAAAATCATTGTGTTTTCCTATACATCTCTGTGTCCTTGTAGAGACTGTTGGTCCATTACTAGAATAGAATCTATACTTTAAACCATAGTTTTTTTTCTTTAAAACTCCTTTTTCTTGTTTACTTCCTCTAGCTACTTAGTGCATAACATTAGCCAGACAGCACATAAGATGTAAGAGAAAGCAGAAGATTCTTTGATTCTTAGTATTTCAAAATTTCAAATCACATATTTTATCAAAATAGTAATGGATGGGGAGAAGTCACAGAATGTCATCAGAAGATGTCCCCCAATTTAATTTCTCTTTTCATGGTGTGTGTGTGTGTGTGTGTGTGTGTGTGTGTGCGTGTGTGTGTGTGTCATGTGTTGTGAAGTCTTTGAATAAATATGGTTACAGCAAAACCTGGCCACAAGATAGTATACGCCAGCCAGACTCAAACCCAAAAGAAGCCTGAATTTGGTGCACCAGGTTGGAGGGGCTAGGCCCCAGGGCCCAAGTGCAGGAGCTCTCCAGATAAACTGAGGAGTCTGATGGCCCTGGTGCTCTTTACTGTTACTTGTAAGTGCTTTTTATAAAATGATTTGTCCATGTGTGTTTAGGGAGGGCTTAATTATCAGTGCATACATTTAAATTTTAAACTCAATATCCATGTTATTAAAATTCTTTTTCACCATCTCATCACAGAGCAGTCCCCAAGCCTTTTATTTCAATAAAGCCTCAGATTTATCTTTTTGTCTTCCTTTCTCTGCCACTGTGGATTTAACCCAGATTTCTTTCAACAGCTTTAAATCAAAACAACAGAATACCAAATCCCACAAATTCTTCAAACTCTGCCTTGCAGAGCAATATGGAGGGGTGTGTGTGTGTGTGTGTGTGTGTGTGTGTGTGTGTGTTTCCGTTGCTTAATTTCTTACCTAAATATACTCTAGTCTTTCAGCATCATCCTTAGGCTACTTATTAATACATTCTTCACAGTGGTGTTCCTTATGAAAAGGGCTTTTATTCCAGCTGTTAAAAGACATATTTCATCTCTTACCACACATTTAGTACAAAATCTAGTGATTTTTAAGGCTTTATTTAAATGAAAAACTCTCATTAATTCAATTGCTCATATCCTTAGATAATCAACTAACTCTCTGATTTGGGGCAATTTTCTCAACCTTGATGGAATTTCAATATGCTGGATTTGACCCATAAACGAAATGGGTTGAAATTAAGAAACCCTAAGGCCTGGAAGCTCTAAAATTATACAATCTTAGAATGAAGATTATCTATTTGGTAGATAAAATTAAAGTTTACTTTATGCTAGCCAATACATAATCAACAAAGTTATGATTATTCGTTTTGTTTTCACTTACTTTCACAATAGAGTAAAATCAAATTTCGAATTATTTTTTATTTAAATAAATGTAAACATAACTTGGAAATTTTGATTATAATAAATAACAAAGCCAAAGTGATCAAAATTATCAGCTCAAAAGCATAGTAGTCACCTGGATTCACTTTGAAAAATAAGTATCTTGGGGCACCTGGGTGGCTCAGTCGGTTAAGCATCCGACTTCGGCTCAGGTCAATGATCTCACAGCCCCGCGTTGGGCTCTGTGCTGATGGCTCAGAGCATGGAGTCTGTATCAGATTCTGTGTTTTCCTCTCTCTCTGAACCCCACCACCAACCTGCACTGTATCTCCCTCTGTCTCTGAAAAATAAATAAAACATTTTAAAAAAGAAAAAAAAATTATATTGATAAGACAATAATGAAACAAACACCAAACATTGACAGAATTATTTTAAAGTAAAATTGTTAAAGGAACTTGAAATTAATACAGTATCCAACATTTTTGTTTGTTTTTACTTAAATAACCTCATCTAAAATGTGAATGTATGTTTTAGTAGTTTGATATGTAAAGGGATTTATATTAATCTCATAGATAGTGGCTTGTAGAAGTTAATTTAGTGTTTATATTTTAAATTTTAACAAATTCTTTAACCATCATCCTACTCCCTCCATCCTGTTACCCTTATTTCTGAAGGTGCAAAGTTCATAATTTCTACATATTGAAGCACTCATTTAGAAGTACCAGTTTGGATAAGACTTATTCTCTAGACTAGTTAAAAATACTAAGAGAAATTGAAATAAGATTTTAAGTTAAAAAGTCTTACAGGGCTTGTTCAATATGTAAAAGAAATTCCAATAACTTTAGTGAGTGCATTAAAAAGAATAAAAAAAAAAGATGCTTTCATTCATGTACATTTTCCCCTGACTTTAAGAATAGAAGTACTAAGAATAAATGAGACAAGATGTGTTTCCCTGGCTTTAATGTCAATTTCACTTTGCTTAATATGAGAGAAAAATTCAGGCTGAAACCTTAGGGGGAAGATGAAGTAGAATTGAGGTATTCAAAAGCATAAGAAGTAAAGATCAAAAAGTATTTTATTGCAAACTCATATTTAATAAAATCTGAAAAAATACATTAGAAAAGAATTGTAATAAAAGAAAAGATATTCTTGCAAGCCTATCTTCAATGATATCTACTTTTTTTTTTTAATTCAAGCTAATGCAATTCAACCTTAAAAAAAAAGAAAAAAGAAAAAAAAGAAACTCTTTACCATATCCCAGGTGCCATTTTAAAGAATTATAGGGATAAAAGCCGGATAGACCTTTTTAAAGGGATTTTTTTAAGACACCTGACTGACTGTACCTCTCAAAGCTCTTCTGTGCTACCAGTTGAGTCTTTATTAAGCACTCCAGAGTCAGTCCATCCCCTAGGCTCTGCAAGACTGTCTTGACTCAAGGTTGACTTACATCAGAAGGAATTAATAAATCCTAGGTTACCAGGAGAAATACTCAGTCATTCTTGCGGACATTCAGGCACCATCTTTATACCCTGATTCTAGTAATTGGTCTTAGGCTTTGTTTTGTTTTTAATCCAATTGTACAAGAGAAGAACTCATTTAAGTTCTTACTCTTAAAATTTGTTTACCTAAAGTGTTCCTGACTATCTCCTGGAAAACTCTGAACTCTGAAATAATGATATGTGACTTAAGTCCTCCAACCAACTGATAAATATCCATAATGTTAAGCTTGAACTTATCTGTCTGTTCCTGCATTACCTAGTATGTTATAGCAGATAGCATCCCACCTATCTCCACTGACAACCATGTATTTAACTCTTGAACACTCTTAATGCTATCTATATAGATCAAACCTTTCTTCTATCACCCAGCAATCTTTTTTTTTTTTTTGTAGTTTCAAGTTTTTATTTAAATTCCAGTTAGTTAACATACAGTGTAATATTAGTTTCAGGATTAGAATTTAGTGATTCATCACTTACATAACACGAAGTGTTCATCACAAGTGCCCTCCTTAATACCCACTACCAATTTAACCCATGCCCCTACCCACCTCTCCTCTAGCAACCCTCAGTTTGTTTTCTATAGTTTAAGAGCCTATTTATGGTTTGCCTCTGTCTTTTTTTCCCCTATGTTCATCTGTTTCATTTCTTAAATTCCACATATAAGTGAAATCATATGGTATTTGTCTTTCTCTGACTGACTTATTTTGCTTAGCATAATACTCAATAGCTCCATTCACATTGCTGCAAATGGCAAGATTTCATTCTTTTTTCATGTCTGTGAAATATTCCATTGTGTATGTATATCACATCTTCATTCACTCATCAGTCGATGGACATTTGGGCTTTTTCCATAATTTGGCTATTGTTGATAATGCTGCTATAAAAACTGGGGTGCTGGGGTGCCTGGGTGGCTCAGTTGGTTAAGTATCCATCTTCAGTTCAGGTCATGATCTCACTGTTTGTGAGTTCAAGCCCCACATCAGTCTCTCTGCTGTCAGGACAGGGCCGGCTTCAGATCCTCTGTCCTCCTCTCTCTTTCTGCCCCTCTCCCACTCATTCTCAAAAATAAATACACATTAAAAATTTTTTAAAAACATCGGGGTGCATGTATCCCTTCGAATCAGTATTTTTGTATCCTTTGGGTAAATCTCTAGTGCAATTCCTGGATCATAAGGTAGTTCTATTTTTGACTTAAGGAAGCTCCATACTGTTTTCCACAGTGGCTGCACCAATTTGCATTCCCACCAACAGTGTAAGTGGATTCACCTTTCTCTCCCATCTCTCCAGCATCTGTTGTTTTCTGTGTTGTTAATTTTAGCCATTCTGAAAGGTATGAGGTAATATCTCATTGTAGTTTTGATTTGTATTTCCCTGATGATAAGTGATGTTGAGCATCATTTCATGTGTGTGTAAGCCATCTGTAAGTTTTTAGAAAAATGTCTATTCATGGGGCACCTGGGTGGCTCAGTCGGTTGAGCGTCCGACTTCAGCTCAGGTCACGACCTCATGGTTCATGAGTTCGAGCCCCATGTCGGGCTCTGGGCTGACGGCTCAGAGCCTGGAGCCTGCTTCTGATTCTGTGTCTCCCTCTCTCTGCCCCTCCCCCATTCATGCTCTGTATCTCTCTGTCTCAAAAATAAATAAACATTAAAAAAAAATTAAAAAAAAAAAGAAAAATGTCTATTCATGTCTTCTGCCCATTTCTTAACTGGATCATTTGTTTTTTGGATGTTGAGTTTGATAAGTCTTTTATAGATTTTAGACACTAACCTTTTATCAGATATGTCAACTGCAAATATCTTCTCCCATTCTGAAGGTTGTTTTTTAGTTTTGTTGATTGTTTCATTCACTGTGCAGTTTTTTTTTGATCTTGGTGAAGTCCCAATAATTCATGTTTGCTTATGTTTTCCTTGCCTCAAGAGACATGTCTAGTAAGAAGTTGCTATGGCTGATTAATTTTTTAAATTTTAAAATTTTAATGTTTTTAAAAACATTAATTTTTCTTACCTAGTTGGTAGAAATCAAGAAGCACATATATGTGAGAGGGGAATGGAGACAGTTCATCGTGTCCTGTTGAGTTCTGCCACGATTAGCCTGGAAATATCTTCAGAGGAATCAAACTTTAAGTATTGAATTTTGTGGATGAAGTAAAATATGTTCCTAAGATATTAAACTGTTCTAATTTAAATCATGATAATTTCATTCAAAGATTTTCCTAAGAGTGAACAAATAGGTAGGAAGAAATTTAAATAAAATTTAAATATTATCTATATCTTTGATGGAGGGTCTAAAATGATAAGAATTGTAATTTACGAAGTTTACATTGACTTAAACCAATTTGGTAGTCTCAGATGATTACGGGTAATTGAAATTTTATATATCCTTAGTGACATATTATAGTAAACATAAGTATCAGACCAAAATTTGCCGTGGAAAGCCATACAGGCTGTTTCTTAACTTCTGCAAAGATTTTTGTCTTTCTCTCATCTTTTTTCCCCATTATTTGTCAAGATTTTACCTGAAAGTTTCATTGTAATACAAATGCAACATATTCTGACAGCAGAGTTAGCCACTTTTCTAGGCAGATCAGGTGACAAAAAACTTAAAAGGCAGAAAGGAAGATCAAACATAAAATACAATCCAAAAGTTGTACTCTCCACTCATCCCGGTACAGAGATGTGTAAATCATCTTTAATCAACTGCAAAACCTGGTATTCAATCCAATGATAAATCATTTTAATATGCTTTATGATAAATAAAGTTTATTTTGTCAAGATTTTGGTATTAACATTAGTATTACCTTATCAAACTCTAGAACAAGGGCTTCTGAATATGTAATTTGCAGCTAATTTACAACACTAAATATGCACTCCTATCGCTGTGAACATTGAGGTTTTTTAAAATCAATTCCAAACTTTGCAACATTGTCCAATATGGGAAGGGATAGACAAGAAAGAAACTAGAAATAGAATAATAAGAATATTATAATTATTTAAGTTAGAGATAGTGAGAACTCCAAATCTGGGAGTGTTGGGGAAAGTGCTGATACAGAAGTCAGTGTGGGTGAAGGCTTATCTGATGAGGGAAGTTTTGGTGTCAAAGAGTATTCTGATATGTGGATCTGGACTAACAGAAATAGAAGGCAAAACAAATGAATACGAAAAGACCATTTGGAAAGTTAATAAGCTCAGCATGGGTCTGGAAGATGAGACTGTTTAGTCCTTGAGTACTTTAGTGGTATCACTTGTTTGTATCATAAAATATTCCACAATAAATTTTTATTGATCTTCTCTGTTATGGCAATAGTCCTAAAATGTTTGTCCTATATTGTTTGTTGGTATTAATCCAACTTTATTATTCATTTATTTATTTCTGGCACCTATTCAACACACAATAATGGTAAAGGGAAATTCTCTTTTTCTGCATCTGGTCATAACTTTCCTTTAATTGATTTCATTCTCTCTCTAAACCGTAGATGGATTCATGCTGTCCTTAGGTAAACACTCTTTTTAGCTTTACCACAAAAGCAATGCTTTTCATAGATTCAACTTAACCTTAAATTTGAAAGTTCACGTACTTTAGGGGTGCCTGGGTGGCTCAGTCGGTTGAGCGTCCAGCTTCGGCTCAGGTCATGATCTCACAGTTCACGAGTTCAAGCCCCGCATCTGGCTCTGTGCTGACAGTTCAGAGTTTGGAGTCTGTTTCAGATTCTGTGTCTCCCTCTCTCTCTGCTCCTCCCCTGCTCATGCTCTGTCTCTCTCAAAAATAAATAAACATTAAAAGTTCACATACTTTAAAATACCTAATCTTAGGTGTAACATTAAAAGAACATATTGTAGGGGCACCTGGGTGGCTCATTCTGCTAAGCATCATGATCTCACAGTTAGTGAGTTCAAGTCCTGCATCGGGTTCCGCACTGACAGTGGGAGCCTGCTTGAGATTCTGTCTTTCTCTCTCTCTCTCTCTGCCTCTCCCCCACTTGCACTCTTACTTTCTCTCAAAATAATTAAACTTAAAAAAAAAAGAACATATTCTAAAAATACGGGTTATTTTTCTAGATACAACTAGAAACTTCAGAATGAAAACACAAACCAAGGAAAGCTAAGTACTCATTGAATAATTACAATTTTCCCAGGTATTGAGTTAGATATATTAACTATATCTTATTTAATCACCATAGGAATTAATATCCATTTTAAAGACATAGGAGTAAGATCTTAGAACATACTGTCCAAGTTTATACAACCAGAAATTGCACTTATCTTATTTTTTTGAAAAATGTTTAGGTCATTCTGAGAAAATAAGTAAACTGGCCTAACAATGTTAATTTTAGAAATAAAAATATTCAGGTTACCAAGATTATTCATAACTATTGACAATTACTGGAAGTATTTTACCTATTGACACCAGGTAGACCTAGAAGCTAGTATAAATAGTATTACCCAAACCAGTGAATTGCCCTAAATTTCCAAGAAACATTACATATTATTTTTCTAGTTTGAAAAAACAGATATAAGTTCACAAAAATGATGAGATAAATATCACATAGATTTTATTATATATGAATAAACCCACTTTGTCAAGAATGTCTACTAAATTTCAAACTACTCTGAAATACCAGTTTTTAAATATTCGTCTGCTCACACAGGCATTTACTTTTATTATAGTTGAATTCCATTTGCAGATTTTTGAAAACAGTGAACGAAGCTAAGGGAAAGTAAAATTTAAAGATTGGGATTTGAAGTTCGTTATTTTTTTTTATAATTTTGGTTTATTAAATCTGACATCTAGAAACGAAAGAGCACCAAGAGAGACCATAGTAGAATATAACTGTAATGTTAATATTACCTTTTGGGGATTCAAGCCCTTTTGTATTAAAGTCACTTTTGAGGATAAAAAAGAAAGGCATAATACCAAACTACTTAGAAGATTGTCAGTGGTTATTTCCCTACCTTGGATTATTTGCTGCATAAAATATAGAACCATAAGGTATTAAACATCGCAAAATTGGGGTTTCTGGGTGGCTCGGTTAGTTCAGAGTCCAACTTTGGCCCAGGTCATGATCTCATGGTTCATGAGTTTGAGCCCTGCATCAAGTTCTGTGTGAACAGCTCCAAGCCTGGAGCCTACTTCGGATTCTGTGTGTGTCTCTCTCTCTGCCTCTTCCCTGCTCATGTTCTCTCTCTCTCTCTCAAAGATAAACAAACATTAAAAATTAAAAAAAATTATAAAATTAAATTTGTAACAGGATTATTGAGGTTTAATTGCTTTAACATAAAATTCACCCATTATAAATACATAATTTATTGCAAAATTTTAGAGTATTCTCATCACTCCTAAGTGATTTCCTATATCCTGTTGTATTTGAATCAAGCCCTGTGCCCACCAATCCCCACTCCCATTTCAGTGAGATAGAAACTCCACTCTAGAATGGTACAGCCAAGAAGCCAGGGATCCTTTAATGCCCAGATCCTGGTCAGGGGACTATATCGTGGGAAGAGCAGGACATCAACATTTCTCATCCTACACCCAGTTCCCTGGTATTGATGTTATGTTCTGAATACTTCAGCCAAGAGGTGAGAGTTTCCTTCTTTTGCTCAGTTTCCATGGTGAAAGAGCAGCTGTACTTGGGTGTACTTGAGTGTACTTGCTCAGAATCTGGGCCCCAGAAAACTGGGTCTCACCTCAATCTGTCAGGCAGGAAGAGGAGTACCACCTAGGAGTGGCCTTGGGGACAATGGCAAGGGAAGGACAAGCTGGGTACCAGTGTGCTTGGCTGCCTTGGAGGAAAGGGACTGGTGTGTTCCTGGATCTTAGCCAGCGCTGCTTGACAGGAAACCTACTGAACTTCCTAAGCTAAAAAGCTGACATACTCTTAAACTTTAACCACACTCTTGTATCTAAATTAAAATGGCTCTATTGTATGAAGCTGCACCAGTAGTTTCACATGGAAGGACTATGAGCTTTAATCAACCTGAGACATGCTCTGGTCACCAAAGGAGAATGTTTCATGAAAAATAGGCGTTTGTTTCACCTGAGTTTCTAACCAGAATAATTAGGTAAAATAAAAAACATCCAAATTGGAAAGATATAAAACTATCTATTCACAGGTTACATCATAATCATATCATGTCAGGAATATCAGATGAAAAAAAAAATTTTTTAACGTTTATTTATTTTTGAGACAGAGAGAGACAGAGCATGAACGGGGGAGGGTCAGAGAGAGGAGACACAGAATCGGAAGCAGGCTCCAGGCTCTGAGCCGTTAGCCCAGAGCCCGACGCGGGGCTCGAACCCACGGACTGTGAGATCGTGACCTGAGCCGAAGTCGGACACTCAACCGACTGAGCCACCCAGGCGCCCCCGAAGAAAAAATGTTTTAAATACCATCAGTCCTGTGGTATTTTTAATTTCCGTATTCTCCCTCAATAGTCCTGCTACTCTTTATTATTTTTAGAACTTCAGATAGCTCCATGCATTCTGATCACACTTTATTGCTATAGTCAGTGGGAGAGACAGTCTGCGTACTTTATCATATCTACAACTATGGGCTTTTTAACATTTTTTTCCTTTCCTTTCCTTTCCCTTCCCTTCCTTTCCTTTCCTTTCCTTTCCTTTCCTTTCCTTTCCTTTCCTTTCCTTTCCTTTCCTCTCCTCTCCTCTCCTCTCCTCTCCTCTCCTCTCCTCTCCTCTCCTCCCCTCCCCTCCCCTCCCCTCCCCTCCCCTCCCCTCCCCTCTCCTCTCCTCTCCTCTCCTCTCCTCTCCTCTCCTCTCCTTTCTTTCCTCTCCTCTCCTCTCCTCTCCTCTCCTCTCCTCTCCTCCCTCTCCCCTTTTCTCCTTCCCTTCCCTTCCCTTCCCTTCCCTTCCCTTCCCTTCCCTCCCTTTCCTTTTTTTTTTTTAAGCTGAAAGGTATGGAACAAGTTTCCCTTATAGACCATTCTCTACAGGGGAACAAGGGTAATCTGATTAAATCATCAATCAGTATTTCATGTCTCTATTCAAAACTTTGTAAGAAGTTTCAGCCTCACTCAGAATAAAATCCAAAGTCTTAACCATGTCTACAAAAGCCTACATGATTTGTCTCATAATTGGATACCTTTAGATCTCAATTCCTGACCATCCTTCTTGCTTACCCTACTCCAGCCATACTGGCTTCCTTGATGTTTCTCAACATGCAAAGACAGGCCCATCTCACGGTCCTTATACCTGCTGTTCCCACTGCCAAGAAAACACAGAGCTTCTGCTCACTTTATTAGAGAGTTTATGTGATAACAGATGTGCTTTCCTTTTATTATTGTTAGAAATATTATTATTCAAAGAGGCTTCTGGAATAAGTCAAGCTATACTGATTCTGTGTTATCAACAGACAGGTTATAATTTCTGAGCCAGAAACTAACATATAATTGGAATAATATGATATATAAAATAAAAACTGTTTTTAGCTTGTTGCCACTCTTCATATCAATTGGTATTTAAAGATAAATGTTTTTACTTTCTCCCATTTAAACCTCAGTCCCCTAAGTTCACAGATAATTCAACTCCCTAATATAAAATTCTGTCTTCTGTCTCCTACAGATAATTTATAGTTTTAAAATGTACACATTATCTTTCTTCTTTCTGTTATTTTATTTTTTAGACATAGGCACTTTATTCCTTTTGCATGGATGAAGTTTGGATTATTTACTACCTACATCTAGTATTTATCCTTATATTTACATTTTTTAAAATTTTCTATGTTTCAGTTGGTCCTTAATCCTGACTCCTCAATGATAATTGAACATGACCTCTCCCCTGGCATAAAGTTCTCTCATTTCTTTTTTGAGTCAAATATTCAACATTTCTGACCACGTATTGCTGGTCCTCCCAAATATTAAAGCATTATTGCTGCTTCTTTAAATACATGGCCTTGGTACAAATTTCTTTTGGAATCAAGAGACAGAGGGAAAATGTCTTCTTTCTAGGACATAAGACTTCCACCAAAAAGCCCGAACACATACAATTTTCAGTGATTTCTTCAAAGCTTATTGTAACTCTTATGACATAATTGTCTATCTAAAGGTCAGATATGCTGTACCATTCCTGTACAACATGTTCTGTGTCTGTATATTTCATTTGATTTAAATGATGCATAATGAAATCTGCAATTGCATGTATTTTAAAATTGTATCTCTCTGACTCATTATACAGCTATAGAGATAACTCTACCACTGAGATATATATATATATATATATATATATATATATATATATATATGTAATTCCCCTGCAGTACTACAGATTTCCAGAACAGTTACCAGTGTGAAATTGGTCAATTTTTGTAATTGATACAATTTTACATTTTGCAAAGTTTTCATGTCCTGCTCTTCTCTAATTCACAAAATCCAGAAGTATTCAAAAGACTTTCTTGCCAATGTGCCACTTCTCAACTCTGTACCTTCAGTTACACACTGCAAAGAAATTTGTCCTCTGCTTTATATTCCTGCATCAATGTTTTATAGCCACAGCTTTTGAATTTCCAGGGCCATACTAACTCTTCATTATACCAAAAAGTGCATATGGCTACCACATGTACATGGTATGTAAAAAGAAAAAGTTTCTATAGCCCAACTGGACTTCCTCAGGAGTAGTAAAATGACAGTCCCTCAGCTCTGAGATATAAGATAGGGAATAGGAGTGGTTAATACACTCTCTGTTACACTCTTATGATCATAACTGCCAATACATAGATATATACAAACTAAAGTTCTACCCATTTAAAATTTTTTTTAAAAAATGTGAGGGGGTGCCTGGGTGGCTCAGTCTGTTGAGTATCTGACTCTTGATCACGGATCAGGTCATGATCTCACAGTTTCTGAGTTTGAGGCCCACAATGGGCTCTGCATTGATGGTGCAGAGCCTGTTTAGGATTCTGTCTCTCCTTCTCTCTGTTCCTCCCCACCTGCTTGTTCTTTCTATGCCTTTCAAAATAAATAAATAAACTTAGAAAATAAAATAAAAATAAGAAATGTGAACCTTGGGATAAATATTTGCATATTTTTCTACTAACTGGAGTGAAGCATTTTCTATTATCACATGCTTTCTTCCAAAAAGTTCAGCTAGTTTACATGCACCTTTAACTTAGAAAACATCCTTCTCTAAATGAAAAAGCTGTATTTTCTTCTTTGTTATTATATTCAAATATGGGTGTTGTATGGAAACCAATTTGACAATAAACTTCATATATTGAAAAAAAATTAAAAAAATAGCTTTGCTACTCACATTTGTGTGTGTGTTTCTGAAAGTATATTAGGTAAAATTTGGTTGGGAATTAATAAAGTTCATTCAAAATATGAATCTAAATTTTAAAATTTATTCTACTATAGCTACAGTATTCCAACTCCAGAGTATATATAGTACAAGGATTGCTTCCTTAAACCTAATGTAACTTTTTAAAAAAAATTTTCTTTTTAATGTTTATTTATTTTTGAGACAGAGAGACAGAGCGCGAACGAGTGAGGGGTAGGGAGAGAGGAAGACACAGAATCTGAAACAGGCTCCAGGCTCTGAGCTGTTAGCACAGAACCCGATTCAGGGCTCGAACCCATGAACCGCAAGATCATGACCTGAGCTGAAGTCGGGGCTCGACCGACTGAGCCCCCGGTGCCCCTAACCTAATGTAACTCCTTTGGTGAGTTAGTTTGTACCACCAGGTGAACATCTTTCCCTGTCTCCAGGTTGCATCCAAGGAAAGATTGTACGAAAGCCTAACTTAATATATAAATATAAAAGTTCTAAATACTTTAAACATTTTATAATGTTTATTTATTTTTGAGACAGAGGGGGCAAGGAGGGGCAGAGAGCAAGAGGAATAGAGGATCCCAAGCAGGCTCTGTGCTGACAGTGGAGAGATGACACGAGGCTCGAACCCATGAACCGGGGAGATCATGACCTGAGCCAAAGTCGGACGCTTAAACAGCTGAGCAACCCAGGTGCCTCTAACTACTTTGGAAAAGTCCCAAGATACCCATTCAAAATATTTCAACTTTAGGGATCCTCAAAGAAATGTACCCTCCTGTCCTTAGTACTTCACTGTTAAGTGTGTTCTAAGGACAGATTTTCAAATGGTAGAGAGAAGTAGCATACGTAACACTTATGTCTCCACTCCCAATGCCTTAGAGAAGGGGGAAAATATATCTGAAAAATTAAAGTTATTCTATGACAGTGTTAAAATTGCACAATATTTTTCAGGTAGAAAATAAAATATCTAGTGTTTATGCCAGATAATCTGCTCCCTCTTCTTAGTGACTCAAGTACATTGAAGTGTAGGAAATTCTGTGTATGTTTGTTTTAGTTCATATCAGCAGTTAAAATTAGCTGAGATATTATACCCTATATCAGCCTGCTACTCTGTATTCTCCCTGAAAGGGACACATTTGCATCCTTTAGCACAGTAAGGGGAGTTTAGTGCAGGTGGGATAAACATTGTTCTGTGAAGCATTTAAAATTATCCAAGGCTTTGATATTTTCCCCGCTACCTTATGCTCAGAATAAATACAGAATTTTGCCCAAAAAGCTAGGATTGATATAAGCATAGGGTTTTTGGTAATTTAGTGTGTGTGTGGGTGTGTGGGTGTGTGTGTTTATATGAACTAACGTAAAGTGTAATCGTCATAGTAAAGCTCTAAGTCTTAGACATCAAGTCAGTAAACATTAGCAAAATTAAATCCACTTAATTATGTTAGGTGAAATAGATTTTCAAATACAAATTGTAACTTTATGTGCCTATTCTATTATTAAATTTATTCAACTATAGTATATTTAGAGGCACCTGGGTAGCTCAGTCAGTTGAGCCTCTGACTCTTGATTTCGGCTTAGGTCGCATCCCAGAGTCATGGGATTGAGCCCCCAAGTGGGGCTCTGTGCTGAGTATGGAGCCTGCTTAAGATTCTCTCCTTCCTTCCTTCTATGTCTCTTTCCCCTGCTCACATACTCTCTCTTTCTAAAAACTATCCCTCTATCCTCTAGTTCTAATTTATCAAGTCCTCCCTGTTTACTCAAAAATCTTTTTAATTATTACTTTTTTGTACTCCCCCCCCCCTTATCTATTGCAATGTGAACACTGGACCACCGTGTTGTATTGTACTTTACCTAAAGAGAGCTGACATATAGAAATATGATTATTAATTGTCCATGGGGGTGTGCATAGGCTTAAATTCCAACTTGAGACCATTGCACAGTCTTCAAAATATAAACTGAAGTTCAACATGCTCCAAAATATACTTGCTTGTGAACTAGCTAATTTTACTTCACGGAATTCCTGTTTTCCTTTCATTTTTCAACCACTTAAATATTCTTATTTCATGGTTATTTTAGCAATGCCTTTTAATATTTCTTCTTTTTATAAGGTGATTTGCAGAAGGGTAGTCAAGGTATCTAATCTGTCGTCCTGGTTGAAACAGAAACTTCACTTGCTCTTATATCCATTTTTTTAACACCCTCTTCTCCTGGTTTAAATACTCGGAATTGGTGAAAACAAAAGACTTCATTTAGATGTCTCAGTATAGACAGTGTATGACCAAGAGCATCTGGGTTATTACCTCATCTCCTAAATTAGATTTTGCTTGTTAGATTTCCTTTCTCTGAGTAGCTGGTTCATGTAAGTGATAGAAGAAATAATGGCAGGAAAAATAAGATCCATCCTAATAATTGCCAGAATACCAGCAGTGTGTTGGGGACACTAAAGATGAGACAAACTTAAGTATATTAAAGAGGGAAAAGATATTTTAAATTATATGTTACCAAAACCTAAGCAAGGGAAACAGAACAAACTATCTGTAATAAACTCTTAAAAATTATACCATGGAGTTTTTACATTGATTAAATGAGTATTATAAAAATAAAACTATTTTTTTCTTTTTTAAGTTTTTATTTACATTCAAGCTAGTTAGCATAATATTAGTTTCAGATGTAGAATTTAGTGATTCATCACTTATATGCAATACCCAGTGCTCATGAAAAGTGTCTTTGTTAGAACCCATCATCCATTTAACCCATCATCCATCCACCTCCCCTCCAGCAACTCTCAGTTTGTTCTCTATAGTTAAGAGTCTGTTTTATGGTTTGCCTCTCTCTTTTTCCCCCTATATTCATCTGTTTTGTTTTTTAAATTCCATCTTCGAATGAAATCATACGGTATTTGTTGTTCTCCGACTGACTTATTTTGCTTAGCATAATACTCTCTAGCTCCACCCACATGTTGCAAATGGCAAGATTTCTTTTTTTTTTTTTTTAACGTTTATTTATTTTTGAGACAGAGAGAGACAGAGCATGAACGGGGGAGGGGCAGAGAGAGAGGGAGACACAGAATCGGAAGCAGGCTCCAGGCTCTGAGCCATCAGCCCAGAGCCCGATGCGGGGCTCGAACTCACGGACCGTGAGATCGTGACCTGAGCCGAAGTCGGACGCTTAACCGACTGAGCCACCCAGGTGCCCCTGCAAATGGCAAGATTTCATTCTTTATTGATGGCTGAGTAGTATTCCACTGTGTGTGTGCAGCACTTCTTTATCCATTCATCAGTCTATGGACATTTGGTCTTTTCCATAATTTAGCTATTGTTGATAATGCTGCTACAAATATCGGGGTACATCTATCCCTTGGAATCAATATTTTTGTATCCTTTGGCTAAATATCTAGTAGTGCAATTGCTGGATCATAGGTAGTTCTACTTTTAACTTTTTGAGGATGTTCCATTGTGTTTTCCACAGTGACTGCACCACTTGGCATTTCCACCAATAGTGTAATGTTCTCCTTTCTCTGCATCCTCACCAACCTCTGTTGTTTCCTGTGTTGTTAATTTTATCCATTCTGACAGGTGTGAGGTGGTATCTCATTGAAGTTTTGATTTGTATTTCCCTGATGATGAGTGATGTTGAGCATCTTTTCATGTGTCTGTTAGTCATCTGGATGCCTTCTTTGGAAAAAATGTTTATTCATGACTTCTGCCCATTTTTCAACTGGATTATTTGGTTTGTTTGGGTGTTGAGTTTGATAAGTTCTTTATAGAACTTTATAGGTTTTAGATACTAATCCTTTATCTGATATGTCATAATATCTTCTCCCATTCCCTTGGTTGCACTTTAGTTTTGTTGATTGCTTCCTTTGCTGTGCAGAAGCTTTTTTTATCTTGATGAAGTCCCAATAGTACATGTTTGCTTTTGTTTCCCTTGCCTCTGGCGATGTGTCTAGTAAAAAGCGGCTTTAGCCAAGGTCAAAGAGGTTGCTGCCTGTGTTCTCCTCTAGGATTTTGATGGCCTCCTATCTCACATTTAGGTCTTTCATCCATTTTGAATTTATTTTTGTGTATGGTGTAAGAAAGTGGTCCATTTCATTTTTTCTTTGTGTTTCTGTCTAGTTTTCCCAACACCATTTGTTGAAGAGACTGTCTTTTTTCACTGGATATTCATTCCTGCTTTGTCAAAGCTTAGTTGACCATACAGTTGGGGGTCCATTTCTGGGTTGACTATTTTGTTCCATTGATCTATGTGTCTGTTTTTGTGAAAAGAAATCTATTTTTGAAGCTCTACAAATTTTGTAGATAGCATTTAATTAGCCTATTTCTTCTAAAAATGTCTTGCTAAGTGTTTTGGGATTGTATATATCATAGAAGAGTTACATAATCTTACTACTTTATGATTATGTATAAAACTTTTGCTCTTTATGAGGAGTTTTTCTATTCCTCATCTATGGCATAAATAAATCTGTAACATATAAAGGTTTTTTTTTAGGATTTTTCTGAGCAAAAAACCATATTTCTCACAAGAAGTTTTGTACACAAATCAAATATATGAAAACATAAATTACATTTTTGATGTTAATTTACTGTATAACATCCTTCTTTATAAAGTTATTAGAGAGTAATGGATGTAACACTTCAAACTTTACCAGATACTTAAATTCTGAACTATTAATTTGTGTTATTTCAGTACCCATAAATACTTAAAATATAACTATGCTTGTCAAATGTTCAAATAATAGAAATGAGGTGAGTCATTTGGATCATGTTCATTTTTAGTACATCACAACATTTAAAAATATATATACAATAAAAGAAAAAGCAAAGCTTAAAATTCAATCTTCACATATTCTGCTATATAATTTACAGTATTTTATATACTCCATTTAGCTCTTTTCATATAGGCCACAAAAGTACATTGAAAATATCCAGACCATTTAGTCATCTCTGCAGTGAAGTGTGCATTGTTAATTGATCCACTGACATGTGTGAAAGAAATATATCCACATATTTACTTTTCCTTCATAATTTTTAATTTGTTTTGTAATTATTTTATGATGTACATTGTATCTAAATATTATCTTAGGGGTTCCCGGGTGGCTTAGTCATTTAAGCATCTGACTCTTGATTTTGGCTCAGGTCATGATCTCACTGTTGTTGAGTTCAAGCCCCACATTGGGCTCTGCACTGACAGCACAGAGCCTGCTTGGGATTCTCTCTCTTCCTCTCTCTGCCCCCTCTTCTACACTCTCTTTCTCTCTCTCTCTAAATAAATAAATAAATAAATAAGGATTTAAAATAAATAAATAAATATTATTTTTAAAAAGAGAAATATATAAGTGATATATGAGTCTTCCATATAAAATTCTATGATTCTCAAAAATGTATTGATATGAATATATAAGAACTTAAGTCATTAATGTTAGTTTTTTCTTGGCAGTTATATTATGAAAAACACTAAAATCATGTTGGTATTTGGGCAAATGTGATACAAAGTGTCCTTCACAATTCAGAGTTTCCATGTTTCTTCACTCCAGAAATATTTTTATTTAATGAGTATCATTAAATCTCTTTAAATTTGCACATTTTAAGGCCCTTGACAAGTCGAATTAAATTTGTTTCCATAAAAACAAAAGCCAGTGCTATACACTGTGCTTAAATATATATTTTCCTTATTTCTATTCCATATTTTTCAAGAAATTATTTTAAGTGGTGTCACATTGTATGATTCTCACAAATATTGTATGAAAAAGTATTATCTATAACTTAAAGACCAGGAAATGACTTTGGAAGAGATTAAAGAGTTTTCCAAGGTTACTTTGATATCAAATGTAGGCAGCAGGCTTTAAACCACCTAGGATTTTTTACATGGTCTTACATTGTGTTCCACCACGTTTAAATTGAAAAACAAAAATCTAGTTACCTTTATTTCCACTGATTTAGAGGCATTGTGAATAGAGTACCTGCTTAATGACAGTTTGTGACAAAAACTATCACTTCGTCATCCACATCAATCTGAAAATGAAAAGTGGAAAAGAAAAAAAGAAAACAACACTTCCAATCACAGCAAAACTTATTGTTACCTAATGTTAACTGTTCCTTCCACATTTCCATCTGGAAAATTATGGTATTTGTAAGACTGTTTGTCTTTGGCTCTTTTATTTCAGGAGATGTGGGGAGAGACAAACTATTTATTTTCATCCATTTACAGTAGACAATTCATTTTAAGGATCATTTCTGGGAAGATTATTGTAATTCTAATTAAATAGCTTGTCAGGGAAGCATTTGCCTTAACAGATCTGTTGTCATCATGATATCAGCCAGATGTAAAACTGACATGCTGATATATCTGCCCTGCATTTTTACCACTGCTACTCTTATTTCTTTGTTTGTTTAATCTCCAGTTGGTAATTTTAAGAGAGCATAAAGATATCAAAGAAATACCTTTATCTGTTAACGTAATTACACTATATTTTAATTATCAAAACCCTAGAAAAATAAGTAATGATATTTAAAGATGATTATAAGTTAGATCAAGATCTGATAAAAGGCCAGTCTTCTTATAGATAATAACCAACAGTTTTGGTGTTAATATGTTTAATTAAAAAAATCTAGTTTATTCCACATAGCCTCATTATTATTCAAATAGGTAATTTATAGAATACTCGATTCTTACCTTCTAAAGAGGTTGATTTATTATCTTAATTTTTCTCCCTTTTTCTCCCCAAATATCCTTAGAAATATTTGAAGAAACCAATGAATATCATGGAGGTCCAATATAAAACATTCTTGTTTTCTACCTAAAGCCTAAAACATTGGTAGGTAAAAACAAAACCAAAACAAAACACAACAAAACTCTTGTGTACAACAGAAATCCCAATTTTAGTATTGATTTTTCTGAACTGGAAAACATGGCTAATTGTTTTCCTGTAGCTAAAACTTCAGAATTCATATTCAATGTCAAAGTGTCTAAGGCTACCAGATCACTTCAGTAAATGAAGCCTATCCATTGCACAAAGGAACAAGATAGTAGAATGTGTATTTACTGCAAGCAGCGTGATTCCCAAAGAGAAAGAGGAAGGAGCTAAAATAAAAATATCCCAAATTTATGGTCCTCAAATTATGGTCCTCAAACTTGCTCTCAACAGAAGGAAACATCTGGAATGGGTGGTAGTACTATCCACAAATATCTAAATGTAGTATTTTGTGATCCCAAATTTTTTTATTTATTAAATTTTTTAAAATGTTTGTTTATTTTTGAGAGAGACAGAGCACAAGCAGTGGAGGGCAGAGAGAGAGGGAGGCACAGAATCCAAAGCAGGCTCCAGGCTCTGAGTTGTCTGCACAGAGCCCAATGCAGCGCTCAAACTCATGAACCAACGAGATCATGACCTGAGGCAAAGTAGGACACTTAACCCACTGAGCCATCCAGGGGTCCCTGTAATGCCAAATTCCTAAAGGCATTCTTTCTCTTTCCCGTTCTCCCCATCAATCTTCAGTGGCAACTGCTATCAAGTTTTGTGCCCATTATTCTAAAAGTTGTTGGTTACTACATGTGAGGGAGAATTTTTCAGACATACCCTTTATATTGTTCGTATTCTCTTGTGTCATCTTTATTCTGTCTCCACCATAGGAGAGAATATGAGTAGCCTGTTCAGGACTGACTCATATGGGCCCTGGGATTGGTGGCATAATCTCTGACAAATTCTTACGTGAAATGAAGATTGAGAGTGGAGAAAAAGATATGGAATCTTAATCATAGCCAGTGAGTGTTCTAATCTATTGACCTGCATAGCACAAGGGCCAAGTAATCACAAAGGCAGGATGATGTTTTTTAAAAACACCATTGTTTTAGTCTGCCTTACTCTTACCTCCCATAACTCTACCTCCTTAACTCTTCTAGAAGGCCCAGCTGTGTCTAAAACCAACTACTCTTCTTTTTACAACTTGAGGAGCAATTTATGATTGTAACTTTGCAATAGATAAAGAATTGAAAACTAGATGAAGTGGATGAAATAAATGAAAATAATTATTTTCAATGTATCATATTAAAAAATGTGACCATGAATTAGTTACAAACTAAAATTCAATAAATGTTGAAGAAGCTCAGACCATGACTTCTGATCATAATATAATAAATTAAAAACCAATAACAGAGGATAATTATAAATATTCATTATGTCCAAAAATCAAAAGTCTAACATGGGCATCCCTGTGCATGACTTTGTTCCCTTATGGAGGCTTTGAGAATCTGTTTCCTTGCCCTTCCCATTTTCCAGGGGTTGACTACATACCTTGGCTTTAGCTCCCTTTTTCCATCTTCAGAGTCAACAATAGCTGATCAACTCCCACGTCACACCCTTTAACCCATTCTTCTGACTCTCTTTCACTTTTAAGGATTCATGTGATTATATTGTAGCCACCTGGGTAATCCAGAATAATCTCCCCATCTCAAAGTCTTCAATTCTGTCTGCAGGTTCCTTTTCCATGTAAGGTAATATTTCATTGAGGATACAGAGATTAGATGAGGATGTGGACATCTCTGGAGAATCATTATTCTGCTTATGATAACCAGTAAACATGAAAAATGAAACAACTCGATGAAAAACACAACCCCTTAAACTAGAAAAGAACAAAGAAATATAAATAACAACTTTAAAATGTAAGTGCAAAAATAAGTAAAATGAAGATAATTGTAGAGATTAAAAATCTAACTTTATGTGATACATCATTATATCATAACAAAAATAGTGAAGATACACAGAAACTCAAATGTAGCATGATACAGGAAAAAAAGCTGATAGAATATTTAAAGAAACTATTATTTATAAAATGGATCAATAAATCTTAAGACGTGAGACAAAATTGGATGTATTTCCAGAAAATGACCAAATACAACATTGATATGGGTGGATTTAAAAAGAAATTGGATAGAAAAAAATATATTTTGAATCAAAACCATTGCACATCCTTAAACCCCAGGCACTGATGACCTTACTGCAGAGTTTGTCATATTTTCTTGAGACAAACAGCTTTAACCATCTATGAGTTTTCCCAGAATGGAAAAATGGAAAGCTAACGTGCTCACTATATTAGGTTACTACTGTCCCACTATCTAAAATATAATTCGAGCTTACTTCAGAAATGGCCAAAGTAGTATTGTCACTGTCACCAACGTCACCACCATGATCATTATGTTCAAGCACAGTGTGAGGTTCCCTGCTCAATGTAATACGACAAGGAAATTAATTAAATTGATCATTTAAATAAATAAATGAAATATATAACACTTATTATTTGTAGATATTGTATTCTTACAAGACAGGGAAGCCAATAGATTAATAGACAAATCCTAGCTTCAGTCTTCAAAGAAAGAATCAGGAGAGAACCTGAGATGTATAGGAAAATGGAAGAATAAGAAAATGTGTAATTTTCCTGAGATGATAGAAAGGTAATATAAGTTGTAGAAGGTAGAGTTTTATTTATTTTTTTAACATTTTATTTTTTAAGTAATCCCTACACCCAATGTGGGGCTCAAACTCATGACCCTGAGATCAAGAGTTGCTTGCTCCTCTGACTAAGCCAGCAGGCACCCTTAGAAGGTAAGTTTTTAGAAGAGAAGTGCTATCTGTTCCCACATTTACAATGGAGACCAGTGAATTCTTGGTGGACACATGGAAGTCGGGAATTGAGGACATGATTGTGTAATTGCAACAGTTTTTTCCCCCCTGAAGAGAAAAATGTTAAGACTTATAGATGAGGGTCAAATCTAGGAAGCTAGTGGGAGTAGATTCCAACGGTTTTTGTAGAGAGTGAGAGTGAGCCAAAGAGAAAAACAGTAAGATTGCAACGTTGAAGTTTAGGTTGGTGTTGGTGTCAGGAGATTTTTGTGAAATGAATATTTTACTTGTGTGATTATTCTTAACTGCTGATGCTATGTTTGCTGAAGAAACATAAAAAAAGGCTAAAGGACAAATTAATTTGGTGGTTTGACAAGGGGTTATTTTAAAAAGTGACTCAAGAAATCTAAGCTGGATATAGATAAAAAGACATCAGGGTAAATGGTAAAAACACAACATTATACCTAAGCATATCACTTTCAAACTAGAAAATCAAAGATAAAGAAAAAATCTTGAAAGAAGCTAGAGGGGAAAAAACATGTTATATAAAGGAGAACAATGATAAGAATTACATCCAATGTCTCCTCAAAAACGATGCAAGCAAGAAAGAGTGAAGTGAAATATTTAAAGTGTTGAGAGAGAGAGGGAAAAAAAAAACATAACCTTAGAATTATGTACCCTGCAAACTTATCCTTCAAAAGTGAAAGGCTTTGTCAGACCAACAAAAATTAAAATGTGTTGCCAGTAGACCTGCCTGGCAAGAAATGTTGAAAGAAGTTCTATGGAGAGAAGAAAACTATAGGTCAGAGACTTTAATCTACATAAAGGAGGAATATCAAAGAAAAATTAGGTGAAGGTAGAATAAAAACTTATTTTTCTTATTTTTAATTATTCTAGCATAACAGTTTGCTCAAAATGATAATAGTAACAACAGATTAGATTATGTATGCTTATGTATATACGATTAATATATCATATATATATATATATATATACGTGTGCATACATATGTTTATGTATAATTAATATTGACGTACATGCATATATATGGTACGCACATAGATATGCTTATGTATATTTATATACAAGTGAAATGAATAAAAGCAGTGACACAAGGTATGGAATGGAGGAATCAGGATGACTTTGTTGTTGGGAATTAAGATTATTGTGTTATTATAAAGTATTGTAGGCAAAAAAGGAATGAGTGAATGGCCTGGAGCTTCTGATCACTTTCATTAAAAATATTTAGTGGGAGTAATTTAGTAGGAAACTGGAAGAAGCAAAAAGTTGTATTTAGAACATGAGTGGTAAAACCTTAATAATCTGAACTCAATAATGTCCTGTAAAAATATAAATCTCAGACAAGAATTTTAAGTGTATGCCAGCTATTTGTATCGTTGCTAACCTGTAGAAGTTGTTATGGCCTGTTGTACACAACATAGATCAACTGAGAGCATGAAGCATCTAAGTGTAATGACTATTAATAAAATAATGAAACTTTATCTTTTAAAAGATCCATGAACAGGAGGAAAACATGACAATGTGAGAAAATTTAAAATCAGCTGTGAAGAATGAAAAAAATCGAGTATATATCGATGAAGTGAATTGCCTCAGGTATGACTTTTTATATGTCTTGATACTTGCTAAATTGAAACTCCTCTGGCCATATTAAATGCTATTTCCAAGAAAAAAAGATATGCATAAGTTCTTCATATAACTTTACAGAAATAATAATTGTAATATGGCCATTTCATATTCCTACAGGATATAACTCCCTAAAGACCTCTATTTTGTATGTCATACATTAAAATGTGCTTTTGCTAAGTGATTAGATGTGATCTGAGATGCTGTATCAGAGCCAATGCAAGCTACCATAATTTTAAGGTAAAAGCTCACATTAAGATATTATAGCCCCTATAAAACACATTTCTATTCCTATTCTTTTCACTAAAACACAATTTCTGAAAAATTGTAGAACTATTGGAAGATTTTCAACATATTCTTCAAAGGACATATCTTGTACAACAACATGCTAGTAACATTTTATGTTAATTATCTTAAAAATCTGAATCAAGGTATTTACTTACTTTTTAAAGTATGCAGAATTTCCCCATAGCTTTACTTTCTTTTTTTTTTTTCCAGCTACTACAAACAACTACACTTTTTTTCTGTTTCCCTTCTCCCTTTATTCATTATTATAAGAATATAGTCATGTCATTTTTTTTGTACATAACTTGCTTCTATATATAAGCAATTTCCCTGATGGGGAATTATCTGCTGGAAAATGTCTTGTGTATTTCTCATTCAAATAAAAAAGAAGTACCTCCAAGCAGGCCTTACAACAAAGTCTTAAGAGGGCTTGATGATCCTTATTTCAATAGTCAATTTTTAATTCACATTCACATTTAAATAATACTCAAAATACGTTTACTTTCTCATGATGTATGTTATAAAATTTAATGGGGAAAATGGATAATTTTATCTTCTAGTTAAGCTCTTAAATAACTAATGGAATTAAGGGAGATATTTTCTAAAATAGGTTTCTTGGTACAACCACCTTAACCTATCACATTGATCATTGCTATTACTAGATTCCTAACAAAGGGTAAATTGAGTCATTTATTTTGTCTGTGGGACAAAACCAAAGAGACAGATCAATGTCTTGCCCATCCTCACCTAGAACTCTAGTGTTTCCATAAAGCAGGACATTCCCATAATTCATGTGTTTCCCTTAAATGAATATGGGTATTAATTGATGAAACGGAAACATTACCAGTGTTCTACAATGGCTTGAATGCAGATGGTAAATTGCAAATGGTACTTCCCCTTACAGAAAACAGTCATTGAGTTAATTTAATTGTCCCCATACCTTCTAAACTAGCCAAACAAATACACGAACAGGAAAGAGTTCTTTTATGATTTTTCTTTGCCCCTTCATTAGGAGAGTGGATTGCTCGACACTGAATTCAATGCATACACTGTTCATGGCCTAAATCTTTTCCTTTTGTTCAGTAACACAATCTATGTCTTTCGGGGTAGCAATAAGGTAGGTTAGAATGAAACAAAACAAAATAAAAGAGAAGTAAAAATATACGTAATTTGTTTTATTCTTCCTTTCAATGGTTTTATGGATCGGCAATGAGAACTGAGTTGCATGTCAGTAGAAATTTGTCACTAGAGTGAGAAAAATAGTAAAGATAAGAAAGAAAAGAATTGAAAGCATAGATTTGAAGGAGAAAGAATTGTGGGATAACTCCATTTCTTCCTTAGTGGCGTTTTGGAACCAGACTTCTCTTTGTGGTAGCAAAATGTGACCCAAGACTTGGAAAAAAATAATAATTCTTTCCTCTCTTTGGGATCTGAGTATTTTGTTCCAGGATGTTTTACTGAGCCTGAAGCTGTTGGAAGGAAGGGAAGAGGTGCTCATGGTCAGAAAGAAGCAGAACAAAAGTGAGGCTGGGATATATTCTGAAATGGGATTGTAAGATAGATTGTACTCATAATGTGTTAAAAAAAATCCATGCTGACAGAAGAAGAATATGGAGAACAATGGTGCCATTTTGTCATGAAGCTAAAGATGGGTAATAATTAACAGAGTATTGGAGTAATAAGATAGAAGTAACCTAAACACACTGTTGTGACAAAAATACCAACAACTTTCTGCTTTTTCTTGGCCATTATGATAGTAGCTTCAGTATCAAGACATGTAAAGCCTCTGTGACTGCCAGGACATGGCATGGGACATGATGTCCTTCAGATTCCTAAGAACAAAGTTGGGCTCAGTGTGGCCAGTTAGAACAATAGCAAATATTCCAGCAGACATAAGGATTCCTGACATATTAGAGAGTAGAGGAGAAGATTAAAGAACCCCTGCTAACGTGGACAAGTGGGATTTGGAATGATTATACTGCAGACTGTTCATGCAGAATGCAATCGAACAAAGTTCAAAACGAAGTACATACATTAAATGTTTAATCAGTGCTGCAACTAAGTGACCTGCCAATAAATGGGAAGAAGAAAGAATGTTAAGAAAAACCTCTCCTCTCCTTAGAAGCAGAGAGCAGACTGCCGTCAGCCATGCAGTTGACGTCATCTAATCTGTTGAGAGCCTGTGTCCAGCAGAAAGGTGGAGGAAGAATGAGTTCTGCTCTCTGCTTCAGTAAGGACATCCATCCCCTTCTCCTGCTCTCTGACATCAGTTCTCCTTGTTCTTGGCCCTTAGGACTCAGACACAGACTAATACAACTGGCCCCCAGTTCTTAGGCTTTATGACTCAGACTGGGACTTATACCATGGGTTCCCCTGATTCTCAGGCTTTTGGGTTTGGACTGGGTCTCCGATTTGCAGAATACAGATCATGAGACTTCTCAGCCTCAATAATTGTGTGAGTTAATCTTTCATACTAAATCTCTGTTTATCTATCTATCTATCTATCTATCTATCTATCATCTATCTATCTATCATCTATCTATCATCGTCATCATCTACCTATCATGCATCATCTATCTGTCTATTCCATACAGTCTACTGGGTCTGTTTCTCTGGGAAATCCTGGCTAATATAGCATATGATGTAAATCTATATTAAGTATTATTAACCAGGATGTTGGTTAAATGACATTCCCAATTCTATGAACATGTTGGCCAATACAATTATTTAAAATCTAATTTAAAAATATGGAATGGAGGGAAAAAAGAAAAAAAATATGCGAGACCTTTCAAGTAAAAGAATCATTCAAATGTGACTGAGAAAGTAGTTTCTAATCAATCTTTAGTCTTACTTTCAAAAAGAAACAGATTTAAGCCTTGCACATAGGTGTGCCACTTAAAATTGCATTCACCAGCCTTCTTTCTAAACCACTGGAAGCAAAGCTTTGCTTTGCTTTTATTTAAAATTGTATGTGATAAATACATAATTATTTTTCAAATAGCTTTTTTTAAGAACAAGCATATTTATTAAAGCAGTAAAACATGTGTCCTAAGCAATGCACCAACCATAAATAAATACCAAATGACTGCCAACTTATAAAACATTAAAATTTTTAAAAATAACTGTTTATCCATGTTTGTAAAATCAAGTTATACATATCTAAAACTCACAGACATCCTGAAATTCCTCTTAAATTTCTTTAGATATTTAATTAATAAGAAGGTCACATTACTGTCACATTACTTAAATATCTTTCTTATCATACTGAGCCTGTAAGAAATCTTGATTATTGGTTCAGTGTTTTTGTTTGTTCAGTTTTGGATATTCTCTACACAGTCTTAATAAATTTAGTAGTGAACTTGGGAAATTAGGAGCTGACTATAATAATGAAATAAGATTTTTAATATTTATAGAATTGCTACTCATTTGGAGATAAAAATACAGACTTTGCAAGCTAAAACTATTTCTAATACTGTTTAGTTTTCCAAGTAAATTAGAGTATTGAGAAACAGAAACAAAAAAAGCTCTGAAATAAGATTGATAATTAAGCCTGAGTTTTAGGTCAGAATTTCAACTGGAAATACATTTTAACTATTCAACTGTTGCAATCTATTTTAAATAGTTATATTGCTGCTTATGATTCAAGGATTAGTGATTCAATTACATAAACCCTTACTCTATAGCAAGACAGTAAAACATTAGACTATTTTTAAATTTAAGAGCCTATGTTTAGAGAAATGTCTATAGGTCTTTCTCTCCAGAGCAGGATATAGTAAATTGCCACAGCCCAATACAATGCTACTATATCAAGAATTAGGTAAGGCTGGGGCGCCTGGGTGGCGCAGTCGGTTGAGCGTCCGACTTCAGCCAGGTCACGATCTCGCGGTCCGTGAGTTCGAGCCCCGCGTCAGGCTCTGGGCTGATGGCTCGGAGCCTGGAGCCTGTTTCCGATTCTGTGTCTCCCTCTCTCTCTGCCCCTCCCCCGTTCATGCTCTGTCTCTCTCTGTCCCAAAAATAAAAAATAAAAAAATGTTGAAAAGAATTAGGTAAGGCTGGAAAGTCACATTAATGACATTTTAAATAATATTGAAAATTTAATCTGCCTTTCCAGAAGGGAGATGACAATCTCTGGCTCTTTTATTTCCTGGGAGTGTATGCCACTTCTGAGCATGGACAGCGGATTGGGCTTAGCTCATAAAGAAGAGCCTTCTGGAGAAAGAGAAACCTGAAAACTCTTCTTGCTGCCTTGGAGGACTGGTCTGGCAGAATGAACCACTTTTTAACACAAGACATTTTCTGAGATATGGGTAGCTTATAAAAGACTGGGAACTATATGGTAAGAATCGAAAATATGATGTAATATAGTGTTTAGGAAACACATTTCTGCTAGTTAATTTAATTTAATTTAATTTAATTTAATTTAATTTAATGCGAATTAAAACCACAATGTGGTATCATAACACACATACTAGAAGAGCTCAATTTAAAAGAAAATACAATAACAAAATGTTGGCAAAAGCGTAGAGCAAAGGAAAACTTACGTATTGGTGGTTAGGACATAAATTGTTTGCTAAAAAAGCTAAATGCACACACACACACACACACACACACACACACACACACACACCAAGGTCCAGCAATTATAATCACTGGTATATAAAAATTAGTGCTTCTGTCCATCAAAAGGCATGTCTAAGGACAATATGGTTGAATAGCATAGACATAAGCCCAATGAAAAGGGCACATGATGAATGAATCCATTTATATGAAATTTAAAAACTAGCAAAACTAATCTATAATGATAGAAGATAGGACAGCATTAACCTAATGATATTATCAGCTAAAAGGGAACATAAATACTGGGTGTTAGAAATAAAAGGCCTTCGTCTGTGTTGCTACAAAAGTGTAATGTATGAAAAACTCATTAAGCTCTATATTCAATTCTTACATACTTTTACATATATTTGTTAGACCTCAATGATATATCCACATTAACTCTTGAAAAAGTCTGGTTTCCTACTTAAAAGAATGAAGCAACTAATCAAATTTATCTTTTATTACTCTATTTTCTTTAGTAGAAAAATGGGCACACCAGCCCTCCCTGGATAATTGTAGCCATGTAAAATATTTAAAATGTCTAACAGCCACTAAACCAGTTTCAGTAAAGATTCTGACTGAATGCCAGTTAAAAAATATAACAAAAAACAGTATTTTCACTGGTTTGTACTACTTTAATATTAGCTCTGATCATTACACAATCCTTAAGAGTGTGGCTTCTACAATTAGAATAAATATTTTGAAATCTTCCTGCACTACACAGCATCTATCTGACCTTGAGAATGTTACTTAATATACTGAGGCTTGTTTTTTTTTTTTTTTCATGTTTAAAGTGTGCACATTGATACCTACCTTGTAAGGTCATGAATGATGTTCAATAGTGATTAATCTTCATATTTAGTGAGTTATATAAACTTTCATTTTTCATGACTTACTAATTTTGATCATGTGAAATGTTCCAAATCTTCTTTGTCTTGTATTCCTTCTACTTCTGCAAAGATTTTAAAACAATAAAATTCTTCATTACTATAAATAATATCTTTCAATATTACCTACCATCATATAATACAATACTTCTATTGTGATGAAGGTTTCCTTATTAGCACATTAAAATGCTGGAAAACATATCTCAATTATATTTAACAAGTTTCACAAAGACACAAGTATCAGAAAGAGGCTAGGAGATGTAAGTAGTAGCAAAACCCTAAACATATATAATTTATAACAATTTATTTTGTGTATTTTTGAAGTATAAAATAGGTTTGAAGTTTCCCTAAATGTATCTTATCAAAAAGTAGTGTATATTAAATTGTTCACTATCTGATAAAGTGTATTTTCAGTAAGTGGTAGTACTATTTTATTTCGAAGACTAATAAAATGTTTTGCCTTTTGCAGTCTAGTATTTCAATATTAATTATAATTGTATTACATGGGTTTGAAGTTATTTCCTCCAAACTGTTGACAGACATAACAAATATCTACTGTTCTAGACAATCGGTTGATTGCAAATGTGAATTCGGTGGAAACATTTTGAGAAGGTCCAGGAATGAAGAGGAAAAGGAAAGACAAGGGGAAGAAGGGGAAGAAGGGGGAGATGAGGTGGGGCAGGACAGAGAGAAAGGAAGTAGGGAGAGAGGGAGGACTTATTTCCACACTCTGAAAACTCTTGCGAGTCTTTAATACATGATACAATTCCTAAATATTCCAACACAAACATCTTACTAGATAATAGTATACATAGCTTTTTACAAAGGGAAACAATATTTTATGAATATATTGGGTTTTAGAAAATGTGATAAGCATTGGTATAAAAAGGAAAAAAAATGTGTATGAGCTATTTAGGATATGTAATTGTTTTTCATCTGGTCCTAAAGGAAAGGTCATCATGGGCTTTTATGAAAACAACAACAACAACTTTTTGCTCAAACTATTTTACAAAGAAAAGAATAGTTACTTATTTTCATAGAATTTCCCCATTTTTATATTTCACTAATTGATAAAGACAGGGGATGCCAGCTATCTCACAAAAGGTCTTAAAGTCTTTATTGGCTTCGTTGTCCTGTCATTTAGCTCGTTCCTTCTTCCCCGTTGTTTGGTAAATGGAAGTTAGCACCAGAAACTTGATTAGGTTCAGCCAATATAAGATACTCAGTATTACTCTGTATCAATGACACATAATGTCAGAACATTCCATATTTAATTAAGATTGATCTGTGGTTAAAATGGTGATATTCTATTCCCTCCATTAGAAAGATCTCCTGAAGTTCTTATTGGCTTTAGACACTGGTGACCCTTCTCAGAATCAAAGATTCCATTAAAGTATTACTCTTGACATGATTTTGTTAGCTAAAACTCCATTTATATAAATATTGCCACCCTAGCTTTCTTTGCACATCCATTTGCTTGATAAATGTTTCTCCATCCCCTTGCTTTCAATCTGCATCTGTCTTTAGGTCTGACATGAGTCTCTTGTAGGCAGCATATTTACGGGTCTTGTTTTTTCTTTTCTTTTTTTTATCCAAATGGTCATCCTAGGTCTTTTTTTCTTAAATAAAGTTTATTTATTTATTTTGAGAGAGAGAGAGAACATGAGCAGGGGAGAGGTAGAGAGAGAGGGAGAGAGAGAATCCCAAGCAGGCTCCCTACTGTCAGCAAGGAGCCCGACGTGGGGTTGATCTCACTAACTGTGAACTGAAATAAAGAGTTAGATGCTTAACCGACTGAGCCACTCAAGTGCTCCTCATCACCCTATGTCTTTTTATTGGAGCATTTAGTGTATTTACATTCAAATAATGTAATATTATATATATATATATATATATATATATATATATATATATATATATATATATATTGCCATTTTATTACTTGTTTTGTGGTAGTTTTGTAGCTCTTCTCTGTTCCCTTTTTCCCTTTCTCTTCTCCCATGGCTTTCTTTAGTGATATATTTGGATTCCTTTCTCTTTATTTTTTGCATATCTGTTATGGGTTTTTGACTTGTGATTGCCATTAGATTTGTATGTAACATCTTCTGCATATAGCAGTCTATATTAAGTTGATGGCTGCCTAAGTTTGAACCCTTTCTTTACTCCTCTCCTCCCATTTTAGGTAGATAGTGTCATATTTTACATCCTTTTATTTTGTGAGTCCCTTGACTGATTTTTACAGATATACTTATTTTTACTGTTTTTGAGCTTCCTACTTTTCTTGCTCTAACTTATGGTCTTTCCTTTCCAGTCTGAGTCCCTTCTAACATTTCTTCTAGGACTGGTTTAGTTGTCAAGAATTCCTTGAACTTTCATTTATATGGGAAACTATTTCTGAATGATAGCCTTCTATTCTGAATGATAGCCTTTCTGGATAGAGTATTCTTGGCTGCAGATTTTCTGCCTTTCAGCACTTCAAATATATCATGCCTCTCCCTTCTGGCCTGTAAAGTTTCTCTTGAAAAATCCCATGATAACCTTATGGGGCTTCCCTTGTATATAACTGTCTTCTTTTCTCTTACTGCTGTAAAAATTCTTTATTTATCACTATGTTTTGCCATTTTAATTACTATGTGTCTTAGTACAGATCTCCTTGGGTTGATAAATATTTTTTTTTTTTTTGCAGGGGATTTCTGTGCCTCCTGGATCTGGAAATCCATTTCCTTCTCTAGATTAGGGAAGTTTTCAGCTATTATTTCTTCAAATAAATTTTCTTCCTCTTTTTCTCTCTCTTCTAGAATCCCCATAATGCAAATGTTTTTATGCTTAACAAAGTCACTGAGTTTCCTAAGTCTATTCTCATTTTACACGTTTTTTTTCCATCTCATATGCTCACCTTGATTACTTTCCATTACTCTATCTTACCTCTAGGTCACTAATTTGTCTTCTGCTTCCTTTAGTCTGCTATTTATTCCAATCTAGTGTATCTTAAATTTCATTTATTGTGCTCTTTCTCTCTGATTGGTCCTTTTTCTATCTCTTTGTTAAGGGTCTCACTGAGGTGTCTCTTCTCTCAAATCTAGTTTGTATGATAATGATCACTACTTTCAACTCTATCAAGCATATTATTTCTTTCCATTTTATTTTTTTCTCTTGCTGTGGTTCTTAAACTCCATTTATAAAGAAAAATATTTCTTATCAGGGCAATTTTCCTAGAATGACTAATTATGAATTATTTTCTTTTACTTGATAATTATTCAGGGCAAGTAGTTTGTGCCTCAAATAATTGTAATAGTGTCCAATATTACCTTTTTTGAAGGGGGTGAAAATTAGCAGACTTTTTAAAATGTTCTCAATTAATTTTTTCTCCTAAGGTGTACAGATACACCATTTGCTAAGTAACTTACAATGTCTCCAAAAATACAACATAAGTTTTCCCATCATTGTCAGACTTGTTGTTTTAACTTTTTTTGGCCAATGAATATATGAGGACATCACCATCCAAACAAGAACTTTAACATAATTGCATAAATTAGCTCAATCTCTTGTGTTTCTATCTTCTATAATGAGATAAGCATGTCTTATATAGGGGTTGCCAATTTATCCTCAGCCCTGAAACACAAAGACATGTGAAGCAGAGCCTAGCAAAGTCCACCTGAGCTGGCCTGAGCTGGCCAGATTCCTTCCAACAAACCCACAAGCACACAACCAACTTATCAACCCCTAATTTGGGAGTGTGCCCCACTCATGTAGGATTAGTGTGGTCTAGGTGATAACGCACTAAGCTTATATGGGAAAACTAAATATATCAATGACTTTGATAGCACTTAACAGGGGCATGTCTTTGAGGGACTAACTTCTTTAGCGACACAATTCTGATTTTCCAGGGTTGCACTATTGTCTTAGGTCTGAGTCACATTATTGGGTCTTACTTTCTGTTTGCCATTAGATTTACCCCGATTTATCCTTGGCTATCATTGGATGTCCCAACTAAAAAAACTGAAATGGATCCACATTATAGTAATGAAATCAAATAGTGTTTATTAATGACCGAGTGTTTGCTATACCAATTTATTACATAGGATTTTTGTATGTGTTTGATCAATAATATTAAAAAAATTATGTTACATCATTTCAGACTGGAGTCAAAGATAATTTATTTGCATTTTTCCAGTTATAAAATTTAATAAATGAAACTTTAACTTTGAAGTATACCACATTGCTCAAGTCATTCTCTCTTTGCCCTTAGCCTCTCCAGGATGGACACACAACTATGATGCCAGTATTCAGAAGTTCACAAGAGTGATAGCATGGGAGTGAAATGGGGCACCTGTGAGAACTTCCATTATTTGGACTGCCTGTAATTACTAAGAAGTTAATGGACTCTGCCTGAATGACAACTAATAAAATGCTACTAGAAGTTTTTAAATATTATTTTAGTGGACATGTTTCGCTAATTTTGGCAATTTAACACCTTTAATTGTTTAAAACATTGCCATTAATACTTCTTAAGGTGTTATTGTTTTTGCATATCTAAAGATATTAGCTAATGTATAAAATATGTTTTAATCTGCTTAAACTACTGCCTTTGAGGGAAACTGTTTCTTTTCTTGATTGAAATTTATAAATATTTATTTTTTAAAATTTATTTATTTTTTAATTTACATCCAAGTTAGTTAGCATATCTCAGGAGTAGATTCTTTAATGTCCCTTACGCATTTATCCCATCCCCCCTCCCACAACCCCTCCAGCACCCCTTTGTTCGTTGTCCATATTTAAGAGTCTCTTATGTTTTGTCCTCCTCCATGTTTTTATATTATGTTTGCTTCCCTTCCCTTATGTTCATCTGTTTTGTATCTTAAAGTCCTCATATGAGTGAAGTCATATGATATTTGTCTCTCTCTGACTAATTCACTTAGCACAATACCCTCTAGTTCCATCCACGTTGTTGCGAATGACAAGATTTCATTTTTTCTGATTGCCAAGTAATACTCCATTGTATATATATACTACATCCTCTTTATCTATTCATCCATTGATAGACATTTGGGCTCTTTCCATACTTTGGCTATTGTTGATAGTGCCACTATAAACATTGGGGTGCATGTGCCCCTTTGAAAAAGCATACCTGTATCCCTTGGATAAATACTTAGTAGTGCAATTGCTGGGTCATAGGGTAGTTCTATTTTTAATTTTTTTTGAGGAACCTCCATACTGCTTTCCAGAGTGGCTGCACCAGTTTGCATTCCCACTAGCAGAGCAAAAGAGATCCTCTTTCTCCACATCGTAGCCGACATCTATTGTTGCCTGAGTTGTTAATGTTAGCCATTTCGACAGGTGTGAGGTGGTATCTCATTGTGGTTTTGATTTGTATTTCCCTGATGATGAGTGATGTTGAGCATTTTTCATGTGTTGGTTGGCCATCTGGATGTCTTCTTTGGAGAAGTGGCTATTCATGTCTTTTGACCATTTCTTCACTGGATTATTTGTTTTTTGAGTGTTGAGTTTGATAAGTTCTTTATAGATTTTGGATATTAACCCTTGATCTGTAATGTCATTTGCAAATATCCTCTCCCATTCCATTGGTTGCCTTTTAGTTTTTCTGATTGTTTCCTTCACTGTATAGAAGCTTTTTATTTTGATGAGGTCCAAATAGTTCATTTTTGCTTTTGTTTCCCTTGCCTCTGGAGATGTGTTGAGTAAGAAGTTGCTGCGGCCAAGATCAAAGAGGTTTTTGCCTGCTTTCTCCTCGAGGGTTTTGATGGCTTCCTATCTTACGTTTAGGTCTTTCATCCATTTTGAGTTTATTTTTGTGTATGGTGTAAGAAAGTGGTCCAGGTTCACTCTCTTGCATGTTGCTGTCCAGTTTTCCCAGCACCACTATCTGAAGAGACGGGCTTTATTCCATTGGATACTCTTTCCTGTTTGTCAAAGATTAGTTGGCCATATGTTTGTGGGTCTATTTCTGGGTTGTCTATTCTGTTCCATTGATCTGAGTGTCTGTTTTTGTGCCATTTCTTAATTGAAATTTAAATTGATTTCAAGAAAGAACGATTATATCAAGTACAGAATTCATTTAATTACTGAGCAATTTTTGTGTGTGGATTATAGTTCTTCTTTCTTAGAACATATATCATAATATTATCACATCCTTCCTTCTTAAACTAGTCAATCACTAACAAAATTGCACACAATCTAAATTTGAAGTAGCATTTGTAATAATTAACATTCTCTGAATCATGTCATATACATTTTAAATAAGAAATGAGGAATAATAGAACTGCAAAGGATAGTTTCTGACATACGAGAATAGTTCTTCCAACCATCCAGGCAGCCACTGAAAATAACTTTTATTTTCTTATTTTTTTGCCTCAAGGATGGATTTGTTTAATGAGTGGGGAATGGAAATCTGGTGAAACAGTTTGGAAGTGATTGCTTTTGCTGGATAAGACAATATAATGTGAAAAGTCAAGAGTAAGAGGAGACCAGAAAACAGTATAGGAAATTGGATTATATATTTTTTCATTTTGAAAAATGTGCATGATAGGGGAAAGGACAGAATAGGATTGGCTCAAAATCTGAGGGAAGTTTATCATAAATTGATGTAATTTAGCAGTTTATTAGGGCATATTAAAGCAAAAGGTATGCATACCCATAATGAGAAATTAATTTTGTGTAAGTGGAATGGAATATGCTGTAAAAGTTCAAGAATAAATTTTATATTTCTAATGAATTTACCTCCATAATGCCAAGAAAAATCTCTAAAATAGAAAATATCAAATCAATATTAATGAAGAATCTAATTGTAAAGGTTATATTATATGAGTATATATGCATTTGGAATTTGTGGAATCTTGCCATCTGAAGTAAAGTTGATCTAAGCTGGAAAATAAATAAAACTTTTATACCTTTTTCACTCTTATTTTCACTATCTGTAAGTTGTTAGAATGTCTTCTAAGGATAAATATATTTTATACAAGTAGAACTGATAACAGGCAACTAAATTTTGCATGAACCGTGAGGATTTAACATATACGTACGTTTTTTATCTACTCTAAGTTTCTGAAATTATGACAGCTAGGTAGCATGCGATTAACTATTTTATGAAAATAAGATGATCACTCCATACTATATGTTGAACTTGCTAGAATATACTTTACTAAAATCACATTTCAGGATGAAAGAGGCCTAGAAACAGAGTTTAAATTATGGATTTTTAAGGTTATGTTAAGCATTGCAATGTGGTACTAACCTTTTACACAGATGGAAGAAAGTCTCAGTCTGCCATTTCAGCACCTGCCCTTCAGGGTGTTTATAGCTGATATTTAAGCAGACAGTAAATGCAGAAAGGAAATTTCATACAGCATAACCAACAAATATGTGTAAAAATTCAACTCTATAACTAAAATCCCATTACATATCTATTTAATCTTATTTTGAAGGAAATGCTATTTTTTCCCTTTCTATAGCAATAAAATGCTACATTTACAATCAATTTGTGCATAACTCACTGACATGGATTAAAACTCTAGCTTGTGTGGCATTTTTAGCAGACTGTACAAAATGGAAATGTCACCTTTTCTTTTGGGTGAAAGTCTTTTGGCATTCCCTAGAATAAAATATATAGAGTTTAACATTAGCTTTAAAAAGAAAAATTCTCTGTTAACCTAAAAGTTCACCAAAATGTTAAGTCTGCAAAACTATTACTAAATAACTAAACTGCAAAAGTATTACCAAATAATGGAATGTCTGAAAATACATCCTTCGTCAAAGGCAATAAATCTTTTTTTTTTTCAGGAATATTTGGTAATCCAAATATAACCAAAAGTAATCTCCTAAAACTATATGACAATCTTCATAAGCGACATTATGTATCCATTCATCAATTTCCTTTAGAATGCCATTTGAAAGGTAAAGACACACGCATGTAACAAGTCTACTGCTGATATGACAAAAGTGAACTAAAATGCTGAATGCTGTCAAGATCCTGATATCCTGACACTTGCTTTGAGAATTCTCTTATACTGATGACATTATTTCTTTTGGCATTTCTGAAGCCTTGAACTGTTTTTATTGATACTTAGGTCAAGAGTATTTTATTATACGACATATGACATCTATTAGAGGATAAACAGAAGAATATTTTAAGTAGTGGATTCAATAATTAGCCCATTATGATAAGAGTCTATGCTGTTTTTGTTTGGTTTTGTTTTTTAAAGGTGTATATATCAAGTGTCATAGTTAGAGATAACTATTTGGTACTTTTTATATTTATTTATTTGGTTACAATTTGATAGTTTTTAAAATAAACATCAAAATGAATGTAACTTTGGGAGTATTAAATAAAGTGTCAATTTTAGGACAGGGGAAAATACTATCTAACATATAGGACTTAAACTAAATAGCTGACATGAAAAAATCATGAGGACAGAGGACACATGACACATGACACATGACACATATTCTTACAACAACGCATTCCTTAAAATTAAAGGGAAAAAATATTCCAATTGTGACAGGTTAAAACAGTGCCTTCTTTCTAGGGGTAATTAAAAATGGATATCCAGACTATTTATATCCTTAAAAAGACAGTTGAAATGAATCATTATTTACAATTGCCTTTATACTTTTGCTTTTCATCCAAATACAAAAATATTAGGACTAGCCTATAGTGTTACGGACAGTACATGTGTAGGGGAGCCTGGGTGGCTCAGTTGGTTAAGCGGCCAACTCTTGATTTCAACTCAGATCATGATCTTGTGGTTCATGGGTTCAAGCCCTGCACTGGGCTCTGTGTTGATGGTGCAGAGCTTGATTGGGATTCTCTCTCTCACTATGTCTCTTTCTCTCTCCCTCACCTCGCCCTTGCTGTCTCTCTCTCTCTCTCTCTCTCTCATAATAAATCAATAAACTTTAAAAAAAGAATATTATCCTTGTGTAACAAGGATATTAAAACCTTAAAATCAGTCTCAGGGCGCCTGGGTGGCTCTAGGCTTAGAGCCTGGAGCCTGCTTCAGATTCTGTGCCTCTGTCTCTCTTTTTTCCCCTACCCCACTCATGTTCCATCTCTCAAAAATGAATAAATGTTAAAAAATTAAAAAAAAAAAACTTAAAATAAGTCTCATTTAGCCAAAATAATCACCTTACATTTTAGCTTTCACATTCATGCATCGTTAGAAAGGTAATTCTCCTTTCCAGGTTTTTATATATTTTGAATAATTCTGAATCTAATAGCTATAAAACTTCAATAAGACAGCTCTGTAGGACCTGGGCAACGTACACCCGAAAGACATTGGTGAAACAAAGCCCTAGTTAAATATTCCTCTAATCTGTGTTAGTAATTCCATTTGTTGTTTTAATAACATCTAAAAATAAATTTCCTGAATTAGAATACACAACATTACAAAAAACATAGGAGAAAAATCAAAAGAAAAAACATGGAGTAAACATGAGTCAAATTAAGAAGGAAAGTTTTTATTTGTGACAATGATTACTAAAGCTTATTCCATATTTGACATATTTGAGCACATGTAGAACATACATTACCCCATGTAAGAATATAAAGAAAATTTTATATTTATACAAAAATATCTTAGCAAAAAAGTGCAACAAGTTTTAAAATCTAGGGGAAAACAAAGGTCAAAAAAGAATGTTACAAAATAACTGGTATAAGATTGTGAAAGGTCTATGTGACAGACATCTACTAAAATACCCCCCAAAGATCTTGTCTCCTGGGTGTGTGTGTGTGTGTGTGTGTGTGTGTGTGTGATCCCTTTCCCTTGAATGTGTGCTGTACTTTGTATTGTTTTTAAGGAGACTAATGAACGAAAATGGTGAGATATTAGGTTACCAGAATACTGTGACTTTTGCCTCACATGTCATCTCTCACCCAGTCTTGTTCTCTCACTTGTTTGCTCTGATGGATATCGGCTGCCAAGTTGTGAGTTGTCCTGTGAGTGGGCTCCAGGCAGTGAAGAAGTAAAGTCCTCAGTCCAACAACATGTAAGGAGCTGCTAACAGTCATGTGAATGATCTTGGAAGAAGATCCTCTTCAAATTAGGACTTGAGGTGATTGCAGTCCTGGGTGACTTACTTGCGGATGTGTGAGACTCATGGCCATAGTACCCAGCTAAGTCACATCTAAGTCCCTGGCTTTCGAAAGTGTGAGATAATATTTGTTTAATAAGACACTTCATTTTGGGATATTTGTCATGGAAGCATAGATAACTAATATAATCTTTCTGAATACAAACAGAAAAATATACTCTTCATACACATGTAAAGTATTAGTATTCTTGTATAACAATCCCTAAAACCATAAAAATGGAAAATATTTCAAGATAACAGAAAAATATATGAATAGATTGCTCATGAACATACAGATATAACTGTCCGATAAATATACAAAATAACTCATGTCATTAACAATAAAATCAATTAACAAATTTTATAACTTATTTTAAGACTTTATTTTTTTAGAGCAGTTTTAATTTCATAACAAAATTAACAAAAAGGCACAAGGATTTCCCAGATACACCTTACCCCCACACATCCAGAGATGGCTCCATTATCAACAACCCCACCAGAGTGGTACGCTTATTACAATGGATAAACCTACATTGACACAACACAATCACCCAAACTCCATTGTTTACATCAGGGTTCATACTTAATTTATACTGAATAGTACTCCACTGTGTGCATGTACCACAGTTTGTCTATCTTTTCATCTACTGAAGGACATCTTGGTTTCTTCAAGTTGAAGTGGTTATGGCACAGGTTTAAATATCAAGAGGTACAATAGCTGGATTGTATGGTAAGGGTATATTTGGTTTTCTAAGAAATGTCCAATTATCTTTCAAAGTGTCTGTACCATTTTGTACTCCCACCAGCAAAGAGTGAGACTTCCTGTTTCTCCACATCTTGCCATCATTTGATGCTAGTGTTCCAGATTTTGGCCATTTTAATAAGATTCACATGAGCTAATGATTACAAAACTATCACTATAATGTCATGAAATAGGAGTCCACAGCACGAGGTCCCAAGGGTCCTGCTTGTAAGCACGCATTAGGCAGTGGCCCATTGACTTCTCAGAAAATTCTCAGACAAATTTAAGCAAAGCAGTGTGGTGCTCTCATTTTAGGGTGGGCAAGGGGAGAGAATGAAATTGAAGGGATTGAAGAAAGAACATACAAATATATCAATAATGGCTACTTCTGAATGGTGAAATTATGGATTCATTTCTTATATGTACCTTTTCCCCCCACCATATACTTGGTGAGAAGAAACAGGAAAATCTTAATTCAATTTGTTAAAAAAAACACCAACATATGGTAATTTGAAGTTCAAATATATTATTAAAACATGGCACTAGAGATTTCTTATTAATGGTTTATATTTTCTAAGTACATTGTTCACACAACAATGTAAAGTAAATTAAATTGAAGAGCTTACATGATTTTAATTTGATTAATTCTGATAAGCTGGGGATTTAATTCAAAAGTTCATTTTCAGCCTGGGGGGATATGAACTATTTTCTTTTCTCTTATAAAGAGAATACAGGAGTAGTGTTTCATTCACTGGCAAAGTCTATGAATATGAGTATTAATACTAGGTTTGAGACCTACTGATCGACAACAGTTCAGCAAGTTCTGCAACATTCTTTTGCTTTATATTTAAAATGTATCACCTGTAGCATAATTTACTTTTAAACCTTTGAGTTTTTGTCCTTGTCCTTTAATAAGAAGCAATTGTAATATTTATGCTTTGGCTTGTCTATATGGGCTATAATAGTAAAGGCACACTCTTTGAATTTCTATCTCAATTCAGTCTTATTTATAAATTTTGGGAGTTTTAAATAAGGATAAAAAAGAATAGAAAAAATTAATGCCTGGAATAAGGTAATTTCATAAACCAAATGAAATGTTAGCAATAACACATTTATTGAAATTTCTAATTGCTTATTTAATAATACAACAACTAATACTATACTGAGAATATAGCAATTTTTCTTAATCATTTTGAAGAAGTCATTAAGACATCCATTACTACACTCATGGCATTGTATTAAAATTTTTAAATTATCTTATTGTATCTCAATAATATGAGCTCTGTAAACCCAGGTAGTACACTATATTTATATTTTTGTATTGTATTTTATTGTCAGTGATTTGTGGCACATTTAAAATTTTTTGTTGTTTAAATAACTTAAAGAATGGAAGAAACTTATAAAGATGGCAAAGAACCAAAAACAGGAAAATATTATTTTTTTATACTTTAAGATACAGTGAAAGTTATTAGAGCATTTATATGCTTTAGTCAAGATTGATCAATCATTTCAGGCCTGAGTGCTAAACGTTAATTTTCTCTCTCACTAGTGTTTACATCTGCCTACAGCAAATGATAATGATACTTTCAGTAAAGAAAAAAATACACTACTCTCTCCAAAGGCTAAATAATTAATATTTCATTTGGACAACTTCAGGGTAAAAAATGAAAACTTAATATTTTTACATTTATACATCTTATTTTCAGCCCACCTAGATTGAGAAGTCTAGGTCAAGCCCAAAAAGTCTATCATAATTGACTATATGGGCTGCTCTCTCTGGGTTAATGTCAAAGTAGATCCCCAAAGTGAAATTTTCTTCTCTTTTGTAATAGCTATTTTATATTGAAAATGAATCACTGTGTAACTAAGACAAAGAATGGTCACAGTTGGAAGAAACTCCTGGGTGAGTACAGGTGTCATGATGTTCTCTCAGCAGCATGGGAAAATTCACATTTGACATGTTCAAAAAATAGCACTAATTGAAGTGTTTTCTTCATTTATCCATATTTGTCTGTTGTATAATTTCATGTGTTCATGAATGATCGGTCAATGTCAACAGTGAACAAAGATTATTAGCATATATATGAATTGAGCCAAAGCTAATTATGTTGGAATGAAAAAACTCAGATATTTTAATATCAATATTCTCAGAGAACAATGTAAAATGAAGAAAAGCTCCAGATTAATTGAAATAATTATATACATATGTATTCTTGCTCTATTCCTAAAAGTCAATTTAAAAAAATTAAACAAAAAAGGAAAATCAGAGAAGAAAATTCAGTCCTCAGTAAAAAAAGAGTCACAACTATACAAGTTATGAAAAATAATTGTCACAGTGAAACTTGGGCAAAGTTTTGTAATTAGCTAGAGAAGATACTCATGTTTACTGACACTGGCTGTGAGTATGCGTGTGATGCCACCTAAGAGCCCTACAATCAAAGTTATGGGAATCAACCAGATCCTGAACCCAGGACTAGGCGTATCTCCATCACCTTTCACACTGCAGAATGGCAAATGAGGAACAGTTTGCCTCGGACGATGTGGCTTGCCTCTCAATGACCATTTTCAGTTTTCATCTCCTTTTGAAAAACGATTAAGGATTCTGAAATATAGTTCGATATATGTACACATTCCTAAATTGGCAATTGTGAAATCCAGTCAGCTAAAGATAATAAATTCCAAATCACCGTAACACGTTTTTTAACATTTTGGAATTCATTTTGGGCTAAAGGTACTTGAGTTAAGAGTCAATGGCAAATGTGGTAAGAGTGTGTTCTCAGGCAACAGGCTTAACTGTCTCAGGTTTAGTAAAGAAGATCTGTACATATCAACAAATGAGAAACACCAATCAATGAATGAACAAAAGAAATACACAATTGAAATAAAAACAAAACAGCCTGCAAGCTAAGACTGATTTAAGTCCTCAAAGAGATAACTGTCAATTCCAAAAACTACCTACGAATTGCCAAAGCAGGAGGCATTTCAGCCAAAATTTAAGAGTTTTCTAGAGCTGATTTCTTATTGACAGACTCCTAGGAGTTTCGTAGGATTTCTAGGATTCCATTACACATCCAGAGATGAGGGTCTGATGATTTTCTGTTCTTCTAATGCATATTGAGTTTTTAACTCTTGGCTCTAATCTATTTCTACCATGTTAAAGGCAATCTCTAACTCTTTCCTTCAATATCATATGGCTCTCATTCTCATCTCATTTAGGTTTATACTCATTCCTCATGTCATTAAAAAGAACTTACCTTATCACACTACATAAATAAATAATCATCACACTTTTCTTTTACCTTATTTTGTATTTTCTTCATAGAATATTTCTGACAATAATTCTATACATACAGGTAAGCTACATGAGATTGGGATCTTTGTCTTAGTTATTTATTTATTTATTTATTTATTTATCTATTTATTTATTTTTAAACATTTATTTACTTTTGAGACAGAGAGAGACAAAGCATGAACAGGGGAGGGGCAGAGAGAGAGGCAGACACAGAATCAGAAGCAGGCTCCAGGTTCTGAGCCATCAGCCCAGAGCCCGACGCGGGGCTCGAACTCACAGACCGCGAGATCATGACCTGAGCTGAAGTCGGCCTCTTTACCGACTGAGCCACCCAGGGGCCCCTCTTTGTCTTATTTATAGATGTATCACAAGCACTATTTATTCTTCTTGCGAAAATTATTTTAAGCAGAAACAATGATGCATATATTCAGTTACAATAAACATATGTGACTGGTAAAAAATCTAATGTAATAAAATGTTGATTAGAAAAGAGGATGAGTAAAATATAGATCAGAAAATGATAAAATTATTGTGATAGAATGACTTCAATTTTACAAAAAATAAACAGGTCTGCTATTAGAGAAAAAGAAAATTGCTGAAAGAAAACATCTTTAATGTAATTTATCATAAAGACAAAATAAATACTGGAAAGAATGTGGTAGATTCTACTGCAAAAGAATAAGGTAAGATTTTTTTCTAACAGATTAAGCACATTTATTTGATATTCTTTTTTCATTATTTAAATCCACGTTAGTTAACATGCAGTGTAATAACAGTTTCAGGAGTAGAATTTAGTGATTCATCATTTACACGTTAACACCCAGTGTTCATCCCAACAAGTGCCCTCCTTAATGCCCATCACCCATTTAGCTCATCTCCCACCCCACCTCCTCCATTCACCCTCAATTTTTTCTCTATAGTTAAAAGTGTCTTATGGTTTGCCTCCCTTTCTTTTTTTTCCCCTTTCCCCTATGCTCATCTGTTTTGTTTCTTAAATTCCACATATGAGTGAAATCATATCTTTGTCTTCCTCTGGCTGACTTATTTCGCTTAGCATAATCATTCTAGTTCCATCCATATTGTTGCAAATGGCAAGATTTCATTCTTTTTTTTAATTAATTAATTTTTTAATTTACATCCCAGTTAGCATATAATGCAACAGTGATTTAAGGAGTAGATTCCTTAATGACCCCTACCCATTTAGCCCATCCCCCCCCTCCCACAACTCCTTTAGCAACCCTCTGTTTGTTCTCCATAGTTAAGACTCTATTATGTTTTGTCCCCCTCCCTGTTTTTATATTATAATATAATAATAACATTCTTTTTTTTGATATCCTCAAATAAATTGTCAAGTTAACTTTATGCTGCCAGTCAATTCGTGATTATTCGTGTTATTATAAGTACACATCAGCACACAAAGACAAAGTTTAATGTGGTGGTAACTGTGGTTATAACTGACGCACAGAGTGGATGGAGGGAAGTTAGCCCATCATGAGTAATGGAGCACGTATAATTGACCACTCAAAGAGTAGAGTGGTTGTTTGGAGAAAATTCTCAATCTTCTGTCTTCATCTTTTAGACATGGATAATCAGAAGTTGATTCCTTAAAAGATATCCTAATGCCTATATTTTAATTCACTGAAAAATAATTGAATACTATTCTGTGCCAGGCATAATCTTTGGTGACAAAATGGTCTTCAGCTTTCATTAGCATTAAAGTGAATGAAGTAGGAGCACCTGGGTGGCTTAACTGGTTGAGTGTTCAACTTCGGCTCAGGTCATGATCTTGTTTGTGGGTTTGAGTCCTGTGTCAGGCTCTGTGCTGACAGCTCAGAGCCTGGACCCTGCTTTGGGTTGGTTCCGTGTCTTCCTCTCTCTCTACCCCTCTCCTGCTGGTGTTCTGTCTCTCTTTCTCTCTCTCTCAAAAATAAACATTAAAAATTAAAAAAAAATAAAGAGAATGAAGCAATTAGGTTATTACTCAAATAATTATTAAGGTCATTTTGAAATACTTACCATCAATGCCTATCCCAATATATTTCTGAAGTTGAGAAAGAGATACATTCATTTCAGTAAGGATTTTAAAATCTATTTCCTATACGCATTATTTAAATTTTCAACACATCCAAAGCACCTAATATTCAATAAGGTCATTCTGGGTGAAATGATTATATTAATTAGAGAACAAGATGAAAAAAACAAAAAATCAAAGTCATCTCAAGAAAAGTTAATGAGGGAGCTTGGGTGGCTCACTTGGTTAAACATCTGAGTCTTTGGTTCAACTTTAGTCAGCTTAAAGTCTCTGGATTCATGAGATCAAGCTCCACATCTAGCTCACTGAAAGTGTGGAGACTGCTTGGGATTATTTCTCTCCCTCTCTCTGCTTCTCCCCTGTTAGTGCACGTGTGCGAGCTCTCTCTCAAAATAATTATTATTTTTTTTAAGTGAACAATGTGGGCAACTGGATGGCTCAGTTCGTTAAGTGTCTGACTCTTGATTTCAGCTCAGGTCATGATCTCACGGTCTGTGAGTTTAAGCCCTGCATTGGGCTCTGTGCTGATAGTGCAGAGACTGCTTGGGATTCTCTCTCCCTCTCTCTCTTTCCTCCCCCACTTGTGCTCTCTTTTTCTCTCTCTCTCAAAATAAATAAACCTGAAAAAAACTGCTTAAAAAGAAAACAAAAATTAATGAATTATTTTTATAAAAAGAGAAAAATCATTACATTACATGTGCTTTTTCTAACTTATTTATGCAAGTGGTGATAGACACATTATTTCTATTCTCTTTCCATAAGAAATTATGGGCATTTTGTGAAAAGATTTTTCTGATTGCTTTTCATTTTTATTTGTAAACACAGCCAGTTTCTAAAGACAGCTCTGAGGTCACCAACTCATGGCACATGTATTTATAAATTATTCTAAACTATTTTAATACTTATTAAATTATTAAAATATACAAATTTAATTCAAAATATATTTTTATTAACAAAATGAAATTAATATTTTAAAACAATTGCTAACTATAATACCAGCTTAAGTGGTATTGGAAAGGCTTAATTTTCCCTTAATCATATTGTGAACATAGACCATTGATTACCTTTCCAAAGTTATCAGTGACATCAGTTTTACTTGATTACCTTGATTAGCATAGAAGCATATATTACAGCATTCTATCTTAAATAATTATCATTGATGCCATGCTCCCTCAAACATCTATAGGCATAGCCAAGTTCCATCTGCAGAAGCAAACCTAGGAGCAGAGTAGGGAAGACTGCACAATTGGTTTATAGAGAACTAAATGTAAAAAGAATGTTTCCAATCTTTATTTCAACTGCGTATTTCACAGTTTCTTTTAACACCACTTCACCATAGTCTTAACAATGATCATTTCAAAATACTACACTTAAAATAGAGTTGGAGATAAAGCACTTGGGTGTGGTATGTAAACAGATGTCCACGTGTACAGTTGGTGCATTTTATTCATTGTGCCCTTCTCAGCAGGTATGCTGCATTTCAATAAATAGTTTATAAAAAAATGAGGAATCAAAAAGAGTTTGACTATACCTAAGAATATGAAGGTAAAAACTGATTCATACAAACAAATAAAAAAAGGGGGGATATAAATCAAGAGAGAGAAAATTTATAAATTTTATTTGTGTTCATAATAAGGAATTAAAAGATAATGTCTGAAGTTTTAGAAACTATTTTTATATAAAATATAGCTACAAATTTAAATGTTTGAAAAATATGAGTCTTCATAATTTTAAATTTATAGCAAAATCACAAAATGAAAAAACTACAATCCAAAATATTTAAAGAAGGTACAGAACTTGAAAGCATAACACATAATAAAATAATAATAATAGAAAATAGAAAATTAATATTAGACATATCTATCATTTATGTATGGATGTGGTTATGGTCTAAACTCATATATTTAAAGATAAATCACTACCTTAGGTAATAACCAAAATATGACAGTAAGGCACATAAAAAGATCTAAATTATATTTAGAAAGACTGAAGAAAAGAAGAAATGGAAAAGATATATATCATGCAAGAGTTAACAGAAATCAGTTATTAGGAACCATAATCTTCCTATCAGAGAAATTTAAATGCAGTTAGAATTTATTAAACAATGTATATTCATGTAACTTTTTAAATGCTAAAGGATTGAATTCACAATGAAGATATACCAAAACCAAATAAGAAGTTATGTTCTAAATAATTTATTACCAACATTTACAATAAAAACATATAGAACATATGAAGAAAAGAGAAATAAATGACTTAGCTACATATTGAATTGACTGCTGAAAAAATAAGGATTTCAGAAATGAAAGAAAATAATTCTTGGTGTTACAGCATAGAGATACAACATCTTGTACTTATTTTTTGGCATAGTTGTCCTTAAATATGTCAGGAAAAAAATACTGGTCTGTTAATTTTTTTTGCTGGGATTTACCTCTTTTAAGCAATAAAACTTATCTCATCACCTACTCCCACTACAAACCGCAGCCCCCTACCAAAGAAGGCCTCCTAAAATCCTTTTCCTCTCTTCTAAATAATAATTGTCAGAGTTATTTAGACAAAAATCTGCATTTAAGAAGACTACATTCTAACTGACAAAAATAAATGTAAAGCTACAAAGAAAAAATATATGCCACCTGAAATATATAACATAAAATCAATAGTGGAATCTTATTTCCTTTTTTGGGGATTCAGGAAACATAACTAAGGCAGTATTATTTCAAACAAACCTTGAAAAGATACACTTTAGTAGGTTTGCACACCTATTACACAGTAATCATGAAAAACAAAATTTATTCCAAATAAAGCAAAAACTTACATGATTCATGATGGATAAACGAGTGCTGGGTAAACCATGGAATGAAAACATAATTACACCTTTATACCTGACTAAGAATGAAAATTTTACCAAACTATACAATGTTAATTGAAGGTTATGTTCAGGGCCAGTGAGTTCCCTACCAAATGTCTCTCAAAAGTTATATAGCAAATGGGACACCTGAGTGGTTCAGCTGGTTAAGCATTCAACTTTGGCTCAGATCATGATCTTGTGGTTTGTGAATCTGAGCCCCGTGTGAGGCTCAAGTCTGGCGTCTCAAGTCTGGAGAGCTTAGAGTCTGGAGCCTGCTTCAGATTCTGTGCCTCCCTGTCTCTCTGCCCTCCCTTGCTCACACTCTCTCTTTCTCTCTCTTTCAAAAAAAAAAAAAAAATTAAAGAACATTTTAAAAAGTTACACAGCAAAGAATCATTCAACATTTACACAAAAATTTGCAATTCAGAAGACAGCAAGCAGCTTGATCCATTATTGTTTAGTTCCAATATATTTATAATTTAAATTTTCTTAGCTTTGCAATTTGAAACAACTTGGGTTAATCTACACTCTCTCTCTCTCTCCCATAGGTTATGTGTCTCTCCATGTTCTGGCAATAGTCTAAGATGATTTGTGGAAGGAAGGAATAGCAACTCAGTATTTAAATAATTTTCACAAGGGAGCACCTGTGTGGCTCTGTCAGTAAAATGCCTGACTTGATTTCAGCTCAGATCCTGTTTCTGGGATGGAGCCCTGTGTTGGGCTCTGCCCTGAGCATGGAGCCTGCTGAGGATCCTCTCGCTCTCTCCCTGCGCACACTTCTGCTCTTGCACTGTCTCTCAAAATAAATAAATAAACTTTAAAAATAAATAAACAGTTTTCACATGTTGTCTTGAACGCTGTCTTGGTGAACAGGTAATGATTTGGAAAGATATCTGTGTGACATTGATTTCCCACCTCTTACCATTTACATTATTAAATTCTGAATGCTCTTTCCGACTGAAATTCACAATTTGTATGGAGTATTTACTATAGACTCTGGACTAAGTTCAGTGCTTTAAAGATAAATATAAATGTATCCAATTAATGAGCGAAATCCTTCTGGGGTTGCCTTATTCAACATGGATTGCTGTTAGATGATTATTTTCTCTGATGTTGTTTACACTACATTAATGCAAACAAGATTATGTCTGCTCTTTTAGCATCTGCTTTAAATGATTGACTCATTAAACTTTCCAACAACTGATACCACCATATCCCAAGATCATCTTCTACTGTTTTGTTGTTAATCATATCTCTCATCTATTACTCATGGAATCTCTTGTTTTAAAACATATATTTAAGACTTAATAATCTTTGCCACGTTTAAAAATTTTTATTTTATCCAGTATTATATTTTTGAAATATTTTTATTTTTTTATTAAATATTTTAAATGTTTATTTTTGAGGGAGAGGGGAGAGAGAGAAAGAGAGAGAGAGAGAGAGAGAGAGAAAGAGACAGAGCATGCGCGCAGGGGAAAGGCAGAGAAGGAAGGGAGACGCAGAATCCAAAGCAGGCTCCAGGCTCCAAGGTGTCAGCACAGAGCCCGATACAGGGCCCAAACTCACAAATCTCAGTATCATGACCTGAGCTGAAGTCAGATACTTAACCGACTGAGCCACCCTAAAACCTTGAAACATTTTAAATATCCAATTCTGTAAACCTAATAACTTGAAAATATTATTTACCCTTTCTAGTTTTCTGTTACAAAGTAATATGAATGCATTAGTGCCTTCATCTAAAGCATTATTAAAAGTTTCAGAATTGGCAAAAATATAAACCTTTGGTATTGCACTCAATATCCACATCTATTTTGACAAGTAATATTAATGATTGCATAACGTGCAGTACTTGCAACAACAATTTATAGGCATTCATTTCACTATATTTATAAAACCAGACTTACAAAAATATTTAAAGACTTTGCCCAGTTTATGAACTTTGTGGCCACTAAAATATTTTGCATATTTTCACTTGTAATGGAAGGTTTTGGTTTGTTTTTATTTCCAAGGCCAGTGATTCTTCTTGTCTTTGTTAAGTGTTTTTGATCATTGTTCCTGAATTGCCCTAATAATTGGTAAAATTTCCCACTATTTTTTTAAAATACCATGTCTTTCATAATTCTAGATTTTTAGGATTACTTCCCTTTTGCCAAAATTTTTTTGACGATTTTCATAATGACACTGCCACCAGATCTTCCTTTCTTCAATACTACTTTATCCACTTTTTCTCTGTCTGCAGATATTTGTAGATTCAAAGTTTTAAGTGCTAAATTACCTCTCACAATTTGATTACATGATAGGCTTATGGCCTTTAGAGTGGGAGAAAATATTCATAATTATGATAACAAGAAAATATCAAGGTTGAGGATTGTGGCAGGTTACCACTGAGAGTAAGCTGACTAGGAGTATCCACCAAAATAATTAAATTGAGTATAGATCTTTCTGAAAGCCTGGATAATTGGACCATGGAATGCACAGCACTAAATGTCTCACTGTGATGTTAACCACTGTCCTCCCATTAGCACCTCCACCTGATTTGAGTCAGTTCTGCACCAATTTTCACATCAGAATGTATCATTACCATTTGGATTTCCTGTTTATAGTATGCTGCTTCAACTCTTTCATACATTTGCATGTTGGGTTGTCTCTTTTCAATGGTTTGAGAAGCTGTTTATATATTTATTCTATTTTCAAGCATTTTATTAATTGTATTTTTTCTGGTATTGAAGTTCACAGGTTTAATTTCCTATGAATGAAAATGGCTTTATCTCATCTCTACTTTGAAGGGTATTTTCACCGTATAGTATCCTATGTGGCAATTTTCTTTCAGAGATTTGAAGATAGCACTTTATTTCCTTCTGATGTCCTTTTTGTTCTTGATCGGTCAACCCTTAGATTTTTTTAGAGTTATCTCTTCTGTGTAGGCTCTTGTTCAGATTTTTGTTCTATTTTTCATTATTATTTTCTTACTCTTCCTCCAGTTTATAAGTTCTCCCTTAATCTTTGTCCAATATGTTCTTTTTTATTGAGGTATAAAGGACATAAAATTATATTAGTTTCAGGTATACAATGTAATGATGTGATATTTGTATATGTTGCCAAATGCTCACTTTGTCAAATGTGTTTTTAACGCCATCTTGTTTTATTCCATTGTTATTACTCTCAGTTTCAGAATGTTTATTTGATTCTCTTGTAAACATCCCAGTTATTTACAAAACTCTATATATTCTTTTTTGTTTTTGAATATATTAAACACACTAGAATTTAAAAGCAGGGAGTCTAGCCACCTTTAAGAGCACCCCTTCTAACCACTATGCTATATAACCTTACAAATGTAGGTTGTATATGTTACACACAATACGTTATAAATGAGAATAAGGAAATTTGAAAATAGGAACTGTTAAAATTATAAGGCTACATTTCGAACTGATATATCTCAGCATGGTAATAGACTTACTGAAAAAGACTGTTACATTTATAGGATTAACTAGGATTACTGTAGCAGTTAAGAAAAATGAGATAGCATAGCCAAATGTTTGCCTAAGAAGCTAAAATTGAATGCAAAAATAATCAGTAAAAATAGCATTTATGCATTGAATACACATTCAAGGACATGTGTTAAGCTTCATGAAAAAGCCAAAACAAAACAAAAAACCCAATGAGGCATTTCCATAATGTAAGAGAAGCATTTATTTAATTAACTACTAGTAAATTTTTATTAGCGAGAGGTATCAGTAGTCAGAAGTTTCTTTAATTTGTCCTCATTAGATTAATTTTCTTATTTGAAAACAGAAAATAAACATTTAGATTGTTTTATGCAGTGCTAAATTTTACAGACCAAAATATTCCAGAAATCATATAAATTTAACTTTTTTTTAGTTTTATATCAATAAAAAATGTAACCTTATAATATTCAGTGTGTTATGCAAATGCGTAAGAATTTCAATATATTTTAGTTTTTAAGTAAATACACAGAAGAAATTTGAAATTTATCATTGATATTTTATATAGTATGTTGGTTTTCTAAAATTGATTATAAAACTCAGACCCTGCTTTCAGAATCCTTGTTAAAAAATGACATCTGATTTATCATGATGTTGGTGTCAAGTGATCATTTTTTTCTCATTCAAGTTGTGGGTTTCTTGTTTCTTTTTATGACAGATGAGGTTTGTTGTTGTTGTTTGTTTTTTTATTGTCTCAAACATCTGATGCTATTATGTTAGGACACCTTGAGTTCTATTTAAGCATTTTATGTTAGCAGGCAGTCACCTTGTTTAGGTTTAGCATATTAGACTTGGCCTACTTTTTGGGCTGTGATCGCAATGACAGTTTAATTTTCAGAACCTTTGTAGTGTGATTTTGGCCTACTTAGCTTATCTGGCGCCACTGGGGCCTCCGCTAGTCCTTGCTGATGTTGTCTGAGAGGACGGTTTCCTCTGGCTGGGTGTTTCTAGGTGGGGGATGGGAACGGTAGGCTCTTCCTCTGAGGTGCCCTCCACTTTCACCCACCAAGCAGTGCAAATGGTGCGTCTTGAGCAGTAGAGGAGTGAGTCAGAATGGCAGGAACAAAGGCTTCTTGGACCAGGCTACTCACTGTAGCTGCGTCATTCCTGCCTTCTTCTGCAGACCTGCTTCTGCATCTTTTCAATAAAAAAGAGGAGTCTCAGACATAGAACGGAAGGTGAGTGCTCTCCCTGGCTGCTTATTGCTGACGGAGTTTCCAATAAATTCCACTTGTTAAGGGGTCGGGCAGGTGAGGCTCAACCAATGCTTTCAAAATTGTTCTGAAAGGGAATGGATGGAAATGGAATAATTTCCATTCTCTAAGCTGCCTTCTGTCAGGAGTTGGAAAACACTGGATCTGGGTTTTCTTCCCATTTTGAGGATGAGGGTGAGCAGGAAACGATCTGTGGTGCTTTTCCTCTGGTTTTAGTGTCTCAGGGAAGTTAGCGTTCTCCTATGTAACTTTTCAGTTTTCTCCTTTAGTCGCTATAGTATTTCCAGGGTTTCTACATTTCCTTAATGGGGAGGTGTAGGGAAAAATAAATCTACACCATCTCATACAGACTAGAAGCTGTTGGTAATACATAATTTCACATGACGTTGTAGTAAGTGAAGTTTTCTTTAACAAAATTCAACAAGAAAACAAACTTCACCTGACTGATTAAACTGAAGTAAAATGAAGAATTTCTGTCGTTCAAAAATACCATGAAGGGACGCCTGGGTGGCTTAGTTGGTTAAGCATCTGACTCTTGATTTCAGCTCAGATCATGATCTTATGGTTGTGAGATCAAGCCCTGTGTGGGGCTCTGCACTGAATGTAGAGGCTGCTTAAGATTCTCTCCCTTGGTCTCACTTTGTCCTTCTCCGACTTGTATGCACACCAACGCGCGCTCTCTCTCTCTCACAAAAAAAATGAAAGAAAGAAAGAAGGAGAGAGAAAGAAAGAAAGAAAGAAAAATTAATTCAAAGCCACCATGTAGAGAATAAACAAGGAAAAGCACTGAATGGGAGAAAATGTTCATGATAGTTGATACACAGTATATTTCTGACATACAGTTTTCATCTAGAATATATAATACACTTCATAAGTAAACAAAGAAAAAAATCAAAGAAAAAAACTAATCGGGAAGAAACTGGCAAAAATCAGTAGGCACTTGACCAAAAGAGGTCTATTTTGCCTCACCAAATAGACAAAAAGGATAAGAACATTTGCTGTCTATGATCAGACATCATGGATATGCAGATTGGAATCACAATGAGTCGCCACTAGAAACCCGGAGGAATAGAGAAATTAAAAAAACTAAAAATTCCCAGTCTTGTTGAAAATGGGTGAACTTTAAATACTGCCAATGAGAATAAATAACGGTAAAATCACTTTGGAGTTTTGGCTGTATTGAAACAGTTTTTCAGTATCAATAAAACAACACACACTTCTACTCTGTGTGTATGTATGAGTGTGTGTGTATATATATGTATATATATTATATGTATGCATATATATACATATTAATTTAAAAATTAAAGAAGTGTATATATGCAAAGAAAATTAAAAAAATAAAAACAAAAAAGAGCCAAAGGAAAAAAACTAAATATTCACAATTGAAAAACTAGAACTAACCAAAATATTCATGAGCAGTATAGGGATAAAGTAATTGTAGTATATTGAAATAACAAAATACTTTACAGTAATAAAAATATCGGTATATGCATTCAGATAGATGAATTTCACAGACACAGAAATGACCAAGTGAAGCCACATACAAAAGAATATTTGATTTAATTTATGTGAAATATAAGAAAAAATAACTATATTATATAAATAATCTATACTAATAGAAGATAGAAAAGTAGTTAATTCTGGGTGGTGAATATCTGCTGTAAAGTACAACAATGAAATCTTCTTGTGTTCTGGAAGCATTCAACATTCTGTATCTTTATCCAGTTGTCTTTATTCTACATTAAACTAATTAAATAGTTGCGATTAATTAAAATAGTTAATTTCTTTTTAACTAAGTTAATTAGATGAAATTCATTATGTGGTCAAATACTAGAAATAGTACTTCTGTTTATAGTTATAATTAATAACTAAACTTTTATTTTTGATAAGCCACAGGTAACCTCGGATGGATAATTAACAGACATTATTATAATTATTACTGAAAAATAGTAGAAAAGTCATTTTTGAAGTCTTAATCAGATAGGATTAGGAGCAGAGTTTTTATATATTATTCATCTTCCAAAATAGTTGCTTTACATACATGTGCTACAATTATTAAAATTCAACTTGTCCATAGTTAATATTTTCTGAGATTTCAAACAAGGAAATCCCAGTAATTTGAATTTAATTAAATAAATACTATTGAGTGCTCGAATGTTGTTTAACTGCAGAACACTTGATTACTTTTCTGTACTTTGCTGCTCTTGCCTTTCTATCAGTCATAAAATATTTCCCAAACCCTCCTGCCCATTAATACATGAAAAGCTTTATGGTAATTAATTTTTTTCTTTGACAGTCTAGTTCAATGATGCATTTCCAATATATTAATTACTGTCATGATGAGTTTGCAATGAAGGTTGAATACAGTTATTCGCCATTGTCTAAATCAAATCAACTGAGAAATAACTGATCACTCTAGCCTTATTACTGTTAAGATAAAAAATATATATCTTAGTAAAACTAAGAAATGTTCATATTATCTAGTTATATTTTAGATATCAGCAATATAAATGTTGAAAATAAATTCCAATACATTTTTCTTTTTTAAAATTTATCTTTCTATATTTCTGTGGTATAAGAAGGTATATAATATAATCATGTTATTTCTCTTTGGGTTTTGGATTTTTCCTTGTATAAAAATTAGTTTCTTCTATACATTTATATAAACATTTATTCCTGTTGTGATTTTGTAGCTTAATTGCATTAAAATATTCAACATGGATGGAGCTAGATTATAATGCTAAGTAGAATAAGTCAGGCAGAGGAAGAAAAGTGCCCAATGATTCCGTTCATATGTGGAATTTAAGAAACAAAACAAACAAGCAAAGGAACAAAGAGAAAGAGACAGAGAGACAGAGAAAGAGAGAGAGAGAGAGAGAGGGAGAGAAAGACAAACCAAGAAACAGACTCTTAATTATAGAGAACAAACTGATGGCTACCAGCAGGGAGGCAGGTGGGGGACTGTGTTAAACAGGTGATGGGATTAAGGAGTGTATTTGTCCTTGTAAGAAAATGTCATTATGTCACATTGAAGAATTTGTCCAATATCATCTTACTTTTTCATTGCCTAGATGAATTGTGGTCATATTTTCCTCAACTTTCAAAGATCCCATAATAGGGTTAATTAAAGTCTTTTTGAATTCAAAGGTTAATTTAGATAGATGAAATCTTTACAACACTGAGATTTTCAAGCCTTAGCAATATTGCTTTCCTCTATTTAAGTATTTTTAAATCCTGAAGTAGGATTTTATAATTGTTTGAGCACAAGTCCTGAACATTTAGTTTTATATTTATTCCTAGGTTATTCTTTTTTATTGCCTTCCAAATCTTGTTTTTTGGCATGTTAGATTTTTCTATTAAGATCTGTGATTAGAAAGCTTTGAAAATGGAATTAAATTTAGTATGGATTTGAGAGTGAAATCATTGAATCTTGAAGATTGACTATAACTTTCTTTTTTTACATTTTTCCACTGATGCTGATATTAACAATTTCTTTAGACCTCAGCACTTTCTCTAAGTCCCCAAAATGGTTTCCAAGTGGATTTATGACTTTAAATACTTAAATAATGGGTTTATGGATGCTAGTCCTGTAATCACTATTTTAATGAAACTGAATAACACCAATTTTATGACCCATTTGTAGCCAAATCCTTCATTCTTTTTGCCATCATCACGTGTGTGTGTGTGTGTGTGTGTGTGTTGTATGTGTGTGTGCGTGTGCGTGTGCGTGTTTATTTTCTGGGTTTTTATTTCCTTTTTCTTTTCTTTTCTTTTCTTTTTTTTACTTCTGCAATACTTCTAGACAGTTTTGAGAAGGGAGCAGATAATCTAGGAGCTAGCACCACTGAAAGGAAATTGTGTTAAAAAATAGCATTTGTCCTTACAAAATTATTCCTATGTTCATACACAAGAAAGTTATTTCATAAGCGTTAATGACACTTGCAGAAATTTCATTAAATTGATTAACCAGTTGAAATCAAGAGGCTGAAACTTACTGACGAAGAGTAATGTTGGACCAAAAACCAGCATACACACATAAAATAGTTTCTAATTTTTCATTTGCAATATGCAGACTTGCAATAGTCAAAATGATTGCTGGGTGGAAGGCTGAATAATGCTTCTCCTTCCCCTATCCCCGCACCCACAAATATGTCCATGTCCTAATCCCCAGTCCTGTGGATATCACCTTATATGGGAAAAGGGACTTTTATGTGTGATTATAGTTCTTTAGATGGGTTATCCAGAATTATTCTGGATTTTCATGGTGACCAAATCATCATGACAATCTTTGAGGGTGCTGAAGGGGAGCTAAATGGGGGGATAGATTAAATGGGTGATGGGTATTAAGAAGGGTACTTGTGATGAGCACTGGGTGTTGTATGTAACTGATGAATCACATATTTCTACTACTGAAACTAATACTACGCTATATATTAACTAACTGGAATTTAAATAAAACTTTAAAAAAAAAGAAAAAATACAACATAACTACAGCACAAATTAATAAAAATAGTTAAATATTAACTTAAAAGTTAAAAAACATCACAACAATTCATATAAGAGACATACAAGAAGAGTCAGAGTCAAAAGGGATGCTGATGTGATAATGAAAACAGAGTTTAGAGTTAGACACTTTGGAGATGAAGGGGCCACAAATCATCTGTATGTGGCCTGTAGAAAGTGGAAAAGGTGAGGAAACATATTTTTCCATTTAGAATTCCAGAAGGAATAATCCTAACACCTTGACTTTAGCCCAGTGAAACTGAGTTCAGGCTTCTGGAATCTGAAACTGTAAAAAAATATGTTTGTGTAATTTTAAGTCATGAATTTTGTATTTATTTGACAACAGCAGCAAAAACTAATATAGCTTGATAAAGTGAATGTAGTCTCTGATCAAGTAAAGACTGCATAAGCATTGTTGAAGTCATAAAGTGTTTTAATCCCAGAAATTATAAAACCACAATTGGAATCACTAATATTTAGTGTGATCAACTATCCTATATTTTTTATTCTGCCTTGACCACTAAAGTCCCTCTTTTTCAGATGTATAGAACACTACTATTATATAATACACTCTTTTCCTATAAAATTTATTTTTAAGCTTGTTGAAATTCCCCTGCAATTTCCTGTTTTACAAGATCATTACACCAAACCTTCATAATGATCATTTAATAACCCCCCAAAGTAAGTATATATTAGTAACAGACTGTTAAGAATGTATATTCATAATTACTCATAACATATGAGTATTTATGTATATCAGTAGTTATGCATATACATTAAAGCAAAGTGAAACCAATTATTAAAAACACAAAGTAGAATAACTATCAACTAAAATTTATTTTTAAATATATGTATTGAAGATCATAAAATATTATTTTACTCTTGCTTTAGCAACACTGTTACTTTTCATTTTGATATTTATATCTAAAATTCTACTGGAATTGGTTTTTTATATGTGATTTGAATTAGAGGCCAAGAATCTTTTAAACATGTCGACCTATTTCACTACGTAACATCTATTGGAAAGATCTATTGAAAAGAAGATCCTACTATTCTGTAATATTGCAGTGTTGTATTTAATCACAATGCTAACAATGGTAATCACTTCTCAGTTTAAAAGAAGGCATATTATCATTAATTTGGAATCTCTTGAGAGCTATTTCTAATTCCAACCTTTTCTTTCTTCTCCCTTGTATAAGTAACTCCTAAGCTCAATTTTGTGTTTATTATTTCCTTTATTTACACTAGAATTTATCATATATGTTTATTTCCTTAAATATTTTTATGCTTTGCAGAATATGTAATATGATAAGCCCTGGGAACAGAATCTTGTAATGTTAAAAAGTATTTTAAAATTAAAAGTTATAGGGGCACCCGGGTAGTTCAGTCAGTTAAGCATCTGACACTTGATTTCAGTTCAGGTCATAATCTCACAGTTCATGGGACTGCTCCCTGCATCAGGCTCTATGTTGACAGTGTGGAGCCTGCTTGGGGTTCTTTCTCTCTCTATCTGCCCCTACCCTGGCTGTGCTCTCTCTCAAAATAAATAACTAGACTTAAAAAAATAAAATTAAAAGTTATATGAAATATATATCTAAGCATTTCCTTAATTAAAACATTGATAATGTTTTTCATTATCCTTAAAGACCTTTAACTAGCTTCAGAAGCCTGTGTTATTTTTTCAAGAACATTAAGTGACTAATACAGTCTATTTTAATGATTGAAACGAGTGAAATAAATGTCACTTAGGAAAATCACACATAAATCAATAATGAAATTTTATTTTTATGGTATATTGCAAATATAGCCATAAATTCTCCCTCTCTGTTTGTTGTACTTTTATAATGTGACAGTGAAATTCCTCATAAAAGGGGTTGAGGGCTTTTAGTTAACTGTTGAATGTGCATTTGACCATATGACTTGCTTTGATCAATGGGGCAACAGTTAATATGAAGGAAGAAATGGCTTGGAAAATTATTGTTCATTTAAGCTTGTTCTCTCTTACGGTTTTTAGCAGCAACTGATACATCAGAACAACTATTCAGAACTTCTCAAGTGAGGTCAGCTCAAACTACTGACCCATAGAATGCGGAGGTATATAACATATATATTTTTTTAATGTTTATTTATTTTTGGGAGAGAGAGACAGAGACAGAGCATGAGTAGGGGAGGGTGAGAGAGAGGGATACACAGAATCCGATACACAGGTTCCAGGCTCTGAGCTGTCAGCACAGAATCCAACACGGGGCTAGAACCCACAAACTGTGAGATCATGACCTGAGCTGAAGTCTGATATTTAATGGAATGAGACACCCAGGTGCCCCTAGAATGCTGAGGTATATAAATGGCTATTTTCTAAGTCATTAAATTAAACATAGTCCTTTACTCTACAAAATGTAGCTAAATTTCTCCCAAACTCATCGACCATTTATCTTGTAATGTACCCCTATAATATACTTAAATATTTAATAAAATACAGCAATGCATATACTTTAATATATAAACGAATTTTCAAGAAAGAGAAATCATGAGCCCAAAAGAGTAGAATGAAGGGAAACAAAGAAGGCAAGTGAGCCATAGCCAGCCAGGGGATTTGAAGATCCCCCAAAATTCAGATATTCCCACCACTTTTTTAATTGTCCACAAGGGACAATATACAATCACTTGAGCATACAATATAGGCAACTGCTTCAGTGTGGAGTAAACCCAGGAAAAAAACTAAAATCCCAGAGATTTAATCCTCCAGCAAAAGGATAAACTATTTAACAGATACTTTTGAGAACTCATAACTCCAACTGACTTTCACATAAGATTTGAATTGGATTCCATGTTATGGCCCTAAACTAAGTGTTGCAGGAAATTCAAAACATATTTAAATTTGTGATATATCAAAATGGGCAGAGGAAAATAAAATCTCAATAAACACAGGAACAAAACAGCTAACTAGTGAACATTACAAAATATGGTATAAAATAATTTGGGAGAAATAAAAACAAACATATCAGTTATCATCAAAAATATGTAAATGATATGATCCAGTAATTCCACTACTGGGTATTTATGCAAAGAAAATGAAAACACTAATTTGAAAAGATATATGCACCACTGTGTTTATTGAAGTATTATTTATAATAGTCAAAATATGGAAGCAACCCAAGTGACCATGGATAGATTAATGGATAAAGAAGATCTCATGTATATATATATATATACAATGAAGTAGTATTCAGCCATAAAAAAAAAATAATGAAATTTTGCCATTTACAACAACAGCATGGATGGATCTAGAGGGTATAATGCTACATGAAATAAGTCAGTAAGAGAAAGACAGACACCACATGATTTCGCTGGTATGTATTATTTAAGAAACAAAACAAAGAAAAAATAGACAGAAAACAGACTCTTAAATATAAAGAACAAATTGGTGGTTCCCAGAGGGGAGGTAGGTCAGAGGTTGAGTGAAATAGGTGAAGGGGATTAAAAGTACACTTATCATGATGAGCACTGATTAATGTATAGAATTACTAAATCAACAGATTATACACCTGAAAGATATATAACATTATGCATTAATTTTACAAAAATTAAAAAAATAAAAAATAAATGGTAAATTATTCCATCCATAGACAAAGAGTGAAAAAAAATAATGAAAATATAATTATATACTAGCTAAAAGATACACATCTAAAAAATAGGGTATATGAATTAAAAGGTTGTAAATAAATATAAGAAAAAGGGCTACTATAATATGAATAAAGTTTCAGTTAACCAGGAATATACAAAATTATTAAAATGTTGGGGTGCCTGGGTGGTTCAGTCACTTAAGCATCTGACTGTAGCTCAAGTAATGATCTCATAATTTGTAAGTTTGAGCCCTGGATTGGGCTCACTGCTGTCAGCACAGAGCCCACTTCAGATCCTCTGTCTCCCTCTCTGTCTGTCCCTCCCCCACATGCTCTCTCTTAAAAATAAAATAAATATTAAAAAAATTATTAAAAGTCTACATAAATAATAACTCTTTCAAAATATATAGACAAAAAGAATATAACAAGAAAACTGATTAGAAGATATATATTTCTGGGGCGCTTGGGTGGCTCAGTCGGTTAAGCGGCCGACTTGGGCTCAGGTCATGATCTCGCAGTCTGTGAGCTCGAGCCCCACGTCGGGCTCTGTGCTGACAGCTCAGAGCCTGGAGCCTGTTTCAGATTCTGTGTCTCCCTCTCTCTGACCCTCCCCTCTTCATGCTCTGTCTCTCCCTGTCTCAAAAATTAAAAAAAAGTTTTTAAAAAAGTTAGAAAAAAGAAGATATATATTTCTTAGAAAGTGATAGATAAGAACATAAAAAACCAATAGGGTGTGGTTTTAAAAACCACATGTGTTTTTAAAAACTTATGTGTGTGTTTTTTTTTAATATTAGTATACTTAAAGATTTTAACAGTATGGAATATCTTAAACCACACTTCTAATGAACATATTAACACACAAAACATATCAATTAGAGATATCATATCCTTCTAAAGTCATTCAATGTACCATAAATCAAGTTTTAATAAGTTCTAACTATTTGGATCCCCAAAATTATATTATCTGACTATAATATAATTAGATTGGAAACCAAAAACTACAGCCACAAAAACAAAGCTAAATTAAAGTTGTAGATATTTAAAAATATAACCAAAGGGGAGCCTGAGTAGCTCAGTTGATTAGTTGTTTGACTTCGCTCAGGTCATGTTCTCACAGTTTGTGAGTTTGAACCCTGCGTTGGGCTCTGTGCTGATAGCTCAGAACCTGGAGCCTGCTTCAGATTCTGAGTCTCTGCCTCTCTCTGCCCTTCCCCTGATCATTCTCTCTCTCTCTCTCTGTCTCTGTCTCGCTCTCAAAAATAAACATAAAAAATAAAAAAAAATAAATTAAAATAATACGTGGTCCTAAGAAGATTGATGGCATATGTTCATTAGAAGACATACATAGGTTAATGTCAATAATAATATCTCAAAACTTATGATATATACTGAGAAATATATAGCTTTAAGTTATTAACCAGAAAAGAAGAAATAATAAAATTTAATGAAGTTAACAACTCAAAAAGTGAGGAAAATATCAGACTGTTTCCTAAGAAAGTAAAAAATATACATGTTAATAAACAACAAACAAAAGAAAATTAGATAAGGTCAATAAACACAAATGTTTCTTTAAAGCAAAATGGATTAAGTAAAAAGAGAAATGCAAATCATCAATATTAAGATGGAAAATAATTTAATAACAAAAGATACAGCAGATATTAAACAAAATAGAATATTGTGGACAAATTTATTTAAAAGAATTAAAATCTTACATGACAATGACAATTTATAGGTAATACAACTTCTCAAAACTGACACAAAGGCACTAGAAAATATGAATAGTGCCATTAACTTAAAACCTTGGAGGGATGGTTGTTATTTAAAAACTGTCATATAAACTTTTAAAAAGGTATATGTGTGAGGTGCCTGGGTGGCTCAGTCAGTTAAGCTTCTGACTTCGGCTCAGGTCATGATCTCATGGTTCGGGAGTTCAAGCCCCACGTCAGGCTCTGTGCCGACAGCTCAGAGCCTAGAGCCTGCTTGGGAATATGTGTCTCCCTCTCTCTCTGCCCTTCCCTTGCTCATATACTGTCTCTCAAAAAGAAATCAACATTAAAAAATTTTTAAAAATATATGTTTGTGTGTGAGAAAGAGGGGGGTCGGTGTTTAAAAAATGTCTCAAATTGAGGCACCAGTGACCAATGAATATATAAATGAATTACTAATCATTCAAAAAGAGGGAGGAATGATATTAGACAAGTTATTTCAGAGCATGTAAGGAAGTTGCTTATTTTAATATGTGAACATATATTTATGTTGTTTACATACATTTATATATTTTGTAAGGTATATATGAAATATTTTACAATTACATTTTTTTAAAGTGTTTCCAGGGGCGCCTGGGTGGCTCAGTCGGTTGAGCGGCCAACTTTGGCTCAGGTCATGATCTTGCGGTCCGTGAGTTCGAGCCCTGCGTCGGGCTCTGTGCTGACAGCTCAGAGCCTGGAGCCTGTTTCAGATTCTGTGTCTCCCTCTCTCTGACCCTCCCCCATTCATGCTCTGTCTCTCTCTGTCTCAAAAATAAATAAACGTTAAAAAAAAATTAAAAAAAAAGTGTTTCCAAATACATTTTAGGTGTAGTTCATAAAATAATCTCATAAACATAATGCCTATTAATAGGTGAATTAATAAATACCTTTTGATATAGCAATAATAAAATAATATAAAATACCATCTATGAATTAAGTACAGCTATTTGCAACATGGACAAATATTTTAAAAAACATGTAAATAATTTTTTTGAGTGAAAAGCAAGTACATAAAGATTACATACAGCATGAGATACTTTAAAATACTTTGCTAATGGGCACCTGGATGTCTCAGTCCATTGAGCATCTGACTTTAGCTCAGATCATGATCTCACTGTTTGTGGATTTGAGCCCCGCGTCTGGCTCTGTGCTGACAGCTCAGAGCCTGGAGCCTGCTTCAGAATCTGTGTCTCCCTCTCTCTGACCCTCCCCCACTCACAGTCTGTCTCTCTCTCTCTCTCTAAAATAAACATTAAAAAAATTAAAAAAATAAAATACTTTGCTAAGAACTAAAATTTTTAAATTTTATTGTATAGGCCAGTATACAAATGGAAAGCAACATTTTCAAAATTGTTTGTGTCCTATTTCGATAGATGGATAGAAGATAGATAAGTAGATATAGAGAACACTTAATTAAAGGAAACACAAATGTAGAGGGATTAAATATGAAGATAAATTTAAATGTACATATAAATTTACTATATATAAGGGTAGCTGTATTAGTGAAGCAAACTAAAAAAAATAGGGGGAAAAGCACATATATATGTAATTGATTCTTCGGTTTATGGTGAGTTCATGGGGTTTCATTATTTATATTAATTACTTATTAAGTTAATAAAAGATGATCATACACACTCACCAGTGAATAGTTATGACCTAAACCAGCAAGGTCCAGTCTAGTCTTTCTCACATCTCATCACCCTGACACCTGATTTGTCTGTCTCTATTCTGCATTTATGAGGACCCTTGTGATAATGATGAGCAAACCAGAATAATCTAGGGTAATCTCCTCATCTCAAAAGTTATCTTATTAGCAACCTTAATTCCATATGAATCTTTAATTCTCCTTGGACATTAACATAATACATCATAAATTCTAGAGATTAAGACAATACATTTGAGGAGGTCTGTTTGTGAAATGAGTCCTGTAGCCACTACCACCAGAATCGAGGCTCAACGGAAGATGGCAATGAAATAGGAGGACCCTTGGCTTTCCTCGTCCAACAAATACAATTAGATAACTATCCAATCATCTTAAATACCCCCAAAATTGACCTGAAGACTAGAGAACAAACTCCACAGCTAAAGGTAAAGAAGAGAGCACATCAAAGAAAGTAGGAAGTACAGAGACATGGTTTAAGGAGAGAAAAGGATAATGGCTACTGTGGTGGGGATGGATCCACAGTTGAAGAGAAGGGTGAGAGATAGATTATCACACAGGGGAGTGCACGGGGAAAACAAATCCCCACAGTAAATTGGCTTGGAAAGTGAGAGGGGCCAAATTTCATGAGCTCTTACTATCAGTGAGGTTTAAAGCCTGCAGTTTTAAAGGTCAATGTGCTTGGCTCTGGGAGAGCATTAAGGGCATTGTGCTGCACTTGGAGGGCCAGGGAACATAAGGTATGGAAACAGTGATCTGAAGAGTACCTGGGATACACAGTGGGGAGATTATTTGTTCATCTTGGAGCACGTCCCAGACAGACAGCATTCACAGAGGGACCTCTTGGGGAAAAAGGAGTTCACTGGTGCCATTTCCCTCCCCCAGCTCTGCATAACCACTGGGCTACCTGAAGAAGCCAGAGAAGCACCACCAACACTTACTACATAACTTGTTTACACCAAACCCCCCTCCACATAGTCCAGTGGAACTGCCCCTCCTGGTCACACTTCCAGCTTGATAGGCAGCTCCCCCAGGAGATAGGCTCAAACCCCTGTTCATATCACATCTCCTCACTTGTAGATTGGGGAGCCTCGATTCTGGTGGTGGTGGCCACAGGACACATTTCACAAACAGACCACAGTACACCTAGTTAAAACATGACACATTCAGCCAGGGGTCAAACACTACCCACCAGAGGCAAAGAGAGCCTATGCAGATGACTGGCCTGAAGGATAAAGTGTCAGGATAAAGCAGCAGAGCATATGCAGCACACATTGGAGATACTCCTGGAATAGTCAGGCCCTTCATGAAAATAAAAGTGTCAGGGAGCGGGGAGCACTACCTGGCAGGGCACTACAGGAACCCTTTTTCATAAGGCCATTACCCTCAACAACAGGAGATGTAGTTGACTTTCCAAACACGTGAGCACGCGCGCACACACACACACACACACACACACAGGCACAAAGACAGATAAAATGAGAAGATAGATAAATTTATTCCGGTGAAAGATAGGACAAGGCTACAGCCACACATCTAAACAAAATAGATATGTCACATGACTGATAGAGAATTTAAAGTAATGATTATAAGGATACTTTCTGGACTTGAGAAAAGAGTGGAAAACATGAATGAGACCCTTAACACACAGAAAAGGAATAGCATAGCAAAGATATAGGGCACAGTAAAAGAAATGAGAAACAGTCTTGATAGAATGAAAAAAAGGATGGAAGAAGCAGAGGAATGAATCAATGACCTAGAAGGCAGAGTAATGGAAAGTAATCAAGCTGAGCAAAACAGAAAAAAATATATGCAAAATTAGAATAGCCTTAAGAACTCAGTGATTCCATCAAATGTAATAACAATTATAGGAGTATTATAAGATTATTATAGGAGTCCCAGAAGAAGAAGAAGAAGAGGAAGAAGAAGAAGAAGAAGAAGAAGAAGAAGAAAGGGGACAAATAATTTATTTGAAGAAATAATAACAGAAAACTTTCCTAATATGGGGAAGGAAACAGATATCCAGATATAGGAGGCACAGAGAACTCCCATCAAAATCAACAAAATCAGACCAACACCAAGACATATTGTAATTAAATTGACAAAATACAGTCATAAGAAAACATTTTAAAAGCAGCAAGAGAAAAGAAGACAGTAACTTACAAAGGAAAACACATAAGGCTGACAGATTTTTCAACAGAAACTTTCCAATCAGAAGGGAGTGGCATGATATATTCAAAGTGCTGAATGGAAAAATCTCCAGCCAAGAATACTCTATCCAGCAAGACTATTATTCAGAATAGAAAGAGAGATAAGGAGCTTCCCAAACAAAAACTAACAGAGTTCATGACCACTAAACTAGCCCTGCAAGAAATATTAAAGAGGACTCATTGAATGGAAAGGAGAGACCAAAAATGACAGTATAAAGTTAGAAAACACAAAAGGAGTAAAAATGAATACTTCTGTAAGAACCTCACAAAATAAAAGCTTATGAAATATAACAGCATATACCTAAAATGTGAGGAGGCAAAGAGTAAAGAATGGGTAATATACAAACCTAATGGTAAACATATACTAAAGCCACTAATAAATATGCAAAGAATAAAGAGAAAAAATCTAAATATATCACCAAAGAAAATGATCAAACCATTAAAGAGAGAAAGATAAGAAGGAATCAGAAAACGTCTTCAGGAACACCACAATGCAAATAATAAAATGACAATAAATACAAAACTATCAATTATAATTTTGAATATAAATGGACTAAATGCTCCAATCAAAATACATAGGTTGACAGAATGAATAAAGAAGCAAGTCCCATCTATATACTGCCTACAAGAGACTCATTTTAGACGTACAGACACCTGCAGATTGAAAGTAAGGGAATGGAGAAATATCTACCATAAAAATAGATGTCAAAGAAAGCTGGAATAGCAAAGCTTATATCAGACAAAATAGACTTTAATTCAAAGATTATAACAGAAAATCTGGAGAGACCACAAATACATAGAGCTTAAACAACATGCTACTAAACAATGAATGGATCAACTAGGAAATAAAAGAATAGATTTAAAAAAATACATGGAAACAAATGAAAATTAAAACACGATAGTCCAAAACCTCTGGGATACAGCAAAAGGGTTTCTAAGAGGGAAGTATATCACAATATAGGCATACCTCAAGAAGCAAGACAAGTCTCAAATAAACACCTAACTTTGCACCTAAAAGAGCTAGAAAGATTAAAAACAGCAGAAGGAAGGAAATAATAAAGACTAGAGCAGAAATAAGTAATATAGAAACTAAAAAAGAAATTAGAACAGATCAATGAAACCAAGAGCTGGTTCTTTGAAAATATCAGTAATATTGATAAATCTCTAGCTATGCTCTCAAGAAAAAAAAAAAAAAAAAAAAGAAAGGATTCAAAAAAATAAAAGCACAATTGAGAGAGGAGAAATAACAACCAACATCACAGAAATACAATTAAAAGAAAATACTATGAAAAACTATATGCAAAAATTTGGACAACCTAGTGGAAATGGATAAATTCCTGGAAACACATTAACTAACAAAACTGAAACAGGAAGACATTAAAAAAACTTGAACAGACCAATAACCAGTAAAGAAATTAAATCAGTAATCAAAAAACTCTCAACAAACAGAAGTCCAGGACTAGATGGCTTCATAGGCAAATTCTACCAAACATTTAAAGAAGGATTAATACCTATTCTTCTTAAATTTTTCCAAAAAAATAGAAAAGGAAGGAAAACTTCCAAATGAATTCCATGAGACCAGCATTACCCTGATAACAAAACCAGATAAAGACACCACTAGAATCAAGAACTGCAGGCCAATATTTTCTTGATGAACATAGATACAAAAATTCTCAATAAAATACTAGCAAACCAAATTCAATCATATATTAAAAAATCATTCACCACAGTAAGTGGGATTTATTCCTGGGCTGCAAAAGTGTTTCAATATTCGCAAATCAATCAATGTGATAAATAACATCAAGAAGAGAAAGGATATGAATAGTATGATTATTTCAAACAGACACAGATAACAACATATTTGACAAAAAAGAATATCATTCATGTTAAAATACCTCAAAAGTAGGGATACAGGGAACATACCTCAACATAATAAAGGCCATATATGAAAAACCCACAGCTGATATTCTCAATGGGGAGAAACAGAGCTTTTCCACTGTCAGGAACAAGAAAAGGATGTCCATTCTCACAACTTTTAATAAATGTAGTACTGAAAGTCTTAGCCACAGCAATCAGACAATAAAAATAAATAAAAGACATACAAATTGCTAAGGAAGAAGTAAAACTTTCACTATCTGCAGATCACGTGATACTCTATATAGAAAACCCAAAAGACTGCAACAACAAAAAATTGCTACAACTGATACAAAAATTCAGTAAAGTTGCAGGATACAAAATCAACGTATAGAAATCTGTTGCATTTCTATACTACAAATAATGAAGCAGCAGAAAGAGAAATTAAGAAAACAATCCCATTTAGAATTGCACCAAAAGTAATAAGACACTTAGGAATAAACCGAACCAAAGTGGTGAAAGATCTGTAAACTCTGAAAACTATAAAACACTCATGAAAGAAATTGAAGATGACACACAGAAATGGAAAGACATTCCATACTCATGGATTGGAAGAACAAGTATTGTTAAAATGTCTATACTACCCAAAGCAATCTACACATTTAATGCAATCACTATCAAAATACCACCAGCATTTTTCATTACATTGTTCACCTAAAACTAATATAACAGTGTATGTCAACCAATTGGAATTAAAATAAAAACTGAATGGGGCGCCTGGGTGGCTTGGTCGGTTGAGCGTCTGACTTCGGCTCAGGTCACGATCTCACTGCTTGTGAGTTCAAGCCCCACGTCCGGCTCTGATGCTGACAGCTCAGAGCCTGAAGCCTGCTTTGGATTCTGTGTCTCCCTCTGTCTCTGCCCCTAACCCACTTGGATTCTGTCTCTGCCTCTCTCAAAAATAAATAAGCATTAAAAAAATTTTTTTAAAAATAATAAAATAAAAACTGAAAAAAAAGACAACATTTGAGAGGAAGGCTTTATTCTGCCTACAACATATTTAGAGGGGCTAACAATTTCATTTAGAAAAAGGCTAAGAATTATGACTCATCTAAGTCCTGAGATCCAATTTAACAAAGAAAAAATACAGTTTGAAAATAATGAATGAATTCACTCTTTTTAAAGTACATAATTGTGACATCTGATCAATTGTCTATATTTGGTACACTGTTTTTCAAAACTACTCAACTAAATTTAAACTCTCATGTTTCATTTAAAATGTATTAAGACAATATTTTATTTTTTTAAATTTTTTAAATGTTTATTGTTTATTTTTGAGAGAAAGAGAGAGACAGAGAGCAAACAGGGGAAGGGCAGAGAGACAGAAAGACCCAGAATCCGAAGCAGGCTCCATGTATGAAGTTGTCAGGGCTTGAACTCATGAACCATGAGATCATGACCTGAGCAGAAGTCAGACGCTTAACCTATTAACTGACTGAGCCACCCAGGCACCCCAATACAATATTTTAAATAGCAGATCAATTAGTTAAAAAAATTCCTAATTTTACACAGTGAGAATTGTATAAAATTGTGTAATTGTGTACAATTAGTGTCTAATTTAAAGTTTACATTTAATTGTTTAGAGCTTCCCTAAAGCTGAATCTTCTTTATGTCAAAGGAATGTAACATAAAAGCAAAAACAAAACAAAACAAAAAACTAAGGAATGTAAGTTAAATATATACTGTAAAAGACAAAATGAAATCCTGAGACACGCAATAGGTTGCTGAGCTCAGTAATCTCTTTTTACTTCATCTCTCTTTTCAGACAGGTTTATCTTCTAAGTGACAGAGATGTCAACTTTCAACAATTCTCCTCTTGGGTTGGTTATATTGGAAAATACCAGCATAATCAGAGATGTTTTGTCAGCACTTCTATCAATGGTAGTTTGGCACTTCATTCCACATGTTGTTTGGTCTCTTTCAGAAGTAAAAAAAAACATTAACTTTTTTGGGGGGGAAAATAATTTGACATTTCATTCAAGCACACAGACTCAAATTACAAGGACTTGTATCTTTAACAATAAGAAAAATGACATAATAGAATTTGATTTAGCTCAATCCCTTATTAATGTGTCCTATAAATTTCACTGAAGATAGGGCATTTGGAAATGATTTTACTTATTTAAACTCTGAATAATTATCATTTCCAGGATCTTCATGTCCAGTAAGCCAAAAGGTCCTTGTGCCTTTTCTTGTTAAGAGGGCTATGCTAATCACCTCTGATGATTTAGAGTAAAACAAACCTGATTTAAAGCCCAGGTATTTTTGATAGTATTGGACACAGTATAATGATTCAGAAAGAAATAATCCAGAATATATTTGGAGGGAGTGGCATGCATGTTAGTTTGAAAATATAGAGTTCTGAATCAACAAAACAAAACTTTATAATGAAGGCGTAATTTATAGAAAACATCTTTTAAAAGTGGATCTATGACCAAGAGAGTGATAAACAGAAGACCTAAAAATGGAAATATTCAAATACAAAAAGAAATTAAATCTATATCTTGAAAAAAGAAGAAAAAATATAATGTTTAAGCTTAAGATCAGACATTGTGGGAGAATCACAGATACATTGGAACTAAGCAGTTCAATTTCAATTCTTCCCCAGAGGGAAAAAATGTTTATATTAGAAACTTTTAGCAAATATAGGTAGCTTCAATACAATATATCTTAAAGTAAATTTTTAAAAAATATTATTAAAATGTCATGTAAATCTAGTAAATTAAAAAAGAGAGAATGTTACATGTAGAATTTACCATGCAACTTTGTGATTTCATACTCAATTAGTATTGTGTGACCACAAATTTTTGTATATTAGCCTAAGATTGGATTCTGAATTAGGAAGACAGGCTACTATCCATGACAAGTGTGTATGTGATTTTCTTTTATCCTATTATGTATCCGTATAAGTGTACTCATATTACCACCTTTAACATATTTTAGATTTTTTTATACTTTATCTATCTATTTTGAGAAAGGGAGAGAGAGAAATCATGCATGCATGGATGGGGGAGGGGCAGGGAGAGAAGAGAGAGAGAGAATTCCAAGCAGCTCCACACTGTCAGTGCAGAGCCCGATGTGGGGCTCTCTCTAATAAACTATGAGATCATGACCTGAGCTGAAATCAAGAGTTGGGAAGCTTAACCAACTGAGCCACCCAGGCATCCCTGATTTTTAGTTAATTAATTTACTTATCCAAAATATACATCATAGACACCATCGAATCTCCTTGTAACTCAACTTGAATCTAACATGATCAATTATAGAAGTCATGATATTAAAATAACTAAATGATTTCAAACTATACACAAATTTACTTTTGATGAATGATATCCTTGTTTTTGGTGACATTTCTAGTTGGTGTAATAAATTTTTAAATTAAAATCACTTTAGCCAATCACTATTTCAGAATTTTTATCTTGGTAGTTTTTTAAATGCCAATGTGATTTTTCAAATAGTTTTCTAGTGAAAAAATACTTTGCAGTTTAAAAATTATTTCCTCTGTAAATTGGGGAGCCACTATGGAAGACAGTATGGAGGTTTCTTTAAAAATTTAAAATAGAACCATCATATCCAGCAATTCCGCTTCTGGGTATTTATCTGACAAAAATAAAAACACTAACTTAGAAAAAAAATTATTTTCTCATCCAAAACTTTATTATCTTTTTAATTTTTTAAATGTTTATTTAGTTTTGAAAGAGTGAGAGAGAGAGAGACAGAGTGTAAGTATGGGAGGGGCAGAGAGACAGAGGGAGACACAGAATCTGAAACAGGTTCCAGGCTCTGAGCTGTCAGCACAGAACCTGATGTGGGGCTCAAATTCATGGGCCATGAGGTCATGAGCTGAGCCAAGATCAAAAGTCAGATGCTTAAAAGTCAGACTGAACCACCCAGGCACCACCCCCTCATTCAAAACTTTCTGATATATTTATAAACAGTTGAAAACTGCATGCATTTTACCACTGAAATCCATTAGATGATTCCATTTCTATATACACTAGTTATAGCCCTGATTGATTATGTTGAATCAGCATATATTTTCAAGTGATATTTAATAATAAAATTTGAATAATTTTCCAATTTTAAAAGATGAACTTAATATGAAGCACTTATTTATAATAAACAAAAATCAACATAAACATAATTACTAGTTTAACTCATCCTTAAACTCACATTTCCTGGTTAGTGGGAATAGAAACATGTTTTACTAAGTAAAGATGCAGTATAAATTTTTTTTTTCCATAGACACAGTGCTAAAAAAACTTATTTTGGCTTTCTGAATGAGGTTTATGTTTGCAAATATGTGCATGAGTATCAAATTCAAATATCTGAGTAGTTGTATATAGGAAGCAGTAGAAAAGTTTTAATGACTTCAGGAATATTCATATGGGGATGAGTTTTCCAAATATCCCCATCAGAATCTATAATATATAACTTCTTTGACTCAAGGAAATGAGGACCTGAATAAAATTAATGTCATTTATCAGAAAAGGGGATCACTCTTCAAAATATTACCAACCACCAATTTTTTTAAAAAAGTATTAATTTGTTAAATACCTTTAGCAAAAATAGAATTAGGAAAACAGAAGGACTAAATTTGATGGCAAACAAGAGATACACATGCCCGTACACACTCATGGACGCACATGCGCACAGACACACACAGATGACGACACATTAAGAAAGTAGCCAGTATGGATGAGAGACTACAGCTAGTACTTTCTGGTAGCCAGAAAGCATTCTAAAAAGATCTGAAGAGTGAGTACTCAGAAAAAAGGGAGACAAAATAAAATGAATATAGCACTGCCATTGTTAAAAGATTTTTTTTGAAGATTAGAATACTAAATTTTACTCTTCTCATTCTATACTTTAGCATTCATTCATTAGCATGTGTATAGCACAGTTTAGTATTTACCAAAAATGACTCAAAAATAAACACATCTTAAAGGATAACTCTTTTCCATATGAAGTTGTATTTGAGGTTGGAATGAAGGATTATTTTGCATAGGTGGAACACATATTTATTTAAACATTATTAAAATCAGTTCACAAATATTTAGTTCGGAAATAGTGTACTTCTTTTTAGTAATTGATATGGATAATATCAAGAGGGCAATACACCAGTCTGACATTACTCCTCTTCAACATTATCTCTCTCTTCAGTCTCTCGGACTTTGCAGTGCCTCAAAACACGCATGAGATCAAAGTCAAGCATCTTCTATAAAGACATATTGAACAACTAGAATCCTAATGTAAGAAATTAATCATTCCAGTAAACATTTATCTATTAATTAGAAAATAACCATTAATTCCATATCACTTAAGTTCCTAAAGAGAGATATCTGATATTTGGATGGTGTGGCAGCTCTGTTCGATTTTGTATTTCAGACAATATTTGTATTTTCCACTGGCATGGTAAAAGAATAAATTTAGTTTTGTTTTGCTTTCGTCAATGAAATCAATCTCTCTTATTATTTTAACATCATGATATTTTTATAAAAATATATTTATGTTTTTGAACCATCCACAATTAAACAAAACCTTTAATATTTGAACATATTAATATTTGAACGTATAACATATTAGCATGTAGCAAGATACCATGCAAATATTAGATGCCAATAAATGTTCTTGAATGAACAGACTAAAAACATTTTTTTAATGTTTATTTTTTGAGACAGAGAGAGACAGAGCATGAGCAGGGGAGGAGCAGAGAAAGAGGGAGACAAAGAATCTGAAACAGGCTCCAGGCTCTGAGCTGTCAGCACAGAGCCTGAGTGGAGTTTGAACTCACGAACTGCAAGATCATGACCTGAGCTGAAGTCGGACACTAAACTGACTAAACAGACGCCCCTTGAGTGAACAGATTAATGTACAAATAAACCAAATTTCAAAATAGACTTTAAGAGTTATTATACTGATGTCTAAATATTATTTCTTGGAATGCATAAAAGGAACTACCAGAATAAACTAATAAATAAATAATAAATAAATAAATAAATAAAACTAAAAATCACCAGAAAACATAAATATATACAAAAAAGACAACTATCATAAAATAGAAAAAAAAAAGCAATAAAATTCCAAGAAATAGGAAAAAAATAAGGTAGTAGGTAAAACAAATATTTTGGCTGTGGCAATTTATGTCAATTATTTACACACTACTAAAAATTGGTTAACAAAAGTATGCACAAAGACTATTATTTGGGAAACAGAAACCATACTAACAAACCAAAAACATATCCCCAGTTTTGGATGGAAATGTTGATGTCAGACAAATTAACGACCAAAGCAAGTAGATGTTGGCAACATGTTTTGAGAAAGAAGGGGTTAAATGGTTGACACAGTGCAATTAAATCTGATTGTACTAAATTGTTTCATCTCCAGTTTTAACATGGATTTCCACAAGCAAAATAACAGAAAGACTAAAACCATCCTTGTCACTTTATTAATGCACAGTAGAAAATTGTATATTGGATAACTCACCTAAGTCATATCATAGCTTCTTAGCTGATCCTCAGTTTCTTATTTAGCAACATTGGTATGGATTTAAGCTAAATAATTACAAGGTTGGGCGCCTGGGTAGCTCAGTCAGTTAAGTGTCCAACTTCGGCTCAAGTCATGATCTCACAGTTCGTGGGTTTGAGCACCGCATCGGGCTCTGTGCTGACAGCTCAGAGCCTGGAGACTGCTTCAGAGTCTGTGTCTCCCTCTCTCTATGTCCCTCTCCCACTTACACTCTGTCTCTCTTTTTCTCTCAAAAATAAACATTAAAAAAATAATAATAATAATAGTTACAAGGTTAACACAAGCCTTGCAATTTGCGTTATGGACAAGAGAATAGATGGGTTTACAATAAAAGAATGTGTTTTCTTGAATACCAAAATGATGTTAAAATTTTTCTGTAAGGTTTGTAAATTTCTACTTTATGTTTGCATATATGTTTCATATTTTCCAATTATCACTGAAGAAACAAAACTATAACAATTTATGTATGCATATATACATGTATAGTTGCCCAAAGACTCATATAATTAAATGCTAGATTATTGAAATAAGATAGCCTTTTAAAGATATTTTTGATAAATAATTGACTGTTTACCAAAGTGTCACAAATTATTAAAAAAATTAGAGTGATACTTTTTTCTACCTTTTGATACATTAAACAGGAAACTTTGCTTTTCTTCTTCAATGTTTAGTTTTCATTTTTGCACCTACTTAAAATAAAACAAACTCACAGATTGAAGGAAAAACCCAAGCACCTTTGTACTTCATTGTTTTTCTAGACAAAAGATGATTTAGCAGTAAAGCAGCCTCAACAGGATATTTATTCAAGTTGTCTGAATCCCATTTCCTGTATATATATATGTGGTACTTACAGACACATACACTCATGCCAACACACATGTGCACATAGGCTAGTGGGATTTACACCCGAAGGTTTCTAACTTCATATGCTACTTACTCCACATCAGTGATTTTTTCTTTCCTATTACAAGTGTTCCTCAGAGATATTGTTCATGAGCCTCTCACTGCTTCAAAATTACTAGGGAAGGAAACGTAAAGCAACTTTACTCTGGAAGAAACCTAGATTTCCTTCACATAAGTGCCTAAGTGCAAATCAAGAAAGTCATTTTTCTAAAACCTGTATTTTTTGAAAGAGAAGAATTTATTTTCTTTTTACTCTTCAATATAAAAGATTTGATAAATTCTGTTAACCAAAATCTCCAGAGAGCAAACTTTCCAAAGTGTAAAAATTGTAATGCAAATCTCCTTGACTGCCTTTCAAATTTTACATACTAAACACAAGAACCAGTTCGTCATTGCCCAAGAGTGATTCCTAAATTGAATAACAATAAACCCCTGTGGAACTCACTAACTAAATATATACATATGCAATTTTAAATTTTATGTCATGGTTCTTTTAGACTTATAGACTTCTTTAAAGAATAGAAATGCTAATAAATTTTCCCTGGATTTTCATTGGTCTGGGAATTATGGATTAGGGGACCTCCAGCAACTAAAACAGCTGTCTTGAAAATTTTAGCATTTTCCTTCATTTGTGAAACAGCAACAGTATTTGTAAGACTTTTTCCAAAAGATAAATATAATCTAATCTCAAAATTCCTTACTGATAGTCTCTGTGCTCAATCCTTTGCTAGTAATGTAGTCTCTATGAGCTCACAAAAGAGCAAATGCTGTTTTACATCACAACATATAATACTTATTGAATATAATTAATCATAAATTCATTATTTATATTTAATTTATTATTTATAAATATATTATTCACTTTGTTACTTTGTACAGCAATTGTTGCTTGGTGGTGACAAATCTTTGTATGTATCCCTCAAATAAAAATGTATATATTAATTAATGGCATACTGTTAGGCACAAGCTAGATGTAAGCAGTGGAAGGAACACCCAGAGGCAGAGTCCCAAGTCCTTGAGGGGAATGGTAGGGACATGAACTGGAGGCAAAAATGGTGATAAATAAGCTACACATTCAAAGCCAGGGGGCTGGGGGGCTAAGCATCCTGACGTTGGGGCTGACAGACCAAGAGCCACAGATGCAGAGCAAGGGCTCTCCTCTTCCACCGTGCCCCAGGGTAACCGCTAGACTTATTATAATGCATCTGCACTGTGGGAACAGCCCCAGTCAATGAGGGTGGGCTTCCATGCCAGTACAAACCTTGTAGGGTCAAAAACTCCCCCAGCCAACCTGTGGAAGAAGTTCCTCAAATGACTGGAAGCTGCCTCTGTTGGAGACCATCCCACCTCACAGCTCTTCCCAGCTTTCTGGCATTCTGACTGCATAACTCCTCCCCATCAGGGGTCCACCAAATTCTAGTATCTGTTTATAATAAACTAAAACTAATAGAGAGTGGCAGAATTTACACAGAAGTACAGTTTAGAGGTTACTATATTGTTACAAACATAACTATATGGAAAACAAAAACTAGAAATGGCAATCATTCTAAATAAAGGTATTTGACACTGATATTTAGATCTATCTAGGTACCAAAACACGTACACTTGTTTACTTGTGGTCTTTGCTTTTTGCTCCATAAATAAAAAAAAGCAAAAAAAATGATTATTGTCTTAATGAACAACAGTTAAATATCTACACTTGGATGAGTTGGTCATAATTTTTTCAAATGGACAAAATTATCATATCTTATTGGTAACTGTGCTGTGAGGGTTAATTTCAACAGGCCTAAAATTAGCCTGACTTGTTCTAATGAAATAAGAAATGAACCTGCATGACACTGACTCTTGGTCAAGGCATAAAACGTACTGAGTGATAGTGTTTCTTTGTAACTATAATTCTAAGACTTCAGAAGAGGTTTGTTCCAAGTTGATAACATTGCTTATTGATAACCGTGAAAATAACAATTTGCACCTGAGCTGAGTGAGACTACCCCTTCTACTTTGTTACTGAGGTGATTGCAGAGCAAAAATACACTTGTCTAGCCAGCAAAATTCAGAAACACTTGGCATAAGCTCTTTTTTGGTGTTCCTGGTTCCTAGGTGTTCCATGAGAGTGAGTAGATTCTGATCCTAGAGAGAAAGTGCATCAATCCAAGGATGTATAAGAGAGGCCAATAGGAGGCATCCATGAGATCATGACTTCTTGCCCTGTGACAACATTTGGCTGTGATGCATATCCTTATTTTAATATATGTATTATATTGAATCCTTTTCTTGTAATAAGTTGAAGGTTGTTAACTGCCACAGTTAGTGCAGTAACATTTGAACAATAAACATTCCCTCAGTAAAATCATTTAATAGCAATAATCAACATAAATTGAAATGACAATATATTGAGATCCAAATATTATTTTTTAAAAACTCAAGAGTCAATTCTTTTGGAAAATCTGTCCTATAAGTTTGAGCTCAGTGACAATAATGGCTCCAATAAAAATCACAATAAATCACAAGTTATAAGTAAAATATGACATAGATTGAATAATCAATTGACCAAATTTAATTTTATTTTTAAATGGGAAAATTTATGTCAAAATTATGTCAGTGAAGAATTAATAAATTGCCTTAATGGAGTTTCATCTAGAAAGGACTTCTTCAACAAAAGTATATCAACATTGTTAAAATTTCAATGAGAATTGCCATATCCATAGCACGGATATGACTTGTCAAGACAGTGAAATCAATTCGTGTATCATTTCAGAATATTAAAACAAATAATGTCACAGCTAGAAAAGTTTTCTATGTGGCAGCAGAACAGATTTGCTGTTTGTTTCTTTCAAATAGTCTTGGACTTCTTTTTAATGGACAGCTTTATTTTGGCCCAGGCCCTTCTGTGGTAGGAAAGTGGTATTCTTAAAACCAGCTTTTCTCTCTTACTATTTTTACACAAAATACTGTTTCTAAAGTTACCCAATGTTTAATTAAATGTAAAATAAGTATAATGGTATTTGAAAAAAAATATTAATCATTGCAAAATATTTGCCGCTATTTACTTATTACTGGGGAAGGCTAATTCTTCTAATTAAATGATCTTCTTCTTTCTATCTATCTGTTTGTATTACACTGAATGTGTTATTGTTCCTTGTGTTATATGTTCTTTAACATGACATAGTAATGGGATTGGTGTTATCCTGTAAACTCCTTGCATGAAACATACCTAATTGCTTTCAAGGACCAAATCAAAGAAGAAAACATTGGGAGGATTTTATACTCTGTGGAACAATACTAATATCCATCAAAACATCTAGGCTTTTAGTTATATTCATTAAAACTATTTTAATTCATTATTCTTTGTTTTTATTACTATTCCTACCTACCTTTGTCATTGAGTGCAGTACTTACTAGCTGCTGAGAACTTGAAATATGGCTAGTTCAAATTGAAATGTTTTGGAAGTATAAAATGCACATGAAGTCTTGAAGACTGTAAAAAAAAGTAAAATATATTGATGATGTCTTATAAATTAATTGTTAAATGACAATATTTTGGATATAGAAGGCAAAATAAAGTGTATTATTGAAATTACTTTTGCCCACTTTTTACTTTTTTTTAAAGTGACAACTAGAAAATTTAAGTAACATATGTTGATTGCATTGAATAGTTACTAAACAGTGCTGCTACAAACAATTTGACTTTGCCTGAAAACAAGTTTATTTCTGAGAGAGAAAATGTTGCCATTATATTTGCATTAAATCTCCATACTTCCTGCATATTTGTTTGAATGAGAGGATAATCAAAGTGCTTTTGTCTCATAAATAATAAAATGTTTATTTGCATTATTGTTTCTAACTTTTCTAATGAAAAGCTTACTTTTTTGAAGAGTGAATAAAGAAGTGTTGGATGCTAATCTAGAAATACAGAGAAAACCAGTATGCAATTAGGATTATGAAAAGTATTGTCTGTGTGAATATTGAGATGTATTCCTGAAGAAGAATATCTTGTTCTCATATTTTTAGCAAAGCAAGACATCAATCAAGAGAATAGCTCAAACATTCACTTGTTGAATGAACAGTAATTGCAAAGGGAATTGTAGAAAGAATACTTGAGCATGTTGTAGGCATTCAGTGACCGCTTTCAGATCTCTAAAGGAAAGGCAAGGTATGTGCTATAATAAAACTCGTTAGTAGTAAAGTATCAGTGACAAAAATATAGTAGAAAACAAGTGGAAAATAAATTTAGCAAAGAATATCCTCTCGAGAAAGCTGAAAACTCACGTGCACATGCTTGGATACTTGTATTATTTGTTTTTCCTGTTTTGATATCCATAAGACGGGAAAGCCTATTTTAAAATGAATTTAATTTATCATATGTATTAGTTTCCTACTGATGCTGTGATAAAGTACCACAAACTTAGTGACTTAAAACTGAATGACATAACAACACAAGGTGCTGAAAGGTTGTAGGGAGAGGATCCATTTCCTAGCTTTTCTACATTCTAAAGGCTATTTCCATTTTATCTGCACATTTTTCTTACTCTGATTCTCCTGCCTCCTTTTCATGAAGAGACTTGTGATTACACTAGGCTCAAGAATAATTCTAAATCACCTCTTGATCATTAATCTAATCCCTTTGCCATGTAAATAAACATAGTCACAGGTTTATTCTGCCTACCCTACCATCTTATCATTAGAACATCATGGGATATTCTAGAAACCATGACTATAAAAAATGATGTAATCACTTCACTCATAAAAGAACACTGTATCCTATAACTTAATCAATTATGATAGCATTTTTGGTTAAGCTCAATTATCTTATATATCTAGGAAAGCTAAATGTCAATAAAAACTAATTTAAATCAAAATGTGTGACACTTGTCTAATTTTGCTTTTGTTGCTTATTATTTTGTAGTCATAGATAAGAAATCATTGCCAAGCCCAATGTTATGAAGCTTTTTCTTCTAAGTTTTCCAGTTTCAAGTTCTATGTTTAAATCTTTAATCCATCTTGATTTGATTTTAGTGTATGGCGGATAATACTAGTCTAGTTTCATTGTTTTGCATATGGATATCCAGTTTTCTAAACACAACTTGCTGACGAGGCCATTCTTTTCCCTTTATGTATTCTTGACAACCTTGTTGAAGATCAGTTGATCATATATGTGTGTTTACTTCCTGCACTCTTTATTCTGATTTGTTGATCAAACAACAAAAGTAAAATTTGAAAATTTTTATTTATTTTTGAAAGAGAGAGAGAGAGAAAGAGAGAGAAAACACATGGGGGAGGGGCAGAGAGAGGAGACAGGATCCTAAGCAGGCCTAGCACTATCAGTAAGATCATGATGAGTCACAGTCAGATGCTTAACTGACTGAGCCATCCAGAAGCCCCATCAACAAAGTAAAATTTGATAAGTAGGACTTCATCAAACTAAAAAATTCTGCACAGCAAAGAAAACAATCAACAGAGTGAAAACCAATGTATAGAATAGGAGAAAAGTATTTGCAAACCATGTATCTGATAAGTGACTAATATCTAAAATATTTAAGGAAATACTTAACTCAGTGACAAAAACAAAAAGCTCAAATAATCCAATTAAAAATGGGAAAGGAGCTGAATAGACATTTTCCCAAAAAAGACAAAAAAGTGACCAACAAATGCAGGAAAAGATGCTCACCAATCTGAACCATCAGGGAAATATAAACCAAAATCATGAGATATATCTTATACCTGTTAGAACGGCCATTATAAAATCAACAACAGCAGCAACACCAAACAGTATTTGTTGGCAACATTGGAACTCTTGTGCACTGCTGGTGGTGTAAAATGGAGGCTCCTCAAAAATTTAAAACAGAATTACTATATGATAAAGCAACTCCATTTCTAGTTATTATATCCAAAATAATTAATATCAGTATCTCAAATATATATATGTACTTCATGATATTTGCAGCATTATACACAATACCAAGATATGGAAATAACCTAAATATCCATCTATGGATGAATGAATAAAAAATGTGACATTTATACACACACACACACACACACACACACACACACGCACACAATGAAAGAAGTTACTCCTGCCATATGTGACAACATGGATGAACTGAACTCTTGCCAAGAGATATTGTGGTAAGTGAAATATAACAGTCACAGAAAAACAAATAGTGTATTATTCCACTTACATGAAGTATCCAAAACAACCAAACTCATAGAAACAGAGAGTAGAATGGTTTTCGACAGGGTCTGAGGGAGGAGGATATGAAGATGTACTCTTTAGTGGGTATAAACATTCAGTTATGCAGGACAAATGAGTTCTAGGGATCTGCTGTAAAACGTTGTGCCCATTTTTAAATATATCATATTGCATACAGATGTCAAGTATTTTTACTACAATAAAAATAAAAGTGTGACAAACTTGTTTCATTGATTTTTGTAAATGCACTCAAGTAGTTCTATTTTTGCATCCTTTATTAGTATTTAAGGTTCAATTATAACCTTATGGTACATACACACACACACACACACACACACACACACACACACACAATCTTATTACATATCTTGAATGTTTCAGAAGATAAGACTACTTTGATCTGTTTCCTAGTCAATGACACTGTTTATCAATCTAAAGATAAATGAGTAATATACAAAAAAATAAAATAAAAAATTTTATTTTGTTTGTTCCAAGGAGGGTGTGATCAACCAAACCCAGCCTAAAATTTTGTTGAGATATCATGAATTATAATATCACAAACTCATCACCCAGGTATGGAAAGCCTAATTTCTCACATAATAAACCTTCCTGAGGAGTGCAGAACAGGATCCCAAGCTAATTTAAAAAGGGCTGAGAGAGTAGGAAGGGGAGTAGGAGTTTGGGTTTTATTGTGGTTAGGATTGCAGCAGGGGTGAAGATTCCTTTGGATGAGCTGGGATTTGCATGGTTTGAACATCCTGCCTTTACCAAGGAAGGGAGCTCATGGGCCTTCTTATCATCTTGCCTTGATAATAGAAGGATAGGGAAGTTGGTGCTTGGAAGTATGTTTGCAATTGTGGTGGGTGGAACGGACTCCTCCAAAATGATATGTTTAAGTCATAAAGCATGGTACCTGCAAAGATGATCTTATTTGGAAATAAGGTCCTTGTGGATGTAGTCAAGTTAAGTGGAAATCATTAGGGTGGGCCCTAATCCAATGACTTGGAGTCCTTATAAGAAGAGGGGAATTTGGACACAGACTGTGGACGCACACAGGGGGAGTGTTTTGTTAAGATAGAAACAGATATTGGAGTTATGCTTTCACAAACCAGAGAGTTATGCCAAGGATTGTCTACAAATCCAGAGAACTAGGAGAGAGGTACAGGGCAGATTCAGAAGGAATCAACCCTGCTGACACTTTAACCTTAGTTCAAGTTGCTAATGGTTCTGGAAGAGATGTGGCCTCCCCCAGCATCATAGTCTAATGCAAGGGGCTGAGGACAAAGAGAAGCCATTTCCTTTTGCAAAGGGAATTTGCCATATGGCCCAATTTTGTATTTATCCCATAGATATAATTTACTCTAGTAATTATTCTAGTGAAGAGTCTTCTGTGGCCATCTTGAGCATGCAAGATACTGCATTCATAACAATCATAAATGGCATCAGGATGCAGAGAGTCACAAGCTCAAGATGAGGACAGCAGTTCCTCTGATGGTACCAAGAACGGCAGTTTTTTAAAACAGAAATCCATGGGCATTCTATGGCTTTTGTGGGTGGTACAGAGACTTAAGGAAGAATGAAAGAAGATGGCTAAAGCTTCTAAAGTTAAAGTCTCTGTTATGCCCTAATGAATGTGCCTGTTTGTATTACAATTTGGGTAGATTATACAGCCTTTTGTTGGTTGGTGGAAGGACATTCAAAATAGGCTGATTTGTAATAGCATAAATTAATTTAAAATTTGTAAATGAGGAATATGTTACATCCAGCTAAAGTCCCAAAGGCTGTTGGATGTATTTTAACATCATGCATGCAGGAATGGTCAATAGTTGTTTCTTATTTAAGGAAAGTAGTCCTTGAGTGACTCTATAATGCCCAGAAGTTAATAAGGTGGCAGAATCTTGTACTATGTGTTGGGCAATGGCCCATCTCATTGTGTGTGTGTGTGTGTGTGTGTGTGTGTGTGTGTGTGTGTGTGTGTAAGATCATATGTGAATGATTGGATGTCCTGGATTAGTGTGTCAACTGACTCTTTTCTAAGGAGGATGGTACCAATGTAATGTTATATTTGTGTTCCTAGAGAATGTTGAATGTATTTAGGATCTTGCCTGTAAAGTACGTATACAATGGAGGAAGCGTTGAGAGTAGTGGGGTAACAGTATTATGTGTCTCTTTGAAAGTGAAGGCAAACTGTTACTGAGAGACTTCAGAAATAGGCACTCAATAGAACATATTGGAAAGATCCATAATAACAAACTCTTTTCTAGTCACTGATTGCATGGAATCAATCATTTCAATAATATTGAGTATAGGGATCTTAATAAGGGGTGCTGTGAATTAAGGCTGTAGTAATGCATTGTCAGGAACCATTCATTTTTTTTTATCAGGACTGAACAATGACCAACTTGGGTTCTCTAAGGGAAAGACAAGAGGGACAATGGCCCCCTTCCTTTACTAAGTGCCTATGATGGGTTTTAATTCCGATAGGCCTTGTTTTATTCTATATTGTATTGCATTTTACTAGATAAGAAGGAGTTCCATGTGGTCCCATTTTCTAAGCCAAGTCTAAGTGCCAAAGATTTAATTTTATTTAAATTTATTTTTCATTGGACCCGAACTCCCATGACTGCTATAGGATATTTTAGGGTAACAAGGTTACAACCATGTGAAATTTAGGCAAGATAACATTTTCGATGATTAAGGAATATGTGGTGTCTTCTATTTTATGCATAGTAACTCCTCTAAGAATATAAAGGTACCTTGTTTAAATTTAGAGAGATCTCCAGGTATATCTGCAACCTAAGACCCAGTATTTATTAAGGCCACAAAGCTTTGTTAATTGTCAAATCTTAATAGATGTTAAACATAATGAAGAACTATATTGTAAATGCTCAATAGTCTAAAACTAGTGGTGGTCTAAAACTTTTTACTGTGTGCGTGTGTGTGTGTGTGTGTATATATATATATTAGTAAAAGTTGTGTTTCTGCTTGGGTAAAACTGCAGATGTCTATTGCATTTTTTGTTTCCTCTTCCAGAATAAAAATTTCTTTACTTTTTCTTTCCTTTACTGCTTCTCTCTCTCTCTCTCTCTCTCTCTCTCTCTCTCTGGTGGCTATGGGGTATATGTTGGAGAGGAGGAATGTCCTTTCTCCCTTCTCATATTTATAATTTTCTCCTTCCAGAGATTCCCAAATCAGTATCATCAGAGTTTGAGGTCTCTCTCATTGCAACTGTTACTTTATTGGGTATAAAGACTCTAAGCTTAAGTCAGGTTTGAATCCAGTCCTTGCCATGCTGATAATTGAGACATTATATAAAAACTGGTTTTTGTCTGCTTTATACTTATACAATATGGTGATGGTGTACTCTGGTCGTTTAATTGGAGTTGGGATAAGGCATTTAGGGGACACTTTTGTTTTAAGTTTGTTTATTTTTGACAGAGATAGAGTGTGAGCACGAGTGGGGGAGGGGCAGAGAGAGAGGGAGACACAGAACCCAAAGCAGGCTCCAGGCCCCGAGCTGTCGGCACAGAGCCCGACACAGGGCTCGAGCTCACGAACCATGAGATCATGACCTGGGCTGAAGTCGGACGCTCAACCCATCAAGCCACCCAGGTACCCCTAGAGGACACTTTTTATAAGGGTCTGTGCTACGGGTCTGTGACTCTCCCTAGAACCCTAAGAATCAGGATCCTTGCTGACTAAAGTGGTCTAGGCAGAAGCAGCAACACACAGGCATTTAACATATGGGTCCCAGTAAATCATCTGCTTTTCAGAGTGTGAGCCTCAGCATGTCCACAGTGACTACTGTTTCTCATGATGAAACACCCTGGATATTACTCAAGGCATTGGTCTTCTCCCTGAGCATTCTGTGGAATGGAGACAGAAGGGATTCAAAGGCTGGTTGTGACACACAAAAAATGGTCACAGGTAAGTCGTTCCCTTAAGCATAACATTAGTCAGGCCTCAGCTTGTATCTAGACACAAAATTCAGTTCAACAAATAGGTCCAGGACAAAACACTTCACTCAGGACATCTTAAAAAGGGCATTATCCCATAATTTTCTCTCTAAAAACAAATTATAGGGGTGACTGGGTGGCTCAGTTAGTTAAGTGTCTGACTTCAGCTCAGGTCATGATCTGTGGTTCATGGGTTTGAGCCCCACATTGGGCTCTGTGCTGACAGCTCAGAGCCTGGAGCCTGCTTTGGATTCTATGTTTCTGTCTCTCTCTGCCTCTCCCCACTGGTGCTCTGTCACACACACACACACTCTCTCTCTCTCCCTCTCAAAAATAAACATTATAAAAACATTTAAAACCAATTACAAAAACTGTCAACATGTGTTGGTTAAATCTGCAGCAGGAGCAGCTCAGAGTACATGCTCATCAGCAGACAGCACAGTTCACAGGCCTAAAGCAAAACAGATTCGGGTCAAGATAGAGACTGTCTAAATACCCTGCCTCTGCATACTGGTGGTCTTCTTATTTCCCCATGGAAGCAAAATCAACATCTCACTAAAAATGGTTTGGAAGTCAAGACCGATGACCCCACACTCTCACCAAGAAGCCATGGAAAGATGTATTCCTTACATAATGGGAAAATAAAGCAGGATCCTGGGCTGGTCTGAAAATGGGGTGGAGAACAAGGGTGAGCAAATGGCTGGGAGCAAATGGCTCCTTTGTGGTTAGGAGCCTGTTAGGATTCCTGGACTTTCATGGTTTGAACTTCCAGCGAGCACCAAGGGGGAAAAGTGCTCCAACTCTCTTACTGGCTTTCCCAGATGCAGGATGAAAGGGAAAGGGGAAGTGATGGGGCTTGAAAGCAGTTAACAGTAAAATATCAAAAATGGAGCCAGGTCTTCATGATAATTTGCTACCAGTACTGATACATTTCTTAATTTATTTGCCTAAAAGTGAAGGGATATATGACATCTACCATTTAAGAAGAAATGTTAAATATGAAACCAAAGTATCACTTATTAGTTTAGTCTGTATATTCAGGATTTCTTGGCAGCCTGGTCAATCTGGGCTGTATCATGAAACGTGGACAAGGTACAACACACACACTTCTTCCCACCAAAACTCAAATGGAACACCACTTAGGCATGAAAAGAAGAGCCAAGAAAGAGAACAAGAAAATGATCAGGATCACTGGTCCTTGGCACAGATCACCAAACTTGCTGCTCCAGAAACAGAGGCTGAATGGATTAACATGGAAAAACGTGCAAAGATTCACAATGTAAAACCAAACGAATCGACCAGCCAACCAACAAACACAAAACATGTAAAATTGAAAGAGCCAGACATAGATGTGTAACATTTCCTGGGCCTTATTTATTTTGCACAAAATAATACAAAATGTGCCCTAAACCACGCAAACTTAGACATCTTTGCAAAAAGCTCTTCATTCTAAGGTTATCACTATCCACAGCTGTGTGTGTAGCTTTTTAGCCCTCTTTCATAATATTATAATACATATTACTTAGTTTTTAATGAAAAATGTAATGGTATATATATACATATATGTAATATACATATATGTAATATACATATATGCAATGCTATATATATGTATGTATGTGTATATATATATATGTACTTTTTTCTGGACAAATGATTTGTTAATAGGTTTAATAACATGGTTTCTGTATCAATACACATAGATCTTTCTCACAAATTGCTTTTATAATTAATTTTACTTTCTGTAAAGGCAGACTATCACTGGTTTCTCTGATTTGTTAATTGAGCATTTTATTTTGAAATAATTGTAGATTCATGTGCGTTTGTAAGAAATAATACAGAAATATTCTTACCATTTACATAGTTTTCCCCAAAGTTTACATCTTGCAAAAGTGTAATACAGTATCACAATCAGGACATGGACACTGTTACAGGCAATGCAAAAACATTTCCATCACCACAGGATTCTTCAGGCTGCTCTTTTATAAAAGCTACATACACATCTCACTTCCCTCCTGCCCCTAATCCCTCCTTAAGCCCTGGCAGCCTGTGATCTCCTCCATTCTGTAATTCTATCATTTCAAGAATGTTATAAATAAACGGAATAATACAGTATGTAACAATTTAGAATTGTTATTTTTTTAAATTCAGGGTAAGTCTCTGGCAATTTATCAGAAGTTTTGTGTGTATCAAATTGCTAAGCAGCACCCAAGGTATGCATTTACCACAGTTTGTATAGCCATTCATTTGTTGAAGGACAGTTGAATTAATTCCAGATTTGGTGATTACAAATAAATGTGTTATAAATATTTATGGCATATACTTGTGAGAATATAAGTTTTCATTCATCTGGGATAAATGTGCAATGGCCAGATCGTATGATAGTTGTATGTTCAGTTTGTAAGAAACTGTCAAACTGTTTCCAGAATGGCTATACAATCTTACATTCCCATGTGCCATGTAAAAACTGTCCAATTTGTCTGCATCCTGGTCAGCATTTTGTGTCACCTTATTTTTGTTAAAATTTTATTTTTTAAGTTATTTATATATTTTTGAGGGAAAGGGATAGAGAGAGAGAGAGAGGCGGGGAGGGGCAGAGAGAGGCTAAGAGAGAGAATCCCAAGCAGGCTCTGCACTGTCAGCACAGAGCCCGACGCAGCGCTTGAACTCACGAACCATGAGATCATGACCTGAGCTGAAATCAACAGTCAGACACACCTAACCGACTGAGCCACCCAGGCATCCCTAATTCTTAATCATAGTCATTCTGATAAGAAAGGTGTGTGGTTATAATTTGCATTTCTCTAATGACGAATGTTGAATGGCTTTCAAGTTCTTATTTGCCATATAATATATATATGTATATATATATATACATATACATATATATATATATGTTGATTGTTAATTTTATGTATCAACTTGGCTACACTACAGTACCCAGATCAAACACCAGTCCAGACGTAGCTGTGAAAGTATTTTTTAGATGAGATTAACATTTAAATCAGTAGACTTTGAAAAAGCGGGTTACCTTTTATAATATGGGTGGACCTCTTCTACTCAGTTGTCCTTAAACACAAGTAAAGTCTGCTGAAGAAGACAGAATTCTGTCTCCAGAATGCCTTAGGATTTGAGTTGCAACATCAATTCTTTCCTAGGCCTCCAGTCTGCCCCCCGACCAGGCAAATTAATAGGCCCCCGGTCACATGAGACGATTCCTTAAAATAATGCTCCCCCCTCCGTATATACTATTGTTTCTGTTTTTCTGGAGAACCCTGACTCACATAATCCTCTTCAGTGAGATATTTGTTCATGTATTCTGTCCATTTCCTAATTGTTCAACTGTTGAGTTTTGAAGGTTTTTTTTTTTTTTTTTGTCTCATAAACAATTCCTTTGTAGAATTGCAGTTTGCAAATATAATCCCCTGTATGCACTTTGTATTTTTGTTCTTTTTAACAGGATATTTTGCTAGGGAGAAGTTTTAAAATTTGATGAAGTCCTATAGAAAAATAAAACAAAAGACCAACATACCATACTTGCCAAAACTACCCTGCACATGAAGATTAAATAAAGCCTTAATAGATAAATAAAATATGAGTAAATTTGCAGCAATCAGAGCTGAACTGCCATTAACAGTAAATAGGCTATTTAAAATAAAGAGAAATGGCACCAAATAGAGTTAGGTATGTAAAAAAAATAAAAGGCATGTAAAATGCCCTGCGTTGTGTAGTTTGTAATGTTTATAGGTGCAATATACAAGAAAACAGTAGCACAAAGCATGAAGGTAATTAAATATATTTGTAGCAAGGTTCTTGTATTTTATGTAATAGGTAAATAGTGACTGTGACAGATTAAGGATGCATTTTTTAATCCCTAGAGAAATCACTAAAATGTAAAAAAGTCTAACTAAAAAGTCAATAAAGGTAATAAACTAGAATATTTTTTTAAATCTCTGGTGGCTCAGTTGGTTAAGCATCTGATTCTTGATTTTGGCTCAGGTCATGATCTCCAGTTCATGAGTTCAAGCTCTGCCTCAGACTCGGTGCTGACAGCGCAGAGGCTGCTTGGGATTCTCTTTCTCTCCCTCTCTCCCTGCTCCTCTCTGGCTCTCTCTCACTCTCTCTCTCTCTCTCTCTCTCTTTCTCAAAATAAATAAATAAACTTAAAAAATAAACTCACTAGATTAACAACCCCCCCCCCCCCCAAAAAAAAAAAGAAATAGTATTCACTGACACTGCAGTGGGACCAGTCTCCTTACCATCTGGTCATGGTCAAAGACCTGTCTCTCCTCTAGGCCCCCTCTGACTCTGCTCCATTGGGAAGAGAGAAGGATATCTGACACTGGCAGGTTGGGATGGAAGTCCAGGCTTCCACCGTGGTCTCCACTGACATTAAGGGGGGGGTGTATGGGGTACTGGCTGTCACCTGGTAGAGATGAAGTGTATTCATCCCTCTTTAGAGCCTCTCAAGCAAGGGGGTTGCTACACCTTGTTCTAGTCCATCAAGGGTGGACTTGGCAATTACTGGTGGTATTTGGCTGTAATAGAGGTAATTTCCCTAAAGTTGTGTCTTCCTATTCTTTTGTCACAAGAGATCAGCCTTAGTGGGGCTTATTTTTTTGTGCCTGTTGGCATTTCTGGGTTACAGACTTCACCAGAATCCAGGACGAGATGTAGGTGGCAAAAAGAAAACCCAGGATGGGCGCCTGGATGGCTCAGTCGGTTAAGCATCCGACTTCAGCTCAGGTCATGATCTCGTGGTTCGTGAGTTCGAGCCCCGGTTGGGAGTTGTCAGCGCGGAGCTGTCAGCACGGAGCCTGGAGCCTGCTTTGGATTCTGTGTCTCCCTTTCTCTGCCCCTCCCCCGCCTGCTCGCTCTCTCTCTCTCTCTCTCTCTCTCTCTTTCTCTCTCAAAAATAATTAAACATTTTAAAAAAAAAAGAAGAAAACGCAGGAAACTTGATTTGGGGTCTTGAAGTCCCTAGCCAGTCTGACCTCTGTCTACTTTTCACTGTCTTTTTACTTTTTATATATAATAGAGGTTTTAGTTACATGTATCAGGAGAAATAGGGTAAAGCATATCTACTACATCTTCTTGGAAGAATTTTAATTATTTTCATAATATAAAATATTTCAAAAATTCAGACTTATATTGAGAATAATAAGAATCACATTCAAAACCCATCAATTACCTTTATAACTGTTAGCAATAAGCCATATTTACTTCAAATCCATGTTTCATTTTGCTTTAATAAATAAGATATCAAAGATACAGTCAAATCTTATTAGGTATCCATCTGTAAAATAATTTCTTTCCTCAACCCCCAGCGATAATATCATTAGTATTTATCATTTTCATAAATAGCTAATATGAGTTTCATACATTTATGTATGTATATACATTATACATTATTATTCTGAAATATCTTAACCATTTTGAATATCATGTTGCATATGCCAGAAGATAAATAAATTTTGTTGATGAAATTATATATTCAAGAAATGTATTCATGTTGATAAATGTTTAGATAGTTGGTTAAAATTATAATTTTTGATTTGTTAAATATCTGCTTTTTTATTTCTGATGTTGCGTATAAGTTCCTTTTTTCCTCTTTTTCTCTGCTTTATATTTTTATTGATTATATTTCATTGATTATTGATTTTATTCCAAGGAAAAACACAAACTTTGCGGATACTTTCTATTATATGCATTTTTCTTTTTATGCCATTATCATTTTTATCTGCTTCTTTCTACTTTCTTTGAGTTTATTTGTTATAGTATTACAATGAGATTTTAATTTTTCTTATTTTGCTACTGAAGTCTTTCACATATTACTAGTTTGTTTCTCTATATTTCTCACCTACCAGGTGTTGTTTCAAGATCTGTTTAAATCAGTCTATATTTTAGATTTTGACTACATTGCACTCTCAAATTCAGGATCTCAGAACCATACCCCTTCAGTCACCCAATCATTTATATAGACTTTGGGTCTTCTAATTGCTTCATACCACTCAATCTCTGAAATAATAATTTCAAATGTCTAAATTTATTATAATTCATGGATTTTGGAATCTCTGTATATGAGGCAAGACACATCGTAGCCCTTTGGGATAGAACAATGAACAAAATGAACATGATATTACCCTTGTGATATGTGGTCTACCATAGTAAGGAAATATTAAGTGAGAAAGTTCAATTCTGAAGAGTAATATGAAAGGGAGAGTGCAAGATGCCAAGTAAACTTACAGGAAAAAAAAAACCCTATGACATAAAGGGAAATAGTTTCTGAGGAAATTACATTACTAGAAAGACCTAAACTTTTGTCCAGGGTAAAGAGAAATCAGATACGAGTCTTCTAGGCAAAACAACAGAATGAGGAAATTCCCAGTGAAGCATAAGATTTGGGATGTTTATACGTAAAAAGCTAGAAACAGTTTTAATGGGATCAAAAATATCATGTATTTTAGTATTCACAAATCCTACTGTAAGAGACAGGAGAGGGGACAAATGAATATAGTTATGGTTAGTTATATTTTTGAGGCCTTGTTTCTTCTTGAAAGTGATGCTAAGGTATTGTAAACTTCTCAAGAGGCCATTTTACAGCAAGAAACTCTTGTATTTACCTATAAAAACCCAGTGTCAGATATGTAATCTCTTGTACTGAACATCAGAAAAACTAGATGTGCTGTCAGACAGCATCTGTGGTGGTGAGGATGAATGGATAAATGTCTCTTGGGTCTCTTTTTTTTGTCGGTTATTTTCAAGCTTTTCTTAGCTATATCTGACAGTGCTGTAAGTCTATTTCTCTTGTTAACGCTTTTGTAAAAACTAACTTCTTAAAACTACCATTCAACTTTGATAAGTAAAGAGTACTTTTATTAATAATGCTTTATGGTAGCCTTTTATTTCAAAACATGATGCACTTTGTCAATTTTTAAATAGTAATGACTTTGTGGTCTTGGATTTATGACTAATTCATCATTTTCATTGACAGGATATTGTATTTTGGAGATACACAGATGTCTGTGAAATTCTGAGCTAGTGTAATTGATCAAAATTCCTTAAAGGGAAAGAAAAAAATTCTTTTGATGAAATATAGCATTAAAAAGTATAGCCACCATATGGCGACTAGTCCCTTTTTATGTTCCTCCTCCCAATCTCCCCCTTATCCCTGGGTTACATGAGAAAACCACAGGATCTCAGAAGGGGTCCCACTGCTGCTGTTCCCATGATAACTGTGTAAAAAATGTACAGCCAGTAGTTTGGCTCAATCAGTGGTAGGTGAAGGGTGCATTTTCAACGTGGTGATCCTGACTACAACAGACTTTACAGAAGATGAATATTTTATGAAAACGCAGTAGAAAAAAATGATATTTAAGAGGAAATGTTGGGAGAGGAGTTAAGATGGCAGAGAAGTAAGGGGCAGGGGGCTGGGCTTAAACATAGCTATACTGAGGTCAGATCACTTGGAACACCCAGAAAATTGATCTGTGTGGACTGGTAGAAGGATCTCCACAGTTGGAGGGAGACAATGTGGCAGGTGCTAGGTTCACATCAACAAACAAATCAAAGCACACCTAGTTAAAGTTCCAAACACTCCTCACTACAAGCAAGGAGGAACTCTGAAGAGGACTGACCAGTGGGAAAGAGCAGCTGAAACAGAGTACACACAGCATACACCAGAAACACTTTATGAAGTGTCAGGCCCTGGACAATGTATGACCCCTTTTTAATATAGCAGTACTCTTCAATGCAGAAAACATAATCAGCTTTTAAAATACACAAAAGACAGAAACTTAGCCAAATTGACAAGATGGAGGAATTCTCTGCAAATTAAAGGTCAAGAAGAAATCACAGCCAGGGACTTGCTCAAAACATATAAACAATATATCTGAACAAGAAATTATATCAGTCATAAGACTAATAGCTGGGTTTGAAAAAAGAATAGAAGATACCAGAGAAACCCTTGCTTCAGAGATCAAAAATCTAAAAACTGAAATAAAAAATGCTGAAATAAAGGCTGAAATAAAAAATGCTATAAATAGGCTGAAATAAAAAATGCTATAGTTGAGATATGGATATAGTCACAGTGAGGACTGAAAAAACAGAAGACAGAATAGATGATATAGAAGATAAAATTATAGAAAATGATGAATCTGGAAAAAAGAGAGAACGAAAATTACTGGATCATGAGGGGAGAATTACAGAACTTAGTGATTCCATAAAACAAAGCAATATCCACATCTTAGGAGTCCCAGAAGAAGAAGAGTGGGGAAAAGGGGCAGAAGGTTTATTTGAACAAATTATAGCTGAGGACTTCCCTAATCTGGGGAAGGAAACAGGCATTCAAGTCCAAGAAGCACAGAGAAGTCCCCTCAAAATCAACAAAAATAGGTCAACACCATGACATATCATAGTGACACTTGCAAAATACAAAAATAAAGAGAATTCTTCAAGAAGTTAGGGACAAAAAGTACTTAACCTACAAGGGTAAGAAACATAAGGTTTGCAACAGACCTGTCCACTGAAACTTGTGAGGCCAAAAAGCAGGAAATATTCAATGTGCTGAATGGGAAAAATATGCAGCCAAGAATTCTTTCTCCAACAAGACTGTCATTCAGAATAGAAGGAGAGATAAAGAACTTCCTAGACAAACAAAAACTAAAGGGGTTCGTGACCACTAAACCAGCCCTGCAAGAAATTTTAAGGATGATTCTCTGAGTGGAGGAGAAGAAGAAGAAGAAGAAGAAGAAGAAGAAGAAGAAGAGCAACAACAACAACAACAACAACAACAACAACAAAGCAACAAAGACTACAAACGACCAGAGAACATCACCAGGAACACTAACTTTACAGGTAACAAATGACACTAAATTCCTATCTTTCAATAATCACTCTTGATGTACATGGGCTAAATGCTCTAATCAAAAGACATAGGTATCAGAATGGATACAAAAACAAAAAACAAAAAACAAAAAACAAAACAAAACAAAACAAAACCAAGATCCTTCTATATGCTGCTTACAAGACATTAATTTTAGACCTAAAGACACCTGCGGATTTTAAAGTGAGGGAAAGGAGAACCATCTAAGAAAACAGGCAGCAACCTCTTTGATTCTGGCCAGAGCAACTTCTTACTAGACATGTCTTCAGAGGCAAGGGAAATAAAAACTAAAATGTACTATTGGGATGTCATCAAGATAAAAAGCTTCTGCACAGCTGAGGAAACAATCAACAAAACTAAAAGACAATCAATGGAATGGGAGAAGATATTTGCAAATGGCATATCTGAAAAAGGGTTTGTACCCAAAATCTATAATGAACTTATCAAACTCAACACCCAAATAACAGATAATCCAGTGATGAAATGGACAGAACACAGGAACAGACATTTTTCCAAAGAAGACATCCAGATGGATAACAGACACATGAAAAGATGCTCAACATCACTCATCATCGGGAAAATACAAATCAAAACTACAGTGAGGTACTACCTCACACCTGTCAGAATGGCTACAATTGACAACTCAGGCAACAACAGATGTTGGTGAGAATGGGAAGAATGCAAACTGGTGTAGCCACACTGGAAAACAGTAAGGAGTTTCCTCACAAAATTAAAGATAGAACTACCCTACTACCCAGACATTGCACTATGAAGAATTTATCCAAAGGATGCAAAATTGCTAATTTGAGGGGGCACAATGTTTATAGCAGGGCTACCAAAAATAGCCATTTTATGGAAAGAGCCCAAGTACCCATCGATTGATGAACTGATACAGAATAAGTGGCATATATATACAATGGAATACTCCTTGGCTACAAAAAAGAATGAAATCTTGCCATTTGCAACAACATGGAAGGAATTAGAGTGTATTATGCTAAGCAAAATAAGTCAGGCAGAGAAAGACAAATATCATACAATTTCACTCATATGTATAATTTAAGAGACAAAATAGATGAACGTAGGGGAAGGGAAAGAAAAATAAGATAAAAAACAGAGAGGGAAGCAAACTATAAGAGACTTAAATACAGAGAACAAACTGAGAGTTTCTGGAGGGCAGGTGGGTAGGGGATGGCCTAATGGGCATTATGAGCATTGTGGAGGGCACTTATCGGGATGAGCACTGGGTGTTTTATGTAAGTGATGAATCACTGGATTCTACTCCTGAAACCAATACTACACTGTATGTTAACTAACCTGAATTTAAATTAAAAGTAAATAAATAAATAAATAAATAAATAAATAAATAAATAAATGAAAGGTAAAGTGAGAAAGAAAACAATATTAAAAGAATGAAATAAAACACAGAGACCATTGTGTGGCTGAAAAGCTTGACAAGCGATTAAGAAAATACCCGGAAAGTCCCATCCCTGGAGGTTTTGGTATGGCTGCGTTCTCTCCTCCTGCTGTTGGGGTCACTAATTTTAGGAAAAAATTCCTCATGAATGTTTTTTTGTTTCTTCAACAGCCAGGGTTTTTGATCTAAGAGCACTGGCAAGCTTGATTAAAAGATGACTGCCTCAGAAGCTGTAGGCTGTGTATTGCCCTGGAGAGATAGGAGACTCAGACTTCTCTGACCTATGGACATTTGCTCAGATTCCAGGAGTGTAAAACTCTAGGCACCTTCCTCATACTCTCCCCAGATAAAGTTTTTTATTCTTATTTTATTTGTTTTTACCTCCCAAAGTAAAGGCCCTCCTTTCAACCAGCGGGAGGTTGGGTCTGAGTTTAGAATCACATAACGTCAAGATTCTTGTGATGCAAGAGCACATGAACATTTGGCTATCACTGTGTTACTCCATGGTGGTCAGGGCTCCTGGAAATAGCACTAAAATTCTCTTTGAGGAAATAAACTCTCTTCTAAATCAGAGATTACATGTTTCTTCACACACACGTGCATGCATGCACACATGCACACATGCAACTTTATATAAAAACTTGTCAACAGCCTGCACAGAGAAGTTCTGTACTTGGCTCCTCACTGTGTATGGCCTGATTCATTGTTGCCTGGATCCTGATACTCTGGTCTTCATCACCTGGACTTTGGATTCACCTCCTTACCCAGGTCCACTGTGACCCTCATTTTTAAGTTCTTTATTCTTCACCATGACTAGGCCAGTCTTGTCTTTAACACGTATCAGTTCTTTTCATCCTGTTTCTATCACCCAGAGTACCCTGATTCTAAGCCCTGATTCTAGCCAATTGGCCAACACTGCAAGATCCTCTTATAAATATCAGATATATTATTATTGGCTATATAGCCAAGAAAGAGACTTATTCCCAAAATCTCAATTGCATTAACTGTAAAATAGGAACGTTAACATGTCCTTATTGTAAGGCACTTGTGAGGATCAATTAAGATTTGCTGTGTATAAGTATCTTCTAAACTATTAAACATTAAACAAACAAGGTTTTCTTATAATGATTAATATCATCCAACCAAGCCTATAACTAGTTGCTCAAAAATAGACATTCTCGTTCACTAATTTTTCTTATGTTTCATCATATAAATAACTCAGCTACCCATTGATCAAAATGAGAATCAACAGTGTAAATCAAAAAACATGGAAAAGACAAGGTCTAAGATGATGTCAAGGATGTTTGAAAAAATACTAGAACTTCTTATATTTAGCATATGTTAATTTTTTAATTTTTCTACATTTTTAAAACTTATACACTATATTATATAGTAATATATGTATATAATTTGTTAAAGACTGCAGTTTTTCAAAACTTTTCTTTCTTCAATCAGTATGTCTAGCCATGCTCTTGTTTCTTGAGATTAAATCTATGTACTCAATTTTCACCTGGACATTCATACTTTCTACATGTTTTCTATATTCGCTGGAAACACAACATACTCAAAATGAAATGTGTATCTCCATTTTATCTCTAAGATATATCTATCCACTTGAATGGGTTAACTCTCCTGTAAGTATGATGCTACTTTGATTTAAATATATGCTATTAGAGCCAAGAACATTTATAATTGAATTCTTGCTTAGGAACAAAAGCAAAAACTAGAAAACAAAGCTATGCAAGAAAATTCTCTTACTATACGTAGTATAAACAACCTGAAGGATATAAATTATTCTTCCTATATTCTATTTGAATTATAATAAAATTGAGTATCACAATATTTATACTAGCTTCAGCCAGATTTATTACTTTTTTGTTTATGTTACATAAGCATTCTATGTATGCTTTGTATATTTAAAGCTGCATATATTTGTGCAATATGACAGAAACCAATTTATGTGTTTAGTTCTTCAGCTGTGTTTTTGCATCGTAATTACAAATAAGGTTTAATATTTAGCAGATTTGCTCAATAAATGTAAAGACAGAAAAATTCCCTAAAGCCACATTAGTGTATAGTAATTAAATCTCTGAATGTTAGCATTTGTTACATTTGCATTTGTTACAGGAAGCATTAAAAATTTTTACAACTTACTGAATTGTTGGGTATATATGTCCTTGTTTTTAAAAGTTTCATATTGGTCACTGAAACAGATAAAATAATTATATAATCATTTATGGAACAATTTCATCTTGTCTGTTTATATATTTTGTATACTGTTATGTTGGCAATGAATTTGAAGGTAAGAGTTAAATGATTTAACTGGAAGAAAAATTAACGTTCTACTTATTTATTTTACAAGGTAAGCTATTTCAACTTTGAAAAAATTCAATTTTTGTTCTATGATAACATTGTTCTCTTAGGAATGGATATAGCATTGTAATTCTTAGTCAATATGTCTTGACACCGATGTAAGGCTTAGATTTTATTCCCTATGCCTTGTAAATATTCCTCAAGCTTCTATTTAGTGTTAAATAAAGTATCTGAGGTAACAGAAATCATTTGCTTATACTGAAGCTTTTTCTCCCCCACTTGGAACATCTTTGCATAAATCTCAAAGTACTGTTAAAGGAGATAATGTTCTCAATGTCTCTAGTTTATGTATAAATTATCTTGTTTGTCAATTATCCATTATATAATAGCCTATTTCCACATTCCCTGGTCAATATTCTCCAGTTTCAGGGAACTTGGCTTCCATACTAGCAAGACCTGTTCAACAACTCCTTGTGATATTCTCATTCACATATTCTTACCCAATACCTACTCTGCCAATTAATTTTTTTTAAGAAATAAAAATGTCTTTTATATCCTTATATCCTCAAAACGGTTTACAAATAATCACAGTGTTTCCACACAATGCACACTTATTGAATCCTCATTTTATTTGACATCTGCAAGATCAGCTTGCTTTGATTTACTCCTTCCTTTCCCAAGGGCTCTCTTCCTCTTGTGTCTGGCACCAGATGCCTCTGGGGATCTTGCTAAAACTCTGAGACCGTCTTTATTGTTACTCCCTAGTCCTCAATACAAACCAAGAACTGTTTCCATTCTAATTGTTAGTACCTATTACAAGTCATTATTATCCCACTTTTGAGTTACTGCAAATCTTTCATGACTATTCTCCTCAGACTTAGCATTTTCCCTTTCTGAAATCATATCCTCTGAGCAACTTTTTCTCGTAACTGTGTGTATACCTTAGCTTAGCACTTAAGACACAGTCTTATAATTGCCAATTCACTTGTCTTTTATACATCCAGACAGAAAAATCATCAAAGGTGAGACTTATGAATAAGTCATTATTTTACTAGCTCACTGTAAAATGTATGAAATATACTATAAGAAAAAGATGTTTTTTAATGAATATCTTCCTTGATCTATTTATGTTGCTATTTTGTCTTTTTCAATGCTTTCTTTGTATTTCTCAAGCTATCATAATTACCAATTGCTTGTGCTTACTTATCAACCTCACACTTTTAACATCGTAAGCCATGAATTGACATCTATCATCACACTTGACTTGTTCTCCCAGAAACTGTCAATGTTGTAATGCTAATTAACAATTCTCTCTCTCTATTTTATTATTAATATGCAGAGGGCAGAATGGTCATTTGCCCAAAACCAAATTCGGCAAACATTGAATTAATGCCCATATTAGGCCATATTTCCTTTTAGGCTCTTAGGTATAAGGAGATTAACAGTCATTAATTAATTGTTAATGACTTCATTAAATATATACTTATCGAAATCCTGCTATGAGTCAAGAACTTACATAAGAGCTGAGGCAAAGAGAAGTGGGTAAACTGGATCCTGAATCCCCACTGTAATTTGATTAAAGTAAGAATATATAGATGTAGGTAAAATAATTGAAGAAAAATACATCTTATAAAGAGGGAAGAACAGGGTGTGTTGGGGGCATAACATAAGCAGACAAACTAATATAGAGGTTGGGAGGAAAGTAGAAATTTGTGAAATTGAGAAAATTAGTAAAGAGTGAAAGAAATTAAAGAATCAAGATTGAGAGCTTAGAAGCCTGAATGAAAGGATGACTGTGTAAGATACATTTACTGACTGATGGAAAAAGGGAGAAGCATAATTGGGAGGGGGAGCATTAGAACAAAATATTTCATTTTGGACAGGTTTTGAAGCATCTTGAGGTGCTGGCAAAATACCCAACTGGTTAGTTCTAAGAGATAGTTAACTATAAGGGCATGACTTAGGAATTAGCTCTGAACTATAGAAATAGATTTGTGAGATTTCGATATTAGATGACAACAGGCTACATGGTGTTAAATATATTGTCTGTGGAAGGTTTACATTTTTTTAAACATTTTATTTTATTTTTTGAGACAGAGCCTGAGCAGGGGGAAGGGCAGAGTGAGAGAGACAGAATCAAAGCAGGTGACTTGAACCCATGAACGCCAGATAATAACCTGAGCCTAAGTCAGATGCTTAACCAACTGAGCCACCCAGGTGCCTGAAGCATGTTTTCTTTTGATAAAAATAGACAGTATGCCATTTTTTTTTTTATCACTTTAAAGAGGTCATCCTGTTGTCTGTTTACCTTCTGCTTTGCTTTGACTTAAAATAAGTGAAATGTTTTCATTGCTCTTCATATGTTAATTGTTTTGTTTGTTTGTTATTCTGATTATTTTTAAAATTTTCTGTTTACATTGGTTTTCACCAATTTAACTGTGGTCTGTCTAGGAGTGTTTTGTGTTTGTGTTGCTATGGGTTTGTTAAATTTTCTTGACGTAGGAGTTAATTTTATTTCATCAAACTTGGAAAATTTCTACATTATTTTCTTCTTCTTCTCCTCTCTCTTGTCTCCCCTCTCCTCTCTCCCTCCTCCCCTTCCTCTTCCTTCTGTTTGTGTTCCTTTGTGCTTCAACTTGGGTACCTTCTCTAGACCCATCATCAACTTTTAACTAATCTTTTCTTTTGCAGTATCCAAATTTTTGTAGTCTGTTGATTATGTCTTATTTAAGATAGTTATTCCAGTTCTAGATTTAGTCTTTATGTCATTTACATTAGCCAGTAGGAAACCTTCATCAGTTCCCTTCTTACATTCATATTTTACATTAAATACTTAAACACGTCTATAATGGCAATTTTCTAAATGCTTAACTGCACAACTGCAACATAAAGTTGTTTTTGAGTGCATATTACACTATTTACTTATTTTTTAAATTTTTTTTAACGTTTATTTATTTTTGAGACAGAGAGAGACAGAGCATGAATGGGGGAGGGTCAGAGAGAGAGGGAGACAGAGAATCTGAAACAGGCTCCAGGCTCTGAGCTGTCAGCACAGAGCCCAACGCAGGGCTTGAACTCACGGACCACAAGATCATGACCTGAGCCGAAGTCGGATGCTTAACTGACTGAGCCACCCAGGCACCCCTATTTTTTTTTTTATCTTAATTGTTGGTCAAATTTCATGCTCCTTTGCAAGTCTAGTAACTGTATTCCAGACATTATGGATACTATGTTTTACAGAGTCTGACTTTTCCATTCTTCTCTTAAAGTTAAATTATGGTGTAAACACAATGTATATATAAACACCTAAGAGGAAAAGCACAGTAAAAAATTACTAAAGCAAAAAAAAAAATGGAATGGTGAAAAACATTTATTATACATGATTATTAGCAATTAAATTATTACAGAAAAAGGTATAAAACAAATAGAAATTTAAAAAATACTAATACTGAAAGTGTATAGGTTTTAACCAAATATTTAAGCAACATATGAGTAGATATTGCTTATCTTTTCAAATATTTTGTTTTAACTTGATTTCTGGCATTTTAAAAACTGTGATATTTTCTTAGCTGTGCTTGTATACCCAAAAATATATTCCTAACAGTAACTGAGTATAAGTTGGTATATGCATCATTAAATTATTAGAGAAATATAGTAACTATGTAAGTGAACTCTTGGCGTAAAACAAATAACAATGGCATTTATTTGAGCTTAAAAAATTTATTTAGCATGAAAAATATAATTCTGCTATACTAGAGTAAAAGTCTCAGACCCTCACTAAGCTATTTGGCTTTCTTGCGTTTCTTTACGCATCATTCCATAATCAGTTGATGATCACTATGTATACATTATTGACTAGGGATATTAAGGATGTTTATAAGATATTTTTAGGTGGGAAAATTAGGTAACCAATGAAGATAATATGAAGTTATATTTTATACTGCATTTTGAATAAGCACTTTGACCTAAGAAGGAGGAGAGTTAGCTTGTAGTAAACTGTAGGCTCCAATACAGGGTTATCCATCCAAGGGATCTATGTGTATGTGTGTGGATCCTAAGTGTATCCTATCCTATGTGTATGTGTGTGTATCCTAAGTATCCTGAGAATACTCAGTTTAAGAGTTCATATTTTATTTAATTGAAAATATTATATAAAAATAATTTAAAAGTCCAAAGAATTACAATCGATAACTATCTTTTACATAGATTCAGTAAAAATGAATTCAAATATGAATATTTTAAAACCTGGATGTATCTAACGAAATTTTCTAGTTATGTTTTAATAGGCAGGAATTGTCCTTATCTCTTTCTATTTAGCATTTCAACTTTGGTTATCTAGGTATCTTTAGCAAAGTAAGTGCCCACTTTTAATGCTTTGAAGTTTGTTGCTGGAAAAAGTTACATGCGGGTATTGATTTTTCCTCATGCAAGTTCTAATTGCTTATTTCCTGCACCAGTTGACTTTATTGTTCATTAATGATTTCTTGTTTCTGCTTTGTATTACTGGTCTGTGGTTTGTTTCTCAGATAAGTTCAAATTAACGTGACTTACAACAAAGACTTGTAAATCATTTTCAGCTTTGCTGAGTCTGTGGTTTTTGCAAAAAAGGTTTTGATATAAATAAAAGGAAAAAGTGGCAAATTATGACCACCTCTTGACGTGGAAAAAAATCTCTCTCCTCTCTTCTCCTCCCCTTCTCTCCTTTACCCTACTTTAGGCCTGATTACTCTTACTGTGTCCTCCACACGGTGGAAGGCTACTGTATCCAAGAAGTGGAGTTATTCTAACAGCACATCCTTACTGATGACACATCCTTACTTCACTTTCTCTAGGAGTTAGAAAAATTCTATGATCTAGGTTTTCCAGATACACAAAGTCTAGGCTATGTAAAATTACTTTCTGCATTCATTTCAAAACCTAACTTTCAAAATTATTATCTCATAAACACATAATAATTTGACTTTCAAAGCACAACAGTGACTAGTAATTCTAGTCACAAGTGTTCCCTTCCTTGAAGAGAATTTATTCTTCTGAGTGAAACTATTACATACTGCATGATTCCATTTATATTACATTCTCAAAATGACAAAACTATCCAGATGGAGATTAGGTCAGTGTTTGCCAACAATTAGCATTGGAGAAAAGGTATGACTAGAAAGGGACACACAAGGGAGTTTGTGTTGATGGAATTGTTCTGTATCTTGATTATAGCATGAGTTACACAAATCTATACATACATACATCAAAAATATAAATATATAATGTACAATACCTTAAATAAATAATAGTATAGTATAATCTGTCTGTTATATTTACTTTTATTTAGGTCATTTGTTTTTATGACAATAAATAGAAATATGAAAAGAATTTAAAAATTGGTGAAAAAATAAAAATATGAAAAAGAAATCAAAATACAAAGATTATGGATACAAATAAAATTATTGAAAACTCATTAAGTGTCAGAAAGTTGCTACATATTTAACATTAACATGCTTGGGTGTGTGTCTGTGTTTTCTGATGTACAGAGATAAGACAATTAAACCTAATAAATCTATAGCTTTTGCATTATTCAATTAAATATAACAAGATTGAGATTAAGTATAACCATAAGTTTCACGAATTCTGATTTTCAAAAGATACACACAAGATTTAACTTTTTGTCAACACCACTGTGCATGGTCTGAACCTGATTTTATTTTTAGATAGTGCAACTATTCTCTTTGTATACAACTCTTCTCTAGCTATGCTAGTTATTTCAAAACCTCAAAAGAACAGTCTCATGGAATACTACCCTTAAAACTCACTACTGTTAGATCTTCTTATTCTCTCAAATTTTGTTTTTTGTGTCTCTAGTTAAATAAAGTTATTTAAAATTAAATCACTTTCTTATAGTGCCCTTCCCTGGATATTCAATCTAAAATATGGCTCCTTTATAATATCCTTCATAGTTTTTTTGAAATATGTACTTTAAAATTTTTTACTTATTTGTTCTTGCTCATTGACCGATATTTGTACTAGAATATAGGTTTCTTGGAACAAAAGTCATGCTTATTTTATTTTATTTTATATTTTTATTTATTTAAAAAATTTTTTTTAAATGTTTATTTATTTTTGAGACAGAGAGAGACAGAGCATGAATGGGGGAGGGTAGGAGAGAGAGGGAGACACAGAATCTGAAGCAGGCTCCGGGCTCTGAGCTATCAGCACAGAGCCCGACGCGGGGCTCGAACTCACAGACCGTGAGATCATGACCTGAGCCGAAGTCGGACGTTTAACCGACTGAGCCACCCAGGCGCCCCTAGCCATGCCTATTTTAATCAACATATTATATTAGCTGAAATCTGTTGACTGATCACCCTGATTTTGATTATCATAGTACTATATCTACTGGAAGAATTCAGTCTTCCTTATAGTTTCTTAACTCAAATATTTCCTAGCATTCCTGGCGATTGAGGCTTATAGATAGCTTAGAAATATGCCACTCAACAGGCAGACCACAGATGAGCAGTGTCAACATCATTAGAAATTTTGTAAGAAATGCAGAATCTGAGGCCTTAGTTCAGACCTATGAAATCAGAATCTGTATTTCAGTATGACAGCCAAGTGTTTTGTCTGCCTTATAAACTTAGAGAAGATGAATTTAACTTATCTTGTAGTTCTATAAATTCAACAACCAAATAATGACTAAAGACCATGGTTCTACCTGCAAAATGGACTTTATATTCATGTACTTCCCTCCATTACCAAGTCAAAGTTTTCTTTGAGAAACCATCATCATGTCCCATTTGATTTAATTCAGTTAAGTCTATTTGGTGATATTTCCACTTATCTTCTCTTCAAACATTTCTCTGTAAAGGAGGCAGAATGATCTTTTCTCAAAGGAAAAGGTCATGCTATTCTCTGATTAAAATACTTCAAAAATTTCCACACGTTTCTATTCTAGTTATCTATGTCTGCAAACAAATCATCCAAGAACTTGGTATAAAACAAAATCGTTTTATTACTGTCAGAGATTCTTGGTTCAGGAATTCAAAAAACATCTATACTTCTTACATACTTTGTGGTATCTGGAGCATCACTTGGTATTACTGAAATTGCTACAGGTGTTCTGCATGGTTGGAGACTGGAGCCACCGGGTACCACCCATTTTGCAATTGTTTCTCCACACATGTCTGGTACCTGAGCTAGGAAGGTGGAAGGACTAACCAGTAGGATGGTGTCAAGATACTCTGACTTCTGACATGGTAACTTAGAACTCTAAGAGCAAATATTCCCAGTGACCAAGGCAGACACTGCACAACTGTTTATACCCTAGTCACGGAAATCTCAGAGTCATTCCCACCATATTGGTAACAGGAGTCACAAGTCTGGCCAGATTTAACAGGAGTGGCTGTAAATCCTTCCTGTCCAATAGAGGAGTGTCAAAGAATATCTCTTCGAGTTTTAAAACTATCACAGTACACCTTCTGACCAAAAATTATTTATAGTCTTCCCAAATGAAAAGTGCATTTGCTATTCTCAAGATCTCAAATTATCTCACAAAATTATAGTAGCAACCTCAGGCTGAAAGTCCAGGATCTCATTATCTAAGTCAGGGCGAGGTACAGATAAAGCTCCTCTGGTTCACATTTTCAAGCACAGTTTATTTTGATCCGTAGATCAGCAAACTTCATGAGTTTTTGCCCTCTACATGCCCAATATGCAACCATGGGCTAGACACTGAAATAGACATTCACTTTCAAAAATGGGGGAAAAGAGGAAACACACAACGAGGTACTTGTCCATGAAGCAAAATGCCCAAAGAAGTTCTTGAATTCAGTCAGGCACACATTGCTTATGTCTTAATTAAAGATCATTAATGTTCTTTGAGCATGACTTTTGTTTTCCTACTTCTCTGTCACCCTTCCCTTTCTACAAGAAATAACCTGTGTTTGTAGAGACAAAATCACTGAAGTTTTAAATGACTTTAAAATTATCACAAATTCCAAACTTTTAAACCACAAATATTTCACTCATTTCATTTAAGGGAAAGCTTTCAAACCATCTGAGAGACCCTGAATATACAAAGTACTGCATTCTTTTAGTGTTTGTACTTCTCTTTTCTAATGATGTCATCATTAAGTGGGATCTAGCATAAAAGGGATTGAAATATATAAGCCTGTCTACTGCCAAAAAAGCATGAAAGCTCTTTTAACTTTACAAAATGTATTTTTTCTTAGTCCAAACTGATAAAACTCTTATAAAAATGGTGTGGGTTTCTTATGTATCAGTTAGATTGCATTAGACAATAGTCACTCATACAAATCTTTTGAGATAGTCCGTTCTCTATCATGATCTCCTTTGAAGCTTCTCTGCGACACAAACTTTAAGATCTACAGAAGCTCTTTTGTTTAGCAAAGCTGATTTATTTACAAAGCATGGTAAGACTTCTAGAAAACTTTTGTTGTTTGAAAAAAATTTTTGAGACATCATCTTAAATCTTTAAAAGGCCTTAACAATGAATTTTATACATAGATTGTGCATTCAACTTTACCCTGAGAACACATTTTCCTGACAATAGTCTGGATATGACATTTACCCTGTGGCCTAGAAATGGCTATCATCTATTGGTACTATTTCTTGAATAACCTAAAATGAAATTTCTGATACAAATATATCATGGACAAAATGGTTTATAGAGAATACATAATATGTAAATTTTTTCATGACATCAAAAGCTATTTGAATAAAACCTAGGCCTTAAAGAATGCTTATATGTATATATAAACAACATACAATACATGTGCATATAGATTTTAAAACACAGTAAATTTTAGAAACTAAATGAGGACTTATGATAACTTTGGAAGGGGAGTCACTGCATACATAACTTGGAGATAGAGGCTGACAGAATGATGTGAAATAATCTGAGCAAAATTTACAATATCAACACTATGACAAAAATTCCCTACTTATATCTGCAATGACTGACTAATTCTTTTCTTGTTTAGATACAAACTTGGCCCAAACTTTGTATATTCTGGCTTCTCCATTTCAGTGTTGTTGTTGTTGTTGTTGTTGTTGTTAACATTTTTTAAATGTTTATCTATTTTTGAGAAAAAAAAGAGACAGGGGGTAAGCAGGGAAGGGACAGAGAGAGAGGGAGACACAGAATCTGAAGCAGGTTCCAGGTGCTGAACTGTCAGCACAGAGCCTGACGCTGGGCCCAAACTCAGGAATGGCGAGATCATGACTTGAGCCAAAGTTGGACACTTAACCAACTGAGCCACCCTGGCACCCCTTCAGTGTTCTTAAATGAATAACTTTATCCCTTTGGCTTCTGTTAGTCAAATCAACCTTAAATCTCATCTTACTGTTATTGAAACAATCTGGCTCTGTATTCCTTTTATTTTAAGCCATAATATACTGAGAGTTTTGATACAAAATTCGAAAATTGTCTTTTTGCTATATTATATGTGATATATTTCTATGTTTATTACAACGTGATATAATTATACAACATGAAAAGCAGTAGGAAAAAAACATGATGACAAATATGTTAATGTTGATTTTAATCTTAAGATTTACAATGAATTTATATGCATTTAATTTATCTTATTGTCCCAGGATCGAATAATAAATTAGTGAGCATGTAAGTAAAACTAATACATCATTTGTAAACCAAACCACACAAAATCTAACACTGTCACTATTAACAATAATTGGACTTATTTCTCAGCTGCACCAACTTATAGACACTGAAAAATCCCTACTCAGTAGGTTAAGTACAATATACATAGTGAATTAATGTTGACCAACTTGATGTTGTTAGGATTCTTATTTCCACTCTGCAAAAAGTATAGAATCAGTTTTGTTATACTGGACAGACTGCATGGTTACACTTTGCAAAATCAAATAAATAATGAACTGAAGAAACATTCTTAGCTAAACCATATCAGGAGGGCCAAGCAATGCTCCCTCATAAGATGCACCATCTTCCTCCAATAGGTTTTATTATATTTTCCATTTTTCTAACTATACTTAAGTTTCCACTGGAATGGAAACCCATCCTTTATCCTGAAATGTATGGGCATGGATTTTCTTCTCCTAGACCTCTAATTTGGCTATTGACAATGTTCCAACCTGGAAGACTCATAAATAATGTTATTATAACACTGATTCATAAGAACTAGTTTTTCAAAACGTCTCAGGAGGTCAGTGTCTCTAGAGATCAATACTAGAACAGATCATCATAAATTCACAGTATTTACTTGGCCCTTTTATTTAGACTATCATACATATTTTTCATAGTTGGTTTATCCCCAGCTTTCCCATCTGTGCCTTTCCAGCATGTCTTCTTGACTACTCTCTCCAGTAAACTACTATAAACTCAAGAATTATGATTAAGTTCGGGGTGCCTGGGTGGCTCGGCCGGTTAAGTGTCTGACTTTGGCTCAGGTCATGATCTCAAGGTTTGTGCCTTGGAGCCTCGCATCGGTGCTGATAGCTCAGAGCCTGGAGCCTGCTTTAGATTCTGTGTCTCTCTCTCTCCGCCCCTCCCCCGCTCATGCTCTGTCTGTCTCTTAAGAATATATAAACATTTAAAAATATTAAAAAAATAATTATGATTAGGTTTATCATAGAACTCATTATTCAAAAACTAACATGCTTTTGGAAGTTAAATGAAGCCTTCTTAAGTATTGTACCAGGACGACAGATGCAAACTTGGGGCTTAACCAGGCAAACAAGATTGTATAAATACTTAGTAAAAGTATATAACATTTTGTGTCTATATCATTACAACTTATTTTCCTATAAACTTTTCAGACATTCAGATCTACTTTGCTTAGAAGTTTAAATTTCCATGGGGGGCCTGGGTGGCTCAGTCGGTTAAGCGTCCGACTTCAGCTCAGGTCACGATCTCGCGGTCCGTGAGTTCGAGCCCCGCGTCGGACTCTGGGCTGATGGCTCAGAGCCTGGAGCCTGCTTCTGATTCTGTGTCTCCGTCTCTCTCTGCCCCTCCCCTGTTCATGCTCTGTCTCTCTCTGTCTCAAAAATAAATAAAAACGTTATAAAAAATTTAAAAAAAAATTTAAATTTCCTCAGAGAATAAAAAATAGCAGAATCCTGCATTTTTCACTTTTCTCAACATTTATGAATTGCCACAGTCATCTTTCTGTTTCTAGTTAGTTATTGACATATTTGATGGGCAACTTATTAGGAAATGTAATGGCAATGGGGGAAGTGGGAATGGTTAATAACATGTTTGCTTAGCGCTTTCTCCATTTATTGTAAAACATTGATTACATAATTAAAAACATGAATTAGATTTCACACTATTTCTTACATATAATTCTAAAATGCTAAAATTTGTTTTTTAATGAACTAAAATAGGATACAAAACTAGTTGGATAGAAGACAGAGGGGAGCAAAAAAGAGTTTCTGTGGACCACTACACTTCTAATGCATTATTTTGCTTATGCTGTGTCCACTTGCAGATGCAAGACTTACATATTTAATTATTTCAAAACAAAGTTATTATGAAAATGTTGAAATATTTAAATTCAGGGTGATGAAATAGGAGATGATGATCAAACTGTTAGGTATCTTCACTGGATTTCACAATAGGAAAGAGTAGGATACTGAGTTCTCAAGCGCTATGGTCAGACAATCAGTGTTATCTCCAAGAAATATTAACAAAGTAATGTCCTCACTTAATTTTTATTCCCTGGGTTTTTTTTTCAGGTTGTTTTCCAAAGATAGATTAACTTTTTTAATAAAAAAGAAGTTAATTGAATTTAATTGAAATCAGATGGTTAAGTGAATGTAATGGAGATATAGGAGGAAGATGAGCAAAAAGGAGAGAGAGAAATGCCATTATGGTCTGTGTTTTAAAGATAAACATTTACAGATCCAAAGGAACAAAGAAAAGGCAACTTTGGGAATACTTTGGCATTTGTATTTTCTCAAAAACATAGTTCCATTAAGAATGGAAAAAAAAAACCCTGAAATAATCTAAATATTTTTTAAATTTTGCTAAAATAAGAAATAAATGATCTTACTACAATTTCCGTTATAACTGAATAATAATTAAAAATATTTACCAAGGGTGCCTGAGTGGCTCAGTCGGTTAAGCATCTGACTTCGGTTCAGGTCATGATCTCATGGTTTGTGAGTTCAAGCCCTGCATTGGACTCTGTGTTGACAGTATCAGAGCCTGGAGCCTGCTTAGGATTCTGTGTCTCCCTCTTTCTCTGTCCCTCACCCACTTACACTCTCTTTCTCTCTCTCTCAAAAATGAACAAATGTTAAAAAATTTTAAAAAACAGATTTATTTACCTTCAAACAAATACAACAATCAGAAATCCTTAGAATTGATGGGTTTGGCAATTCTCAGGCCAACTAAAACTTGTCAGGATATCATTCAAGAAATATGATATTCTGTTTTTTACATACCCTATACGCTTTCCAAAATGTTTACTGTCATATAAATATAATGAAAACATCTTTAATATTACCTTTTAACACTTTCTTTTATAAAACTATGCAGTATTGAATTTGTAATTATAGGAAATGCCAAATGAACATATTGAATATTGCAAAACTCAATCATTGCAATGACTAAATTTTAAAACTAAAATCAACAAAAGAAAGTATTGGCAAAGATAAACTAAATACAGACACTGTATTTGTATAAGCTGATATGAAATGCCAGCTCTCAGTCTGAGTTTCATTAGGTTTGTGAATATTAACATATTTGTTTAAAGACACTCCCTATTTAAATATAGCAAGTCTAGTGCTAATGCAATTATCATTACTCTGTAAACTTATAATTGTGTGCTTATAAATTTTCATATTCAAATATGTAAATTTAAGAAAGAACGAACATGCACATAAATATATGTGCTTTTTAAAAGTAAAAAGAACACCCCCAGAAAGTTAGCATAGTTGCCAGTGACGATGAAGGAAATAGGATGGTGAAAATAAGAATAGAAACTAGACTTCTCTGCATTCATGTGCCACATTTTGCAGATTTAATTTCACCTGCAGGTAAATGTTTTACATAATACTTATTCAGTATTAAAATTTATAAAGTAATTCCTAAAAATCAAAAGCTAAATAAAAGGAATGAACTCAAGGTTTTTGAGTTGGTTCTACAGCCCATTCTATGAAATGAAGAATTATTAAAATTGACTTTAAATCTAATAATTTGATTGTACTTTCCTAATGATATATTTCTATAAGGACAAAAAGAACCTTGATAAAAATTTAAAACTATTATAAGTAATTAGTGTTATTAATATTTTTTTCTTCTAAAACTACTTACATACATGAATATATATATCAATAAGATGGAAAAAATAATTCATCATGACAATACCATAAGGAACCAAGATTTTTACCTTAAGGTGAAGTAGATGTAATTATAAAGCAAATAATGTAAGTAAAAAACAAACAAAAGTCCTGAATTCTTATTTGAATTTCAAATATTATTTCCACTCACCAGATAATATAGAAACACACACACACACACACACACACACAGACTTTCTGGTTCTATCCATTAAAAATATGGACACCCAATAATACAATAAAACAGTAAAATGAATAGCTCATATTGTGGTCTGTAAGTAAAATTTACACTAAAAGTATTTTTGATGTAATGACTAATTTCAGAACTGAGGCAGAAAAAGTGCTAAATGAGACTGGCTCATATGGTCAATTTGGAGTAGAAGAAAGCTTTCAAAGACTGCTATTATTACAGAGGAAAACAGGTTCAGAGTTACAGATAGTTGTTATAGTTAAGTAAGAGCTAATGTAAGCCAATTTAAAAAAGTTTCCATAGGTCAAAACTGGACAATTTGAGCATCAGTGAGAAATGTAACTGACAGAGATTTAAAAAAAAAAATCAAATATGTTCTCAAGAATGTCAAAAATAGGAGTACCTGGGTGGCTCAGTCGGTTAAGCGACTGACGTCAGCTCAGGTCATGATCTCACAGTTCATGAGTTCGAGCCTCGCATCGGGCTCTGTTCTGACAGCTCAAAGCCTGGAGCCTGCTTCAGATTCTATGAATCCCTTTCTCTCTGCCGCTTCCCTGCTCATGCTCTGTCTCTCTTTCTCTCTGAAAAATAAACATTAAAAAATTAAAAAAAAAGAATGTCAAAAATAAAAACTGAAATTAGAACTGAAAATTAAAAAAAATACAAACCTTTGATCTGCACTGCTGAATGCTAAAGAATAAAGTTATTATTCTAAAAACTGTCATGTATATTAAAAAAAGAATCAAGTATTTAACATGTTTTCATGTGTAAACTGTATTCTAATAAATTGCATATTTGATGACATGAAATTTCTCATTCTAAGAGTATTCCATCTAATAAATGAGGAAGAGATCATGGGATAATAAAAGCACCATTTTTAACACCAAACAAGATAATGGGTCTAGGCAATGGTCATCATTAACTGCTAACATCATAAAAAAGTGACTTTCACCAAAACAATACAAGAAATATACGTCATCATCTAGAAAGTAGTCTTGCTGAAAAACTGAAACAGAATCAGGTCCAATTTCTATATCTACTTCTTTATAACATAAACAAGGGAGAGTGGAACATATTGGATAATACCTTGGCATTCACTATGTTCATCCACATTTCTTTGGAAAAAGAAAATCACATGGCCAAATATAATGACATCACACAGACAACTACATTTAACCCAGAGGAAGGACATTCATGCTCTGGGATTAATAAATAATTAAAAACAAAGAATATTTTCCACCACAAGGCCTATTCATTTCTGGTCACTGTACCATCTTGACTAGAATTCATCTAGATTTATTTCAAAAGGGGTAAATCAAATCTACACATCTATAAAATATAAAATTTCATGGCAGCTACTGAACCAAGGAACATTATCTTTCAAAATATTCCAGTGGTTCTCAAAATGAGTGATCATAAAAATGATATTGGAAGTTGAGATATGATTCTCTGGCAGTAGAATATTTCACAGATTAAGAATGTTATACAGATGACATTGAGAATCCTAACTTTTTTTTGAAGAGAAAATGTAAATTTACAAATGTGCAAATTTCTCTGTGCTGAGGGCTATATTAAATAAATATATAAGAGCATAAAGAACTTATTAAAATTAATGGTAGACTTTTAGCCTAATGCTCCATGAAATTTCTGAGTATAAAAATATCTTTTAAGTATTTAGACAATAAAAAGTTGTCAAAAAGTATGGAAATCAGAGGAGTATAGTTAACTGAAACATTGAAAGACGGAAGACAACCGAATAATATGTATCACTTATCAAAAGCAAAAAAGCCATAATCCAAAGACCATATAGGGAAAACAGTGTTTAAATGCTAGCACAATGTTAAGATATTTTGGAAATGCAAGAACTCTTTAAAGACATCATCCTAAGCAAATGCTCAAGAAATCACTGTACGGGGTGCCTGGGTGGCTCAGTTGTTTAAGTGACTGACTCTTTATTAAATTTTTTTAATGTTTATTTATTTTTGAAAGAGAGAGTGTGAGCAGGGAAGGGGCAGAGAGAGAGGGAGACATAGAATCTGAAGCAGGCTCCAGGCTCTGAACTGTCAGCACAGAGCCGATTGCAAGGCTTGAACTCACAAACTGTGAGATCACGACCTGAGGCGAAGTCAGACACTTAACCTGCTGAACCACCCAGGAGCGCTAAGTGACCAACTTTTGATAACCAGCTCAGGTCGTGATCTCAGGGTTGTGAGATCCATCCTCACGATGAGACTTTCATCAGGCTCCACGCAGAGCATGGAGCTTGCTTGGGACTCTCTCCCTCTATCTCTGCCCCTCCCACATTCATACTCTCTATGTCTCTCAAAATAAATAAATAAACATTTTTTAAAAGAAATCCCTGTAAATAAAAGAAAATGAAAACAGGAAAAAGCTTCACAGGGCTGTGCTATATTTGTCTGGATCTAAGTGAGGAAGTAGGTACAAGCAGAAATTGCATTAATTTTTTGATTTGCAAAGATTCTTTTGCCTTTTCCCAAGTTTCCTGTTGTTTCAATAATAGAAGACAAAGACATTTAGAGATACAAGAGTAAATAGCAGTTTGTTTTCATAGGAGATGTCTTAATATTGAAAACATTACCCAAAGTAATTTGAAATGCTAGCTAATATGAAATTTTTTCTGTACCTCAGATATGTACTCAGACTAAACTTTTTCTCCCCTTGTCATTGGCAAGTGAATAAATTTTTCCTAGTGGGTGGTATTTCTGCAGGTTTTCTACTTTATGCTAAAGGAAAAGCTGTTGTAGGCAAATCCATCTTTTAATGTGTATCATAACTCAAGTAACTATTACTAGTTTGGCCATTAATATAATATGTAATTACTTATGGTACAAATAAAAATTATGCACCTAGCTCAGATGAAGACAGAAAGTACTGAGTAAGTTGTAAAAGAGACTAAACACAGGATGAAGTTCTGCAACATATATGTTAAGAAATTTTAAAAAAGGAATATAATCTCTTAAAATTCTCTTGGGGAAAAAAGCATAATGAAGGAGTGCAATTGAACTGTATATCCTTTAACATGCTTCTTTGAAAGAAAACAAGATGCAAATATAGATTTTTCTATAATTATAGTCCTTTATTTCATAACATGAAAATGCTAATTTTAAATTAAGCCTTAAAAATATTAAGAATCTGTGTGATATTGTGTAATATATTATATCTTTTATATTTGATTTTTATTCATTTTGACACATGACAAATACTATTTAGGTTTAATATGTAAGAGAAATAGGAGACTCAAGTTAAAAACAATCAATGATTATATGTAAATCCTAAAGGTATTAATCTTAAATTATAAATTAAAATACAATATGATTAAAGTAGTATTGCCAATTTATTATATAATGCAGAAACATTTGATGAACATCTACCCATTCCTATCTTTGAGAACTTCCAGCAGATTTCTGTAAGGAATTATTACCCTATAGTGACAGGTGCAAGAGACCAATGAGTGTCAGAAAGAGAATTCAAATCAGCAAAAATGAAACTAGCAGCATGGATTCAAGGAAGACATTTCTTTCTATTTATATATCCAAACTGACTTTCTCAATCAAACTCTTCCATTCTGCCACTCTCCTAAGCCCCATTTCTAAGATTTACTTCCCAGGCTAAAATGACAAAATATTCACAGAGTGATATTTCATAACACTACCACTGGAAAAGTATATTAGATACTAATCTCAAATGTATGTAAAAATGTCATGAAGAGATAACTAAAATTTTTAGAAACATGTATCTGTTGCCTTTATAACATGAAACACCCGTTTTTCCCCCTAAAATGCCATATTACAGATGGTACTATTTTATAATACATATGTATCATAGCATGAACATGAGTTCTAAGACACCAAGAGCAAGAGTTCTCAGTAAATTTTTCTATAAGCCCTAGAATTTGTCATTTTGAAAATGTAATGGAATAAAAGTATTTCTGAAAGAAAGTGGGTGAAAAGAATACTTGTTCAGGAGTCTTAGAACTATCTTTTAACTTATGCTGATTATTGATAAGTTATATTTTATTTTTTTATACCTCCTGACCTATCTACAATTTTAAATAGAGAATTAAGCATAGAATCTAACTGGGATTCGATCAAATAACTGAAGTTAAGCGTAAGAGACATATTAAAGTGTAAGAGGTTATGAAAAATGTTTCATGTGTGATATATATTTTTCAAGGAGCCTTAAATAAATTCTAATATAGTGTTTTATTCTTGCTGTGACAATTTATTTTTAAAATTTTTTAAGGATTTAATTTTTTCACAGTAGTTTTAGGTTCACAGGAAGACTCAAAAGAAGGTACAGAGATGTCCCATAGACCCCCTATCCCCCAAGCAAGCATAGCCTCTCCCATTAACAGTGGTACATTTGTTACAAATGATGAACCCATATTGACACATCATAATCATCCAAAACCCACAGTTTACTTTAGGGTTCATTCTTGCTGTTATATATGTTCTATGGGTTTAACCAAATGTATAATGACATGTATCCACCATTATAGAATCAAAGAATATTTTCACTGCCCTACAAAAAAAACCTGTGTTCTGTCTGATAGCCTATCCCACTTCAACCCCTGCCAAAAAATGTCCTTTTTACTATCCATAGTTTGCTTTTTTCAGAATGTCATACAGTTGAAATCATATGATATGTATGTAGTCTTTTCAAAGTAACATCTTTCAGTTGGTAATAGGAGTTTAAAGTTCATCCATGTCTTTTTGTGGCATGATAGTTTATTTTTCTTTAGTGCTGAATAATAATCCAGTCTCTAGATGTACCACAGTATTTTCATCCATTTACCTACTAAAGAGCATCTTTATTTACTTACAAGTTTGGACAATTATGAATAAAAATGCTATAAACATCGGTGTGCATATTTTTGCGTGGAAATAAGTTTTTAACTCTTTTGAGTAAATAGTAAGCAGTGTGATTACTGGGTCATATGTCAAGACTATGTGTAGCTTTGTAAGAAACCACCAATAATCATTTTATTAATTTATTTTTCAATGTATTCTTACTACAACTTTTAGGTTATTGTGATGAGTTGCCACAGGTGAACTAGTTAATATGTTGCATTTATCATGTGATGATACATTTTTATTTTATGTATAAATGGCTTATTAAAGCAATGTACTTACTAATTGGTCATTACTTAATGTTTCTTGACAGCTCCCTGCTGTCAGCACAGAGCTACCCTAGGATCCTCTGTGCCCCTCTCTCTCTGCCCCTCCCCTGCTCACTCACTCTCTCTCTCAAAAATAAATAAATAAATAAATAAATAAATAAATAATAAACATTTAAAAAAAGAAAAGAAAGAAAAGAAAATGAATTTGTGGAAAAGCCCTTCTGATGGACGCCTGACTCTGGGAGTTTTAAATTTGTTTTCCTTATTGCTTCCTAAAATTAACTGTTTATAACTTGAGAATAGAAGAGAAAATAAGAATCTTCTTCATATTTGGCCAATACTCTCTTACTATACATTTTAATCCATAATAATCATATTAACTGAAAATGTGTAGTTTTCCTAATAGGGTCTTTTTAAAATTTTTATTTATTTTTGAGAGAGAGAGACAGAAAGAAAGAGAGAGAGAGAAAGAGAGAGAGAGAGAAAACAAGTGGGGAGGGGCAGAGAGAGAGGGAGACATAGAATCTGAATCAGGCTCCAGGCTCTTAGCTGTCAGCACAGAGCCTGACTCGGGGCTTGAACTCACAAAGTGTGAAATCAGGACCTGAGTCAAAGTTGGATTCAACCAGCTAAGCCACCCAGGTGCCCCTAATAGGATCTTTTAAAGACAGACTGGACCTGCCAGAAATCATTTTAAAAGGGTACAGATTTAGGTTACTTAATGAGTTAGAAGTTAAAGAATTTATGAAACAAAAAGTAAAAAGGACATTATATCACTTTTATCATGAATATTAATACTTTACACAAAGTAGTACATATTTATCGATGACACATGCCACTAGAGTTATTTTTTAACTCTACAATATTGTATCTTAAAATTATTTGTGGGGCTCCTGGGTGACTCAGTAGGCTAAATGTCTGACTTCGGCTCTGGTCATGATTCTAGTTTCTGAATTTGAGCACCAGTTTGGGCTCTGTGCTACCAGCTTGGAGCCTGGAGCTTCCTTCAGATCTCTGTCTCCCTCTCTTTCTGTCCCTCCCCTGCTCACACTCTATCTCTCTCTCAAAAATAAATAAGCATGAAAATATAAAATAAATATTTAAAAAATTATTTGTTAAAGCCTCATAAACTTTTCCTAACAATATTTCCATTAGTTTCATTCAGAAATATGTCAAATATTTCCATTTCTTGGCCAGCTAGCGTCTCAGAATATTCCAAAATAAGTTTCTATTTCTTATTTAAAAAAAATGGCATGGTAAGTTTGGCAACATGACTTTACTGAAATTATTGCTCTATTATTGCTATAGTTTAATAGTATTATTCTGAATCTTTAGAAATTCTGTGGAATATTAGTAATCCTGTTTATTATTTCAAACCTTGTTATTAGGCATCCATATTTTATTTAATCATTGTGATACAGAAATCATCTAATTCCTTTTTCTTTTGTTCAAAGGGAGCCTGTAGTTCAGATTCTACTTCACACGTTAAGTTAAATTTTATTTTTTTTTGTTCTTTTTGCTACTCATCTCTTATTCTTACATCCTCAGTTCCCTAAAGAGGAATTTTTGTTTTTTTCTCTGTTGAAATTACAAAGAATATGAATTTTACTTCTTAATGGAGTTCATAATTTATGACATTTGTTATATTTTGTTTAGGTTCTCATGGGAAGCATATGAACATGTAACAATGAGTCACTGAAATCTACTATGGTTTAAGCGGTTTGTGTGTGATAGACTAAGCATAGAATATATATAACAGTTGAATTCTCTAAAATTTTATTAACACATTAAACTGTTAATGAAACAATATACAAGGAAAAATCATTCTGGGTTTATTATTTCCACTTCAAGTAGTATTTATGATATTCCTTGTAGGCTTGGCAGAAAAAAAAAAAACCCATAATTTTAATGAAAGGTAAAATTGGAAACATAAACTAGTCATTTGATAAAGGACTGTTTTACTTGTTGACTTTCCAGATAAATCAGAGGTCTATGGCAACAAACCCCAAGAGCAAGATGAGTGCAATATAGTGCTATTTCTTTTGTTAAAGCAGTAGTCTTGGCTTGTTAATAATGGGGAGAATGGTATCTTGCAAGCTGACCAGTCAAGCATTGAAGAAAAATGACTCAATACATTTAAAAAATCTGTGCAGTTTCTCTCCAATTATTTTTTAATGTGTCTTTTGACAAATTGTCAGGAGAGAAAGTTAGCAGACTTTACTTTTATGACCATTACATTTTGCATCCTGTCAAATGATGAGTAGTATGGCTCTGAATAGGATGAGTGCAGTGGCAAAAAAGGTTTGCCAGGCAGAATTTATGATGACAGGGCATGTATTTTTCTGACAGAAAGCAAATGTGAAAGGTGGTATGAATCAGAATTAAAATGTCTCACAGTGCATATGTACAATATGAAGTACTATTGGAAACAGGATTTGAATAGCAAGAAAACACAATAATTATAATATTCTGAAGCATGCATGTATAAAAGCCTGTTGATTTTCAGAACAATGTAATTTACCTCATGTACAGAAATCTTTATACTAAATCACAAAAGATTTTACATATGTGCCCATACACACAAACACACGCGCACACACACATACAGAAACACAACATGCATACATTCAGATTCTAATTTCAGAATATAAGTAACTATGAGAGCAATTATGGTTATCTTGGCTATAGAAGTAAGACATCACATTTCTAGAAAATATATTTACAAATTTTGCATGAGTTTTGCCCAATATTTCAGATTGTATTGATTATTATTTGGTAAAAAATTAAATAAAATATGTATTTAAAAGTGACAGGAATTTGATCATAAACACAAGGAATCTTCAGGATATGATCACTTTTCATATCAAATCCCTTAGATACAGAAGGCATGGTTTTTGTTTTCTTCTTTGCAGCTAAAACTTCAATTTGCCTCTTCGTTTTCATTTCTTATTTATCAAAAACTCCAAGCCCAACTGCAGTGATAACTTCTTACTCATTATTTTACAATACCAACCTATCTTACAAAAAATATTAATTACTTTCTCATCAAAATATATCCTTCTGAAGATGTCATAGTGATTCTTAATGACTATAATATTGCCTAAATTCTTACAGGGCTTATAATTTTCTATAAAATGTTTCCATTTTCACTGTATTTTATCCATCTTATTATTTAATGCCTTCATCTTAAATAATTATCACAAAATTACAATTTGATTATAAAGCCATATAAAATATAACAATATATGATATGATATAGATTATGTGCATAGAAAATGTAGAAAAATTATATGCTTCAGATGTTTTTATCATATTATTATTTATGAGAGAAATATAAATTAAAGTGCATATATAAAATTGTTGCACAGTTATGTATGTGCTTTGGGTAGAAACAAACAAAACTCTGAAAAACATGTAGGCAAAAAACAAATTTATTTTAAAATGTTGATTATATCATGGAAATATATATATATATACACACACACATATATACTTATGAATATATATATATATATATATATATATATATATATATATATATATATATATATCACATTGAGAACCAGTGAAAATAAGATAATCAAAGTTTCAATGATTAATGCAAGTCTGCTCCTTGTGCTACCTTTGGGAAGAAAGTGGCCTGCTCAATTCTAGGCATTTCTTTTCCTTATTACTCAAATGAGTTTCAAATTCCAAAGAGATAGTATCTGAATATCTCAGTTGATTCACATACCTGAGGATAGTGTGACAGGAGAGAGTGGATTGTCACTTTGATGGACATTTCCATCTAGACTATAACAATAGGTTAATGGACAAAAGCAAATTTGGGATACTCTTAAAGAAGAAAAGGTTTCTGGGGAGGCAAAAATAAAAATATGAGGCACATATTAAAATAGAAATATAATAATAAATGATACAGTAGTAATTTAAAATAGCCTATGTGTGGAATGAGCTAAAGCTGCAAGCTGGTAACCCTAGGATTTCTGAAAAACCATTAGAGCTACACAGATTTTCACATCAAATAACTAAATGCATAGTACATTATCATTTTTCACAATTTGGAGAATTCTCTTTAACTGGAAAAGTTCAAACTGGTGGATGGCCATGGAGAACCATTTATAATAGCTAATATTTTAAAAATTCTAAATACATATTCAGCATAACACTAAATCACTTAATAAGCATTTTCTCATGTAGTCTTCACAGAAATTCTATGAGATAGGGTTATTATTCTGCCCATTTTGCAAACGATGATCTTAAATTCAAAGTAGTTAATTTTCTTTTGATTACGTAGCTAGGATGTAATGGGATTCATGTTGAAACCCTGCTCAATCTGAATCAAATGACGACCTAATTCCTATTTTGCACAATGAGAAAACGAAGTCCCCTTTTCGAGGTTTTCGGAAAAGTTCAACATAAAGATGCAACTCTCTGACTCCTTGTCCAGAAATGCAATTTCCCAAATTCACTAATCATTTTTTATAATCACAACCCACAGTGGCTTCCAAGGTCCCTGAAAAGGAAATATGAAATATTTAAAAAACACAAGTATAGCTTCTAAAAATAAATATTATCCTTAAATTCAAATTAAAAAAAAATAGTAGGTAAGTAGAAGAGGATCACAGACAGCCAACCTGTTTTGTTTTTATGACTTTGAGCTTATAATCTAATGAACTAATACAGTTACAGACAGTACTAGCGTATCCAAGAGCATTAACTTATTTCACCCTAAGCATTTGAACTTTAGAGACCTAAAGCTGCTGAAGACAGAACAAATATGGATTCAAATTAATGTTTTATTTTAAAACCAAAACTAATGTTTTTTCTACTGCATTAATAAAATCTAAGTCATTTTTCCAGTTCCAGTATCAGTACATCCTATTACAACTTTTTATACAGTAAAAAAAAAAAATAAAAAACAAAAAAAACCTCTTGTAGATATGACATTGAAAAAGACAACAGAAGTAAGTAGATCTTAAGTCAACATGGTATACTGAACAATGTGAAGACTTTGAAAATGGGTAGGTGGCTTTCTGTCCTGACAGTAATTCTTATAAATCCTGTGCTTTGAGAAAGTTAATTTGGCTTTCCGGTTCTGGGTGTCCTCATCCCTAATATGGAAATGAAGATGAACACCTCAGCATGTGTTAGTGCAGACTGAATGGTACAAAAATTACAAAGCGTGGTGCAGAGAACATAAAGATGCTCAATATACATTAGTCATTACTTTTATCATTGTAATTATTATCATACAAACAGAATATATTAGAATTGTCAGTATAATTCTGGGTATTTCTCTCAGACTTGGCCTTATCAGATATTCTAAAAAAACGTGAGGCTTACTCATTTTTTTAAGGAAGTGGAATTCTACCATATTTTATTCCTATAATTTTCCATTTTGTTGATTTAGTATGTATTATTGAATATTTATACATATTAATACCAGACTGTCTCAAAGCTTTTATATTAGGGTTACTTTTATTCCTTTTCAGTCATCAGTTTTCCTTTAAATAATGTTGAGAAAAAGAGCATATTATAGATTTAAAAGTTTGAGGGTTTTCCCTGGTTCCTTGAGTAACACAAAGAAGAAAAATTAATTATGGAGATAACTTTGAAGATTTTTATATTATATATATATGCTATACCAGGTTTTAAAACATGTATCTAAAACCTATACCAGGTTTTAAAACATGTATCTAAAATCTCAAAGGCTTAAATACGTTTTTCAGAATTTCTTAAAACAAACCTTCATGTAGGTTGAAAAATAAACACGGGTTGGCGCCTGGGTGGCTCAGTTGGTTAAGCGTCCAACTTCGGCTCAGGTCATGATCTTGTGGTCTGTGAGTTCGAGCCCCGCGTCGGCTCTGTGCTGACAGCTCAGAGTCCAGAGCCTGTTTCGGACTCTGTGTCTCCCTCTCTCTCTGACCCTCCCCCATTCGTGCTCTGTCTTTCTCTGTCTCAAAAATAAATAAACATTAAAAAAATTAAAAAAATAAACATTGGGTTTATTCTACATTTATTAAAAAAAAAATAACTCAGTCAGATCCCAATGGCTAAGACACATGAAAAGATGCTCAACATCACTCATCATCAGGGAAACAGAAATCAAAACCACGATTAAGATATCACCTCACGCCTGTCAGAATGGCTAAAGTTAACAACACAAGAAACAACAGGTGTTGGCAAAGATGTGGAGAAAGGGGAACTCTCTTGCACTGTTGGTGGGAATGCAAACTGGTGCAGTCACCCTGGAACAGTATGGAGGTTACTCAAAACCCGAAAATAGAACTACTCCGGGAGCCAGCAACTGCACTAAGTATTTACTCAAAGGATACAAAAATACAAAATTCAAATCAAATACAGATTTGAAGGGGTACGTGCACCCCACTGTTTATAGCAGCATTATCAACAATAGCCAAACTATTGAGAGAATCCAACTGATGAATGGATAAAGAAGATATGGAATACATATATACAATGGAATATTAGCCATCAAAAAGAATGAAATCTTGCCATTTGTAATCACATGGATGGAGTTAGAATGTGTTATGCTAAGCAAAATAAGTCAATCAGAGAAAGATAAATACCAGATAATTTCACCCATATGTGGAATTAAAGAAACAAAACAGATGAACATATTGGAAAGGGGGGATAAAAAGAGAAGAGAGGGAAACAAATCACAAGAGACTCTTAACAATAGAGAACAAACTGAGGGTTGATGAAGGGAAGTGGGTGGGGGATGGGTTAGATGTATGATGGGTATTAAGGAGGGCACTTGTTGTGATATTTAAAAATGCATGGCTAATTACAAAAAATCCTTAGAGATTTCCAAGAGTGTATGTACATTAAATATGTTAATATATCACACAAATATTTCAGTTAAGAATTAATACTTGTGAAGACACAAAGGAATATTGGATAAATTATTTTTCAAGTAGTTAAGTATAATAAACCTGAGAGAGAGGCATGCATATAAAGAAACATGTTAATTTAGTTATTGAATTCACTGAAGACAATAAAATACATTTTTGTCAGTATGATCTCTGGCTTTTGCAAGAAAACAAACTTTTTATTCTCATGTCATCATAGTTGTATTGGTAAGAACCAGTCATCTGTGTAAAACACGCATTCAATAGATCACCTCAGGATGGAAATTCCTGATCTTGCTATCAAAGAGCAGAAAAATATTTTCCAAAGTTCATACTATCTTAAAAACGGAGCCAGTTTCATAGCCATGTGACCTGGGCAGCTGATAGAACCTTGTTGTCAGAGGGCCCCGTGCTTGGCTTAATGCTTTGTTGTCAAAGTCGTGAAATGACAAATGATAGATCTCATTGCTGTCTTGTGAAAAGCAGAACAAATTGATTTTGATTTGTATATGCTTGATACTTTGGCACACTGCCCAAAGCCATGGGATTATAAAATTTATAGAAAAGATTTTTATAGAAATCTAACATCAAAATATTAATCTGACTTTGCCTGTGTAGAAGGGAAACAGAAGTGCTTTTATGACGTAGGAGAACATATATGTAGGAAAAACTAGCTATTGAGATTTCAGATTAGGAACTATATTATTTATTTATGATACAGGTCTACTGTCATAAGAATTAGGATATGAAAATACCTACTTCTTTGTCTTGAAAAAGGTTTATTTACTTATACACGCTTTGGAAAGACTGATACTGATGATATTTTGTAGCTGTAAAGTTATAGGCACAAAAGTTATAAGCTATCTGAGGGTAGGTCCAAAGGAAAAAGGATTAGATCAAGCAATACACAAATCTACATTTGCATGTTTTTAAGCCACAGTGATTACTTTATTAAGACATAAATACAAGTTTTCTGTAATAGTCACAAGCTATCATTTCCAGATTGGTCTATTTCCTATATTCAGACACACTTTTACTTTTGAAAGCACTCTTCTTCTAAAGGGAATAGCTGTTTACGCCCACTCTAGAAATGATTGTCTTGATAGAGTCAGTCAGGTATAATTCAGCCAATGTAGGTAAGTACATGAAAATAACTATAATACTTCTTAAACTGATGGTGCTGCCATGGTGAAAGGATTTATTAAAAAACACTGAACCCACATTACAGTATAAAAAAAACACTAAATGTATTTTACCGTAAAACTCTCCTCACCATGCATATACTGATAATAAAAACATTTTGAATATTTACTACATGCCACATGTTTTTTTGAATGGTTTATACTTGTTAGCTCATTTGTTTTGGACTTTCTATTTTTTTAAGTAATCTCTACACCCAATGTGGCACTCAAACTCACAATTCTTAGACCAAGAGTCGCATGCTCTACCGACTGAGCTAGTCTGGCATGTCCTGGTGAGCTAATTTAATCATTTCACATATGCAATAAAATCTCAGGCAGTTATAGAAATACTCTACTTCTGTAACAGTTTTCAATATCTCTTCTGTAAGAACGTATTGAGAAAACTTAGCCAGTATATTAAGAAAATGAAACTAGCTCTATTTTGGTATTAATAACATTACTTATGGATTTCTGGTTATGTTACATGCATGACTTCTGTTCCAGATTTTAAAAATGGATTTTTTAACAACCATTTGTTATATCAAATACTTTATATATATAGTGAGTTAGGCACATTATCTAAATTTTTTTATGTAAGAAAACTGAGACTCTGAGTGTTTCAGTATTTGAGGCACCTGGGTTTTAGATGTGAATCCTGACTTGTCTCAATGGCCTGTGTTCTTAGGTTGGCTACATATACATCTTTACCTATGTTAAAAGATCGAATGTTGCAATGTTAACTCAATGGCTCTAGTCAGAATGTGTAACTGCTTTTTCAAATAATAAGAACCAAGGATAACAGATCACAGCATTATGGCATGAAGAGTACTCTCACTTACCTGTGCAACACAGAAGAATTAATATGCTAGATTAGCGCACCAAATAATATGTTAGATTACTGAATCCTTTATAAGGCACATCTATCATGTCCATTATCACTAGTGGCTGATTTTTGAAAGATATACATTCTAGGATTCAAGAAACACAGAATAGCATTTTATTCTCTTCAGTTATACAGGGTAGGCTGTGAATCTGGGTGGTATCTTTTTATCATTTAGCTATAGTTATAAGCAAAAGTCTGTATTGTGTCTGGATTGTATTCTGGCCTTACCTTGGCTACACTAGGGCAGACATGTTACCTGACTGGATTATAGCTACAGACACAGGTTATTTCATTAAAGTTACAGAAGAGAAGAAAAGAAGGGGAAAAAAGGAAGTACATTGCCATCTAGTTACTGCTTCATTTTTTCTTTTACTAGTATGGTGATACCACTTTCTCCTTAATGGCACTGTTTTTTTTTTTTTTTTTCCTTGATTCACATTCTACTCTCTTCTAAGTGAGTCAGGGGAGGCTTAAGGTTTCCAAAGAGGCCAAAGTTTGTATATATGTCTCTACTCCCCAATTAGAGTGCAGAGGGGTAACACACACACACACACACACACACACACACACACACACACACAGAGTTAATTTTTTCTCATCTAGAAGGAAATTATATTTTGTGTAACATGTTCATATTTCAAATCATAATCAATAATTTCTAAAATGTTTTAATGTTTATTATTTTTGAGAGAGAGAGAGAGAGAGAGAGAGAGAGAGAGAGAGAGAGAGAGAGAAAGCATGAGCAAGGGGAAGGGCAGAGATAGAGAGAAGGAGACACAGAATCTGAAGCAGGCTCCAGGCTCTGAGCCATCAGTATGAGTTTGATATGGGGCTTGAACTCATGGACCGCAAGATCATGACCTGAGCCTAAGTAGGACGCTTAACTGAATGAGCCACCCAGGTGCCCCAAAAATTCTATAGAATTTTATTTCTAACTTAGATTGGCTATCATGAGATGAATTAATGAGAGTATGTTTTTACAAATGAAAATAAAAGTATTATGTTCTATTCAGTAGTATTCATTTAATATAATAAGCATATGTGTACATGCATATACACTGAAGAAAATGTGGTTAGAAAATAAATATGTCTATGTAAATTATATACCTGCAGTTCTTTAAAATGTATGTATTTTTACTTCAAAGTACTCTGTATTATCATATTCTGTGTTTTCTTTATGGTGAAATATTAACCATTGTTGGAGTCCATATATTTCTTTGAGAATATTACCTTTCTTCTAAACCCACTGGAACTTCACGTTTATTTATATGGTTGATATTGAGTAATAAACCTACAAGTAACATATTTTTCCTTTTAGAATAGGATATAATCTATGGTTTACCTGTGTGAAAAGGAAGGCCAGAGCTTGTATTATGATGCTCATTACCACGCACTCCATGTTACTTTAGACTTAGGTAGAGTGGGATTTGGAGAGTTTCTGAGGCCAGAAAATGAGGGCAGAGGTGGGGCTGGCATACATGGCCAACAATGTGAATGAAATACTTCCTTTTCAGAATGGTCTGATAAAAATGAGCTGGTACCAGAACTATTGAAATTTGTTTGTGACAAGTATGGTCATCTGTCCCCAAAATGAAATGTATGACCTTTCTGAATTTGCATTCAGACACATACATTATTTACTAAGTATACATCAGAAGTAAAATTTTATACTTGCAACTTAATGGTGGGCATCTCAATCATAAAAAGTAGGCTGCTATCTGAATTTAATGAATCAAGGCTTATTTTAATCAATATTCATTCTGCAAGTTTTGCTTAAAATCTTTAAAGGTACACTATATATTCTCTGCACACAATTTTTTTAAAAGCTGTTTTTTAACTTTCTGATAGATAAGTACATATTTTAATAGAAATTGAACAGGCATAGGTTTCCACGGAATTTATTTTCCTAGCAGAACAGAAACAAGGAAAAGTGATTCTATTTCACAAATTTATAATGAAATGAAAAATGGAGCTAGAGACTGTTACGCTACCCTAACTGTAGCAGAAGCAGGGTGAATAATTTCCTGTGCATTATGCAGCTTCGGTTCCACAGGGCACAGCAGTCATCAATTCAAAACAGGAAATAACAGAAGATTGCAGAAAGGGCTGAAAACTGTAAGGAGTCAGATATGCAGGTGGAATTTAATTATCTAAATTAGGACTTAACCAGAGCACCATAGTAAGTCTCCGCAGGTTGGGGAAGACACTGCTGTGGAAATGAGCTTCTGTGATGTTATCAAGAAATCTTTCAATCATTGCTCATGTTACAAAGCGTGGTCAGGACTAAAACCCACCAACAGAAATCAAACTTCATACCGGCCTCATGGTGGTCTCCTTCATTAAAATACCCCTGAATGCTAAATATCCTTTTTCATGAATGAATGCTTTTGATTAAAAAAATGTAGAAATTACATAAATATATACCTTAATAAACACAAAGATGCTGTTTTAATGGCATTTTTGTAGTCTTAATATATTTCGCTTTTTAATAATATGTAAATAGTTTTTATTCTTTCATAGACGAGGGAAGGAAAAAATTGCATTGCACTCCCTATCATGCAGTTTTCATGGCAATAATCCTCTAATATCATGCTATATTAGCGTTGGAGGAGAAGCAAAAATGCACTTTAGTTTTTGTACCCCTTAGCCTTAAGAATATAAAATTATGCTATTTTCAATAAGAACCACATTGAATGCTAATCGATGTTGCTGCTAGGCAAACATAAAGAGAATAGTAATGTATACCTGGATCACAGAAATTATAAGCTGAATATCAATTAAGTTAGACCTGAAAGTTAAGTGAGTCCCCAGAAGAAGGCATTAAAATAATAACATAGTTTTTACCTCTCTAGTAATCTAAGTACTGAATTAAATTTACCAGGTTAAACTTTACTAAACATTCCCTGTTATCTGTTGTCACATATTCTATGTGTGAATAACAACACACGTAGGGACTTAGCACGTGCACATACACACGAAAGCTCACATAAATTAAAAAACATAAGCTGAAATTCACCCAATTGTAAAAGACTATATGTTTTACAATTTCCAGAGAAGAAAAGGTAGTTGAGGGACCTTCTCTGCCAGGATATTTGATGGAGGTCTATATTTTTCAATGGTACTCATTGTGACCCATTTAGATAACTACATCCATTCCATCCACTGTCACTTCATTTATAGCACACACAAGAACGCACGTACACACACACATGTGTGTGCACAACAATATGCCAATGTAATACCCTGTATAAAAATAAACCCCTTTTACAACTGGGGTGTATGTCATATTTGAATTGCCATGCCTGACTTAATATCTCATTATTCTAAAGTGCATAGGACAAAATGTTCATGAAAATAGTGATTATTATGCGTTTAGACAATATAAAACAAGTGAAATTGAAAACAATCAAGTTAGAGTCATATGATAATCTCAGACAGTAGTGCTGTCTATGCACTAAAAAAAGGATGTCATTCCTGAATTTTTTAGATATTCCAGGTACATATATGGATGTATTAAGTGAGAGAGAGGGACAAAATGCCAAGCAATACATGGCAACGCATGCTTTGTGTTTTGGTGGCATCTAAGTAAGAACTCTGGTAGACATTAGGATTAAGTAAATTAGTAACATACTAGTCTGTATGCATGAATAGAGAGCCAAAACATCTACTCAGGAAAATTATTTCACACTGGAACAAGTCAAAGAGAAGAAAAAAAATTGTGTTCAAGTGTTCACCAGTATCTCGGAGCATGAGGCTATCCCAGGCATAGCTGGGATTGAAATTTTATTCAATTCTATCCAATCAGCTGGAGTTTCTAGATCCCATTAGGCTGTATGGAAGCACTGAAAGATCAGCTGTACTGGTCCAGCCTGTGCTCGTAAACTGTTAATACACTAGGTCTACCCAGTTGAGTCACACATCGACCAGGTAATTCATACCTCCTTTTCATAGTAGATGAAGGTGATAACAAAAGATGGCACCAGGGATTTGTCTTTAGTAGAGATCCTTTCATATCAAAATAGAAAAAATGGGGAAAACATTACTTTTTATGTTCTCTATTTTTTTGTCTTCTTTGCTGCTATTGGAATAAACCATTAAGTCAAATTGTGATCAGGACTGCAGTTACCACTGCCTAACTACTTAAATCCATACCCCTAATACCACCTACTTCTCCTTTATCTATTTTCTTATTACTGCTGGTGAGCACAGTATTATTTGACACAAAAAAAGGCCTTTCAGAAAGTATATTTTATACTAATAAAAATAATTTCAAACATACATTATGCTCAAGGTTAAATTTTTACTCATTTTTCCCATACAAATTATGACCGCTGGTGATGTCCACTACCTCATATGCTCCTCAGTTAAATTAAATTAAATGCTAAGAGACTACAGTGATATAATACATGCAACACAGATGTTTTGTGAAATCTCTCTTAACACTCCAGTATATGAGATAAATTTGGCAGAGTATATTATAAAGAAGAAGGTATGAGTCAAAAAATTTAGAGAAAGTAAACAGATGCCCAAATATCTGGAAAATAAAGAGATACGTACACTTGAGGGTCATAAACAGAAAATAAAGGAAAATAGCCAGAAGCTTGAAGGAAAGTTGTTGATGATAGTTCAGAAGCAAGAAAAACTGAAACAAATTAGGCATGGCTCAATGAAGTTGGATACGATTTTTACAAAAGGAAAGGTCATATGCTTTATCACAAAGGCATGAATTTTGATAAAAAGACAATTTTTTGTTTGTTTTTACCAGGATAATTAAATGCTATCAAAGTGAGTTATTCCATCCTCAGGATAAAGCAGAGGCCATGCAACTAGTTAAGATATACTATAACAGCAGACAAGCTCAATTAGTGGGGGAAATCAAGTGCCTTGATTCATACTTCATGACTGAAAAGGGGAAGCAAATTTAGGGACACCAGCTTAGCCAGTGCTAAGACAGCCACTGTATACTACAAGGGATGGCTGGTCATCAGAATCTAGGCATTTCATTAATACCAGACAACTAATTAACATGAATAAGTACATAGTAGAGATGAATATAAATATTGAGGTAATAAAAATTTAGTGTATCACAGCAAATAGACAAATATATCCAGTTTTCAGAAGCTGATTTTAACATTAGATAGAGGAAGAAGAAAACTGATTGAATCTGTAGGATCCTTTTAGCATAATAGCCACTGAAATTCTAACAGATATAAACATGGAGCCAATTGACCAATGTAACCAGTAATTGATAGAGCTAAATAGTCAAAACCTGTATGGTAGTTTTATTAAATGTTTGAGGATCTAAGAGAAATTACTGACACATAGAAAAGTATACAATTATATATGGCTGGCCCCAAGAGAACTTACACCATGAGTTGGCTCCCACGTAGATGGAGCTGCTAGGATGTCCTCTACCAAACCGCAAACCACGGAGTATACCCATTACAGCAGTGACAGAAGTAAATAGGTAGCTCAGTTTTGCCAGAACATAAGTTTATATGCTCTATATATGAAACTGGGATGCTCAAGTATGGTCCGTTTAAAACACAACTGTGATTTAGGGGCTTAAAATACTTTTTGAGAGCTAAATGTCTCAATGCGAATCGTCCCTGTGGTGATCCTGAGGTGTTATCATGGGTGGGGCCTTGGACAAAATTCTTTATACTCTCTGATATTATTTATGCATGCATCATCATTTCAATTCAAAGAGATCAGTCGTTACGGAAATGAATCCAGGTAAGTAGAGAGCCATAAAGCCTGAACAAAGTGAGAGTACTTCATTTTTGTTAATGAGCTTCTGTTATTGTCCACATCAGAGAATGAAAATCAGAAATTAACGCAGACATATTTCCAGGATGTTAAACAAGAGGAAAAGAGCTTAATTTATTCTGATTATAACATTCTGAAAAGTTTAACCCTCTCATGTAGGCCAAATTAGTTTAGTCATGGCTTAGGCCAAGAAGCTTCAAGATTTTATCATTCTTGGTGTTTAAACTCCCCAGGACTGTTACTCTGGTGTTTAAACCAGCTCAGTACTTATCTTGTTCACAGTAATTACTAGAACTACTTTGATAATTACTTGATGAGGAAAATATTATACAATTCAAATAAAACCTTGGTTTTCCAGAATGAAGGAGAAGTCTGTGATGTCTAGTGAAAACTCCCAATGCCATATCCCACAACTGGCCTAAGGCTTATGCCTTGTAAAAGTTAAGTAACGTAAACCTGAGGAATCGGTGGCATAGACAGCGTCACTTATGCCTGTACATACCTAGAATTCATGGAAAGAAGACAGAACATGTAGAACCAGCTACACCATAAAATGCTCTGATCACTGCCAGACAAAAAGATCTTATAAGCACATATCATTTTCAATAGTATTGCTCAGTATCTTTTATATTTAGCACTCCAGAGATGTCTCTAGGACAATATGAGAGTTCTGAAACATGAGAAGGAAGACTAGTTATCTGCCACATGAGCGAGTTCTTATCCCAGCAAAAACACCTCGTGTTCTATATCAAGCAGGGGAGCCAAACTAGTTTTAGAAGATGTTATACAGTGTACTAAGTGCATCTACTTAAGTACAGAATTTTCCAAACTCCAGTTAGAAATAAAAAATAAATCCAATTTGTTTCAATTCAGATTAATGACACTAAAGAGAACGCTAGGTGGATGCTTTCTTCTAGCAACCCAGAGCTGCACATCCATGAATGCCTCAAAGAAAAAAATCTAAGTGAGACAGGCTGGCTCATCTCACCAGGTTTTTCTCCTTCCAGGATCTTGTACCCTGGAGCCCACATGCCTTAACTGCTCTTTCATACCTTAACTAGCTGGCTTCTGTCTCTTTGTTTTAATTTTGTTCAAACGTTAAAGTTTTTCTGTGTGACAGTTAACCTAACACAAGCTACTCCACTATAGATGTGATATAAACTTAGAATTTTTAATGTAATCTCATTTGAAATTCTCTTTTATAAGGGAAGCTGAACATCTTTTCATATATTTAAGTAGCCTTTAACTGACTTTTCTGGCAACAGTGTTTTCATATAAATTGACTTTCTTCTATTTGATTGTTTATTCTTTACTCACTTTCAGAAACATTATATATTGGAGAATCAAGGTCTTTTCCTGAAACATGAATTGCTAGTTTGTTTGTGTTTTTTTTTGCCCAGTTTGTCATTTATTATTTTGTCCGTTGAATTGCACTTTCTCCATTTCCCTGTGACACCCCTGTGCAAAAGTTTGGGATGTGCTTGTTTCTGTGCTGAACCTTTTTTATTTTCTTTCACGGCTCCTGGTTTTGAATGGCAGTTAGAAATGTATTCTTCACTCCAAATTTATAATTAAAAAACTTTATATTCTATTTTTAAGTTTTATTTTACTTTTATTTATGTAATCTCTACACCCAATTTGGGGTTCAAACTCATGACCCCAAGATCAAGAGTTGCATGTTCTTCCAAAAGAGCCAGCCAGGTGCCCCTTACTCTTACATTCTAAAACTTTATGGTTTATTATCATTTTTTATTTTAATTTTGATCAAGTGCAACTTTTCTTCATTAGGGTATGGATCCAAACAAATATTATTTTTTAAATTTCTGGGTTTTTTTTCCCCAGACCATGTTTAAATACTAAAATTTCCAACTGGTTTGTATTAATATGTTTATGTTATATTAACTCCTCTGATTATTTGTGTCTGGGAACATTTCATTTTATTCCATTGGGATTTTTAATAAATGTATGTGGCAAAAGAACTTTTAATAAGTAAAGATTATTATTTTTTTTTAATCTGGTAGTGTTAGTCCCTATCATTGCACTAATTTTACACATTTTTTTATTTTTATAAATTTTAATATTATTTAAATTTTTAAAATTATAAACCCTAGAATGTAGTAGTCTTGTTGAAAATAACATAAAAAATGGCATCAGGATTGTATTAAATTTATACATTATAGGCAGCCATATTTACAATACTAAGTCTTCCACCATAAATATTGATTTGTCTTTGCATTTTACCCTTACTTTTGTGCAGGTTTTGTTGAAATCTTATAGAATATAATCACTATTATTTCTTTTTTTAAGTTTATTCATTTTGAGAGAGAGAGAGAGAAAGAAAGTATTCATGCATGTGGGGGAGGAGCAGAGACAGAGAGAATGAGAAAGAGAATCCGAAGTGGCTCCACATTGTCAATGCAGAGCCTGATGAACCGAACCATGAGATCATGACCTGAGCTGCAGCTGAGTGTCGGACGCTTAATCAACTGAGTCACCCAGATGCCCCTCAATAGTTATTAAGAAAAGAAAATCAAAGCTGGAGGTATCACAATTCTGGACTTCAAGTTATATTACAAAACTGTAGTAATCAAAATAATATGGTATTGACACAAAAATAGGCACCTAAATCAATAGAACAGAATAGAAAACCCAGAAAAAACCTCACAACTGTATGGTCAATTGATCTTCAACAAAGCAGGAGAGAATATCCAATGGGAAAGGACAAATAGTGTTCAGAAAACTGGACAGCAGCAGGCAAAAGAAAGAAACTGGACCACTTCATTACAACATACACAAAAATAATTTCAAAATGGATGAAAGACCTAAATGTGAGACCCAAAACCATAAAAATCCTAGAAGTAATCTCTTTTACATCAGCCGTAGAAACTTTTTTTCTAGATATGTTTCTGGAGGCAAGGAAAACAAAAGCAAGAATAAACTGCTGGGACTACATCAAAATAAAAAGCTCCTACACAGGGGCACCTGGGTGGCTCAGTTGGTTAAGTGTCCAACTTCAACTCAGGTCATGATCTCACAGTTCATGAGTTTGAGACCCATGTCAGGCTCTCTGCTGTTGTTGCAGAGCCCACTTCAGATCGTCTCCCTCTCTCTCTGACCCTCCTCAGCTCTCTCTCTCTCTCTCTCTCAAAAATAATAAAAATAAACATTAAAAAATATTTTTAACAGCAAAGGAAACAATAAAACTAAAAGAGAACTTTTGGAATGGGAGTTCTCTTTGCAAGTATCTCTTTGCAAGTATCGTTACTTGCAAATGTCAGATCTGACAAAGGATTAGTATCCAAAATACATAAAGAACTTATAAAATTCAACACCCAAAAAACAGTCCAATTTAAAAAGAATGGGCAGAAGACATGAAAAGACATTTGTCCACATACAGATTCCCAAAAGACACATGAAAAGATGTTCAACATCACTCATCACTAGCGAAATGCAAATCTAAAACTATAATGAGGTATACCACCTCACACCTATCAGAATGGCTTAAATAAATAAATAAATAAATAAATAAATGATAAAAAACACAAGAAACAACAGGCATTGTTTGTGAAGATGTAGAGAAAAAGAAACACTCATGCACTGTTGGTGGTAATGCAAACTGGTATAGCCACTGGTGGAAAACAGTAGGAGAAAAAATTTCTCAAAAAGTTAAATATAAAATTACCCTACAATCCCGCTATCATACTACTGGGTATTTACTCAAAGAATATAAAACCACTAAGTCAGAGATACATGCACCCCTATGTTTATAGAAGCATTATTTATAATAGCCAAGATGTAGAAGCAGCCTAAGTGTCATCAATTGATGAATGGATATAGAAAATACAATCGAATATTATTCAGCCATAAAAAATAAATCTTGTTATTTGCAAAAACATGGATACAGCTAGAGAATATAATGCTAAGTGAAATAAGTCAGAGAAAGACCAATACCCCATGATCTTACTCATATGAGCAATTTAAGAAATAAAACAAAGGAGAAAAAAAAGAGAGACAAATCAAGAAACATATTTAACTATAGAGAACAGACTCATGGCTACTAGAGGGGAGAGGGTGGAGGGGATGGGCCAAATAGGTGACGGGGATTAAGGAGGGCCTTTGTGATGAGCACCCGGTGTTCTATGGAAATGCTGACTCACTATATTATACCGTTGAAGCTAATATAACACAATGTTAACTAGCTGGAATTAAAATAGAAACTTTAAAAGTTGTCATTTCTAGCTTCTAATTCAGAAATCATACTTGGAAATTTTTCTACATTGCTATTTTCAAATTACTATTTCAAATTATTTCTATCTGCTTTCACATTATTTCATGAATCATTTACATGACCTCTTCCAAACTGTTTCAAAATTCAAACTTTGTTCCAATATTGGACTCTCCCTGCTAATGTTTTCAAATTTCCTTTTTCTTTCCTTCTTTTCTTTTTCTATTTCTTTCTTTCTTTCTTTCTTTTCTTTCCACCTCCCTCTTTCTCTTTCTTCCTCTTCTTTTACTTTATTTCTTCCTGTTTCTTTCTATTTCTCTTTCTTCCTCTTTCTTTCTTTCTTTCTCTTTCTTTCATCAACTTGAATAGAGATACATATTTCCTCTCCCTTCTTTTCCATATCACTTTCCTACCCACTTAATAAAACTTTAAACCCTTCTCCACACTCTAATTCTCTATCACTAAAAACACTATCAAGAAATAATCCCCTTATCTCATAAATGGCAAACATAATTTAATCCAAATAATCTCATTATTTCATCATACCTATCATTATGAAATAACCGTACTTTTATTCCTTGTAATCTCTACTGATTCACTATTAAAATCAGAGATAGAATGAGAAGACAAGCTATAGATTGGGAAAAATATTTGCAAAATACATATTTAATAAAGTACTGTTATTCAAAATATAAAAAGATCCTTTAAAATTCAACAATAAAAACATGAACAACCTGATTAATAAATAATCAAAAGATATGAACAGACACCTCACCAAAGAACATATACAGAAAACAAATATGTATATGAAAACATATTCAACATGACATGTTATTAGGGAATTTCAAGTTAAGTAACAATGAGATGCCACTACACACTTATTAGAATAGAGAATACCTTAAACACTGGAAAGAAAATGCAGGTGAGGACATGTAGCAACAAAAACCCTAATTCATTGCTAAAGAATACAAAACAGCATAGCAACTTTATAGGACAGTATTACACTAAGAGAAATAAGTAGTCACAGAAAGACAAACACCACGTGATTTCCTTCATCTATGGAGTTTAAGAAACAAAACAGATGAACATAGGGGAAGAAGAAAAAAGAGAGGGAGAGAGAGGGAGGCAAATCATAAGAGGCTATTAATTATAAAGAACAAACTGAGGGTTGATGGAGCAGATGTGGGCAGGGGATGGGCTAGATAGGCGATGGGTATTAAGGACAGCACTTGGCGTGATAAGCACTGGGTGTTACATGTAAGTGATGAATCACCAAATTCTACTGAAACCAGCATTACACTACATGTTAACTCCGTAGAACTTAAGAAAAACTTAAGACAAACAAAAAATCTAATACATTTACAATATGTTCCAACAAACGCAGTACTTAATATGAGTTGAAAACTATGTCCACACAAAGACCTACATGCACATGTTTATAGAAGAAGTTTTATTCATAACTACCAAAACTTGTAAGCAACCAAAACAAAATTTTCTTCAGTATGTGGATGAATAAATAAGCTGTAGTAATTCAGACAATAGAATATGATTCTGTGCTAAAAGAAATGAACTACCAAACCATAAAAATAAACAAGGAAATCTTAGCTGCATATTACTAAGTGAAAAAGCCAGTCTGAAAAGGTTATATATTGTATGATTTCCATTACAAGACATGGAGAAAATAAAAAGATCAGCAGTTTCCAGAGATTATGGTGGAGCAGGTCAAGTACAGATTTTTAGAGCAGTGAAACTATTCTGCATGACACTAAAATGGTGAACACATGCCATTATAAATATGTCCAAGCATACAGAATGTACAATTCTGAGAGTAAACTCTAATGTAAATTATGGTCTTGGAGTGTAAGAATGATGCATCAGTGTGGGTTCATCCATTATAACAAATGTACCACTGTGGTATGAGATGTTGATAGTGAGGGAGGCTGTGTATATATGTCACAGCAGGGGGTATATGGGATCTCATTGTACTTTCTGCTCAATTTTCCTATGAAACTAAAACAGCTTTAAAAAATGTAGTGTACTGGGGCGCCTGGGTGGCTTAGTCGGTTGAGCATCCAACTCCTGATATAAGCTCAGGTCATGATCCCAGGGTCGTGGAATAGAGACCTGCATCAGGCTATGTGCTAGGCATGGAGCCTGCTTAAGATTCTCTCTCTCTCTCTTTCTCTCTCTCTCTCTGCTCCCTCCCCTGCTCTCTTTCTCAAAATGGAAATAAATAAATAAATAAATAAATAAATAAATAGATATTATATATAAATAAATAAATAAATAATTGTATTTTAAAGGCCACATACGCACACATATAAACATACTGAAAGTGGGTAACAAGACCACATACAAAACCCATAGTTTTTCTGTATACTAACAATGAACAATTAGAAAAATTTAAAAAGTGGCATCATTTACAATATAGCCAAATACATGCAATGCTCTGAGTGAAATAGTTTCTGATAGAATACATAAATATGGTAAGATGGTAGGAACCAGATTTCTCACAGTTGAAGAACAGAGTTAGGAATATGGGTAGCTAAACCTACTCAAATGAACAAAGTGGTAGTAGATATATTGATATGTTCATGTGTATTTGTGAGCTGTGTGTAGACACATATATTTATATACATAAAACATATAAATATGCATAGATATGTTCCCAAACTCTGTCCCCTGAAATGATCTGATACTCTTAATGAGCAAGGCAGGGGGGAGGGGTGCAGAGATGTGAATTAGTTACAAACAAGTAGATTGATAAAATACGTTAATATGTCCATATAATGGAAGCCAAACTTAGAAAAGAAATTTTGTATATCTGGCTTTAGTTTGTTCTCTCAGCAGTTTTGTGAGGAGTCACTGCCACGCCAGTGTTTGACTGTATTGTCTTCCTATCACATAGATTCCGTGTGCCAATCCTCTGTACTTAGAACTTGTCAGATCCAAGGATGCATTATTAGGCCACAGAGCCCCAGGGGTGAGTAGTTCCTCTGTTCAAAGAAATGTTGTTAGTTGTCAAAATTCACATTTAACAGCTACCTTTTCTTTTGATCATAAAGTCCTAACGCATGATTTTATTTGATTCTTTTCCTCTTCTTTAATACTGAGGTATATAATTGATAAGGAGCCTAAGGACTTTTACATCTTGACTTTTAATAATCCTATACCAAAGACTGGACCAGTGATTGAAGCTCTGCTGTTGACAAAGTAACCATTCTTTTGTCGGGATCTCTTCATTTTGCTTATTATTAGAGTCTGCGTTTGCCTCCGTAGGAGATCACCTTGCTTGAACCCCTTTTTCAAACTACTTCAATATTCCTCAATACAAGCAACCTATTGAAAGGACTGTAGCATTTCTAATAAAAAAAAAAAAAACGGGTTCAAATGTCAATTCTAGAGTTTATGTGTTAAAGCAAGATGATAATAAAAGTGTTCAGCCTATTTAAGTCACTATATTTTTACTAGCTGTAAATGAACTTAACAAACACAATTAAAAGTGCATTGTGAAATTAAAAACTTTAAGTTGATATTATTTAGGATGTTAAGATATTATATTTCATAAATATATGCACCAGTTGAATGCATCATAACATGCTTTGCTAAATTCCAGAATCAGTTTTCCATCAGTTAACGTACCCAAGAATCTAAAGGTCAATCAGGCTTTTAATATGTAAAATATTTATTGTGTGAATATAGGAATATTCTGTGAATGATAATCCTTCTTATGCCAAGTTAGGGAAAGATTCATTATCTCCCTGATCTTTTTGCTCATTATTCTGGGGGAAAATGCACGGACATCTAATGAGCTGAGTTAATTTGTTCCTGAATGCAAATTTTAAAATAACTCTCTGGTTCAAATATTTTGTAAAGGCAAAGCTATTGAAATATTATCATACTATATACAAGGAATAAGTATCAGAGGCTAAAATACCTTGAGCATGTAAATGTGCAATGTTCTTGGCTATATCCTGTACAGCAGAAATGCTGTTTCTTATGCTCTCTCTGAGCTTTGTTTTACCATCTATCTTCCTTACACATAACTTATTAGATTCAATGAAATGTTAAATTTCAAAATGGCTGTGCAGTGACAAGTCCAAATTGGTACATAAATATGTAATAAAATATAAAATAAAGAAATGCTGGTAGAAGTTAGAACAGCCATCTTGAAGCATATGTTAAAAATGGCAGAGAAAAAAAAAAGTAGAAGATGCTCTATTCCAAGATGATGGAGAGCTACCATATGTAACTCAGTTTGTCCATGTAGATATTTTCATAATAGAAAAATAGTTTCTTATTTTGAAGTCATTGTCATTTACTTGGACAAAGCATAAAAGCAACTGTTTCATAAATGAGTCACTATATGCGGCACCTGGGTGATTCAGTTGGTTAAGATTCAAACTTCAGCTCAGGTCATGATCTCACCGTTTGTGAGTTCGAGCCCTGCATCGGGCTCTGTGCTGAGGGCTCAGAGCGTGAAGCCTGCTTTGGATTCTGTGTCTTCCTCTCTCTCTGCCCCTCCCCTGCTCATACTCTGTCTCTCTCAAAAATAAAAGTAAACATTAGAAAAAAATAAAATAAATAAATAAATAAATAAATAACTACTATAATGAAAATTGCAAAAGTTGTTAGCCAGACATTTTGATATAGAGTCAAACACATATACGTGCCGAAAAAAAATGCCCTGAAAAAATGTGAAATATTAACAAAACTGTTTTAGTATTATGTAAGAGTTGATCATTTATTATATATAATACTTTCACGTTGTGTCAGAAGCTTAGTGGTGCTAACTATTAGGAAAATAAAGTATTTAGAAAAGGAAAAAAAAACTGTACTTGATTGTTTTATCATTTGTTCACTTAAATATTTATTAAGTGCTTACTGTATGCTATGCTATGCTAGGCACTCTTCAAGATGGTGTGGATGCACAGATAAATAAGGCAAATTCTTAGGACATTTAAATGCTATTGGGGAAAAGAGTTAAATACAGGCAAACATATAATTTTAGATTATCAACTTACTTTAGAATGCGTTTTTAGGTGAGAGTTTTCTATGGTAATGACAGCTGACCTAGGAACTTCAGGAGGAGTAGAATTTCAAATGAAAATTAGTGGAGTCAGATTTAGAGTTCTATGGGTGAAAGGAAGATGTTCAATGTTTGACATCAGAAAGTAATCAAGTTAGAGATGACCGAAAAGAGTAAACATAAATTGAACCAGTTTTATAGCTAAAGAGATAACTGGAGAAGCATTTTTTTAATTAAACATCTTTATCTACATCTTACACCACAGATCATAATGAAGATAGATAAAAAAATGTTGTGTTTCCAATATTTTCAGACAATTGTGGAGACAAACAAACCAGTCTAAAATTCCTTCTTTGTTTTTGTTATTGGTGGAACTGAAGAAGTAAAGCCCACCTTGTTTATGAAAAATTTATTGTGGAATGCCATATGTATTTTACAGACTTTAGAATTTAAAATACCACCTCTTCTTTAATAAAATAAAGCATTCATTTGTTATTCTAGGCACTACCTTAATTATTAAGATCCGCTTAGGGTGTCAAGTGGGAAAAAACCTAATCTGAAAGTGATACTGACTTCGAAAATATATATATATTTGGTACTAAAAAGAGGTTGCGAACCTGTCTCTTCCTGTTCTTCCAAATTAATTACAACTTTAAACCCAGGAAGTACTGCAAGATTCAACGAAGGAAAACTCTAGATGATGGTAAGAAGAAAGTGAACTGGATTCGGACATTAGAATCAGAACAGCAGCAACAACAAAACCACCCAGACATCTGTGTCTTCCCATCTGAGACAAGAAGGCAACCAAGACCTTTTGTTTGGCAACCACCACCCTAGCAGCAGAAGGTGATTCAAGAAGGTAAATTCTAACTCTGAATCCTACAAGAATCCTGCCAAAAGCCCCAGCTTAAGCGTATACAATCAGAAAGGCAGATCTTTCTTGCTACCCCAAGAAGCCAGAAGAAGCTCTTTTCCCACAAGGCTACAGACACGTCTCCACCCAGAGACACCAGACTGGTGAAGAAGGAGGAATATGTGCCACAACAAACGGCCATGCTCTGAATGTTTGTCTCCCATAGGAAGGATTAAATCTCAAAACAAATAAACAAATAATAAAACAAACAAACGCCAATCACCAGATGCTATTTGTTTTTCTCTCTCTGACTTATTTTACTTCACATAATACCCTCTAAGTCTATCCATGGATGAAACATAAGAACCACTGTTTTATAAATGACCCACTATAATGAAGTTTGCAAAAGCTATTGGCTACACATTTTTATATAGACCCAAATATATATACATGTGCTTAAAGAAAATGATCTGAAAAAAAGTATGTGTATGGAATATTACTCAACCATAAATAAGAATGAATTCTTGCCATTTGCAACAGATAAGTAGTTTGAGCTTGGGGTGGGATAGGGCAGAATTATCAGGAAGGGCCATGGAGAGAAATGTTAAAGTGCAGGAGAAATTCTGCCCACTTCTTTTCTGCTGAACATTAATTCTGCCATCACTGGCCTTTCCAGGATCTCATGGCATGGAATTCCAAAGTCAACATCGTTTGTTGCAATTTTAATTTATTTCTTCCTGGTTATTTTTCAGTGGTTCCCCTGGAGATTAGAGCATGCTGTGGAGGCCAACACCAACAAATAGGAAATAATGCACAACAAAAAAACAAAACAAAACAAAAAAGAAAAGAAAGAGAGAAAGGAGGTAAAAAAAATGGAACAAAGAAAAAAATCATCAAATGTTAAATTGTGATATAATGGGAAATATATATTAAGGTCTTGTTCTCTAGTTCTTGGCCACAGTTCCCAATTCCCTAATATTTGCAATTTCTCTATAAAGGTGGTGGGTACATCATTTGCTCTAACAGTTGATTTCTGATCCCAGTTCTTGACACAGAGCTGCTAAATCCCTTGGAATTTCCTGGGTAATAGGAACATTTTTTGTTCTAAAGAGGCAAGTCTTGGTGGTCTCCTGCATAGCTTAAGAATGGGAGCTGGTCACCAGAATGATAAAGTCATGATTAGAAGCTTAGAACTTTTAGGTCTAGCTCCCATTCTCCAGTTGAGAGAGGGGCGCTAGAGATTGAGTTAATAATCGATCATGCCTGCATGATGATGTCTCTATTAAAATCCCAATGTACAGGGTTCAGAGAACTTCTGGGTTTCAGAGTTCAAAGAGCTCTGCATCAGTGTAGAGCATCCAGAGAGGCACGGATGTTCCCGCCCCATCCTTAATACCTTGTCCTATGCACATTTTCCATCTGGCTGTTCCTGAGTTGTATCTTTTTATAATAAACTGACAATCTAGTAAGTAAACCATCTTCCTGAGTTCTGTGAGCTATTCTAACAAATTATTAAGCCTAAGAAGAGGGTTATGGGAACCTCTGATTTATGGCCAGTCTGCCAGAAGTATAAGTAACCACCTGTGATTATATTGGAATAGGAGGGAGAGGAGACAGTCTTAAAGGACTAAGCTTTTAACTTGTGGGATCTGATGTTCACTCCAGATAGACAGTTTCAGACCTGCATTAAATTGTAGGACATCTACTTGGTACGTACAGAGAATTGAAGAACTGACTGGTGTGAGGAAATCATCCACACGTTCTGTGCTCAGAACAGCCAGAAACATGGAGAACAGAATAAACACAAGTTTTCCTTTCACCAGGCCAGGAGAGTCTTTTTTTTCTCCAGGAACATGAGCTCCTTCTCCCTCAGTGAGAAACTCCAGTGGTTGTGGGCAAAAAATACACCTACTACCTTGTCAGGTGGCACCAAAAAGAATTAAGTAGGAGCTCCAATGGCATCAGATAATCAAAGTAAAACAAAATAACACTACAAGTGTTCTCAAAATTAAACTTGAAAACCAAAAAAGTCCAAAAAAGTTCGGCCAGTACTATTTTTAACATAACCAGTGTGACTTCCTGTTAAAATATTTAAACAGGACATTGAGTTGCCCAACATGTCAGATGAAATGCCCTAATAGAACTGTTAAATTTCCAAAAGCTGTATTATCTGACTTATAGAAGGAAAAAATAGAGTGGAACTGAAAGAGTATCCAAAGAAATAATGGATAAAATCTCCCCAATTTGGCAGAAGACCCAAACCTACAGATTCATATTGCTGAGCAAAACCTAAAAATGATAAACCCAAGGATATCCACACCGAGGCACAGAGTAATTACACTTCTGAAAATTAAAGAAACAGTAGAAAGCTTTAAACTGGAGAGACAGAAAGCATTCTTTATGAAGAAACACATTTGAATAGCGGGTGATTTCTCATTTGAAATCATGAATGCCAGATAGAATCAGCATAAATTTCAAGTTCTGGAAGAAAAGAAATGTCAGCTGTGACATATATAACTAGTGAAAATATCTTTCAGGAATTAGGAGAAATAAAGACATTCTCGGACAAAAGAAAAGGACTTGTGACTAGTAGATTTATCACTAAAGAGAAGCTAAAGGAAGATCTTCAAATAAATAATAAAAGTAGTAAGAAGAATGAATAATAAAAGAGCCAGCATATGGGTATTTAAAATATACTATATTTCTCCTCACTATTTCTATAAATCATATTTATAAATAGATACTAGTCCTATAGTCCTTAAAAATGAATTTCAAGTTAAGAAGCTGCCCAAAAAAGATATTTCCAAGTACAGGTTATTTTGCTGGAGAATTCTATTAAACTTTTGAGGAGATTTAACATTAGTTTTACATAACTCTTCCAGAAAGCAAACAAAAGCAGTAATATAAAAAGCAAGCAAGCAAATAAATAAAAGAAAGGAAACTAGACACTGATATCTCTTGTAAACGTAGATGTAAAAATCCGAAAATAATCTTAACAAAAGGAATATAACACTGTATAAGAAAAAACTGTACATCATGGATTTTAAGAATGCAATATGGGTTCAACATTAGCAAATCAATTCATTTAATCTACCATATTAACTGGTTAAGGAAGAAAAACTATATAATTATATCAACTGATACAGAAAAAGTGTTTGGGTTAATAGGTCAAAGGTTGAGGCATTCTGTCAGTTACTTCCCAGAGTATCAGTGAGTGTTCACTAAAAGTTTCCATCAGCTAAATTAGTACATCTCAAAAATTATGCGCGATACCCTTTAAAAGGTACATAAAATTTTGTGTAGTACTAATTTTGACATAAATCATTTCTGTTTATACGAACAGAAGCATTCACTTTTTATAGTCATATATAATTTTATGAGTCAAAAACATTTACAACTTAAAAAAGATTGTAAAAACATTAAATAAATATTTACAACATGATTAATCATAACAGATTTGTTTTGCATACTGAAATGGAATCACTGGTCATAATACATATATAGATTGAGCAGCAGTCTTTTGAGTTAATCAGTATTACTATCCTGCATATTCTGTGATAATTTAATAATTTCAATACTGATAAGTTTGAACTAATGTAGAAATTTTTATTATACAGAAAACCATGACATAATTTTGCCTTCACAACTGTTACAAATCTGATTTATCATTAGCTCAAGGCAAAGTAATGCATTATTATCCATATGATGTTATCTCTTGGTGCTAAAAAATCTTATTATTTGAAAATAAACTTTTATTTTTTAGTTGCAATTGAAATTTAAAAACATTTTGTTTATAAAAAATGAACAAGTGAAAGAAAAATTTTAGTTACTATATTGGTCATTGTAGTACCTGGCACATTAATGTTAGCCAAACATTAACAAATGAAGGTGACTTCTGGTTTCAATTCCAACATGTTAAAAAGTGGAAGTGATCACTCCCATCCTAACAATAAGAAAAATCTGAACAAATTGATAATTATATTGCTTGGTTGGGCCCTTCAAAGAGCTAAGTTTGCATGCCGAGCAGTCACCCCCAAATCTAGAAAGCCAGGTGAATCCAGAGCACCAAAGCCCAAATCGGCATGCACGGAGCAAAAGCTGCTAGAGTCATACACCAGTAAAAACATTCCGATGGTAATTCTGATGAGTGTAGGAGCTAAGGGTGAACTACAGAGAGGAGTAGAAACAAACGGGAGCTACAGTTTTAGGTGGGTCCTCACAAATTCATTGGTTTTACCTCAGGACCCCACCGGATTCCCACAATGAAGAGCCAGGAAAGATACTCTAGTGGCTCTCTGGTGAATGGAAGGGAAAGTGATGTTTTAGATGGCCTTAAATTAAACAAACAAATAAACAAATAAAAATGTATGTTGTAAACTCTCTTCCCTCTCTCTCTCTATATATATATACACACATATGTGTATGTATGTGTATATATATATATGTGTGTGTGTGTGTGTGTGTGTGTGTGGTGTGTGTGTATATATATATATATATATATATATATATATATATATATGCAACAAACAGGAAACTGTTGTGAACATGGCAAATATTAATTCAACTATATCAAAAATTACTTTAGCTTTGGGTAGTATTGACATTTTGACAATATTTATTCTTCCAATCCATGAGCACGGAATGTTTTTCCATTTCTTTATATCTTCTTCAATTTCCTTCATAAGCTTTCTATAGTTTTCAGCATACAGATCTTTTACATCTTTGGTTAGATTTATTCCTAGGTATTTTATGCTTCTTGGTGCAATTGTGAATGGGATCAGTTTCTTTATTTGTCTTTCTCTTGCTTCATTATTAGTGTATAAGAATGCAACTGATTTCTGTACATTGATTTTGTATCCTGCAACTTTGCTAAATTCATGTATCAGTTTTAGCAGACTTTTGGTGGAGTCTATCAGATTTTCCATGTGTAATATCATGTCATCTGCAAAAAGTGAAAGCTTAACTTCATCTTTGCCAATTTTGATGCCTTTGATTTGCACTGTTGGTGGGAATGCAAATTGGTGCAGCCACTCTGGAAAAGTGTGGAGGTTCCTCAAAAAGTTAAAAATAGACCTACCCTATGACCCAGCAATAGCACTGCTAGGAATTTACCCAAGGGATACAGGAGTACTGATGCATAGGGGCACTTGTACCTCAATTTTTATAGCAGCACTCTCAACAATAGCCAAATGATGAAAAGAGCCTGAATGTCCATCAACTGATGAATGGATAAAGAAATTGTGGTTTATGTACACAATGGAGTACTACGTGGCAATGAGAAAGAATGAAACATGGCCCTTTGTAGCAACGTGGATGGAACTGGAGAGTGTGATGCTAAGTGAAATAAGCCATACAGAGAAAGACAGATACCATATGGTTTCACTCTTATGTGGATCCTGAGAAACTTAACAGAAACCCATGGGGGAGGGAAGGAAAAAAAAAAAGGTGGTTAGAGTGGGAGAGAGCCAAAGCATAAGAGACTCTTAAAAACTGAGAACAAACTGAGGGTTGATGGGGGGTGGGAGGGAGGGTAGGGTGGGTGATGGGTATTGAGGAGGGCACCTTTTGGGATGAGCACTGGGTGTTGTATGGAAACCAATTTGACAATAAACTTCATATATTGAAAAAAATTTACTTTACATATGAATGCTTCTAATACACAAATTAAAACACTGAGATTGTTAGAGTAGATTGTTAAAAAGGACAATTCCCAAATACATGTTACCTAAAAGAGATCCAATTTAAATATGAAGACACAAATAGGATAAAATTAAAGTTATGGGGAAAGGCACAACATGATAACATTAATTCAAGAAACTTAGTGTGGCTAAATTAATTTCAGACAAAGCAGAGTTCACAATAGGTAAAATTATCAGGGATAAAGAAAAGCAGTACTTAATGTTAAAAGGTTCTATTCTTCAAAAAGACTTAATTAATCCTTAGCAAATTAAATTATTTGATATTGAACTAGACTTACATTCCTGAAATTAACACCATTTGGTCATGATATATTACTCTTACATGCTGGTGGATTTGATTTGCTAATAATTGCATCTTCTCATGATAAAACATAGTATCCTTTGTAATAAGCATTGTATCTGATATTCTTTTAAAATTCTGCTTAGACATACAAGAAAATAGGCTTTCACTATGAAAAAAGAATGTGATGGAAAAAAATAGTTGGCCAAAATTCTTTACAAGGATAAAGATGTAGGATAGCATATTTACTTTTTTCTTCTCAGAAATTTTTATCGATACAATTTAAGTTATTTGTTTTGTTTTTAATATGAATATTATCATCTCTATTCTGGTAGAATTGGTCACAGAAGCACCATTCCCAATTTATGGATCAATAAGATGTAAGAATTATAGCACAGCCTAATGTATAGCGATTTTGAGTCACTATGTTGTATACCTAAAACTAATGTAACACTGGGTGTCACCTATAAACAAACTGAAAAAAAAATATGGGGCTAATTAAATTATCTTTGTCTCTTGATGTGATATTAGAAAAAATGTAAAGTTTGTAAGGATTCCAATAAAAGCCGTAGAAGTGATATCATTAATTATTTTTGATAAATCTTTATTAATTTTTAAAGGTAAATCTTTTAAACAACATTAGTAGTAATATGCTACTTACTTTTTTTTTGTAATTTGTTATAATAAGGTAAGTCAGAATAAGACCCATATGAAGCTGTCAATCCAAGAAGATCATGAAAAGTAATTGTGAAATTTTGAAAGTTCTAAGGATACATTTTCCACATACTTTAAATCTACTGACTTATGCAGATGGTGTATGTTCAAATAATGTTGAATTATTTTAAGAATACAAGATATAGGAAAGAGGAATTCTTGGCTAACTTAAATAGATTGGAGATCACATGACATCACAAAGTGTTTTGCTAATTTTCTGATATTTGAAGATCTCTTAACAGATGTGTCATTCTATGGGGTGCCTGGGTGGCTCAGTTCAGTAGGCATCCACCTTAGTTTCAGCTCAGATCATGAGTCTGCGTAATTGAGTTTCAGCCCAGCATCAGGCTCTATGCTGGCAATGCGGAGCCTGCTTGGGATCCTCTCTCTCCCTCTCTCTGCCCCTCCCCTGCTTGTGTGTTCTCTTTCTTTTTCTCAAAATAAGTACATAAACTTAAAAAAAAAAATTCCATTTGGCTTGAAAACTTAAATTCCTCTAAGTAAGTTTTCTTCTCTTCTTTCCTTGCCTCTGTATTTTTTCCTTTTATCTATTCTTACCTATTTACTGTGCCTGAAGATGTATTAAGGCTAATGTTATTTTTTGTGAATTTATGATGTCCATTTCTGACAGGAAATGGGAGAACAAAAATGGAACTTCAGGCAGAAAGAGACAGTGTCCCACAGAAGGAGAGAAGGTTCTAAAAACGACGACTGATTATGTTGAAACAAAACATAGACTGCTGTATAGTTTACTCAGAGCTGACTCTGCATATAAACTATCTACTCTAAAATGCTTGCCACATCACTTCACTCTGGGTTTTAGAGAAAGAAGGGTATGTGTAGTTGTAAGATAATATGATGATACAATCAAGTATAGTGCTTAGATTAGAAATCTCAGTAAATTTACCAACCATTACATATGCTTGGTCATAGAGATTCAGAACTGCTAATAAAAGATTCCTGTAAACCTAATTGGAAACTGCTAGTAAAATTAACACTAATTTTTTGAGTTCATTAGTTTTCTATTAAATCCTACAGTATTTTTAAACCCTTCAAAATGGAAAGCATGGTAAATGGTATTTAAATGATTATGCATAGGGGCACCTGTACCCCAATGTTTATAGCGGCACTCTCAACAATAGCCAAATTATGGAAAGAGCCTAAATGTCCATCAACTGATGAATGGATAAAGAAATTGTGGTTTATATACACAATGGAATACTACGTGGCAATGAGAAAAAATGAAATATGGCCTTTTGTAGCAACATGGATGGAACTGGAGAGTGTGATGCTAAGTGAAATAAGCCATACAGAGAAAGACAGATACCATATGGTTTCACTCTTATGTGGATCCTGAGAAACATAACAGAAACCCATGGGGGAGGGGAAGGAAAAAAAAAAAAAAAAAAAAAAAAAAAAGAGGTTAGAGTGGGAGAGAGCCAAAGCATTAGAGACTGTTAAAAACTGAGAACAAACTGAGGGTTGATGGGGGGTGGGAGGGAGGGCAGGGTGGGTGATGGGTATTGAGGAGGGCACCTTTTGGGATGAGCACTGGGTGTTGTATGGAAACCAATTTGACAGTAAATTTCATATATTAAAAAATAAAATAAAAAACAAAACAAAACAAAACAAAACAAAACAAAACAAAAAAAATAAATGATTATGCAGACTATAGAGAAAGAAGAATCTCCAATTATTTTTATTATTCTATTAGGAGGAATAGAAACATATCAACTGTTAAATAGCAGTTATATATATTTCATTTCATTTTAATTTTTAAAATTTAGCACTCCATATTTAGCTGAGAGACATAAATGTTTGTAATACATCATTACTGACTAATTCAAAAATAACCATAATTAATATCTCTACAGAATTACTTTAATCAACATATTGGTTCCTATAGATATACATATATACCTACTTAAAGAATTTTAAGATTCAATGGACATTTGAGTTTCCATGTATTTTTTGTAAACACAAAATAGGTAGTAAGATAAACTTGCAGTGGAACACAGTACCTAGTAGTATTTTAAAGTATTTGTTTTCTTATGTTAAATTTTATTTTGACAGTATTGTAATTTTATAATGGGTTTGAATTAAATCATATAAGAAACAAAGTTAGCTGACAGGTGCTCTGTACAATGAAGGGAGACTGGAGTCTTCTGTAAAGGAAAAGACATAGGGTCTTTACACTTTTTTCTTAGTACTCTGAGTGTAGCTGAAGGTCAGAGTGTCTGGATTTAAGTCTCTTGGTGTTTGTGTATTCTGTAGGGAAAATGTATGGTTCTTACATTCTTGGGATGGCCTATCATTGTGGTATTGTGTCCTATAGGCTCATATATTTATTGCAACTTATAAAGTTGGAATATACACAAGAAAGTCTCCTACGTGTGGTTTCAGTATTTACAGTGTCAAATAATCTTGCTTCCTAATACTCATACTTCTATTTATATAGGTTTTTTCATGTTGTAAACACATTAAAATATAATAAAGGGAGATTTTAAGAAAACAAAAGAATATTTCATTGCTTTTTTTTTGCCCATTATTCTATTGTGGTATTAGAATCAATTAAAAAAAAGATAAGATAAATAGACTTGAGAGTTGAATCAATAGTTTTCATTCACTTTTTTTAAGAAATTCAAGAATTAAACTCCTCCCCAAAAGTAGAAAAGATCATGTGTTAGTTTTCGTTTTCCAAAATGCAGCTTTCCATTTTAAAAACATTTTCAAATTTTCTTCATCAATGAACATGAATTCTCTCAGAAACATACTGAAAACAGAAGATGTTTTTACCACTTAAGGATATAAGTGGATAATATATGAAACGTGAAACGTGATTAACATCTTCTTCCAAAAAATGCATTTCTCATTAAAAATTTTTAAAAAATGCATTTGTCATTGAATAAATGCATACTTTTAAAATTTAAGAATGAATCAAAGACATCTTCTAGCAAGTTGAAATAACAGGAACTGGGTTTAGTTCTTCTTAAAACAAATTAAAAGCTCTAAAAATATATATAGAAAAGAATAATTTTCAGGCTTGACATCAGGAAACAAAGACTGATCCCTCATTGAGGGGCCACAATGTGAGCCCTTAAAATCGCCCCAATTTACTCACTTGAGTTTCCAGGCTGCAACATAAGGAAGGGAAACCTGGATGGATACCTGTGATCTTCCTAAATTAAGAAGATGGAGCAGGGTGTCTGAGGAAGCCAGGGGAGATGGAGCTTGCATCGCACAGGAGAGGAGAGAGATGAGCAGGGGAGCCTGCCCTGATGCTCTGTACTAGGTCCCCTTCGTGTCTCCAGTTGAGTGCTGACCAGTGCAGGCAAGAGAGAAAATAAGCCATAGCTAGGAAAAGAACCACACAAACAGAGCACAGAAGACAATCTCCACAGGAAAGGAATAGATCATATTCCCACGATCCGAAGTGGAAAACCTCATGATTTACTGGGCATCTATTTGAGTAATCAAAAGGTGACTTGCTCAGTAGTGGAGTCAAATTAGCTCCTACCTAAAGGCTGCTATAGTGCCACGCATGGAGTTTAAAGCAAGCCTTGAAAGGATTAATCTGTTTCCAATTAGCTGAACTGCTGCATAAAAAAGCTTAATAATATTTATAGACCTGTAAGGATATCCAGCACTAAACAAAGTAAACGTCACAATCTCTCTCATCCAATAATATTACCTGACATGAAAAGCAGGAACACCATGAAGAGAAAAATCAATCAATTGAAACTGATTCAAAATGGAAGACATAGTAGGGTTACTGGAAGGGGCTTCAACATAGCTGCCAAATCTGTATTCCATATATTAAAGAAGAGAGAGAAAAGACTGAACATAAAAAGTGGAGACATTGAAAATACAAATTTCTAGAGGCAAAAAGTATATGAAATGAAAATTTACAGGATAGGAGTAAGATTAGTTTAGACATTCCAGAGGATAGCATCAGCAAGCTTGAATATGTATCTATAAAAAGTATTCAAAATAACAGAAGGGAAAAAAAAAAAAAAAACTGACCAGATCAACATTGCAAGAAAGGTTAAAGAGATTCCTTCATGTAGAGGAATAATGATACCAAATGTACCCTAGAGCTAACCAAAGAAATAAAGAGCACACAAATGTAAATATGTGGACGATTCTCAATATTGTTCCTATCTTAAAAATCTCATTTAACTGTAAGTGTTTATAGAAAAAAATCACTATGCATTGTGGGTATAACATATGTGACAGTAACATGAATGAAATTAACAGCCCAAACACTAAAGGGTGTATATGGAAGTACACTGCTGTAAAGTTCTTATATATACATGAAATGGTACAATAAGTTAGTAACAAGTTATATACTATGACATACAATGTAACACTAAATTAAAACAGAGGGTAGAATCTGATGAGCCAGTAAGAATATTAAGTCATAAAAGTACTTAATTCCAAAGAAGGCATAAAAAGGGGAATAGGAAAACAACATATAAACATTGCCAATTTGGATTTTAAAAGCTACAAATAATTGATAGTTTGCACAAAACAAATAATTTTAAGCTGTCTATATGTAACCACATTAAACATAAACACTTAAAGTAGATTAAAAGAAAATGGTAGAAAAAATATATACAGAGCTAGCCATAATTAAAAGAAAGCTGTAGTGGCTAGTTTAATATAAGACAAAGATCAGAGAGAAGAATATCACCAGGGATAATAAAGGTCATTCCATAATAATAAAGCTGTCACTTTAAGAGAACATGACAATCCTAAACATGTATATACCTAATTCTAAAGCTTCAAATTTAGTGAAGAAAAAAAAAACTAATAGAATTGTAAGGACAAATAGACAAATCTAAAATTATAGTTGACAAATTGAACCTCTCTAAATAATTGATAGGTCAAGTAGACAGAAATTCAATGAGGGTATAAAAGACTGAACAACACTATGAACCGACTTGACTTAACTGACATTTAGAGAATACTACATGCTATGACGGAAGATTTCACATTCTTTTCAGTTAAATATGAGACATATACTAAGCTATGCCAAATTCTATGCCATAAAATAAATATCAGTAAATTTATAATGAATCATGTCATACACAGTAGTTCTCTAAATGTAATTCTATTAAATTAGGTTTTAATGACAGAAAAATGTCTGAAATGTCCCCAAATGTTATGAAAATAAATAGCTTTCTAAGTAACTAAAAGATCAAATGAAAAAAAAAATAAAAATGTGAACTGAATGAAAAGAAAATGCAAAATATCAAAATTTATGAAAAACATGTTCCTTATGGTACTTCAAACCCATATTAGAAAAGATGAAAAGTCTTAAACCGCAGGCTTCAGCCTTCATAATAAGTGACTAGGAAAGAAAACCACATTAAAATGAAAGGAAGCAGAAAAAAGGAAAAAGGACTGATAAGAACAGAAATCTATTATAGTGAAATGTGGCCTACAGAGGAAAATAAAGTCCAATCCTTTGCACAGATCAATAAAATTGATAAACTTCTAGCCAGGTAGATGAGGAAAGAAGAAAGGGCAAGTATGAATATTATTAATTGGAAGAATGACATTAGAAACTTTCATGGATATTAAGTGGACATTAAGGGATTATTATGAAAATATTTATATTATGTTGGTAAATCTGACATCTTACATGAAATGACCCAAGTCCTTGACAGACAGAAATGACCCAAAGCCATTCAAGAAAATATAGGTAATCTGAGTAGCCTTGTAACTATTAAATAAATTGAACATGAAGTCTAATACCTTCCCTCAGTGAAAACTCCAGACTCAGATGCCTTCTCAGGTAAATTTTACCAAGCATTTAAGGAAGCAATAAAATTCTTCTGAACTCATTACTTTTATCCATCGTTACGCTTAAATCAAACTTACAAAATGGTAATAGAAAAAAAGAAAACTCAGTTCATATACCTCATGAACAGTATAATTCTTTTAAGATATAGTAGCAAATTTAATTAAAAAATAAAGAATTGTCACTATTTACAGTTGAAATATTACCAAATGATATATACCAAACTCTAAAGAGTCCACTAAAACTCTGTTAGACCTAAGGAAGGAATAAACATGGTTGGTAACATATACTGTGTTAATAGAAAACTCGTGTTGTTGACATATAAATTCTATCCAAATTACCTAGAGAATCAAATAAGTTTCAAATTCCAGCTTTTTTTTTTGTGACAAGCTAATTCCATACTTTATATGAACATGTAAAGGACTTGGAATAGCAAAGAGAATAAGTGGGAGAGAAGACAAAATTTGCATTTGTAAATACTTGATATCAAGACTTTTTAGAGATCTTCAGTAATTAAAACAACATGGTATGAATGAACCTAAGTTAAATTGACCTATCAATAATATAGAATAAAAAGTTTCCAGATATAAAGTTATATATTGATTTTCAACATTAGCACCAGGGCAATTCAAACAGCAGTAGAAAACATCTTCTTCAAATAAGAAATCTGATAATAATATGCAAAAAATTAATCTCAATCTTTACCTTACATTATTATTTATCATAAAATGAAAAGAGCTAAAATATTTTAAGAAAACAAGATAATCACAGTGAACTGAGCTTCAACAAATTTTTCTAAAATAAGACACAAAAAGTACAAAAATAAAATAAGTTTGACTTTATAAATATTAAAAATGTTGTTTTCCAAAAGTTACTGCCAAGAACATTAAGCACAAGCCAGAGACTGTGACAGAATATTTGCAAATGTCCAAATTATGTTGAAACAAAGGGCTTTGGGGCACCTGGGTGGTTCTGTCTGTTAAATGTCCAACTTTTGGTTTCAGCTCAGGTCAAGATCTCATGGTTCATGAGATAGAGGCCTGAGATGCATTGAGAGCATAGAAAATGCTTGGAGAATCTCTCTCTTTCTCTCTGCTCCTCCCCAGGTCAAGCTTCTCTCTCTCTCTATCTCTCGCTCTCTCTCAAAAAAGAACAAAAAAACAAAAAAACAAAAAAACAAGAAACCGTTAACCATTTGAAGCACTGTCAACAATGTGGAACATATGGAATCTATATACGATGCTGTGCCATTGTATAACAGCATATAGTTTATTTTTTTTTAACCTTACTTATGTATTTAGAGAAAGAGAGAGAGAACTAGCCAGAGAGAGGCAGAGAGAGAGAGGGAGAGAAAATCCCAAGCAGGCTCCACGCTGTCAGTGCAGAGCCCAACACTGGGCTCAAACTCAGGAACCATGAGATCATGACCTGAGCTAAAATCAAGAGTTGGACACTTAACCCATTGAGCCACTCAGGCATCCTTGACATATAGGTTTTGTTTTTTTTCTGTCTATTTATGTTAACATTTTAAACATATACCTACAATTTGATCCAGCATTTACTCCTGGTTGTTTACCAAAGAAAAATGCAAGCATATATCTGTTCAAAGACTTGTACATGAATTTTCTTAATGAGTTTATTTGTAGAAGCCACCAAATGAAAAAATGATCAGCAAGCTAGTGGATAATCAAATTGCTAGCAAGCAATACAGAGAAACTACTGATCAACACTATGTATGGATGAATATCACTTATGCTGAGTGAAAGAAAATGAATACATATGTTTGATTTCATTTATATAAAATTCTTGCAAATGCAAAAGAATGTAAAATGATAAAAATCAGTACAACCGTTGCCTGGGGAGAGGGGTAACAAGCTGAATGAAGGAATGGCACACGGACATGAATTCCATGGTGGATATAGATAGGATCATTACTTTGCTGAAATGGTTCCATGGATGTGTACATATGCTAATATTTATCAATTTTTACCCTTTAAATATGTGAAATACCTTACTATGTACATTATGCTCCAATAAAGCTGTAAGTTGAAAGGACTGAAAAAATAGAAAATATAAGAAAGTGGTTTTGAAGACAGATATTATGATTCAAAAAATAATATACTATTTTATACAATTAGAATATCACTAAATTAGACAAATAAAATTTTTCATACAATTACCTTTAAATTATTTGCATAAAAGTATATTTGTTATTTTCTTAACCATAATAAAATAACAACTGCATTGAAAATAACAGTTATGGGAGTGCCTGGCTGGCTCAGTCAGTAGAACATGTGACTTGGTCCTGTGTTCAAGGCCCACGTTGGGCAGAGTTTACTAGATTAAAAATAAAATAAAGAAATAAAAAACAGTTATGTTAATGAGGAAATGTGAAAGCCAAAGAATTTTTTAAATTTATTTGAAGCTTTTCTATTAATACCCCAAAAAACAAAAAACAAAAACCAAAAAGACACCTTTTTTGCAAGTGATTTAATTTTTGGACAGTACTATGGAGTTCTAACCCCAAGTCTACTCTAAGTGGTTAAAAGCTGTTATTGTTAAATGTCTGATGTTTGGGAAAGAGTCAAATGCATTTGGTGGAAAGTGAAATGCACATCTAATCTAGTTTAATTCTTTTTAATGTTTGTTTATTTTGAAAGAGAGCATGAACAAGGAAGGGGCAGAGAGAGAGAGAGAGAGAGAGAGAGAGAGAGAGAGAGAATCCCAAGCAGACTCCATGCTGCCAGAACACAGCCTGACTCCAGGCTTGATCTTACAAACCTGTGAGATCATGACCTGAGCAGAAATCAAGAGTTCTGACGCTTAACTGACTGAGCCATCCAGGTTCTCCTAATCTACTTTAACTTGTCACTTTTTTTTTTCAGAATCTGCAGTCAGAATAATGATCTAAGAGCCATTTCAGTCTGGTAGCTTATCAATGTATTGATGTAGTGATTAAATGGTCCAAATAGTATAGTAGATAATCTAAGGTGGCTTTTTTTTAATACTATAAAATTTGATGAAATTAAAGTGTGTTCTTAATTTTCTGATTATAAAATTCTGGTTATTTTTTTTTCATTTGAAGTCATAGATTATTATTTTTCATTGTTGGGTAATGTATCACTGAATAGACTACTGGCAAGTGTATTAAGAATCTTGAATTAGGTGGAAGGATTAATGGGATTAGGTAAATTGATACACTTCTAGCAGTATTAAATGGGGATTAATTTAAGGTCACTTAATAAGGCTAAAACAGTAACTTCTGAGTTGTTTTCACATACTCTGAAGACTTTACAATAAGGATGCTTCTGAAATATGATTTATGACCTTATTATACCAACATGGGTACAGTGCTCAAGATTTCCACATAGAAAATTACATTCAATGTTGAAATATATTTCTCCATATGTTTTATGTGAACAAGTAGTTGTGGTATTTACCAGAAAGCAGAAAGCAACAAAAATAAGTTTAACTTACACTACACTTAATGGCTCTCCCAGGATTGGAATGCTTAAGCAATAATATCCTGCCTTTGCCAAGAGACTCTTTCCTTTCCTCATGTGTGTCATAAAAAAATGGACTTTTTAACACATGTAATCCTTCTTAATGTGTTCAGTGAAAAAAAGCACACTGGGGAAAATGTGTAAGAATATAAGAACCACCTTTTCTTTAATCAAGAACATATTGCTTGAGAGGATATAAAGATCACGAAATATGAAAATAAATGAAATCTTAGCATAATAATTAGTAGATTAGTGAAATTTTTAATCATTATGCTTTTAATGTTTATAGAGAATTTTATGTGTTGTAAAATTACTTCAATTTTTAAATAAAATTTAAATAAATACATCTTAGATAAAATAGCTATTTTGAAGTATCGCTAAGTTGTATGGCTCATGTGAATCTTAGTAAATAAATCTTTACTTAATAAATTTTAAATGCACACAACATTTACAGGTAGTAGATAAAAGAGTGTGGAAAGGCAAGCAACAGATTGAGAAGAAGATATTTGTAAAACATAAATTTGGCAAGAACGCATATATACTATTTACATAAATAGTGTCTTCAACTGTGTAAGAAAAAAGACAAGTAATTCAATAAAATAATGAGCAAAAGACTTGAATAGCCACTGAACAAAAGAAGATATCCAATTGTCCATAAATACAGGAAAAGTGTTCAACCTCATCAGTCATTAGGAAAATGCAAAAAAAAATCTTAATTAAATTATATTACACACCCACCAGAACATGAAAAGAAATCAAGCTGAACAAAATCAAATTTTGGTGATGAGGTAGAATTTGAACTTTCAAATATTTCTGGTGGGAAATGAAATTGGCACAACTACTTTAGGCAAACTTTTGGCAATAGCTATTAGACCTTTTCAAACATGCTACATATGCTATGTTTCAGTGTTTTCGCCCCTTGGAATGTATCTGAAAGTGATGCACACATCCCTTTCCCAAAAAGTTTGCCCAAAAATGTTCACAGAAATATTACTCATAAGAACTATACCTGATAATAACCCAAATGCCAGCAACCATCAAATGAACAAATAAATTGAACGATATTCAGACTATGAAATTCTACAACCAAAAAGCATACACCAGGGATATAAGTAATAACATGAATGGATCTCACAAACATAATACTAAATATGGGAAAGGAGATGCTGAATAGTGCATACTGTCTAATTTTATTTATATAAAATGGATAAGCTCCTTCATGGTGATAGTAGATATTATGGTGGCTACCATCATGAGGTAGTAACTGCAAGGGAAATTGGAAGGGACTTCTAAAATGCTGTTAATATTTTTGCTTAATCTGAGTGGTGGTTCACGAGTGTGTTCACTTTACAAAGATTTGTTGAGCAATAGTTAATAGTATATATATATGCATTTACATATATATTTTTTAGTTTGGAAATTCTGCATGTTGTCCTTCTATACAATATCTTCTGTATCATTTAATTTAAATTCCTTTTTAGAATCTACACTTAATTAAAATATATACACAGTGAAACACATAATTATGCATTAATCTTGCATCAAATTCACATCATATAAAATTATTTTCTACATAATTATTAGACCCACAAAAATGAGCCACTAACTGCTTCTTGCTACTAACTGCTATTAAAAGGTATGAATGAGATCAATATATTGAACTCAAATGATAATCAATGTTTAAGAGAACATTTGGAGGGGATGACAATACAATTAACATATGCTATAACAGGAACTGAATTCTCATAGATTAACATATTGGCACTAAATCCAAACTTCAAGGCATAATCATCTGTATATCTATCATTTATATCTATGTATATCCTAAATGCAAACTGCAAATTTCCTTCTTCAGGAGGAAATTATATATTATTTTTCTCAATACTTTCCTACTAAAATATGTAAAATTTTTGACTTTTGAATATATACACTGAATGAATATATATACTGTAATGTAACTATCACCAAAATCATGATATTGATCAGTTCCATAACCCCACAAAATTTAACTAGTGCCTTGATCATGTTTCCATTAAAGAAAGATACAGTGAAGGCAGACCCTGACCCAGGAACTGAAATAAAAATATACTGAGTCGAATCTTACATATAGGACCATGCATAACCACTGTTTCTTTTTATTTGTTGAATTAAAATACAGAAAAATATATCTTTTTAGTGTACAGTTCTAAGAGGTTTGACAACATTGAGTCATGTAATCCCACTGTCAAGATATAAGACAGTTAAATCACTTTCCCAAATTCTGATTTCCCTTTGTAGTCAACATCTGTGGCCAGCCAGCCCTTGTTGACCACTGATTTCTTTTCTGGCTTTATAAGTTGCCTTTGTCAGAAAGTCATATAAATAGAATCATGGAGGCATATAAGATTTTGTCCATGTGGTTTCATGTATAAGCCCCTTGTTTATTTTTATTAATGACTTATAATCTATTGTATAATGTATAATGGTATCTATCCACCATTACAGTATCATACATTTGATATTGTAAAGTTCTGAATTTTATCTATTCTAATGGATATGTAGTGATATATTTTATTTGTAATTTTTTTAATGTTTATTTATTTTTGAAGGAGAGACAGAGAGTGAGTGGACAAAAGGCAGAGGGAAAGGAAGACACAGAATCCAAAATGGGCTCCAGGAACTGTCAGCAACCCAGCATGGGGCTCGAACTCAAGAACCGCAAGATCATGACCTGAACTGAGGTAGGACACTTAATTAACTGAGCCACCCAGGTGCTGCTCTGTTTTTAATTTATATTTTCCTGACGACATATTACGTGTAGCATCTTTTCATACACTATTTTCCATCTGTGTGTCTTTTAGTGAGATGTCTGTTAAGCTCTTGTTCCATTTTTTAATCAGCTTGTTTTCTTATAGTTGAGTTTTAAGAGTTCTTTGTATATTTTACATAACAATCCTTTATCAGATATCTGTGGCTTGTCTTTCATTCTCTTGGAAGTGACTTTTGCAGAGCAAAAGTTTTTAAGTTTAGTGAAGTCCAGTTTATCAATTCTTTCTCTCATGGATTGGTGTCTTTGGTGTGGTATCTAAAAAATCAGCAAACCCAAGGTCATTCAGATTGTTTATGTTATCTCCCAGGAGTTTTATAGTTTTCATTTTACATTTACTTTTGCATTTTTTTAAAATTTACATTTGCATTTATATAGGTCTATACTATTAAAAAACATTCTCTTTGTGTGTAAGTCTAATTTATCTGGCATTAATATAGCTCATTCCCTTTCTTAATCTTTTTCATAGTGTATTTTTATATCCATTACATTAACACAAATTCATATTTAAGATGTATCTATTTCAGATCTTTGCAAATAGTTGTGTTGTTCTTTTGTATCAACTGTGATAATCTTTGCTCTTTAATTGAAGTTTAAACCCATTAATATTTATTGTAATTTTGTCCAGTTGTATTTGTCTACAATGTTACCTTGTTTTTGTGTTCAGAGTTTTTTCTCTTTTGTTTCTCTCTCACTGTCTATTTTAAGGTATACACACCATACACCTACACACATATACCTATATACATATATATAAAGAATTCTATTTTAATCTATTGATCTTTTGCATTTTTTACTATTTACTTTAAAAATTACGATAAAAAGTCTTATAATTTCACATTTTATTTTGTATAAGTAAACTGAGGGGCGCATAGGTGGCTTAGTCGGTTGAGCGTCCCATTTCGGCTCAGGTCATGAGCTCATGGTTTGTGAGTTCAAGCCCTGCGTCGGGCTCTGTGTTGACAGCTCAGAGGCTGGAGCCTGCTTCGGATTCTGTGTCTCTCCATCTCTCGGCCCCTCCCCTGCTCATGCTCTGTGTCTCTCTGTCTCTCAATAATAAATAAATGTTAAATTTTTTTTTAAAAGTATATTAAAAAAAGTAAAATAAAAAAAGAAAGAGTTTTCAACTGGATTCTATTAATATCTTCCCCTATCTTTATGGTAGTTGCTACATATACTGCATCTACATATATTATAAATATCATCATACAGTGTAATAGATTTGCCTTTCAATGGTCATATGTATATTAAGGAAGTTGAAATGAAATGTAGTTCTATACTTAATCATGTATTTACCATATTTCTTTCTCTTCATTTATTCCTAGATGTTTGCATTTCCATCTAGAATCAAGTGCTTACCTTCTGAAGAACTTATTTTAACAATGCTGTGAAAGTCACTAGGTTATTACTTATACAAGTTGTCAAAGTTTAGTAAAGACTGCAGCTGTGTCTAACTGCTTCAATCAGAAGTTTTTAAATTCCAAACTGTACTTAATTTATAAAGTAGCACAATATCTGTTGTTTTGATGCTCTTCTTCATAATTGAGACATCATTCAGCTCACTGCCATCCCGCATGAACTTGCAGGAAAAGATGATTACTTCCCTTTTTTTTCCCCTCCACTCTTTTTTCCTAACCTTTGCTTCTACTTATGACATTAGACTTTAAATCAATTTGTGTAAAAAGAAAGTCAGATCTAGAAACCAGACATAAGAAGTGTCTTATTTACATTTCAGAAGCCATATGATAAATTACTGTAACTAAAAACTATAAAAAAGAACCTCAACTCAAGAAGGATAATGGAAAGACTATTCAAAGTAGTCACACAAAGAGCCATTTTACAAATATATTAAAGCAAAACCAACCTCAAAATTGGTGAAATGCAATTCAAAAGCTAAAATCACCTATCACTAGATTTGCCTTAAAGGAAAAATAATTCCATTACAAACATATATTATCTAAATGCATAGGCAGTTATTTAAAAACAATTTTGTGTATTTTTTAAACTTCTGAATATTAATGATGTTTATGGTCTCAAAATATCTAATTACTGGAAATAATATAATGTTGTATCTAACTTATTTAGAAAAAATCATCTGTAAGACGAATTCTGACAGTCCCAGGGTTGATGTATTGACCAAATATTTAAAGTATCATGCATGATCAAACAGATTTAACACACATACTCAAAGGGAAAAAAAAAGAATTATTCATGACATGTATGTATGTATGTAATTATAGATTTTTTTCTCTAAGTGAATATGAAATTCACTGTCACTAAAACCTGCTACTATTATAGTAATAAGTGAAATCCACTTTGTAATGCAGAAGAGAAAAAAAAAAACTGTAGACAATGCCCATGCTACTAAATTAAAATTCCTTTGGAAAGATCCCAAACAATACTCCATGTTGTCATGTTTAATCCTGCATAGTACTCAGAAGCTTAACCATCCTTATGACATATACTTTTGAGAATATGCATGTATTTTATTGTTTTGTTTTTGTGTGTGTGTTGTCAAATTGCATGTGATGCAGGAAGAAAAAAAAATTTAAATCTTTATTGCCATTGTTTAAGGCCTGAGGGGATGGAGGTGAGGGACAGGCTAAATGGGTGAAGGGGAGTGGGAGATACAGGCTTCCACTTATGTAATGAATAAGTCACAGGGGTAAAAAGTACAGCATGGGGAATGCGGTCACCGGTATTATAATAGCATTGTATGGTGACAGATGGTAGCCACACTTGTGAGCAGAGCATAATGTACAGAGTTGGCAAATCACTATGTTGCACAGCTGAAACTAATGTAACACTGTGTGTCAACTCTACTTCAATAAAAAAAAATGCAATTCAAGTTCCATCATTTTTAGCTTAAAATCCTTCCATGATTTCCCATTGTCCTTAATATATATTTCAAAAATCTTTAGTATGCTTCACAAAGTCCTATATTACCTGAACTCTGCTTTTTTCCATTCCATTTCTACCCTTCCTTCCTGGGCTCCAGTTACCTCAACATCTTTTACTTCTTTCTGCCTCAGCACGCTTGAATCCCTTTCCCAATTCTCTCTGCACGCTTTCTCTATTTAACTGTTTAACATCTTATTTATCTGTTTAAATAACAGATAACACCTCCTAGGCAAAGGCTATCTGAACACTCGTAAGCCCCACATTCTGTGCAGTCTTACTAGTCCTGATTGTACCAGGTGTGCTAAGAACAGAGGGAGCCCTGGCATCGTTGTGCTTGCACATACCCATACCAAATTATTTTTTAGGAGAAGATTAAAACTGCCTTGAAATGACTTTTTCTGGTGAATATTACTGAAGTTTTAGAAAAAAATATATACATAAATAAATTTTTAAAGAGATATTTTGGGTGAGTCAAAAGAGAGTTAATACAATGCCTTCTGAGATTGGGATGTAAATTTTCTTACTCAATAGAGGCAGAAGTCCTCATAATACCTCAGAATAGGTGTTATTACTATCAGACTATAGGAGCCAATTCCCCTAGAGTGGAGAAAGTCATTGGTAGAGTATGCTTCTTTGATGAAGTGGGACTTTTGTTGATTAATGTTTGGAGGTTAGATTATCTGAGAACAGGAAAGATTTGCTAGGCTGAAAGACAAGAATAAGCAAAACACAGAGTAAGGCATGAGAAATAAGTTCTGGGGGCTTTGAGGAAACCCTTGACTACATTCAAGTTTATTGTTTAATACAAAATTCAGATCGAGAGTTGGGTAAATGGCATGGGTTCCAATTGTGATTGTTTAGGCAGCAGCAACAACAACAACAACAACAACAACAACAACAACAACAACAAGAAAACATTTATAGGGGCCTGGTGAATGTAGTGACAAGGTGACAATGGTCTTCCAGCAATAACTGTCCACTAATGCTGTAAGCACACAGAGGGGCCCCCAGAAAGAAGTCATTTACACCCCAGCTATTTTCCATGATCTATGCCTTACTGGCTCTACTTGTCCTAGAACACTTCTTGCAGAACTTCCTAGGCGGTGTCAGAATTACAAAGAAATGTAAAACCTTTAAGGAAACAAAGAGAATGCCAAAACTAACAGTCTCTATCAGGCCAAGGTAGAACCTAACCATATCAGAGACAATAAATCAATGGTAAAACTCCCAGTGCTGTTTTGAGAGTTAAGAAGACCCTACATTCTTAACCTGAGATAAGGAACCCAAGACCCTATTTGGTTTAAAGGAGCTTTTGGAGCTTGTCCAGAGCCCCTTCCACTGGTCTCACGGTGACCTCTGCTTCATTAGAATGTTAAAATCTCCACCCCGGGAGGAGCACACACTTCATGAATTGGCATGTTTTCTAACTATGCCTGCAGAACCTTATGCCCACCTTTACACACAATGACAAAGCTCCCCTTTCTGAATGTTCATCCTAACCTTAAATAAAAGAAGCCCACTCACTCCCACTCGGGGAGTCACGGCTTTGGAAGTAATGCCCCATGATCTCCTTATTTGCTGCAAATAGTTTCCTTTGTGTGATGACTCTACCTGGTGTAGTGTCTATTTGTAACTCACGAAGGAGTGAACTCACCTTAGTTTAGCTACAGCCAGTGGAGTTGAAAGGAGACCAGAGAAAATGTGAGCAGAAATTAACTGTCTAAACTATGATAGTGATAGTAGCAGTAAAAAAAGAATGTAAAATCCATGAGGTAATTTAAAATAAAATTTGATACCATTTAGATGTAGAAAGTAGAAATGTGGATAAAGACAGTAATTATTGTTGTTTTTCTATATAAGGGTCCAGAATAATAAGGAAGAGAGATAAAGAGTATATGACAATAACGACAGTAAGGGTTTTCCACAAAATCAGTTAAATCGGAATATAAGAATGGCGGTAGACATTTTGGTATTTGACAGAATGTTTTGGTGGGGGGAAAATACAGGCTGGTTCAAGACAGCTAATTTAGCTTCATAAATTTGCTTCTTCCTATCTCTTTGACCTTAAATAAACTACATCATTTCTCAAAAACTTCAAGCTAAAATAGTAGCTTCTCTAAGTATCATTTTAAGTTTTGGTCTTATTCTGTTATGTATTCTACAGAATAATTTAGCATCTTAAGAAAATAACATTGCAAACTTTTCACTTGTTCAGTTTGAAGTTGCTGTTATTACAACTGTTATGTTTTGATACTCCCTAAAATTTATTCTAATTTGAAATAAAGTAAAATACACAGGGAGGATAAAATTGTGGTTTATTTGTGGAACCCCTTTCATGTTATAAAGAACTGATTAAGAGGCTGGAAATGGAGACTAACAAAAGAACACTTTTATTTATAAACGAATGCAACATTTTTGGTTTCCAGTACACATTTTGTGTACAGAAAATGTATCAATTCTAAAATGTACCTGTTTTTTTAAATAAATACATAAAATGCAGATGGCTTAAAATAATCTTAAAAATTGTAAACCACATATGTTAAAATATTTAAAATATCATTTGTTGAAAGAATTTAAATTCCTATAATTACCTGGTAGTAAAGTTGGAAAATTAAAGAGCGTCAATTGTAGAATGAAATGTAAAGAACATTGAAAGGACTGTACATTTCATGACTGTGTCTCCTCCTAAAGTCCTTGTTGAATATAAAAAATAATTTAACATAACATTAGGTTTTATGGTATTATAAAAATTATATGAGAGGCTTGTTCCAGTTTTACAAAAATTAGCTCATGTTGTGCATTTCTACAAGGGGTACTGATTATGCACACCTAAGACTCCAGAAGACAAAATGTGGGTCCCTTCAGTCTGTCTGCTGCTTTCAGCATTTGAACCTGGCTGAGTTTCTAATTAGAAAAATAAATAAAACATGAAGCATAAATAAGGAGGGTAAATGAAAACTACATACTGGGACTAATCTGAAAGACTATTTTCAGGAATAGTTTTCACAGGTTGAAAAGCAAAATATGGGGGAAAAGGAGGATCTATTCTTTGAGGATAAGAGTGAAATTTCTCTTATGTAAAGGAGCAGCTAAATTATAATGCAGAAAAAATCCTAGAATAAATTATATTTTACATTGTATTTTATGTAAAACTATTATTTAAGAACATAGACATGAAAAAGGGGCAGGGGATGCTTAGCTACCTTTCTAGTTAAAAGTTAAGAGTAACAGTTAAGAGGAACTATGTGCTGTGAGATATTGTGCTACACAACAATTTCAAGTAATCATCTATGAATCATGAGGTACTTTTTTATGTATATGACACTAGATTGAGATCTAGGATTCAAAAGAATGAAACATAGTTTTTAGAATATGTGATTATGAGCAACAAAGACAAGCACAATAGTGTTTTTGGTAAATTCAGAAATCTGTAAGTCAGTAGGTAAACCGAATTCTGGGAATCAATTAATTGAGATTAACTCTTAGTATACTCTGAAAGATGTCTAGTTTCTCACAGAAATATCTCTATTTCAGCATAGTAATTTTGTAATTTTTGTAATTACATGCAACAAAATGTAGAGTGGGTTTAATCCTTAGGATGATGTTTGCAGAAAGATAGATGGCTTGTTTGAAGATCTATACTAACATAAAAACCGGAAGGGTTATGGGCTGAAAAGGGGAAGAAGAGGAAAAAAAGGAGGCAAAAAGGAAAAGGGAGAAGTAAACAGCAAGCAGAATTACATGCCTACTTGAAATTACATGCCCACACTGTTTTTGATAATTTGAGTACCACTTTCACTTTGAAATGTGTCAAATAAGACATTTGCATTAACTAAGTTATTTTAAAATATATCAAAATAACTATCTAGTTCAAGATATCTCCATTATGAAAGCAATATATTTTTTAAAGAACTCTCGTAATTATATTTCCAAGTAATTAAAAACTAACTTGTTTACTCTCTTCCTAGCCGTGACTTTATAAACACATACAGTTACATGTTTAAATTTATGTCAATTTAGCATGGTTCATTTATTTTCGGTTTTCTCTGTAATATTTTTCATACTTTATTCCTAAATTAATCACATAGTAAAGCATCTCACTTGTCCGACCTCCTCCATGGTATTTCACTTCTAAATTGTGTAGCAAACATACTGAGTTTTAGCACATTCCCAGCAGGAGAACCAATACCTCTTAATGTTTCAAATGTAACGAGTTCATCAACTCCTTGGGTTAACACTGAATATTAAAATGGCAGCGCACTTGTCACCAACAATTCTGAGAGAAGTTCTGACGCACATAAACATAGTGAGGTTTAAAAATATTCTGATAAATAATGGCACCTATTTCTCTTTACCAGTTGAATTTTCACCACCATGGGATAAGAGTGTAAACATGATTTATATCTCATTTGGCTTCTCATCTTTAAAGTGTACAATAATTTATAATTCTCAAGATCATCTCATTATTTCTAAATTGCAAATAAACAGTGTTTATTAGTGCTTGTTATTACAAAATTTAAATTTTTCATAATTCCAATTTGCATAAAAGGCAACCCATTTTACATAGATTTTATACCACTGGTGTGGAGGCCTTTAGAAAGCCTTTCTTTGTAAGGCATCAGACAATCACATAAAAGGTAAGAACTTTAGAAACACAGCCTTACTGTAAAATATTTTAACTAGAGAGTGTAAACAGAAATAAAAAGAGCCCCAAACACTAACTTTGAACCACAGTGTTCTGTTGCATACATAAAACCCATCTTCCCTTAGCTAACATAATCCTTAATACAAGTATATTCTATAAATCAGGACTAAGATAAAGACAAGGAATAGAAAAAATAACACACATGGGAAAGCTGCAAAGGTTAGAGTAGTTTGCAAAGTTCTCTTAACTTTTATCCCTGGACAATAATTTCTAATTTTCTTTTAGTTCTGTGCTGGGAAATCCTGCAATCCTTTTACCTTTCCATTTATTGACCACAGTGGGGCTTACCAAAATTCACCCCTCTAATACCTACCATTTAGGACAGAAATCTTGCTCGTCGATCATTTATCACGTAGACCTAAAAATATAGTCTTCTCAAATCTGTGTTTCTTTTCTGAAGCAAGTAATTTGCCAAGTTTTGTAGCTTCATGATCCATATCATCAATTTTTAGTTTTCCATTGTGTTGGGCTATAACCACAATTCCATTTTAGATATACAAAGTCTGGAAAAGTTTTCTAGCCATTCCCCATGAACAGCCTTCTTGATGGAGCCCATATCTAACCACAGCATCTTTCCATCCTCACCATGTACTTGAGGACGGAAAGACAAATACTAACTTCCGGAGCTGTTTGATAAATCTCTGGACCCAAAATTTCAGGGATTAGCAAGGTCTTTTCTTTTCCACCAAAGTTTAATCCAAAATGCAATGTTTAGTCACCAAATTTTTGGCAAACTTCTCAAAAAAAAAAAATGAAAGGATAGAAGCATCGTAGGATGTCTCAGTTATCTGTATAGAAGTTAGTTTGAATTATGGTCCAGGGTAAAGACTAAAAGAAATACAAAGGTTTACAACATACCATAACCATTAAGGGTTAACAGAACATTTGAGTTTATATTTTCTTTCTCCCCAAAACAGACTGAGAAAAGTTAAACACTTCCTGAAAGCTTCCTTCAGGAAGCCAATAATTGGAATATTTGCAAATATGGATGTGGATAATTTAGTAGGCTACTATGAAAGACCTAAGTCAGATGAGAGACAAAGGTTGAACTGTTTTATTGATAAATATTTATAGTTAGGAAAATAATTGCCTGAAGAAATAAGAACAGAAATTATAAAAGTTGGTAAACTGAGAAATGGACTTAACTCTAAGTCACAGGTGGGGCAGGGAATGGGGAGGATTTATTTTCCACATTTTCTCTCTCTATTCTACTTAAAATCCATTTCTAGTATGTTTAGAATGTATATAATATATATAATTGTCTTTTAAATCATACTATTTGAGAACAGAAAGTTATTTCTAGTGAAAACATGTATGAAATAAAAGTCTGTGTCTACCAGATACACAATTATCAATTATGTTTCAGATTCTTTGAACCCACAGGATTAACATCACAGCTTATTTAAATACCATGTCATCCTGTTTCTCCTTTTCTGGAGAAACGTAACACATAATTCTGCAGTAGATGTGTGTATGTGTCCACATTTCTACACTTTCGACATCCATATGTGCTTTCATAAACATTATATGCTACTGCTCATAAATATAAAACCTTTACTTGAATCTTTTCATTGGCATTTTTCCATTAAAAAATTTGCAAATATGTGTTTATGGTTATTGACAGTTCATATTTTCTCTTCTGTGAACTTTATGTCCTTTGTCAACTTTCCTTTCCTTTTACTTATTGATCTGTAGGAGGTCCTAATACATTCTTGATAATGGCTAAAATTTTGCTAAATGTTTGGGAAAAAATCCCATGCCAGTCTGGAACTTACCTTTTATCTCTATTAGCCCTTTGTCCTGTATAAGATGCCAAACTTACTGATCTTTCTTTTGTTTCTGTTATTCATACTTTTCTCATCTTCCTTAACCTCATATCATAATATTATTCTCCAACATTCAAAAAATATTTTAAAGCTTTGCTTATTATGGAAAGATCTCTAGGCCATCTAGAGTTTCTTTTTCTTGTATACTACATGTGATGATCTATTTGCTTTTGCCTTATGAAGGACAAATTTTTTTGGTGCACTATTTTGTGGTGTGTCTATGCTTTCCTCACTAATTTACAATGCTTTTTCAGTCATTTACCGGTTTCTCATACATGTTTTTTCCTATGTGTCCATAGATATAATGACTTAATATCTGGGGGGCTGTGGGGGGAGGGACTACACCCTTTATATTCAAAATTTATTCACCTATTTATGACTCTATATATTTATAGATTAATATTGTTTTCTAATTCTATGAAAATACATGTAAGATTGAGTCTAAAAATACATTGTTTGTTAGATACTAGTATTAGAAATAATGACATTTTTGTCATTCAATGACATTGCCATTTTTTCAATGTCATTTTTGTCACTTCAAAATCCTGTATATACTTTATAGCCACATGTTTTGTATTATTTTTATGTCATTCGAAGAATTATCGAAAATATTTCCAGTGAGCATGCACATCTTTTGTTAGTCATGGATTTTTTAAATATAAATGTGCCATATATATACATACATATATATATATAGATATGTGTATATATGTGTGTGTGTGTGTATTTCCTATTGACTATTACAGTAGTATATAGTTAGTTAACTTTTTATATATTTGTTTTTATCACAGTGGCATTTCTATATGGTCTTCCAATAGTTTATAACTGTGAGTTTCATGCAAGCTTTTCTGGCCACCTATTTTTAAATGGCCACATCAACCTTTCCTAGTTCTCTTTGCATTTTTTTCTCCATATCACTAAACATGATATGAAAAGTTATAAATTTTGCTTATTTATTTGTTTTTATATATTTTTGTTTCGCACAAAAATATAATCTCCATAAGAGGAGAGCATTTTGGCTATTTTACTATTACATTTGAGGAAAGTACAAGTCCACGGTTGAAGCTCAAAATACATTTGTTAATTTTATGTTCTAAAATCTGAAAACATAGTTTATTTTATTACCTTGTACCAATGTTATTTCGTTGGACTAATATTACTATAAAAGTATTTAATCACTCAAAACATATGTAAAGCAAGGCTTGTTGATATACTAGAAAATTCCAGGGGAAACAATGATTTTGGATTAAAGATTTTTAACTCAAAATTAAACTTGAAGGATAATGAGAAGGACAGTCCAATTTAATATATAATTATTTTTTTCGTAATACTTTTCTTCTGTCTGTTTTCATAGATACTGACAATGTGGACATGGTCAATTTGGACATTAGTCCAACAAGGTCTGATCTACCTTTAAATTTTGGAACCAAAATTATTAGTAAAGTAATTAAACACATAACAAAAATAAATACATATTCTAAAGTTCTATATTTGAACATCAAAAGGAACAGTTCTTTTTTTATATGAATTGCAGAAATCTCTGACTCCTGGAAGAACATAGCTCTACCTGTACTGTGCCTGTTTTTTCACAAAATGTCTTCAGAAAACATTTGGTTTCTTCCAAAAAGCACACAACTCTAATAATGTAGATGCGTTGCATATCTTCAATTCTATTGCTTCAACCTAGTACTTTTCAAAGAGGATTTTATGCAGTTTGTTGCCTTGGTATGTGGAAGCCTCTTTGGAACAGTTCTACTCTACGCCTCACTCCAAACACTCTCTCTCTCTCTCTCTAGTTGCACAATACTCCTTGGAAACAGTAAATTGGTGATGATCACAATCTTCAAATGCATGGTTCTTTCAGTAGAGCTTATTGTGAAAATTGATCATTAGTATTACACAGAATCACTGAATTAATTTTTTATCTACTTTCTTTTCTTTAATATAGCAAGCTTACACTGTTTACTCATTGTGTAGCAGGCCCTATCTCAGACAATGGGCAGAGAGAAAAATCTTTCAAGAGATTTGATAGAAAGTATGGAAGAAATAGTTAATAAAATAGTTAATAAAAAAGGTTTGATAAGTGCTGTGATAAAAATATGCTTGAGAATGGTAGGAAGAAAAGAAAAAAATGTACTGAATTCTAACTATAGAGAAAAGAAACATGCATAGAAGATGTAATTATTGAGGTAAACCTGCTCTCATGCATAATAAAGGGTCTAAATTTCAGGAAAGCCTTTCAAACAAAAGAAAAAGAAAACAAAAAAATGGACAGTTATGAAAGCGTGAAACAACCTGGTCTGATCATAAAAATACAAGTGATTAAATATTCTGGATTGTAAGTGTATTGGTTTTTTATGGCTGCTATAACAAATTATCACAACTGTGGTGACTTAAAACAACACAGGTTCATTATCTTACGGTTGTGTAGGTTAGAAATTCAACATGGCTGTCACTGAGCTAAACAAAGACTCTACTGCATAATCCATTTCTTCGGCTTTTTTTAGCATCAAGGCCTCCACATTTCCTAGTTCATGGGCAACAAGGATATGTCTCTTTGACCATCCTACAATAGTCACATTTCCTCTCCTTTTTGGCTTGGGACTCTCTCCTCCACTTCTAAGGTCCCTGTATTGCACTAGGACCACTGGATAAGCCAACATATCTCCATATTATAAAGTCATATCTCAAAATTTGGCCAGCAGAGTTCTTTCTGACATATTAGGTAACATATTCACAATTGCAGGGATTAGGACATGGACATTCTTGGAGGGCCATTATCTTACCTGCTATAATAGGTTATGAAAGTTAGGAGGGACACCAAAGGTAGAGCTGAAACTGGGGACTGGAATCTGACCAGGTAATGCAGACTCTTCAAGTAGCCATGCAGACTGAAATGCACTACATAGTCAGTAAGAAGCCAATGTCATGACCTTGACATTACTGGTTTGTAGTGGAGAAGCTTAATCTGGAAGCAATGTGATACAGAAATGAGAGGACAAGACTGGAGAAGGAAGACAATAACAAAAAGCATTTGAACAAATCAGATGAGAAGTGAAAATACTTTTTTAAAAAAATTTAATGTTTATTTATTTTTGAGAGAAAGAGAGAGAGCATGAGTGAGAAGGGACAGAGAGAGAAGGAGACAGAATGCTGAGCTGTCAGCACAGAGCCAGACACAGGGTTCAAACTCACGAACTGTGAGATCATGACCTGAGCCGACGTCAGGCACTTAAATGACTAAGGCAACCAGGTGCCCTGAAAAATACTTTTAAAAAATGTTTATTTATTTTTGAGAGAGATAGAGAGAGAGTGCACACACACGCTCAAGCTGGGGAGGGGCAGAGGGTGGGAGATAAAGGATCCCAAGCCATCTCCAGCCCTGACAGCAGAGACCTTGATGGGGGGTTTGAACCCATGAACCAGGGAATCATGACCTGAACCACAGTCAGATGCTTAATGGACCCCTGAAAAATACTTTCCAGGGCCCCTAAAATACTTTCATTAAAGCCAGAGCAGGAGAAATGGATGTGGGAGGACAGAGGTAATGGATTCAATAAATATTAAGAATGCAAAATTGACAGAACTTGTTCTTTGACTGGAAACGTTTAATAATAAAACATAAGCTACTAATGTGTATGGGATACTTGGTTGCGGGGGTGGGTAAGGTGAAGATATCTTTAGTGTGGAAGGAGCAAAACTGGGTTACCAATGATAAATTCAAATGAACATCAGCTAGGTTGTAAGAACAACAATACCTCTGTGGGTGGCTATCTACTTTTTGAAATTTGATTTATGAATGACGCTTTAGAAACTAATTCTGAGCTAGAGAATCAAATGGTAACATAGCATATTGGCCTAGATATGAGCACTCAGAGTGTCAGGTAAAAGAAGAAAAAAGCACTAAGAGAGAGGTTAACTGAACAGGTCAATGTAGAGGACATACTAAACAAAAGTGTAAGAGATAAATCTAGAGATTCTTGCACTCATTGTATGAAAAATTCATCAGGCCGAGGCACCTTGACGTAAACCAGTATTGTTTTTCACTGGCAGGTGAATAATTAAATAGTTTTATGCCATATGATGGAATATATTATAACTAAAACTCTTTCTTTTTGATATTGTTAATGTCATACATTTATAACATAATCCCTTTATTTGTGGACGTCAGAGACAAACGTCCTGGGGCTCTGATTCCAAATATACAATTTACTGGATCTGCAGTCCTTGAGAAAAATCGCTTAATCTCTCTAAGCCTCTGTTATTCTTCTCTAAACTAGGGATAATAATCCCTATAGTAAAGGATTATTGAACAGATTAAAGATAATGCATGTAAAGAGCACTTGGCACGCTGCCTGATCCACAGGAGGTAGCCAGTGATTAAATGCTGTTTTATTGTTTCCCTTATTATTATTTGACTCCCCACACAGCATGCTCTTGTGAATCACCATCGTTACAGCAATGAGTGGCATATCTGAACTGACAGATGAATGCTCTGGAGTGTGTCATTCCTGTTTTTCTTATTCTGGAGAACAACAGATCTCTGGTCTCTGCTCTGATTTGAAGTTAGTCATTTCAGGAACATATAATGATACGTCCTAAATGAAATGACCTCCGTGAATACTAATTTACATAATCAGAAAGCAACCATTGGGAGCCTTAAAAATGTCCACTGAGTGCAAAACAATCCCTGATACTCTCCTAAATTACAGCATTGAAATCAAAGACAGTTCTACAAGGTAAGCAGCACGGCTTTCATTCAGTCAATCTTTCTTTCTATAAAGTTGCAATTTGTTTTTTACTTTTTAAAAAATTTTTATTTATTTTTCAGACAGAGACAGAGTGTGAGTTGGGGAGGGACAGAGAAAGAGGGAGACACAGAATGTGAAGCAGGCTCCTGGTTCTGAGCTGTTAGCACAGAGCATGACACGGGACTCGAACCCACGAACTGTGAGATCATGACCCAAGCTGAAGTTGGACACTTAAGGGACTGAGTCACACAGGCGCCCCTAAAGTTGCAATTTTAATGCATGCCTGATAAGTTCATATTTCAGTAACTTCATATATTTATTAAATTTCTCACTGCTAGGTAAATAAAGGCAGTCAAAGATGTTGGAGTATCACAAACAACAGCTCACTTAAAAGACTGCCACTGGCCTTAGAGCTCAAGACAGAACAAAGCCTTTCAGCATAAAATTATAGGAAACACAATTGCTAACATCAAATATTCAGCTTGCTCCAACATAGTGGTTTTTGAAGAGTCAGTTTAGTAAAATGATCAAGAACCATCTCTGAAATCCATTCAACCAGACTTTGAATGTCAAGTATATTACCCATAAGGCATGTTAAGTAAAAATATCCATGTCTCAATTTCCTTATCTGTGAAATAGAAACAATAACACTTAGTGTAAGAGGTTAATGAGAAAACCTAAAATTCGTCCAGCCCCTGACATATAAAGGTTACTTCATAAGGAGTTTCTGTTTTTAACCATTTTAAAAGATACTCCTTGCTGGGGCAAACTTACATCCCTTTGCGGATTGTTTATAAGGAATATATGCCTGAAAACACTAAAGAAAGAGGAAGACTGGAGGATTTAATGGGAAAAACATCAAAATAAGGACTCAAAAGGAGTTATTACTGATACAAATGCTGTATTGAAGAGCCATTGTGTTAATAATTTCTACATTTTTCTGCTATAAATGAGAAAAAAAGGCTAGGTCTACACAGCAGCAATTTGCTTTTCTAAATAGATTATTCATTTAAATATATTGCATATGATCATGTGAAGCTATCACTATTAAAATATCTAAATAAGTATTTCAATTGGCAAGTTAAGATTGGTTCTGTAGAAAAATGTATATGTATAACATCAGTCTTTCAAAATATATGAAACAGAACATTTTTACTTATAATATTTAGGTGAAAATTTAAAAAAACATTGTATCTTTCATTTTTTAAAAAAGGAAAATACATTGATTTCATAATTTTAATATTGAGCAGCTTCTCCTGTGGCCAAACTATTCTGTAAAATTGTATTTGTTTTCAAATGACAATGAGTACTACTAAATATTGATTTGCAAAAGAAGAAAGAAAAAGAAAATTCTTAAACTACCATAATTATACTTTTGAACAGATAATTATACGGTTTAGGTATTTCATACTCATTACAAGGTTTCACCCTGATACCATGGTGAAATACATAATTCCTTTTGTGTGTGTGTGTGTTGGAATTTACAGTAATGATGAGAATGACTCAAGGGAGAGAAAGTACAAGAATTATAATTCTTTTTTTGAACCTTCCTGTGGATATTCTTCAGCGTTTTTATTAAAATTGGCACTTTTCAAGGTAGGTTAACAATCACTTTCAAACATCTAAATTAATTGCCACATGTAATTAAAGGGAAGACTGTGCTACTTATAGTGGGCATAGATACTTATCTTCTACAGTCCAGTAGAAGTTTTTGAATTTCTAATTCATAGTATTTTTTTCATATCTGCAATTTATTAAAAGAATCGTTAATGGAGAGTTGTGTTGCCAATTTCCTCTGATTTGGGCTTCTTTTTGTGTGGGGGGTTAGTTTACTGAAATTTTATGTTCATAATATGTACTGAATTTATTGTATTTTATTTATATAATGCTTTACCTTTTTTACTTTATAAATATTTGGTATTGGAATTTAAAAAAAAGGAATAGAAGATGATCATATGAACTTGAAACTGAGAGCATTTGGGTATCTTAATATGTATCTTCATTGAAAGGAGCACTTTCAGTTCCTCATTCTAGTGCAGTTTCTTTACAAGTTTTAATTTGTTTTGTCTCAAAGTAGTTATTACTCAAAAATAGAGAAAAAGGAGAGAATGCCAAAGTTATGGAGAAAAAACAGGGGCCAACTCATTTTATTTGAGCAATACCACTGAACAAACCATTTTTTTAAGTCATTCATGATATAATTGTTTAAGTATGTTAAATAGTTTTCTGGTATCATAAAAAGCATGTTGTGTATTATATAAAAGGAATTATATAGCATCACCAAGTGGGATTTATCCTGGTATGCAAGCCTGGTTCAACACTTAAATATCAATTAATGTAATCCATCATATCAACAGGATAAAAAAAATCACAGATTACAAAAAATGCAGAAAAAGCATTTGACAGGGGCACCTGGGTGGCTCAGTTGGTTAAGCATACAACTCTTGGTTTCAGCTCTGGTCATGATCTCACAGCTCATGGGTTCAAGCCCCATGTCAGGCTCTGTACTGACGGTGTGGAGCCTGCTTGGGATTCTCTCTCTCTGCCCCTCCCCTGCTCTCTCTCTGAGAGAGAGAAAAAAATGAATAAGTAAATATATATATAAAAAAAAACATTTGGCAAAATCCAATACTTCATTCATAATAAAACTCTCAGTAAACTAGGAATAAAGGAGAACCTCCTCAACTGAATGAAGGATATCTACAAAAAACTACAACTAATATCATAGTTAATGGTGAGAAACTAAAAGCTTTTCTACTAAGATGAAGAACAAGGCAGGGATGTCCCCTCTCACCACTCCTTTCCAACATCATAAAAGAATCTTAGCCATTGCAATAATACACAAAAATATCTTTCTTCATAGATGACATGATTGTCTGTGCAAAAAATCCAAAAGAATAGAAAAAAGAAAAGAGTAATAAATGATTATAACAAGGTTTCAAAATACAAGGTTAATATATAAAAGTTAATGCTTCTGAATATACCAGTTTTGAACAAATGGAACCTGAAAATAAAAACACACTATTTACATTAGCACCCACAAAAACTAAATACTTAGGTATAAATCTATGAAATTTTTATAAGATCTATATGAGGAAAATGCTAATGAGCAAAATCAAAAAAGAACTAAACAAATAGAGAGATATTCCACGGTCATGGATAGAAAGATGCAACTGTCCAGTTGTTAGTTCTTCCCAGCTTGACCTTTAGATTCTAGTGCAATCCCAATCAAAATCCTGGTATGGTAGACATCAACAAACTAATTGTAAAGATCATAGAGAAAAGCAAAAGATACAGAATAGCAACCATAACATTGAAGGAAAATAGCAAAGTTGGAGGACTGACACTACCTGACGTCAAAATTTACTATAAAGCTTCTGTGTGGTACTGGGATAAGAACAGATAAATAAAACAAGAGAGCATACTAGAGAGTACAGATACGGACCCACATAAATATAGTCAAGAGATTTTTGACATAGGAGCAAAGAAAATTTAAAGGATAAAAAAATAGTATTTTCCATAAATGGTGATAGAACTGGACATCCTCAAAGCAAAAAAAAAAAAAAAAAAAAAAAAAAAAAAAGTCTAAACACAGACACTTTATGCCCTTTACAAAAATTAATTCAAAATGGATGCAGATCTAGATATAAGGTGCACACATCTCCTAGAAGATAATAAGGAAAAATCTAGATAACTATGACCTTGGGTTAGGTGATGATTCTATAGATACAACACTAATGGCACAAGCCATGAAAGAAAGAATCCATAAACTGAACTTCGTTACAATTAACCATTTCTTCTTGCAAAAGATACTGTCCCTGATAATAATGTGTCAAAGAAGTTTATCAGTTGTAACAAATGTACCACTCTGGTGGGAACTGTTGATAATGTGGGAAACAATGCATGTGTGGGATCAGGGGTATATGGAAAATCTCTGTGCATTCCTCTCAATGTTGCTGAACCTGAAAAAGAGAGACAAATACCTACATATCCCAGGGTGGATGGGGAAGTTTGTGAAACATGTGACATGTAAAAAGAATCCTAACTTCAAAAAATATCTGAACTTTGATTTGGGTTACCTTTTTTTCTAAAAATATAGTTGAATTGTCTTACATTTATTTAATCTGTCACAGAATAACAATGATAGCAAAAAACAGCAGCAGTGTAATAAAAATAATAATTAGTGAACATTTTTTTATAAAGGGCCATCTCTTAAGCACCATATACATTTTTTAAAATAATGACAACCTCCTAGAAGATTCTATGTGTTTAATTGTATTATCATCTCCAACCACAGATGAGAAAACAGAAACTAACAGATTTAACCCTTTCCAAGTTGTGACAGCTAACGTGTGGTAGAGGCTAATGGAATCTGGTAATCCAGGTCCAAGACTCAAGTCTTTAATCAGGCCACTATGGCGTCTCCATTTCCTCTTGGATACATACATAAATGGAATGATTGCAAGGATTGCCTGGGGTGAAATCTGTGGAAACGTTTATCACATAAACTGTGGTTGAGGTTTGCTTTTATATTCTGTCTCTGCTTCTTTTAATGTCAAATATTCAGGGACATCATTACAGACTCGGGTTATTGAAATTGGTTTTAGCATATTTTTATCATCAGATCCTAAAAACCTGTGTGTGTCTAGTTTCCCTTAGAATAGGTGGTCTGAGGGTTTAGCCACTTTGTAGTGCATTGCTTATTTTTTTTTTTTAATCAAAAATTCTTTAAGAGCTATTTGGCTATGATATACATAGTTTTATGTGTATTATCTGATAGAATACCTAGAAAAATTACTGCACTTCTGCCCTTGGGTGCCGAACTGAGACTTCTGTGCATAGTTAATACGTCTACTGACAAAATCCCTGCTAGCTATTGGACTATAAAGTAATTGTGATTCTTGGTAGAAAAGGCTCTGTGCCAATAAATATGTCCTATAGGTCAACTAGATGAATTTTAGAATGCAATATTGATAAATCTATTTTGGGTACAGAGTTCTTTCTTCCTGTACTCCTTGATCTTGAGATGTTGTACTTGCAAATATTGTTAATTAAATGGAATTAGAAAGGAATAAAATCATGTTAAATGTGCTGTAAGACAAAGATGGATAACTAAAACGGCCCTTAAATATGAATTTCCTCTTTACTCAGTTGGATTAATTTCAAATACTTATCATGTGGAGATGGTTTGCATATACAAAAGAAAACAAGAAATTATAGTACCATCTGAAAATTTGGAAATTCTAATTTCAGGCATTTTAATGTGTTACACAGAATTTTAATTTTGTGTATTAATATGATAGTTGCTGTTGTATTTTGCCAGATTATTTTATCACTTGTCATAAATGGATACCTTTTGTATACCAGTGTAGGGGCTAAGAGTAGGCTGCCTCAAAATGTGCTACTTTGGCATAAAGATTATTTCAAATTAAAAGTAATAAAAACCCAGCAAATGCAGGAAAGGCTCTCTGCCTCCCCTTCAGCTGCCTAAATTTACATTGGAAAGGAGAGCCTGGAATGGGAGGAGAAGTATTAACAGAGACTCCTCCTTACCTAAGGAACTTATCTGCATAACAGAGCAACCTTATTTTCCCCAAACATACCTTTCACCTTCTTGCTAATGAGTTTTCTCCCCTGTCCTCTGGCTCCTACCCCTCTCCTTAGCTCATATAAGCTTCATATTACCTCATTGTCTTTGGAATTTCATGAGTTGGTGGATTCCCCATACATACACCCATTAAATTTCATTTTTCTCTTGTTAATCAGTCTCATGTCACTTTGATTCTAAATCCAGAGAGAAGGTCTACACAGCAGAGGAAGTTCTTCCTCCCCAACATCAGGAAGCAACAATTTTCATTTATAAGCCAAAATATCTTAAAGAAAATTTTCTGAACTTTATGTTTTTACTGTTAATATTCTTCCCGACAAAATGTTAATAGAACCCTATGGAAGTTCTCATGAAGACAATAAAGATACTCTGTCAAGGCAAGATTTGGGTACAACCCAAATCATTCTGCTTATGATTTAAAATATGAAATAATTCAGAGTAGTACAACAAATCCTTTAAAACAAAGCAAATAAAGGTTATAAAGTAGAATTCAATTTTAAGGCATAAAACTAAGAAATGATGGATTTTAATTACTTTGGAAAAACATTATAAGTTGTGTAAATGTACTTCTTCAAATGTATCAAGCTAAGGAGAAATGTTTTTCTAAAGATATAAAAATGCTATAAGGCTCAGTCAAATCACTTATCAATCAACCATAAATCTCACATTAGTTTTTGACTCACCAAAAAATGGTGTTAAGAAACTGTTCTTTGCTATGATGCCTTTGAATTTATGGTGGAAAAACACAGAGGACACTTGCATGCATATAAGATATTGTTTCATTTTATTAATATAAATTAAATAATTAAATCCTTTGCCTAGTTTTCCATTCCACAATACTTGTAACACAATACTTTAATAACTCAAGGTCAGGAATTTTTTTCTTCTGATGAATGGCTGGACTTCCCTTTACTAGATATGGAGAGAGCTCAGTGAAATTCTGATTTATAAATATGTGGCGTTCAGAGAGAAATTCTGTACTCCGTTATGTTGACTTTGCTGGGAGACAATTCTCCAATTCTCCATGCTGTCAATACATGTTTTGTGACAGCTTTTTTTTTTTCCCCAAGCTATCTTTAAAAATATGTCTACAGAGCAAAGAGCCTAGAAAAAGAGAGAGATTGTATATCCTGCTTGGGCAAAGGACCAAAAAAATTTTTTTTCATGACTAAAGTAATAAACTTGTACAACCCTCACCACTTCTCTACAAAACAAAGGTTGTACACGTTTTCCAGAAGACTCTGTACAAGATTAGGGGCTTCCAAAACTCAGGATTCCTCACCTAAGACATAATCCACTACTGGGAAAACAAGCTACTGGACTACTGCTCGTCATCCCCCTGGAAATCTGGGGACAAGGGCATGAAGTCTCATTGTTTGGAGAAACAAAGTCCTCTGTCTCTCACTCAGAAGTCTTGTGCATTCTACCACCATTTATGAAACTGGCAAGTAAGGAAATCTTAAAATTTTCACAACTTTTGACAAATGCTCCTCTTTAAGAACCCTGTTTTTTGCCTTGACTACATTTTTAAAAATACTTTTACATCTTCCTAAGTCTCTTTTGGAAGTAGGTCACTTATAAATAAATGCAATCTCAATGCCAACTGTAGTATCATATCCAAAAATCCTTCTTACAGTTTATCTGTACAGTGAATCTCATGGCTTATTATTTCATGAACTTTATTCCCAACTTAGGAAAAAAAAAAAAAGAAAAAAACTGCATGGTTTTGTCTCCTCTCTCAATTCTGCAGTATAATTTGATATTGTAAGCTAACGAGGCAGTATAACAAACTTTAAATTAAAAGACTCAGAAGCAAGATATTCTGGGTTCAAATCCCAGATTTGCAACTTGTTTTATTTAGGGCAATTAACTTACCTTCACTGTCCATCAATCTCCCTATCAGTCATTAAATGATAAATCTCTTCATTCTTTGTATCAATACCCACTTCATTGTGTTATTATGGTTTTATAAACATAAAGTTATCATGTGAAACAGTGGCTGCCACATGGTAAGTATACAAAATATCCATTATTAATATTTTAATAATTTATTATTGTCTTGCCATAATATTTTGGTGGAAGAAAAATAATTTAAATTAAAACTGTATGCTTTACATCAGTGTTTTGTAGTAAATATTTCTTTGATGATAGTTATATTCATATTCTGGGTTGTCCTATGCAGTAATTATTAGCTAGTAGTTACTAACTACGAGGAACTGACCTTTTATTTTTTTTTTTATTTTTCATTTTTTTAATTTTTTTTAACGTTTATTTATTTTTGAGACAGAGAGCATGAATGAGGGAGGGGCATGAACGGGGGAGGGGCAGAGAGAGAGGGAGACACAGAATCGGAAGCAGGCTCCAGGCTCTGAGCCATCAGCCCAGAGCCCGACTTGGGGCTCCAACTCATGGACCGTGAGATAGTGACCTGAGCTGAAGTCAGACGCTTAACCGACTGAGCCACCCCTGAGCCACCCTGGCGCCCCTGGAACTGACCTTTTAATTGTATATACCATCAATCAATTCACATTTAAATAACAACGTTTGCCTAATGACTATTGAATTGAACAGCACAGCTTTAGAGCCTACATATACATTGTTCACATTCCTTTATTTTGTGATCTTATCAATACAGATTTTTAAATATGCATCCCAAATACAGTAACCTTTTGAGTAAAAGAGAATATGTTAAAAAACTGATACACTTTGTACTGGCTTAGAAATTCCATGTATTGTTTTCTGTACTTTTCTGTAATTCTGCAACTTTTGAAAGAAATTGTTACCCTTTGCTCACAGTGTTCTAAAGTATGTGACATAATTCATGTACCTGCTAAAATAAAAATCTGTACTTCTGTCTTTCCTTTACAGTAAACTTGAAGAGAAAATGTTAAAATATGAAGAGGAAGAATTTGCATGGTTATTAGGTAAAACATAATTATGACTCTTTGAATAGATACAAAAGGCTATTAATCTGCTTTACAGAGACCAGAGATTTCTGCTATAGGTCAAGGATTGTGGTGTTGTGCGGTTGTAATTCTATTGTTGTTTTTAAGGACTTGGGAGAAGCAAAAAGTTGAAAAAAATGGAGGGGGGGCGGCGGAGGGAAGAAGTTGGAACAAAGTTGACAACCAGAGGCAGGAAAACATTTGGAGTCAAATTTTAAAAGATGAATGCTTCATATTAGTTGTAAGTTAAATGTTTTACTGAACAGCTATATATAATGGCCCATCACTGTTCTTTTGATCCTTTAGTGAAAATCCACTCTACATACAATGTATAAATGTTGGGAGGGTAGCTTAGGCAGAGACTTACTAAAGTAATTAAAATATCGCTATATCTCCAGCTTTGGTTTTCTTTTTCAATATTACTTTGGCTATTCAGAGTCTTTTCTGGGCCCATACAAATTTTAGAATTATTTGTTCTAGCTCTGTGAAGAATGCTGGTGTTATTACACTGTTAGTGGAATGCAAACTGGTACAGCCACTCTGGAGAACAGTATGGAGTTTCCTTAAAAAATTAAACATAGAGGGGTGCCTGGGGAGCGCAGTCGGTTAAGCGTCCGACTTCAGCCAGGTCACAATCTCGCGGTCCGTGAGTTCGAGCCCCGCGTCAGGCTCTGGGCTGATGGCTCGGAGCCTGGAGCCTGTTTCCGATTCTGTGTCTCCCTCTCTCTCTGCCCCTCTCCCGTTCATGCTCTGTCTCTCTCTGTCCCAAAAAAAAAAAATTAAACATAGAACTATCCTATGGCCCAGCAACCACACTAGTAGGTATTTATCCAAAGGATAAAAAAAAATGCTGATTCAAAAGGGTATATGCACCCCAATGTTTATAGCAGCACTATGAACAATAGTCAAATTATGGGAAAAGTCTAAATGTCCATCAACTGATGAATGAAGAAAGAAGATATGGGGTGTGTGTGTGTGTGTGTGTGTGTGTGTGTGTATACACACATATATACATATATGTATATGTGTATGTGTGTATATGTGTGTATATACATATGTATATACACACAAATACACACATACATACACACACACACACACTATAGAACATCACTCAGCGATCAAAAAGAATGCAATCTTGCCATTTGCCATAACATGGATGGAGTTAGAATGTATTATGTTCAGCGAAATAAGTCCGAGAAAGACAAATATCATGATTTCACTCATAAGTGAAACTTAAACACAGCAGATGAACATAGGAGAAGGGAAGCAGAAATAAGATAAAAACAGAGAGGGAGGCAAACCACAAGAGACTTAAATACAGAGAACAAACAGGGTTGCTGGAGGGGTGTTGGGTGGCAGAGTGAGCTAAATGGGCGATGGGCATTAAGGAGGGCATTTGTTGATGAGCACTGAGTGTTATATATAAGTAATGAATCACCAGATTCTACTCCTAAAACCATTATTATACTATATGTTAATTAACTTGGATTTAAACAAAATATAAATGAATAAAATATTAATTAATTACTTAATTAAATGTAAATACTGTTATAAAAGAAAAATAAAAACTGATCAACTATAATGAAATTTTAAATAAATTCATTTGGAGATTTAATTGGTAGAATTTTTAATAACAGTGACATTCTGCAAATTGATCCTTAGTAAACTGAGAGTTTTCAGTTGAAATGGATATGGACAGAATTCCAGTAGCTGACTTTCTAGAGAAAGAAAGCACCTAGGATGCAACTTTTTTTTACCTAAGACAGACATAATGCTTTTATTCCTAAAATACCTATCTGTTCTATTCAACATGAGTATACTGCTATGTGTTTAAGATGTAGATTAGAATAATAATTTATACAGTAATATATAACTCAGTAGTAAGTTAATTAACAAAAATCAATGATGGTATAATCCAAAAGGTCCAGGGAAGGGGCACTTGCCATTACAGAAAATAATTTACTATAGAGTAGAAAATACCTAACAAAATTAGTTATATAGGTGTGTCAAAAAATATTTTTTGTTCCTACTTATAAAATATCCTACAACGTGGTATTATTATTCTGTTTGTGTTTTTATTTTTTTGGTTTGGTTTTATATGTTTATTTTTGAGAGAGAGAGAGAGAGAGAATACAAGCAAGGGAGGAACAGAGAGAGAGGGAGACAGAGGATCCGAAGCAGGCTCAGTATTACAGAAGAGCCCGATGTGGGTCTTGAACTTACCAGCCACAAGATGATAACCAGAGCTGAAGCCAAAGTCAAACACTTAACCGACTGAGTCACCCAGGAGCCCCTCTGTTTGTGCTTTTAAAGGACATACTGTTTAGTGATGGAGACCAGGAAACAAATGCAAATGGAGTGTCACGTGTAATCAAAAGTGAGAGATAACTTTCTGTTGAGTTATTCATGAAAGTCTAGGTGTATGTGGTAGCTTTTGAGCTGGAAGTTAAAGCTTAGGTAGTGTTTGGCACAAAGAATTCACAGGAAAGATCAGGGATTGCGGAATAATAAATGAAGACTAGGAATCTGAAATTATAGATTATTATATAGAAAACTTATCCATACCCAGATGTCTTTCCCTTTTACTCCAGTGACCCAAGTTAATAAGCAGGGGCACAATAAAATATTTAAACAAAAATGCAAACAAAATAAAACCCACTTTTAATCAAGAGTGAATTGTTATATTTGAGAATGTACCAATTTTCTATTCGCCTTGTTATGGGAAAGTTTTCTGTAGGAGTGCTACACAACACAAAGGACTTTATAGTTGCAATTTTCTTGTAAAATGTTAGACATGGAAATAAGCCATATCCACAAATCTCACTGAATTATGCTAAATAAGCTTTAATTAGTAATACTTTGGGGCAATGTTTATGAACACTTAAAAATTCAATGGTATAATTACATATGTTGCTCTGTGATTGTTTAGGAAACAAATGATACAATGGCAGAATAATTTTCATGATAAATGCTTCTCAAATGGCCAGGCTGTTCAGAAAAACTTACACATATTTTCCTTTAAGAATACAATAAAAATTAGCAGAAATATGGAAAATTCTAAGTACTGATATATGGTGAGTTGGCTTAAAATACTAAAAACCCATAGATGTAATTTATGAATAGTATTCAAAAGAATTATTCAAAGCAAGAAAATACATTTGTAAAACTTTTGAATATTAACAAGAATGCATGTAGAGTGTATAAATATGCATAATTTTTACTTCAAAAATATATGAAGAGGGAATGAGAAGTAAATAAGAAAAAATGTCTCAGTGAATTAATAAGTCAGTCTGGAATGTTTTTCCTATCATGTTAATCTACACATATTTTTTAACAATGACACAGCCCTTTTGTTTAACATTTAAGACTGAGCAGGGTAATTGTTCTTTCTAACACTGGTAAAATGAATGCAAAGGGGACTGTTAAGTTTGAAATTTCATAGGGACCAAGACAGGGGTAGAGAATGTGACAGAAACAAAATTTTTAAATCTGAAAGGCAGATGGATGTATGGTAATGGCAAACAGCAAACCCAAGGTACTGAAAACAAAATGGTTTTTGGAAGAGTTGGAAATATGCAAGGCTGAAGAATGGATAATATCAGGTGTTTCTTAAGAAATATCAACGTGGGGCTAGAAAGAGAAGTGGCTAAAAGTCTGTTGTAAAAAACAGATCTCAAGGCCTCCTCGTCCCTCCTTCATATGACAGAAGCTTGGAGGTATATTTTCTGGGGGGAAAAAAACTATAAATGCTTTTATATATCTATGACTGAGACACATGCCCTTTCCCCTCACTGGGTGTTATGACAGTGGTAACCAGTCATATACTAGCCATAGGAAAATGGAATGTTTTTGTCTGAGTGATCTGAGCATACAGAAGAAACAGACAAAGATATTTAAAAGTTTAGAGTTGGCCAAAGAAATATTTCAACCAAATGCCCTATGGTAAAGAGGTAAAGACTATTAGCCACCACTGCAAAACAACACACACACACACACACACACACACACACACACACACACACAGAGAGAGAGAGACAGAGACAGAGAGACAGAGAGAGAGAGAGAGGGAGAGAGAGAGAGAGAGGGAGAGAGAGAGAGAAATTCTGAATCATTTTATAGATACCATGAATAATGGACTATCAAGCATTTGAGAAGAGTCCACATCAGGAAAGACTGAGACCAGTTAACAGAATCTGAATGAAATTTAGTATCTTTAGGAGAGAAAGGACAATTAATGTCTTCAGAGAGAAATATATTGCATCCATGAAAAAAGGAATGTATACAACACAAAGTGAAACAAATTCAAAATATGAAGATCAGAAATTAAAACACACACATATGAGATAGGATAAAGGGACTATTGATGATTGGTTCATAAAGTCCATTATGCAATGACAATTTCAGAAAAGGAGAGCAGGAAAAATAGATTAAAGGAGAGTTTAGAATAAATATATACTAGAAATGAAGAATGAGTGTTTACAGATTGAAAAAGACTACTAAGAGCCAAATATTTCATTTAAAAAATGTGCACATGAACGCAAAATATTGTAAAATTGAAGACTACAAGGGACAAAAGAAAGATGCTAAAAGCTTCCAGAAAAAAAGTAAAAAGGCCACATATAAAGAATAGAAATTAGAACAACATCAGATTTCTTGTTAACATTGCTAGTACCCAGCAGACAGGTAAATGTCTTCAAAACTGTGAGTGGTGAATTGTTTTCCTGTTAAATTTGATACACATCACCTATGAACTGTAAATTTAGACAACTAACATAGCCCAAAACCAATATGCCCCTTTTCAGGAGTTTGCTGAAGATTCTGCTAAAATATGAAACCAAATAAAGAAGGAAGATGTAAATTCTATGTAACAGGGAATTCCATACAGAAAGAAAATTCCCAGGATCATGACAGATCCCAGGGAAAGAGGTGTGCATCAGGCTTAGACAGTATCCCATCCAGCTACCCAGCAATGCCAAGGGAGCTAGGCAATTTATATCTTCATAACTTGAGAGCATGCATGCTACAGAGGACAGTTTAGCATCCAATTAGCAAGAGATACATAGAGAACAAAACAATGAAAATGAAATAATTATCAGTAGCTATTAAAAAATTTTAAAAAAAAGCAGTCATGTATATACTACATGGCTCAGTTGTAAGTAAAGTATTATAGACACATAATGAAGTAAACACTAATGAATGCATAGTCTAACAAAAAGTAATTGTATAAAGCTATTGGAGAATATATTGTGTGTGTGTGTTTACATATGGGGGTGTGTGAATGGATGTCCCTCTCTCATAATATTAGTTCATAATAGCTCAAAATCAACAAAAATGAGAGGTATATTTTCTTATTTATAGTTCTATAATTTTATCAGTGACTGTCATTTTTTCAATATTCCATAAATTTCTGTCTAATAAATTTTAAAATCCAAAGACATTTTTATAGATTTTTCATTACTCAAAATTATTACTTATAAAAGACCCATAATGATGGTAATATGGAGATAAAAATGTTGGTGATAGTTTATAAGATTTAAGGCTTGACCACCCCTTAATAAATTATCTGAAAACTGTGCAATAATGGAGCACTGTAGTTTTCTTAGCTTGGTTCAAAAAACAAGAGAGAGAGCTTGTTATTAACAATGGATTACTATGGATAATGATATTCCAAGAGATTCTTAAGCAAAAGTAATAAAAGAGAAAGTGTAGGAAGGGGAAATAATAACAACTTGATATAAATGATGTATTATTAGTGAGAGATGTAACATGAATTAACTTCCTTCCATGGTAGAGAGAAGGAAACATACTCTAGTCTATCTATCAGGGAATATTATATATTTTTTAGGATACCCAGACAGAATCTCCTAAAATTCACAGAAGAGTAGACAATTCCATTTTAATAAAACAATATTTTTAGTTCCTTATACAGACATCCATTTGAAAATTATACTTAGATTTTCTAATGTGAGAACATACTTTCTAATATGCAAAAAATACAACACTTAGAAAATGCTTTCTTCGAAATTGGTCCTTTCTGGACAATGACTTATTCAAAATGATAGTTAATCACAAAAAAATAATGCATTATAATATATAACCTGTGGTAGAGTCAAGGTGAATTCTGTAGTGATAATCAAGAAGTAATAGATCACGACTTGACTTATCCAGAGAGTTCCAGTTTAATTTCAGAAGAAATTATCAGAATTGTTAAAATTACCAGCTGCCCATAAAGAAAAAAGTTAATAAAGTGAATCAATGCATACAAACAAATCAGATGAGCAAATCATCTCAGCAGGCAATGCTAGTAGTTTGATTCTGTGAAGAGAAGCTGGCTAGGAGTTATCAATAGTAAAGGAATTAACAGCATATTAATTTAATCCATTTTAATAAGCTGTGGTTAATAAGCAAATTCAGGTTTGGGACAAAGTCATGTTGCATAATGGGGAAAATACGTGCAGTTATACACATATTAGAAGGCTACAAAATTTGCATTAGTCATGCATGATAGATAGACAGGTAATTTACAGAATTCAGTGGCTTCAAGGGGTATAGAGACCAAGCTGGGAATACCATTGAGGTATCAACAGTTATGATTAAACCACTAGATTCTCATGCTTATCAACTGATTTATATCTAAGAAAATTATTAGTGAAGCTGAGGTCTAGAGTATCTCAGTTAATATAAGGTTCAGAGTTCTCCAACAACAAATTATTAGTAGGCCTTGGTATACAATCTAAAGAAGGCAGAAGCAGGGGAAATGAAAGGAGAGTTGACATATAGCTTTTCATCATTGTTCTTTTTGAATTTTTCTTTTTATTCCCAGTTACCATATATTCTAAAAAGATTCCCCATTTAAATGTTTAGGTAACATTTACAATCTTCCTTTTCCTAAAGATCCACAGGCAACAGCAATTCACCTTGCTCTTATAGTCTGCTTCTGCTATATGAATAATTTTTTCAGTTCAAAGTTTTTTACCAATCTATTTTTTTAAGTGGTAAGTATGATGTCATAGCAATTGGTTCTTGATTTAGATCAAGTGCAATGTCTATATCTGGGCCACTTTATAAGAAGAAGTATGCAGTATAGCATGGCATGGAAAATCGATGTGTGTCAGATTCATGTCCCAAACCCAAATAGAACAACTGTTTTGCCTGAAATTTACAACATCATTTTCAGAAGACACTAGTATTCCTATTAAACAATTTAAAAATTCTGATGAGATTTTTTGTATTTCTTTCTTTTTTTTTTTTTTTCAACGTTTTTTTATTTATTTTTGGGACAGAGAGAGACAGAGCATGTACGGGGGAGGGTCAGAGAGAGAGGGAGACACAGAATCGGAAACAGGCTCCAGGCTCCGAGCCATCAGCCCAGAGCCTGACGCGGGGCTCGAACTCACGGACCGCGAGATCGTGACCTGGCTGAAGTCGGACGCTTAACCGACTGTGCCACCCAGGCGCCCCTGTATTTATTTCTTAATAAAATTCATTTTTGCATAGTTTCAGAAAACAGAAAAATTGAGAATATAGTAAAAAGGTTCCCTAGAACTTACACCCAGTTTACTCTATTATGAACATTTTACATTAATGTGGTATATTTGCTATGATTAGTGAACCAATCTCATTATATTATTACAAATTAAAGTCCATATTTTATTCAGATATCTTTAGTTTTTATTTTAACTCCATGTTCTTTTTGTTCTAAGAGCCCACTCAAAATACCATCATTTAATTGTCCTGTCTCCTCAGGATCCTTGGACCTGTGATTGTTTCTCAGACCTACCTAGTTTTTTACCAAGGTAAAATTCTATAAAGTTCTATATTATAGAATGCCCCTCAAGTGGGATTCAACTGATATTTTTTCCCAATTAGTTAGGTGTTTCAGGGAGGAAAAACCTCCTTGTTTGGTTGAAAATCAATGAAGTCAGTAAAATTATTTTTAACTAGATAACAAGATATACTTTCATTTTTGTATCCCAGAAAACAAGGATTTTCTACATATTCCTTTTCTTGTCAACATTTCTACCAAAACAATAAGCTTTGAAATGGTCTGCTTGAAAGACCTGAAATGGTCTCTTGGCTTACGATAAGCTCAATGCAACAGTATATCACAAACATTTAGGCTCATTTTCTATCTGAGGGCATATGCCAAACTCTTGGAGAAATTGAACTTCCTTTTTCAAACTCCATTTTCTCTTTGGCATTCAGGAAAGGAAAATAAAATGAAATTTGGAAGAGACTAAGATGTAGCCAGTAGAAGATGCAGCTAGGTAAATTCCGACTCAATGAAATGTGAGCTTCAAAGCCTACTCAACTACTGAGGACAGGAAGAACATTTGCCCACCTCGCATGTGGCAGAGTGCCTCCAGCATAACTTGAAGGCAATGAATGCCCCCTATTCAAAACCTGTAAGCAAACAAGCAATTCCTTGTTTGGACTACCCTTCCTGCTCCTGCCCCACTGCAGGGGCTTGTGATAAGCAGGAGTAAGGAGAAAAGAAATCAAGAGAAATAAAAAAGGGGGAGCAGATGATGTGCCTACACTGTATCTAAAACCACTTCCTGGAAGAGTAGACCGATCCAAAGTGTGGAAGTACTGAAGAAGCATATGGGACACAGCTAATCAATCTCAGAACCACTGACGTTTGCAACCAGACAAGTCTTCCCTGTGGGGCTGTTCTGTGCTTTGCAGGATGTTTTGCGGCATCCCTGGCTTCTACACATAAACACTATTAGCTAAATTCTGCCCCTGCCACCCCCTCCCCCAGAGTTGCTAAACCAAAAATGTTTCCTCACATTGTGCAATGTGACATGTGGGACACAACTGTCTCTCTTTTTTTCTTTGAAAGCCAGTGATATAAACAGAAGTAACCTAAAGTCCATACAGTTTGAAGTTCCAGTCTTAAAAAACATAGCTTTGGGGGTAGAAAAAGAGGGAGAAATGTCAGGAGTACTATTCTATTTTTTTTTTTTTTTTAGTTCTAATACTTTTTATTGTCAAACTGGTTTCCATACAACACCCAGTGCTCATCCCAAAAGGTGCCCTCCTCAATACTCATCACCCACCCTCCCCTCCCTTCCACCCCCCCATCAACCCTCAGTTTGTTCTCAGTTTTTAAGAGTCTCTTATGCTTTGGCTCTCTCCCACTCTAACCTCTTTTTTTTTTTTCCTTCCCCTCCTCCATGGGTTTCTGTTGAGTTTCTCAGGATCCACATAAGAGTGAAAACATATGGTATCTGTCTTTCTCTGTATGGCTTATTTCACTTAGCATCACACTCTCCAGTTCCATCCACGTTGCTACAAAGGGCCATATTTTGTTCTTTCTCATTGCCATGACAGGAGTACTATTCTAACAATTGGTTGGTGGAAGAGAAAATAATTAAAAAGGGGGAAAAATGTGGAAAATCTCAAAAGACAGCCATAATTCAGAGAACACACAATCTCTTTCCCAATGTCTGAAAAAAATATGTACCCATTAAAGAATCTGGACTTTCCTACCTGGTCAGAAGTAAATGTCATTAAACTTGAAAACTTGTATACTACTCAAATTTGACCAAAGGAATAGGGGAAAAAATAAATCCATGAAAACTGATTTTTAAATATCAGGAAATGAGATATAATATGCTGCAAGGAATGAAACACTTTCCCTGAATAAAATCACTATAAAAACAACTGTAAGATGACTTTCAAACAATTAAGCATATTCAGTATATTTATATATATAGTAAATAATTATATATAAATATATTTAGGGATAGGAAAAAGTCACAATGAGTCAGGGAAAAAAAGGGGAACAAAAGGGGAAATTAAAATGAAAAGATAGTTCATTAAACTCAAGAAAGAAATGAAAGAAAAAGGGAATGTGATCTTCCTTTTCCAAACTTATTTACCTCACAAGGCACCAAAGAAAGGAAATATAAAACTTTCAGTAATAAAGACTAAATTGCAATAGAGAATAGATTAATTACAATTTCATAAAGGGCACTGAAGGAAAGCAAAACTACAACTAAGAAAATAAAAAGAGATAAGGACAGAGTTAAAATATCTATACCGAATCCTGTTGCCACACATGGAACATGTACCTCTCTTGTTTCAAAAAGACACTCTGATGTGTCATGTATTTGGTTAAGGTTTTCACAACCTCAGTGATACTGGCATTTTGGACCATATACTTCTTGTTGAGAGAGGAGTGGTAATCCTGTGAAATGTAAGATCATTAGCTGCACTCCTGGCCTCTAATTATTAGATGTCAGTAGCCACCCCCAACAAAATATCTCTAGATACTGCCAAATGTCCTGGGGGCGGGGGAGGATAAGCATTCCCAGCTGATGACCACAGACTTAACTTACCTCACTAGATGTCAAAGAGTAGAAATTAAACAATGTTGTATAGTCAATAGAGCAATGAATGATATAACTAGAATAGAAACAGAACTAAACAATATGGAAAATTGTTTTATGACAAACTCACATTGCAGAGCAGGGAAAATGTTTCTTAATGAATGGTTTTATGTCAACTACTTATACCTACTTGAAACAACATGAAATTGAACTTCTTTCCCTAGTCATAAAACTAATCCAAAATAACGAAATCATAAAAGTGAAAGAATGTGAGTATAAAAATTATACATAGTAATATAGAATAATAAATAACCAATGTTTCTTACAGAAGATATAAAAACTACCTACTGTAGGGGCACCTGGGTGGCTCAGTCGGTTGAGCAATCGACTATTGATTTCAGCTCAGGTCATAATCACAGGGTTTTGGGACTGAGCCCCATGTCCAGCTCTGTGCTGAGCATGGAGACTGCTTAAGATTCTCTCTCGCTCCCTCTGCCCTTCTCCCTAGCTCATGTGCTCCCTCTCTCTCTCTCTCTCTCTCTCTCTCAAAAATAAAAAAATACCCTACTATAAATGATAAGATTGGTACATTTAAGCACAGCTGAATAATAAATTCTATTTATATACAGAAACAATAAAGAAAATTAAAAATCAGGTCATAAAATATTAGTTAACAGTATAAAGATGGATGATAGATAGATAGACAGACAGACAGGCAGGCAGACAGGACAGACAGCTGTAGATATAGACACAGATTTCCTGACAGACCATATAGAAAACAAATCAGAATACACAAAGTTTTTTTTAGAGAAAGAAAAAAGACAAAACCAAAACAGTATCAAGTGTTGGTAGGGTGTGGAAATAGAAACACAGGTTTTTATTGGAATTTAAGTGGCATAATGAGTTCTGGAAGTAATTTGGGATTTTCCGGAAACACTGAGGTAAAGCTATATGAAGAATGATGAAGAACTTTCTTTTTCCCCACTGATCTCAGTAAAACATTGTGCCGCACTGTTGCTCCTAACCCCTCCCACAAATCTTAGAAAGTAATTCCTTAATTTCAGCTTCGAAGGCCCTTCATCCTATCCCATGATAAATATAAGCTAAGTTCTCCATATTTTCCAAGATTTTGAAGAGAGATCAAACACAGAATAAAACTAACTTTGGCTTTCCTTTATCTAAACTATAAATTCTTCAGGACACTTGCTGCCTGACACAACAGTACTCTGAAGCTGTTTTTACCTTGCAGTTCTCTTCATAAAGGGCTTAGCTAACCACTTTTGCTTGGATTTTCTCTTTCATTAATTGTGATCCAGAAATACTACTTTTATGAACTCCTCAAAAACTTCTACTGTGTTAGAGAAAAAAGATCTTTAAATAATATTTACTGTGGTCCTGGTCCTGTTTCTCACAACATCAACTGGAAAAAATGCAAGTATTATTCAATAGTAAATGGATTAATACTCTGTGTGAGATTAAATATTACTCAGAAGTTTAAAAAACGTGGATAGTTCTATTTAGCTATGATAAATTGGAACAAACATTTAGTGCAAAATGAATCACAGGAAAATACCTATAATACAGAGTCAAAATACACAACATCAGACACTATATGGTTATAGGCACCAACATATATGAGAAACAAATAAAGAAAACCAATGTGAGTATAAAGACAGTTTCGGAATAATGGTTTTCACTGTGAGGCCGGAAAGGAGATGTAATCAGGAAGGGAGACGTGGGTGATGTTTCAAAGATCTTGATTACATCCTAGTCCCTAAACGGTTACCTTTTTTTTTTCTATATATCCCACATTATTCACAAATACTTTTGTATCTACTCTATATTTAAGAAAGACTTGCAACCAAAATAAAGAATTAACCAGAAAAAATAGTTTCCCAGAGAGAATTTAAAAGGAAGGAAGAAAAGACAGGAGTGGAAGAAGAAAGGACAGATTAATTCATATACCTCTTAGGTGGATTAAAAATGATAAATTCTGGAAAAACCTATTAAAGTCCAGTCATCATTTTATGTCTTTTTGCAACTTCAGCATTTGCTTCCTAAGCTTCATCTTTTTCTTCAAAGGGCAATTCATAGTCAGAACCCATTATAACATTGTCCATAGGACTCTATGCCCTGAGACTGACTTAGTGCTAAAAAAAAAATGTTTACAAAGCTGTCTTTTGCTGTCTATTTTCTATTATATGATGGAATAGCTTCATGTTTAATTAGTTTCCACACTCAGGATTGTTAAAGAGATTCCATTATATGAAGAATACTATTTATACACAATATTGCTTTTGTTAGGGATCATTCAATTGATAGAGATTTATTTATGACAATTTAAAATGAAAAATAATTGCATTTTTAGACATTTAAGGCTCTTAAATTCTAATACGGCATATGATAATCCAGTTGGATAGTTGCTCACTAAGAATGGAATGAAATATCCTGAGTTAATGTATTATCCAAAGGCCATACCACTACTATTAAATGCTGTATTTTGCCATTACCAAACTGGATTAGAAGCATGAAATCTTTCTTCATTATAAGCAATAAAAGCAATTTGCCTGAACCTATTACAATATGTCTAATTTATTAACCATACCTTGAAGTACAATATGCTTAATAATTTATACTTTTGAACTACTTCTTTGTGTCTTTTATTTTTTTAAAGAGAAACATAACTGCCGGCATACGGAAGAGTCATTATTCTAATTAGAAAAATACTGAAGGCTTAGAGTTCATTCAACAAATCAATATTTAATTAGCAATGTGTCAAACTGCAGATACCTGTTACTATAGTATATGTTACTAAAATGAGATGTTCGTTTATCATTGATGTAGCTGTGAAGAGTAGGTCACAGACATCCAAATAAAAAGGGAATTAAGTACCCACATGGCACTGGCAAATGGCCAAAATCCCTCTTCTACTATGACCTCAATAATGGAAATATGTCATCAGTTTTCTTTTTTTTTTTTTTTTTTAATTTTTTTTCAACGTTTTTTATTTATTTTTGGGACAGAGAGAGACAGAGCATGAACAGGGGAGGGGCAGAGAGAGAGGGAGACACAGAATCGGAAACAGGCTCCAGGCTCCGAGCCATCAGCCCAGAGCCTGACGCGGGGCTCGAACTCACGGACCGTGAGATCGTGACCTGGCTGAAGTCGGATGCTTAACCGACTGCGCCACCCAGGCGCCCCTGTCATCAGTTTTCTAAACAAAGCATTTCAGCTTTTGTCATTTTTATAATTGGCCTTGTATGTGTGACTAAAAGAGCTTAACGGTGGTAAAATCACAGAGTAGAGTTTCACTGACTTCTATTAACTCAGATATTTATTTTTAATATTCTAACCTTTTAATAAGAAAAGACATCCATAAGAAATTTCAGTTTTTGTATTCTTTATGTGCTTTAATGCATTTATATGATTACTACAGATTTAATGCATTTATATGATTACTACAGATAAGGAAATCAATTATTTCTCTTACCCTTGAAAAACAAATCAACATTAATGTCAAGTGAATTTCCCAGCGTGAAGCAAGTTGGATGTGAAAAGTAAAAAATTTTTAAAAATGAAAAAAAAACGAATGTTCATTATTTGTGGACTACACAGAAGGAATACTGATTATGTAAATACTATTTTTACAGTCTCATTTTATATTAAACATACCTCTTTAGAAATAGTGTAAGCTAATGTGCACATTCAAAAATGTATATATATTTAATTACACTTAATGAATCAATGAATACATTTATTGAGCACTAGTAGTATGTGATTTATATGAGATAATGCATTTGCATATAAATGATTTTCTAACTTGTATGTTATATGATAGAATACTGTACAGAATGTAACAATGTAATAATCATATTTATTTCAAAATATTCTTGTATTATATTCATTAATATGTTTATAGTACTTGCAATAATACCTGTTAAGTGAGTGCCTGGTAAATACTGACGTATCATTTATCATTTCTTCATTGCACAAGGTTTGATTGAACAGAGCAACAGAGTTGACATATTTCACATTATAATTTTATAAAGTTAATTAATAAAAGACTACCATAAAATACCTGCCATTACTTTTTGTAATTGCTAAGCGTTTAGCAATAGGTTTTAAAGATTTAAATGGAAAAGTAAGAAGTCTATCAACATGTATGTATATCTCATCCTCCCTCTATGCCCACATTTACATTATATTTATTAATCTACCTGCTTGAGAACAATGGCTATTCAGTGCACATTATGCTATCTTACTTCTCTGATGTTTTTCTTAATAGTAAAGGACACGGGAAAGGTGAGAACTAGAAAGAGACAATAAATCCATTAGACTAATAACATGTGAGACCAATGAGAGGGTTTCTAAAAGGAGTAGCCAAATTAATCAATATAGCAGGGAATCTAGCTTTAGCTAATATCCCTGGGTTATATTAGTAAAGTTAGTTTTTCTGACAGGTGGCAGAAAAAGTGGGAATTGCATGAGAGAAAGTTTATGTTAATATATCTTGTAATATTTCTTTTTTTAAGGTAAGAGTGTTGCTATAATAGTTAAAACAAAAGTTAAAGGTGGTTGGTTTTTTAATTCTTCTCATTTGTTTGTTTTTGTTTATTTACACTGAAGAAAGTTAAGAATGTGTGCAAACAGGGAGAGATAAGTAAAAGAGAGATAAAATTATTTGTCTTCAATCAAATGAGTTTCTTAAAAAGGGAGGAGGGAATGTAATCCAGGCTACTGTTTCACAAAAGAGAAACATTTTTTTTCACTGAGATTGGGAATAGAAAGGAAGAATAAAAAGTCAGTTTCTTTTGAAAATTTTTTTGAAAGTGGTATTTAAGATGTATTTATGTCATGAGATTTAGGTTTTCTTTTAAGTCAACGTCAGTTCTGAAGCTCAGCGAGTGGGCAAACAGGTCGAAAGTGTGAGAATTGGGAAATGTGAAATAGCTATGGTGGAGAATGCAGTAAAGAGTTAATTAGGGAATGATAGCAGTGTCAGAAAGCATGAAGAACCCAATTCATATATACTCTGAATGCATAATCCCTATAATCCGTGCTGGTGCATCACAGTACTGTTTTCATCAGTAGCACTCAGCAACCAGTGAGTGAGTGAGGGAGTGAGTAGGTGAGTGTGTGTGTGTGTGTGTGTGTGTGTGTGTGTGTCTGTGCGCGCGCATTCGAGACAAAAAAACCACACTGGTCTGGGCTTGTTACCAGGTATCGGGCTGGAAGAAAATGTGAAGTACACAATGAAAATAAATCTAGACCTCTAGAATAATCTAGATCTTTACCTCATTGTAATACTAAAATCTCCACTCAAGTAGGAGCATATTTGCATAACATACGATGTCTGTATAGGCATGTTTCTTTAGGGTGCATGCACAACCTTATGCCTGCCTCTATATAAAATGACAAGGCTTCCCTATCTCAATATTCATCCTAATCCTAAATAAAAGGAACCATCCACTCTTGCTCAGGAAGTCCCAGCTTTGGAGGTTATTTCCCATAATCTCCTTATTTGCTGCAAATAAACCTTTCTTTATTGCAGCTTTCTTTATAACAAGAAAAATACATCCAGAGAGGGAAGAATGGCTAAAAGGAGTAGATAGAGAGCCACAGAGTATTACTTATTAAAAATAAAGGAAAAAAAAAAGCAATTGTGGATTTAATTAGGTGAAGGAAAGGAAGTTTAAGAAATATCACTGTATGGCATATAACAGAAGTACACATTTCTTGTGTTAACATACTGAGAATTCTGGGTTAATACCCTAAAGGAGCTACCATTACAAAACGTTCCCCATGAGTACAAAACTATATATATATATATATATATATATATATAATTGTTAACCCAGAGGAACTTGATCTGGACCAAATCCTGGATCCGGATCTATAACCCAGTTATATATAAAACTGTATATGTAACTGTTAAACTAGAGGAACTTGATCGATAAATAGAAATTACTATTTTGAATAAAACTCTTATTTTTTACACCTATAAATATCATATTTCTGTGGAATATATAGTAAGGTATTAAAATACAGCCATATGTCAAGATAATCTAAATTGATAGTTTTGGGCTGATTTGGAGTTACAATTCCAAACGTACCCTGTTGGGCTGTAACCCTAAGAGATCTCCATCACTCTTTCATTTTTAGACATCATATTATAGGTTTATATATCAACGGAGTTGACCTATCCAATTATTTTTTAAAAATTTTTTTTAATGTTTATTTTTGAGAGAAACAGAGACAGAATGCGAGTGGGTTAGGGGCAGAAAGAGAGAGAGACACAGAAGCAGAAGCAGGCTCCAGGCTCTGAGCTGTCACACAGAGCCCGACGCGGGGCTCGAACTCACGAGCTGTGAGATCATGACCTGAGCCAAAGTCGGACGCTCAACCAAGTGAGCCACCCAGGTGCCCTTGACCTATCCAATTTTTAATCCATTTGTAAGTAATATTTTCTTGGAGCACCTGAGTGGCTCAGTTGGTTAAGCATCTGACTTCGGCTCAGGCCATGATCTCGCTGCTTGTGAGTTTGAGCCTAATGTCGGGGCTTGGTGTTGACAGCTCAGAGCCAGGAGCCTGCTTCAGATTCTGTGTCTCCCTCTCTCTTTGCCCCTCCCCCGCTTGCACTCTGTCTGTCTCTCTCTCTCTCTCAAAAATAAACAAACATTAAAAAAATTTTTTAAAGTAAGAAATAATATTTTCTACACACTAATGTCACAATTTCACTGGTGACTCTAGAAATTTTTCATTTATTTTTTCTACAAATAGATGATCAAATTGCATAAATAAGCATCTAAGTCTCTAGTACAAACAAGAAGAAACTGAAAATCTGGGTGATATTGAAAAATAAAACTACACAATTTTCTGTAAATAATACTTGATCTAGAGCAAGTTGTGATAAAATACACTTTTATTTTTAATAGTATTTCATATATTTTTATAATATTTCTACAAATTTTAAGGTACTCAATTGTAGGGACTCAAACAGCCAATGTCTCTTGAGAACTAACTTTATAGAATACAACCTGACATTTATTCTATAATCCTGGCAAATCCCTCAAGAGTCATCTGACTCTAAACTACCACATCCAAAACAAAAACAAAAACTACCAATCTCTTCGTTTGCAGAATGTTTGAGAAGAATGATTGAGATAATTTACTAAAAGTTCCTCCTACAGTTTCTGGCATATCCAACTTAAAAATTTGAGGGGCGCCTGGGTGGCTCAGTTGGTTAAGTGTCCGATATCGACTCAGGTCATGATCTCACGGCTCATGAGTTCAAGCCCCACGTTAGGCTCTGTGCTGACAGCTCAGAGCCTGGAGCCTGCTTCATGTTCTATTTCTCCCTCTCTCTCTGCCCTTCCCCTGCTCATGCTGTCTCTCTCTGTCTCTCAAATATCAATAAATATTTTAAAAAATATTTGAGAGCTACTATTTTCTACTATGTTGATTTTATATACTGCCACCAGTTTTTTAAGTGTATAATTAAAGATGAATTACAAACATATATTCTAAGTACAAACAAAATGTGGAAGAGCAGTTTGACTATATGAAGTGCCAGTTTCCCTCATTTACCACTGTCACTGCAGATGAGAAACAGAATGAGTATTTTCTTATGAATTTTTTATTTTAGACAGAGAGAGAGAGAGCAAGAGAGCACAAGTCAAGGAGAAGGGCAGAGGGAGACACAGAGAGAATCTTAAGAAGGTTCTGTGCTCAGCGGGGATCCTGACATGGGGCTCAAACCCACAACCTTGGGATCATGACGATCTGAAATCAAGTCAGATGGTCAACCGAAAGAGCCACCCAGGCGCCCCTAGAATGAGTATTTCCATCAGAGGGATTATGCTCTTGATTCTCTCACTGCTGCAACATGTAGACATTTTGCACTTGACGGAAAGACTAATGCTATTTTTATGGAGGAAAAAAAAATCCTCTATGCTTCATAAACCACATTCACTTCTGAAAAAGAGAACTAAATACCTTCTCTCCCCAAAACAATGCAATGTGCTTACTGTTAAACGTATATTTTATTTATTTTCTTCAAGTTTATTTATTCATTTTTGAGAGAGAGACAGCATGAGCAGGGGAGAAGCAGAGAAAGAAGGAAAAAGAGAATCCCAAGCAGGCTCAGTGTTGTCAGCATAGAGCCCGATATAAGGGCTCAAACTCACAAAACTGTGAGATTGTGACCTGAGTTGAAACCAAGAGTTGGATTTAAATGATTGAGCCACCCAAACACCCCTTAAAATTACATTTTAAAAGTAGATTTATCCTACACACCAGGGAATTTTCAAAATATACTCATTCTACAGGACAATAAAATATGTGACTTCTGTTTACTGTTGAGCTTCTTAAACACAGACGCTTCAACAAGTTGAGATTTATAGTGTGAAACTGAGCCAATTGAACTGATTAAAAAATAAAAGATTATGGGCAGATAATAATGCAAATAATTCTATTTAAGATATTTTATTTGAAAAAGTATAAAGAGTATCTACAGAATATATGAATGTCCCAGTATATTCACTTCTTTTTTTTTTAAAGATGCTCCTAGAAATTTGCTTTTTCAGAAAGGCATTCTCTCACATTGCTTTTTTAAAAAAATAAGAATCCTTAAAATTAACACACTTCAATACAATCCCTTGACTTATGTAATTGAAGAGGAATTTTGACATACCAAATTCATTTTAAAATAAATCTCTGCGTTTCAGAACAGCTTCAATGCTAGCTATATCAGTATTTACTGTCAGCTATAGTAAAAGATATTATTTTTGAAATTTTATGATCAGAGATTTCTGGTTCAAAATGACAGCTGGCTTGCAGCCCCCATGAGATCTTCCCACAACTATTCATTAAATACTGATGGAGATGCAGTGGAATATTTTTAAAACCCTTAGCAACCTCCTATAGTAATTCTGACAGATAACCCAATATTGGTGTCTTGTAGGAATTGAAGCTAGTATGAGACAAGTTGCTACAGTTAGATGGAGGAAATAGAAAGATACAGAGCCAGGCTTTAATTCATAGATTGAATCCCTAATCTTTTAAAAGCTGATCTTAGAAGTAAGAAGGTACTTCCTAATTTTACCACCGTTGATCAACTAACTCCAAGATGCAGAACGTCTGACGACAGAAACCTCTCTGAAACACTGACTTGAAGCCATTCTCTGAGACAGAAATTTCAAATCCACTGTTAATAACTGGAAAAGCACAGGAAAAATCAGGTAATGGCAAAGTGCATTGTGAAGAGAGTGGTACCTCCCATGGGCAAATTGCTGGAAGTCGGGGCAAAGAAAACATAACCTGGTAGCAGTGCTGGCTGACAAGTGTAATCCTCAGTGTACAACATTGGCTCAGTTCTTTGGCTCAAGACCAGAAAACCTGGAAACAATGTTCAGAAAAACACTTAATCAAAGTAGAGCTGGGCCAGAAGATGAATAACTGCCAGAAATTGGGAATTGGACTGGGAACCATGCACATCAACCTTCCCTTCTGTTACAGATTTGAAAATAGAATTTGGAATCAGTGCCAGGCAACAGGAAGTGGAATTCAAGGTCAATTCCCTCATCCTACCTATTAAGAGCTAGACAGATCTTCCCATATTGAGGATGAATGTGGAGAAAAATAAACATGGGTAGTGTGTAGAAAATACTATGAAGCAAGGGAAATTCTGGATGGCATAACAAATAAACTTAATCATGTTTCTAGAAAAATTTACATAGATATGAACAGAATCGAGAAAGTATCTACATGCCTGCAAATTTATTAATCTGTCTGTATGAAAATATATTAGACTATATAGAGTATAAAGAAATAATTTAAGCAATTTAAAGAATATGAAATATAAATTTCAACAAATACAATAAACTCACTGATAATCAAATAAATAAAAAAACTAGTAAATAGAAACCATGTTTCCTATTACTTTGAGGAACTTATTTTTTTTATTAAGGATAACAACCAATGTTGATGAAAATTAGATACTTTCATGCATTGTCAGTGTGACTATTAAATTCTACAACCATTTTTATATAGATGTGTGTGAATTTAAAATGTATAAACACTTAAACATGATGCCTTTGCTCTCAAAACCTTTAAAATAATATCACTTGCTAGCATTCATAATCAGTACTGGCCAATAGAACTTTCAGACTAATGGAAATGTTCTATGTCTTTTGTGCCTCAGTGTTAGCGCTAGCAAGATGTGGTTTCTGAGTATTTGAAACGTAGCTATTATACTGGAAAACAGAAATTTTAGTTGTATTTTTTAATATATCAAAATTTAAATTTAAAGGGCTTACATGTGCCAAAGGCTACCGTATTTGACACTGCAGTTATAAAATATTAAGTTTGAGAATGTCTATTGAAACATCTTTGTTAATGACAAAATAATCGAAACAACTTAAACATTCACAAATATGACATAAATTAGTATCTATGCAAGCAAATTAATGAGGTAGATCTTTATGGATCCAAATTAAGTAGTCTCCAAGATTTGATAAAATTTAAAAAAATAGTAACATAAAAACACAGTAAGCATTACAAAATAGCAGCTATATCACAGATTGTACAAATTTAGGTATCTAACTTATGTACAGTATTTTTTAAGTTTATTTATTTTGAGAGAGAGAGAGCGTGAGTGGAGGAAGGACACAGAGAGAGGGAGCGAGAGAATTCCAAGCAGGCCCCCCACTGTCATTGCAGAGCTTGGTGAGGGGCCAGATCTCACATCGGTGAGATAATGACCTGAGTCGAAATCAAGAGTCAGATGCTCAACCGACCAAGCCACTCAGGCACCTCTGTACAGTATATATATACAAATATACATATAAGTGTACATATATGTAAAATACATACCACATAATATTCTTAATTTTTGTAGATGTGATTTAAGAAACAGTATTATATTCATTTATATAATTATATCTCAATCTTTTATCTTTAACTAAATTATATTTATATTTATATTTAACTAAATTAATGCATTTCTAATTAAATTTTATGCTGTTCCTCATACGTAGCAATTCTGTTTTCTTTTTAAGATAAGCTCTGTGGGTCTTGAACTTATGACATCAAGACCAAGAATCTCATCTCTACTGACTGAACCAGCTAGGTGCCCTCTAGCAATTATTCTTATAAATGAGCTATTGGACTTATTAATAAAGTGCAAACTTAAATAATGTGAATATTTACTTTTAGTTAACAAGGTAGAAGATGAAGTATACAACAAAATAAAAGAATATAGATGGAATTATTATGGGTGAAAGTGGAAATTAATGACAAAAAAATGAAGCTATCAAAAAAGGAAAAGCAGGCAAGTGCCTCTTAAATTAACCACAAAACAGATAAATAATATCATGTAAAAATAGAGAAATAAAATTATATAATATAAATGAACCAGAGAAAGAAATATAGTTATGAAGAAATTTGTATGAAATTCAGTACAGAAAATATGAATGGTTACAATACAAAGTAGTAAACGTGTTGAGAAAAAAAATGGAATCATGACTGAAACCTCAAAACAAAATTGGGGGTCTATGAGTACTCTTCTCAACTCAGATCAGACTAGTCATAGACTGCTCTTCTGACAAGAGAGAAAAAATAAACAAATATAAAACTGCCCAAGGGATGCCTTTGTATTTGACCTAGAGGATTTCTCTATGATCTTAATTAGTTTGACTAGATAGAATCCAGTTCTAAGATATAAAATTACCCCTGGCTACCTCTAGGAGTATAGAAATATAGAGAGTTTTAGGCATATATCATAAGCTGATAAATATCTATAGAGATCTATGAGAACCAAGTTCTTTGAAAAACCAGTTGTGAAGAAGTTAACGAACCAGTCAACCATACAAATTTTCCATGTTTTAGCTAATCAGAAAAAAAGTGGTCTATATTGCAAGGACTGTTATAGCATTCTACTAAATTAAATGATAGGTGGTGTTATTAATTTTAAAGATTTTTGTTGTTGTTCTGTCTGAACCAATTCATGTATAGCACAGAGAAAGAAAGGACCAGATTGTAGGTTTAACCTGATGGTGTCTCTCCTGTAGTAGTTAGGAGCAATAAAATCTTTGCTCACAAATTTCCAGTGTGAAAGCATTATTTTCAGTTCTCTACCAATATTCCTGATGTATCATTCAGATGCTGATGAAATCTGTAGGGTCCAAGAGGGCCTTCACTCCTATCTGTAGTCTCAAGTTTCTGCACCCCTACTAAATATTGAGAACCCTAAAACATCTCCATTTAGGAGCCCAAAAAGTCTCCTCTGAAAGATGTCTGGCTACACATTCTCATTCAAACAGTCTGGTGAGTTCTGGATTTCTGCACTTTATCTTTTTCATTTAGGTTAGAAAGCCCAAAAAGGTACAGTCAGAAAAGACCTCTACAGTTCAAGCAACTGTCAGGCAACTGACAGGTGATGAAATATTGAGATTAGTCTCACCATATTATTAGGTTTCATTTCCTCAGCTGGTAAACTCAGAAAGGAACTCACGTTGTCAGGAGTGACAGCAGGGAAAGGCAAAATCATGTTGCCAGGCCACTGGAAGTGGCATTAGTCAAGTCCCGGTGGGTGCCAGCTGGTTTAGCAGCCTGACGTTGCCAGGTCACATAGGGATCAACCCCTTATGAGTGCCAGCAGATGAAGTTCTCAGGTCTCAGGAAAGAATTCTGTCATTTCTAGTGAAGGCCAGTCAAGAATTCGAAACTGCGAAAAATGAATACGTTTTAAGAGGTCCAATTCTAATTTTAAAAATGTCTGTTCTCTGGTGTGCCAGTCCTAAAAGCAAACAAAATGTTATAAATAGAAGTATATAAATTATAATTGAAAAATATATTATGCCTCCCCAAATTAAATGATTTTCTGGAAAAAATTAAATCTATCAGAAGTGATTAAAAAGCATGCAGAAATCAGAAGTCTACTATATTAGAGAGACAGTAAAATTTCACCCCTTAGAGTACTCCAGGAGCAGTTTCAGATCATGTATTCCAAGATTTCCAGGAGCAGAAAATATGCACATTCTTCAAACTGACACTTCAAACAATTGAAAACGTCATGAAAAAAAAAATCCCATTCACAATAGAAACACACTCTATGAAATGCATAGCAATAAAATTAATAACAAATGGTAGAAATTATAAAAGTTAGCTGAGTAACAGAAAAAAGACTTGAGAAAATGGAGAAATGTACATCTATACCAGTGTATGAGAATGCCTATCTATCTCCAAAATTAATCTAAAAATTTGTTGAAATCTTTAAAAATTCCAGAGTGTTTCCTATGTAACTAAGTGATTTCTAAAATTTCTGGAGGCAAAAGTGAATGAAATAATTTAAAATCTTAGAAAAACATTAGAAAAATGAGGTAGATTTTGTCCCATATGCTATGAAAATAGAAATAATGATTTTAGGAAGATCTTTTGATGGAAATATTGTGCTTGAAAGAAATGTTTATGCATTTTTTTTAGGAACATAATATTTCTAGAAAATTCTTACAGAAAATATTTAGTTGCATCTGATTTTTAAACAGTTTAGACAAATATCTTTTAGATCAAGAGTATAAATCATATTTTGTTAATTGACTCTCAGAGTTTAGAAAGATTACAGAGTTAGTGTAATAAGGTAATTTTTAAACTTCTAAGTTCATGTCAAACATAAGACAGAATAAAATTGATTGGAAAATAAAGAAAAGTGTCTCACAAAACAACTGTCGAGGGATTTCCAACATCCATCTAACACACCTAATTTGTTTTAATTTGCCTACTGACACAAATGTAGAACAAAGGACCTGCATTCAATCTCTTCATTTTGGAGCTCACAGTGCACATTGGAAAGAAAAGTACTATTACCAAAACATAATATATATATATATATATATATATATATATATATATATATATATACATGTATATGTATATATACATACATATATATACATATATATATTACATATATATATGTATGTATGTAATGTGCTTCATGCCACAAATAAAGAAAATGTTCTGGTATGACATATTACTTTTGATATTCTCATTCTTTAGATTTCTTACACTAATATAAGAACAATACTGCTCTTAGAAGGAAGTTAGTAAAAATGCTCTCATTAAACAGAATGATGGATGGATATCTGAGCCTCTAGTTTGTTACCACTGATCTGGAGGAAGCACAAATTTATGATACTGTAAATGCACAAATAGTTTCAAATTCAAATAAAATCTCAGTGTCATTTGTACCAGTTTTGTTTCTATTAGTGATCTTATTTTTTCATTTATTATTCATTCATTCATTTATTCATTTACGCATGCATGCATTTGATTTTTATATTCTCTTTATTTGGTAAGGTGAACTCCTAAAGGCAAAAATAATTTAATTAAGATATGTTTAACAATAATTATCCTCCAAAACTATAATATGATTAATTCAGATTATAAATGATCAAGTCCAAAACTCTGTTGTCTTATTACTTTTGAAATTTATTTATTTTCTGTATCACTTTGGGGAGAAAAGTGGGAAAAAGTCTATTAAATTAACTCAACATACTTTTGAGGAAATCGAGAGTAAAGCCACATTTCATAGTTTGTATTTTGCTAAGTTTTATATAGATATGTAACTGAAATATCCTTCCTCCTGAATTAAAGGATAAAAGCCTTTTATGCACATCTAAAGCATTAAAGAATCTTCCTCCCTTTTACCATTCCGACATTTTTCCTGTTTCCCTCCCTTCCTTCATCGATCTGTTGTGCAGAAATTTGTGATTTTTCTCTCTAGTTCCCACAATTTTTTTTTTCCTATGATGGATCCTATCAAGGACTTCTTCACTTCGAAATTATTTGTTGCTTTCCCCCATTTATTCCTGATAACTATTCTCATTCTCTCTCTGTGTATACATGTACCAACTCTAATGTGTTTCATATATGTCTTTGAATATGCACACTTTCAAAATAAGGATGGTTTTTATGTATCTGTTTTAATGATATTATATGGTGCACTTTGTTTTTTACTTAAAAAACTTACACTAATTTAAAATATGTAACTATGTTATTCCATACACATAATAATTATTGCTCCTCCTTTGCATAATATTATAAACTGGCATCCACACATTTTTCTTATCGACTATCCCCGTAATACATGACATGTGATTATATACAATGCCTTGGGCATGTTTTATTTGAACCTAAGATAAGAGTTCTTTTGAAAGAATTTGTTCAGTCTAGACATTGCATGTAAATAGAAATATAATCATACAATATATAACCTTTTGTTTCTGTCTTTCTTACTGAGAATAGTATCTTTATGACTCACTATACTGTAATATAAATCAGTACTTCATTCCTTTCTATGTCTGAATATCATTCCATATCAAGTTTATTGATTCATCTGTTGACGGAAATTTAGTTTCTCTCCACTTTTTGACTATAATAATAATGATGCTAGAAGAATCCCTGTACAACTTTTTCCGTTAATATGTTTTTAATTTTCTCTATACTTTAGAGGTGTTGCTGAGTTTGAACTTCGTTTAATGTTTCCAAAGTATCTTCCATGTCTGAGCCTGGTTCTGGTGATTGCTCTCTTTAAACTGTGTTGTCTTTTCCTATGCCTTGTAATTTTCTGTGGAAAGCTGGACATACCGTATTGGGTAAAAGAACTGAGGTATACAGACCCTTACTGAGAGGTTTAATGTTCATGTGACTAACAGGTCAGGTTATATTCACTGTTTGGTATAGCTGTAGATGTTAAGGCTATGTTAAGGCTATGTTAATTGCTCTAGGGGTCTTATTTTTGTCTCCCCTAGAGATTTCTTTTCAAATAGTACCTGAGACATGCAGATTGTTCTGCTATAATCTCAGTTATTATACAAGATACCAACTGATGTGGTGGTGAGGTACATGTGTGTTCGGGGCGGGGAAGCATTCTATTGTCCTATAATTAGGCCTTTCAGAGGAAGTCAAATATTTCCCTTCCCCTAGACCAGTTAGACACCAGTAGCCTGAGTTGGTTGGGATTGGGTAAAATAGATTTCTTTGAGGGCAAACTTTGTTAGGGAGAACAGCATGCTCTAACATATTTCAAAATAGCACACTTTCCTCCCGCTGCTGGAAGTACTAGGGGAATCTTCTCTGATCCAAACTATGAGATCCTGGTATGGCTCCTGGAGATAAAATTCACTAAAATGCGGGGACCCCTCTAAGAATGGATCCTCCAGAGATTTTAACTGACAAGTTTGTCCACAATTAACCTCCAGCAATTTTTTAACTGTAGTTTAAGCTTTCCTATCCCAGTTCTGGCTCCAGCAGTGGCTTCTGTACCTGGGTTTCTCTTCTGGTAAACTGTGATTCTCTGCACTTGCCTATTGGTATCTCCATTTTGGGGACAGCAATTCTCCTTGTGACCTCAATTATCTGGTAATTTAAGAAAAGTAAATTTTCAATTTGTTCTGCTTTTTTCTTGTCATGAGGAGGAGGGATGATGTCCTCTAAGCACCTTAGATATCAGACCAGACTTTGTTTAAATTTTTGAGAATCTACCATTTTTTTTCCAAAGCAGCTGCACCATTTTATATACCAACCAGAAATATATGAAGGTTCCAACTTCCCCACAGCCTTGCGAACACTTGTAATTGTCTTTGTGATTATAGCAACTCCAGTGGGTGTGAAATGACATCTCATTGTGGATTTGATTTACATTTCCTTGGTGACTATTTTGAGCCATTTACCACATGTATACTGGCTATTAGTATATCTTCCTTGGAAAATAGTCCATTAAAATCTTTTACTCATTTTTAAAAGGTATATTTGTTTTTATTGTTTTTTTTTTTTGAGTTGTAAAAATTCTTCATATTTTCTACATACTAGGTCTTCGTCACACATATTATTTCCAATATTTTCCCTAATTTCCAATATTTTCCCCATTCTATGTGTGTCATTTCACTTACTGGATACCGTCATTTGAAGTATAAAAATTTTAAATTTTAATGAAGCTTACTTACTTCATCTATCAATCATCTATTGATGTGCTTTTAGTATTATATCTAAAAAACCACTGCCAATTGGACATGAAAATTTATATCTATGTATTTTACTAAGAGTTTTATAGTTTTATCTTTTACATTTAAGTGTTCCACTGCAAATGAATTTTGTATATTGTGTGAGCTAGGAGACAAATTTCATTTCTTTGTAGGTAGACATCATATTGCCCCAGTAAAGTTTGCTGAAAAGGCTAGTCTTCCCTCAATTTATGGGAAAAAGCTAGGAGTCTTATCATGCAGATTAACTCATCCTTCTTTGGAGGCTGAACAGTGAACAGGTGGCAGGCTCATTAGTATGACTAACAGGATAAGACTATATTTCTGTGAGAGGGTGAAACTGAAATTAGAGTAAATACTGAGTACCAGTTTGGAACTCAAAGTGACACCACTTTGGACCTGTTTCTTTGTAACATCATGTAAGGTAATATATTCACTGGTTTCGAGGATTAGTAAGTAAATACCGATGAGGGAGACCACTATTAAGCCTACCATAGTTAGCCCTCTAATTCCCCCAAATTCACATTCACCTCACATTATGGTACTCTGGAGTCTACAAAAGTGTCATCCCATTGCACTATCAACACATATGGAAAAGCTCATCTTGAGTTTTATCAGACCAAAATTCCTCATCGTCCCATCGAAATCATCTAATTCTGTATAGGTGAGGATCTAATTATGTATGGGTGTAATCCACCTTGAGGCAGAATTCCTTTCGATCTGTCTACTTATGAGACTAGAAAATAAATTACCTGTTTCCCAAATACTTGGGGGGCAAGGACATGATAACAGTTATTGATGTTCCTGCTCAAAAACAGGGAAAATAACGGCGGGGGGAGGGGGGGGAGTAGTCCTCAGTCATAATCTCCAACGAGGTAAACGTCATTAGTTTTCAAGCCCTGGAATAGTTTTCTGTGACTTCTAGTTCTTTCAGGTTCACAGCTCCACTCTCTAAGCCATCCTTACTTCTTCATGAAAGGTACCATATATTTGAAGCTGAGTCGTTTTATCAGTCTGTTTCTAATGTTTAGAATTTGGGGAGTCCAACTGTCTTCTTTCATGTCCTACTCTATACCTTTCACTCCTTTTAGAAGTTTTTGTGCTCAAATAAAATTCTCAAGATGCCTGTCTGTCTTCTGGGCATAACATGGGGATTCACTGTGTAGAAAACTGTCTCCTCCACAGATATTTCTTGGATAATCACTGTTACTAACTTCTTCTGTGATGGCTGAGGAGATCCATGAATCATAAACCTAGTATCTTCAAAAAGCTCTCCCTGTGATTGAATACTTTGACCTTTGATTCAAGTTGCTATCCAGTGTCATTTCATTTCAGTATGAAGTACTCCTTTTATTTTTAGTTCATCATGTCTGCTACTGTCACATTCTCCATTTTTTTTTATATGTGACAATGTCTTAGGCTTTCCTTTATTTTTGGAAGAGAATTTTATTAGTTATAGAATTCTTGACTTTAAATATGTCATTCCATGGCTTACTGGCTTTCATAGTTTCTTAAAACAACTGTTAATCCTACTGAGAATCCCTTGTGTGACCAAGTCACTTCTCCCTTGCCTCTTCATGTTTTGCTGTCTTTTGCATTTGATAATTTATCATTGTGTCTAGGAGTGAATTTCTTTGAATTTATTTGACTTGGATTTGGTTGAGATTCTTGAATATACATATTATTTTCTCATCAAATTTTAGAAGTTTTTGGCCACTATTTATTCACAATTTTTCTACCTCTTTCTCTCTCACCTCTCTCAGGCTCCCATTCTCCCTATGCCGGCATGCTTGATGGCATCCCCATATCTCTGAAGTTTTGTTAATTTTACTTCTTTAACTTCATTCTTTTTTCCTTTTGTTTCTCAGACTGGATAATCTCAATTGATCTATCTTAAACTTTGCTGATCTTGTAAACCTTCTGCTGAGCCTAATAAATTTATCATTTCAATTCCAGACTTTCTATTTTATAATATAATTTGTTTATCTTTACTGACATTCTCTCTGGGGAGATACTGTTCTCACATTTTCCTTTAGTTCTTTAGACACTGTTTCCTTTTATTCTTCTGAAAATATTTAAAATCACTGCTTTGACACTTTTGTTTAGAAGGTCTACATCAAGGCCTCCTCCAAGACAATTTCTATGGACTATTTTATTTATATATGTATTTCTGTTTAGAGGCCACAACTTCTGTTTCTTTGCATTCTTCTATGTTTTGGTTAAAAATTAGATATTATATTTTTTATTTTATTTGTATTAAAAAATTTTTTTAATGTTTGTTTTATTTTTGAGAAAGACAGAGCATGAGTGAAGGAGGAGCAGAGAGAGGGAAACAATGTGAAGCAGGCTTCAGGCTCTGAGCTGTCAGCACAGAGCCTGATGTGGGGTTCGAACTCAAGAACTGTGAGATCATGACCTGAGCCAAAGTTGGATGGTTAACCAACCGAGGCACCCAGGCACCCCCAAAATTGTATGTTTTAAGTAACATAATATGGCAACTTAATTAATCACATTCTCTCACCTCCCACGATTTGTTTTGATTTCTGTTTGATGTTTGTTTAGTAACTTTTTAAAAGTAATTATATAAAGTCTGTATTCTGTGGGGTATGTGACCACTAATGTCTGTTAAATTTGCTTAGTGGTCTGTTAAAATGATTGGACAAAAATATTCTTAGATGCTAACAATCAGTTAAATCTCCAGTTCATTGCCAAGGGTCTCTACATATTAAGACTCACCTTCAACACTCACCCAAGCAGTTTACTCCTCTAAGTTAGCTTTTACATCTTGCTTGTGTAGAGCCTCACAGTTAGCCAAAGGTGAGAGTTTAGGGTCTTTGACAGCCTTTTCTAAATATGCCCACCTTGGGCATGCAAACAGCACTACCCATACATGTAGCCTTCTAGATTCTCAGGAATACGTTGAAGGTTTTCAGAGTCCCCTGTAGCCACCTCACTTACCAACTTTTCCTTTAAAACTTTTTAGTTACCCTATTGTTATCACCTCAGGCAGTTGAAATGTTTAACATTTCCCTCTGATTGCTTTTGACAAATGACCTAGGGAAAAGGTGCACTTGGTAGGCTTCAAGTCTGTTCAAATAAAGGCAGCTTTGCAAGTAGAGTCTTCCAGGGAACAACCCAACAGTCTGCCATAATAAAAATTCTCTGTAATGGGGGTCTGAAGGAACTCTGATTCCAATCTGCCCGTACCCCAGTGGTTATCAGATTGCAGTTTCATCATCACGACTTAGGTCTGGGTTATCAAGCATACCAAGAGTTAGAAAGGGAGAGTTGGAAGTGGAGCAAATTAAAATAACCTAAAACCCACTGTTCTTACTGAGATTCCATAATTTTTCTTGAAAAAAAAAAAAAAGCATTCTTGGGACTGCTGTCATTAACAGCATTAATTTTCAGAATTCTAAAAGAGTGGATTCTGTTTATTTCTGTATTTTTCCCCCTTTGGCCAGTTTTCTTGTTCTTTTAATGGGGGACAGATTTGGGAGCTCTTTACTCTGCCATTTTGCCGAAGTCACACCGGCAATACGATTTGAAAAGTTGGGTAAAGTAATCTCATGATTCTGTTAGCTTCTTTTTTTATTGGTTAATCTTGGAATTATCACTTGTATTATTATGCATTGTACTGGACTGCATATTTTCCCAAAAGAATTACCTCTTGTAATTATTACTTACCTTTTAAAAAAATATTTATTTTTGAGAGAGACAGAGAGAGAGAGAGAGCGAGCAAGGTAGGGGCAGAGAGAGGGAGACACAGACTCTGAAGCAGGCTCCAGGCTCTGAGCCGTCAGCACAGAGCCCAACACAGGGCTTGAACTCACGGACCCTAAGATGATGACCTGAGCCAAAGTCGGATGCTTAACCAACTGAGCCATCCAGCCGCCCTGTAATTATTAATTTTCTAATTTTATTTCCTAATTTACTCATTTCCATTTTTTTCTTTTTGAAAATTCATTCCTTGTGTTTTTATTATTCTTAGAAAGAATAACTTACTTAAGTCATGACTGACATACACAAATGCACACAGATAACATTTCCCCTTAAAGTTTCTGAAAGTGAATATTGCAGTTTCAGTTTCAGATATATAATATTTTACTCTCAGTATTATCTATGATTGTTTTTTTTTTTTAATTTGTTTTACTTTTTGGTCAAGATTGTTTTAGGATATTTTAGCTAACTTTGGCAAGGACAGGAATTTTTGTAAACATATTGGGAAGTTCACAAATTCAAGCTTAGAAAATGAGTAGGTGGGAAAAGGGCTATACAAGAGCTTTGTTAGGGCAAAGTCACAAGCCCCGCCACCACTAAACATTCTTTTGTAGTCATTATTTACCACAGTTTCTGTGTTGTTGATGTATGTTTTTACAACACTGTTAGATATTGGAAATACAACTTTTATAAGAAAAAATTGTTTTGCCTTACAATAATATGAACTTGAGGAAATGAACTATTTTCTACACACACACACATATGTATATATATAAATAAATATAAACAATAAAAAGGTATATTGGGAGCTAAATCTGTTCTTGAGATTCATCGATGAATTTCATTGATATCTAAATATCTGGGTATGCAAGAATTATGGGAACTCTATCAAAAGTCCTTGCCTGTCATTTACCAAACCAAGAGCATTCTCATTATCTACTGTTTACCTTCTCCTCTAAACTTTTGCTTTCATCTTGTCAATTGCTTTTTCATTCAGATTGTCTGGAGATTGTGTCTTTATCTCTCTTTGAATGATCTGTATGGCTTTATTATTCTTTTTCTTCTCAAGATGACATCTATTTTTTAACAAATGTTATTTCCCATTTGCCTTTCCACCATATATATGGGGTTTGGTGGGGTTTTATTTTCAATTGCTGAAACTACAACTCTGAACAGATAGCCCCTAGGCTTCTGGAGCTGCTTTGTCTCCATGTACACTAGAGTGGGAGTTTTCATACCTCACTACCACTCCCTTTGACTGGACAGCTTTTGGTTCATGAATAACTAGTGTGCAAATATGACTCAGGCTGGACTTTTATTGAAACTACAAACTTAGTTCCTTCCTCCCCTCCTTGCCTTCCTTCATGCTTATTATGCTTCATTCTAGTTAAATTTCCTGGCCTGTGTCACAGGTATCTAAATCATTCCTTGGCTACTTAAAACCTACTGTTAAATTCATACATTTGTTTATTAAGTTATTTGTAGTTTTAGATACCTTATCTTTCATTTATTTTTTCCAATTCTCTTTTTGAAATAATGTTCATATTTCTTTTCATTAAATATAGTAATGAGATTTCTATTTAGATATTTGAAGATATTCACCTGTGTCTGTTTTCTTATTTATCTGGAACTTAATAGGTTGTATTTTTATTGTTATTTTTAATGACAATTTTTGTTCTCCACTGTATGCCTAATTATGAGTGCCACATTTTGCATAGGAAAATGTGCAGAAATAACTTGAAATCAAAATAATGTTATTTTTCTCAGAGATGCCTTACTTTTCTTCTGTTACCTAGTTAGCACTCTGATGTCTTTAAGCACAATTTTTATATTTTTATATTTATATTTTTATATATTTTTCAACTTTTCTCCAACAAACTGTGGGTTCCTTAGGGCAGTGACTTTTTCTTATCTTATCCACCTTAGATATGAGGTATCATGGACAACTATGCACATTGTAACTGCTCTCATAAGCATTTATTAAATTGTCAATGGAAGGTCAGTGGACTAAGATGGTTGAGAATAAAACAACAGGGATTCTGAGAAATCTGATAAACATCCTAGACAGAGAGCAGCATCCAGGAATTATGACAGGCATCAAAGTTATTACAGCCTGGAAGATTTGGCATCATATCCTGTTGCTGTAATTCACTAGCTCTCAGAGACTGTACAAGTAGTAAAACTCTTCAAACTCATTTTTTAATGTAATATGAACTGAAGTTGTTCCAGTGATAAAATGAGTTAATAGACATAAAGTGCTTAGCAAAATAATGATGTTTGAGTGCTCAAGCACTGAACTTTTTATTATTGTAATTATTATCGCCTGGTATGTGTACCACACTAGAATTCAGTCCGCACTTATCAAGTAGCATGTCAGTAGAAATTTAAGATGGAAGTTTCAGAATAAGCAGGGCTGGCAGAGCTAACACCTCTATAACTTAAAACTACTAAGTTAACCATCATACAGATTTTATATAGATTAAATTTCTTTTAATTCTTTCTCACAGTCTTATTCCCTAATCATTGACTAGTTTTTCTGCTCCTTTCTGGAAATTTTTCAAGAAATTGCTCATCTCTTTTTACTATATTCTAGACAGGAAAGAGAAATCCAGTGAAATGAGAAATGTGTCAGAATTCTTGAATGGCCTTTTCTATTTATATCTCCTCAAAATTATTAGCAGCTACCATTTCACCAGTTGACTGGCAGTGAGGAAGGACATCCAAGGCAAGGGCCTAAATGAAGACTAAACTTGTGTAGCACATACAAGGTTTTGTTGCCCAGCATTCATTCCACATCCGCCATGCTAACTGTTCCTTGAAGACATCTCTTGGGGAATCTCTCTTCTCTTCTTGGAAACAAAGCTGTTCCAGTGACATTCATTCCAATCTCAGATTCAATGCCAAGGTCTCAGTTAAAAACCCAGCCTCAGGGACTGTCATATAACCCAATTCACCCATGCCTAATTTTGAAAGTATTTAGCAGGAGTCTGGGAAAAAAAAAATCTTCACTTTCTTCACTGTAGTTTCAAGAATGAAATATTCTCTTCCCACTGGACCTGAGCAAGAAAGTTTTTGCACAGAAACTTCTGTCAGTCAATTGCTAAAGAAAATGATTTTGAAAGGTAGAGAGGAAAATTGGGGGAAAAATGATTTTTATAACATTTTCAGCCATATCAATTCTTACCTGACTTCAAACTTTTAACTTCCTACTTAATGAAAGCCACTCAATTATCATATTATAAACTGTTTAAATTAAGCTCTTGCAACTTTATTTGCAAGTTTTTAGTAATTTGCCAGTAATTCTCAATGATACACGTTTTCTGTTCCTTTGATCTATAAATATATATCTTCCTTTAATTAGCAGATACATCCTTTTGATTTAGTTAGTAAGCAAAAGCAAAGGTTTAAGAATGACTGGAATACATACAAACCCCTTTGATGAGGGTGCCCATTGTTGAAGATAATTTAAAGGTTTTTACTGTGTACATTTTGCCTACTTTAGTACCTTTACCTTAATTTTTAATGGTGTGTGTTAATAGTGGTTTCAATATTTATTATTTCAATAAAGAACTTTGAATACTATTTTTACCATGCCTTGTTCTTAGCCTTAAGGGTACAGTAGTGAATTCAGAGAAAACCCTGGTACTCGTACCTTATCAGCTTGGATGTGAGGAGGTGGGGAGACACACAAACAACAATTAAAACATGGATGTCAGATGGCAATGCATGCTATAAAAAATAACCTAGGGAAGGAAGAAGGGAGAACTTGTAGCAAGGAGGAGTTAATTATTGTGTTAAGAAGGTCACATTAGTTAAATAGTGTTTGTGTAAAACATGGCATGCCATACTAGCCACGGTGCAGCACTCTCAGATTTTTTTTTCCAAAGTAACACCATGATCTTGCTAAGAAGGATATTATATGTAACACTATTAGTTCTTCTATTTATTTGAATGCTACAAAATGTTCTGGGTATTGACAAGAAATAAATTATGTATTACTCCAAAGACCACTGATAATTTATGAATTTCTATTAAATCCATTTTACTCTATTTTATTAAACTTGAGAGCTGTGACCTATCTAGAGATTCCAGTTAAATTAAGCTAATTACAGCAGAGGAACAGCAAGGGTGAAAATGGTGTACATGTAAATTTCTTAATGCAAATTGAAATTAATGAGTAAAGCCAAATTTAAGAGTGTGCTGTTTTTATGCAGTTAATATAGAGTTGTTTCTTTGCAAATACAGTCAAGTCACAAATTATCACATTCCTTAAAAAGTGAATGTTTTCTGAAACCTAACATGTACATTTTTATATCTAGAGATTCAGGTTAAGTTTAATAGAAATAACTTCTTTAATTTTACTGAGATACTAGTATTTTATCTCAGAGTTATTATTATAAAATTTACTTTGTTAAATAAGTATGTTTTATTTTCAGTGAAATCATTTTATATTGTTGTTTTATTGTTTCCCTTATCTATAGTACATACACATACTTATATACATACATTCATACACATATGTATATTAGTTTATTGTATAAATACATAATTAGTAATACGGAGAACTGCAGAAATAAGAGGGTTGTGATAAAATAAACAAACTTAAGCTGATTAAAAAGAATATTTAAAAATGGAGAGAAGAAAGGGCAAGCTAAGAATTAAAGATATATTGAGACATTGCCTTGGATATTTGTGTCTGTACACAAAGCACACACATGCACACACATGAACATAATTTAAATATATTTCCATGGCCTGGATTTTTCTTAGTAAGGTTTTTTTTTCCAGCTATATTGAGGTATAATTGACCAATAAAAATTGTATATATCTAAGGTATGTAACATGATGATTTAAAACATATACATTGTGAGGGGCACCTGGTTGGCTAGGTCAGTGGAGCATGTAACTCTTGACCTTGGAATTGTGAGTTCAAGACCCAGGTTGAAAGCAGAGATTATTTTCAAAAATGAAATCTTTAAAAATAAAAAAAAAAGGCACCAGTATTACACTGTCTTGATGATGACAGCTTTGTAATACAGCTTGAAGTCTGGAACTGTGATGCCTCCAGCTACGGTTTTCTTTTTCAACACTATGTTGGCTATTCAGGGTCTCTTTTGGTTCCTTACAAATTTTAGGATTGTTTGTTCTAGCTCTTGAAGAATGCTGGTGTTGTTTTAATAGGAATTGCATTGAATGTGTAGTTTGCTTTGGGTAGTATCAACATTTTAATAATATTTGTTCTTCCAATCCATGAGCATGGAATGTTTTTCCATTTCTTTCTGTCTTCAATTACTTTCTTAAGTTTTCTATAGTTTTCAGCATACAGACCTTTTACATGAAAGTTTGATACAGTATGGTAATGGCACAAAAACAGACACATAGATCAGTGGAACGGAAGAGAGAATGCAGAAATGGACCCACAAATGTATGGCCAACTAATCTTTGACAAAGCAGGAAAAGTATCCAATGGTAAAAAGACAGTCTCTTCAGCAATTGGTGCTCAGAAAACTGGACAGTGACATGCAGAAGAATGAAACTGGACATTCTCTTACATCATACACAAACATAAATTCAAAATCATGAAAGACCTAAATGTGAGACAGGAAACCATCAGAATCCTAGAGGAGAACACAGGAAGCAACCTCTTTGAACTAGGCCACAGTAACTTCTTACTAAACAGTTCTCCAGAGACAAGAGAAATAAAAGCAGTCATGAACTACTGGGAACTTGTCAAGTATAAAAGCTTCTGCACAGCAAAGGAAATAATCAGTATAAGCAAAAGGCAACCAACAGAATGGGAGAAGATATTTGCAAATGACATATCAGATAAAGGGTTAAAATCTATAAATAACTTTATTTATTTATTTATTTTTTATAAATAACTTTAAAAATCTGTAAAGAACTTATCAAGCAAACTCAACACTCAAAAAACGAATAATCCAGTGAAGAAATGGGTAGAAGACATGAAGAGACATTTTCCCAAAGGCGTCCAGATGGCTAACAGACACATGGAAAGATACTCAACATCACTCATTATCAGAGAAATACAAATCTAAACCACAATGAGGTACCACCTCACACCTGTCGGAATGGCTAAAATGAACAACCCTGAAACAGTAGATGCTGGCAAGGATGCAGAAAAAGGGCAGCCCTATTGCACTGTTAGTGGGAATGCAAACTGATATTCTAGAGAATAGTAGAGAGGTTCCTCAAAAAATTAAATATAGAGCTACCCTATGACCCAGCAATTATACTAGTAGATATTTATCCAAAGGATGCAAAAATGCTGATTGAAGGGGCACATATACCCCAATGTTTATAGCAGTGCTATCAACAATAGCCAAATTGTGAAAATAGCCCAAATGTCCACTGACTGATAAATTGATAAAGAAGATGTGATGTGTTTACACACACACACACACACACACACACACACACACACACACACACATATATATATATATATATATATGGAACACATCCATCACCTCATATAGTTACTATTCTTTGTGTGTCAGTATACATGTTTGTGTGTGTGTGTGTGTGTGTGTGTGTGTATGTGGTAAGAACACTCAAGATCTACTCTCTCAGCTATTTTTAAGTATACAATCCTGTATTATGAACTATAGTTACCATGCAATAGATACCTACTCATTTTACAAAATAAATGAGTACTTTTTGACAAATATCTCCACATTTTCCCTACCTACCAGTCATCAGTCCCTGGCAACGAGGTTGCTTCAATGAACTTGGCTTTTTCAAATTCCACATACAAGTGAGATCACATACTCTGTCTTTCTGTTTGGCTTATTTCATTAAGCATGATATCCTTCAGGTTCATTCACATTGTTGCAAATAGCAGGATATTCTTCTTTTTCAGGGTTAAATACTATTTCATTGTATATATTTAGCACATTTTCTTTATCCCTCTGCTGATAGACACTTAATTTTTTTCTGTATCTTGGCTATTGAGAATAACAGCAATGAACGTGGGAGTGAGGATTTCAAGATCCAGATTTCATTTCTTTTGGACATATACCTGGAAGAAGGATTATTGGATCATATCATAACTCTATTTTTAATTTTTTGAGGAATATCAATACTGTTTTCACAGTGGATACACCAATTTATATTCCCACCAACTTTGTACAAGGGTACTTTTTCTCTACACCTTCACCAACATTTAACACTTTTATTTTAGATAATATCTCTCCTAACAGTTGTGAGGTAGTATCTAATTATGTTTTGATTTGCATTTCTCTGGTTGTGACCACCCTTTAATATGACTGTTGGCCATTTTTATGTTTTCTTTGTATAAATGTCCTTTGCCTATTTTTAAAATTGGGTTATTTGTGTTTCTGCTATTGAGTTGTATGAGTTCCTTATAAGTTTTAGATATTAACCCTTTATTAGATATACAGTTTGTAAATATTTTCTTGCAATGTGTAGGTTGCCTTTTCATCTTATTGTTTCTTCTGCTGTACAGACACTACTTAACTGATGTAGTTTCACTTGTTTATTTTTGCTGTCTATGCTTTTAGTATCATATCCAAAAATTACTAAGACCAAGAAACTTTTTCTCTGTTTCCCTCTAGAAGTTTTAAGATTACAGGTCTTACAGTTGAGCCCTTAATCCATTTTGAGTTAATTTTTGTGTATGTTCTAAGCTAAAAATCCAATTTCATTATTTTCCCAACACCATTAATTGAATCCAGTTTTCCAAACATCATTTATTGAAGAGACTATCTTTCCCCCATCCTGTGCTCCAAATCAGAATATATATATATATGTTATTTAGCTTATTTTACATATAGAAGAACCTAAAGAGTCTAGAAAACAAACAAAATGTCTATTACAACAAAAAAAGCTATTTGAATAAAATCTATTAGAACTAGCAAGCAAAGTTTCAGGAAAAAATCAACATACAAATTTTTCGCTTCATTTCTATACACTAACAATGAACTATCAAAAAGGATATTAGAAAACAATCTCATTTATAAAACTATTAAAAACAATTGAATTCTTAGGAATAAATTTAACCAAGGAAGTTAAAGATTTGCACATTGGAAACTACAAGGCACTATGAAAAAGCTGAAGAATACACCAATAAATGGAAGGATATCCTGAATTCATGAATCAGAAGAGTTAATGTTGTTAAGATGTCGACACTACTCAAATCACTCTACAGATTTGCAATCTCTATCCAAATTCCCTGGCATTTTCACAGAAATACAACAATTCTAAAATCTGTATGGAACCACAAAATACCTCATATAACCAACGGAATCCTAAGAAAGAAGAACAGAGCTAGAGACATCACATTTCCAGATTTCAAACTACAAGTTGAGGGTTTAGCTAAACTACTCCATGATATTGCTCAGTATCCATTTGGTTTATCAAGTAACCTGCAGTGATCTTCAACTGACATCAGCTCCCTATATAAGTACATGCTGTAGATAATAGCCTGCACAGTCATAAACAAATGTAAGTCCATTTTTTAAAAGATTTTATTTTTAAGCAATTTCTACACACAACACAGGACTTGAACTTGCAACCCCAGATCAAGAGTTGCATGCTCTACTGACTGAACCAGCAAAGCACCCTGCAAATAAAAGTCCTTGATAGGAGTTTATGACTTTCCCAACATCCTTGTGACCAACAGCCTCCCCTGATTCCCACAGTCTTATGTACTCTTTAGATAAAACTCTCATGTAGCTTACCAACATCCTACTCTTTTGGTTTGAATTTCCCAATCTGACATTAGCCCGGCAAACCCAATGCAATCCACCCATGAACCCTAATGAAGACATGTGCTCAGGTCTTGCTTCTCTATCTGCACTCTGGCTTGACTTCCCAGTGTGACCCCTTAAGATATGATGGGTACTTTCTCCAAAACCTGTAAGTAACAGACTTCTCCATTTCAGTTCCTCTTGTGGTCTATTATTGAAGGGGTGAATGAATGTTGGGATCCATTATTAGAAGTTAAGAGCCAGGATGATGATTATAGATCACCACAGAAGACTTCTTTGAATTTAGGGTGGTCTCTACCCCTAACATTTATATAAGAAGCTGACCATGTATATTTGTGCCAAATTATGTTTATCAATAAAATGAAGTACCTCTTCCTTCCTATAAAGAAAAACATATATAAATCCCAAAATCATGTTAATATTTCATTTCTATTTTGTAATTTCTCTGCTAATATTAACCTAACCTGTGTTAATCTTCATTATTCTTATCCAAGAATAAAATATAAGTTTATGTCAAAAGCCATATACCTTTGCCTAAATTATTTTTCCCATAATGACTAAAATATTTGAAGCAGTCAATGACAGAAAGATATGAAAATATTTTGGGGTAAAAATGCTAATAAAGGTCAAACAATTTAGGTTTTTATATGTACAATGCCAATGTACCTGAATAACAAATATTTAGATAATTTCAAAGCAGCTACTCTTTTGGGAATCTCCATGTGTTTGACATCTGAAAACAAAGAAAAACTTATTAAATAGTTCATTTTTTGGCTGCTTTTTGAGATATTATTACTATTGTTCATCTGTAAAATAGTACTGATTTTTATCTTATTTTACTTGTTTTAGTATTTCCTCTATTTTACTTTATTCCTCTTGCTTCTTAAGGCTCTGCTTTTCATGCACTTTGATTTTAAGTTACACTGACACAAGTTTACATGAAGTCAGTAACACTGTAAATTGTTTTTAAAAGGCCAAAGATGTTTTTTGATTCATCAGTATTTAAATATGAAAAAAATGTCATTTGTATTGCTTATTTTATAAATTTTGCATTGCATTTTTTCACACATTGAGGGAAATCACGTCTGAACTTAATGACTTCTTCATTGTGAACTTTACATAAAACTATGAGATAAAAATGTAATCAAACATGTATTACCTTGAGGCATTAAGGAGAAAAAACATTTTGCTAAATATGAAGACATGAATAATCCCATGAATAATGTTTGATGGGATGGCCGTAGTCATTCTATTTCTTCACTACCTGGACATTCTGATCCTTCATTGACATATTATTATAGAATTAATCACTCATTAAATTACTTATAATTGTCTAAATGTTTTGTACATGCTGAATGGCATAAAGGCTTGCAGAGCATTGAAATAAAGTAAAGAAGGCCTAAACTCAGAATTTTACTGACTTAAGCTAGAAAACTGTACTTAGAAAACTGTACTTAGTTACCTTTTTTCACTCTTTCAAAATCCTCAAGAATACTGCAAAATGGCTTTTCTAAATTATAAAGTAGAGGACTAAATAGGAAGAAAGGACCTCTTCCCATTATGGTTGGGAAAGAAGAAGGAGAAGAAAGAGAAAGAGGAGGAGAGGAGGGATGGGAAAGGATAGGAGAGGGGGAGAAGGAGAAAAAACTAAGTAACAAACTAACATAGAAATAGTGCATATACTCTGAAAACTGGGAAAATGAGAAACAAAACCAGACAGAAAATCACTAGTTTCAAACATCCAGTCAAGGATATGATGAGACCCACAAAGCACCAATTACATCACAACCAGAGAGGAGTTTACTTAAGATATGGTTCTTAAAGGTAGAAATATCCATAAAACTATTTAAAATGATTTTATTTTCTGAAAATGGTTTGAGGTAGAGCCCAAGCTAATTACATATACTTGTAAAGATTGCATGTTGGTAAAACATTTATCTCTGACTTCTCTACCTTTCTTTGGTTCACTGAGAGGCCAACGTTAAAAATCAGAGAGATTTTAGCTTACTCAATTACTAAGTGATTATGCATCATTATTCCATTTTCACAAATGAAGTCATAAGCCCTAAGAAAGTAAGTACATTTTAGGTCAACCGACTTTTAGAGTATTAAGCCTGTTGATCTGAACCAAGGCTATGTCACATCAAACTACATGGTAATATCCTATTGAGACCATAGTATCAATTTCCAGAATTCCAACGTAGAATTGAGAATTTGGTCACTGCTAATCATATACCACAATAACATGAACTTTGCTTGACACAACAAGAAAACATCATCAAAGGATTACGGAACACTAATTCTTTATTATCTGAAATATAGTACATTCCTTATTATCTGAAACTATGTTAAATAACAGCACATGGCACCCAAAACATATTATCTGCATTTCAATTAAATGGCATGGGAATAAAAATAGCCACAAAGCTATAAAAGACTCTGCCTGTCTCATAGCACATTAAGAAAGTGTTTTACAACATTTTAATACTTTTGTTCATGTGAGACTATGTTAGAGAACCTATCACTTGATTTCCCAATACAGTAAAACTTTGGTTTGCGAGCATAATTCTTTCAAGAAACATGCTTGTAATCCAAAGCACTTGTATATCAAAGTGAATCTGCCCGTAAGAAATAATGGAAACTCAGATAATTTGTTCCACAACCCAAAAATATTCATATAAAATTACAATACTGTATCATAATACAAAATAATAAAGAAAACACAAAATACAAAGAAAAATAAAACCTTCGTGGCTGGTGTGAGGGAGGCAAGAGAAAGGAGAGTTATTGTGTGGGACAACTTTCACGATCACTAATGGAATCACTGCTACCTATTGGCTCAATGGAATCTTTTCCTTTTTGTACCACTTTAACAGGAACCTATCCAATGACACTTGTTTTTACCCCCTTTTGAGGATTTCACGGAAATGTGACATTGCATTGTTGTGAAACAGATTCACTGCTCACACTGCTAAAACCTTAGCTGTGTAGTGCTTTTCTACAAAATGTTGCACTGTTTCCCACATTTTACACATCTCCCTAATCTCATTTGAAGTGAGGGATTCCTCTGCCGTTTTCTTCTCCTGCTCTGTAGATGAGAGGGATAGACTTTTTATAAAATCTTTCAATTTCAGCCACTCGTATACCTCATTCATACTTCTCAATGATTTACTTCTTAACTTCCACCATGATCATCTTCTTACCACCTTATTGCATGGGGGCCATTGTATACGCTCACACGGATGTTGGCAGTACAGTATTAATAAACTCTTGTCATAAAGTGTATACGTAACTGGCAATAAGGCACCAGAGGAGAAAGGGTCTGTATCTGCAGGCAGCCTGACCTAGAATGAAGCAAAGCATTCCTAAGTTTCCTCTTTTATGCAAAAGCAAAGGACTGTCCGTAGGTGTTTTGAAGTGACAAAAAACACACTAGTGCCAGTTATGGGCACCTTCCAACGTTCTGAAAAGCCACTTATTACTGCCAAACACCGTGGCCTGAGACAATAACTCACAGTCCTGAAGCAAGAGAGAGTAAGAGAAAAGATCCATTCCTCAGTTGCGATCACGTGCCATTTGATGTCATGTGCTACTCGTACTGGAAGACATCGCTCCTTTATCAAGTTAAAATTCATTAGAAATGTTTACTCATCTGCAGAACACTCACAGAACACGTTAGTAACAATCTAAGGTTTTACTATACTTCTAAAAATATATTTTAAATTCAAATCTCAGAACAAAGCTTAAAGACATATTTATGGCAGCAATGTTAGTAATCACATACAAAATCAAAGGAACATTTTTAAATTACCTTTTTTAAAAAAACTTTTTTAATGTTTATTTATTTTTGAGGAAGACACACAGTGTGAGGGGGGGAGGGGAAGAGAGCAGGAGGGAGACACAGAACCTGAAACAGGCTCCAGGGTCTGAGCTGTCAGCATGGAGCCCAATGCAGGCTCCAACTCCCTAACCATGAGATCACGACCTGAGCCGAAGTCAGACACTTAAACGAATGAGCCACCCAGGTGCCCTGATTTTTTAAATTGTCTAAATCACAGTACCCATTAAAACCCACAGTACCCGTTAGTATTCCACTAACATAGGAACTTGTGAATATATTTCCTTCTAATAATTATATTTATACTTATGTTTAGATTTATAGACATACATATAAAACTAACTCTGGTACATATCCCATTTATTACCAAGTTTATTTCTCTTATTTTAATATTTGTCTCATATTTCAAATATTTTCAAAATTATATTACTATACAATAATGATATTTATCCTTACCTCATGTTTACTCATGCAATTTTAGTTAAATATACCTGTTTGTGGGACATTCAGTGTTACATTCATTTCAATTTGCAACTGTACATTCTATATTGAACAATAAACTTGTATATAAATTATCTTTTTTCAAATCATAATGAAAGAGAAGATAAATGAAATCCTACATGTTATTACTGATCTCAAGAACTATTACAACAGAAAAATTTATCAACAACTGGAAAAAAAATAAAGTGGAAAATTTATATTTAAAGCGTATGCATAAAATAAAGCATGGTCAATATGCAAGCATAAATCTTAAATAATCACTTGTCAGGTGAGTACTAAATTTAAAATACTTTACCAGGTAATTAAAATTTCATTTGGCAAGTTTCAAAAGCACCTGAAAAAAGAAGATAAAAATGGAAACCAGGGACATTTTATACTTTCTATCTCACTTTGGTAACGTGCATTTGAGTGAAATGTAGTAATGAAGTAGAATTCTCACACACACATTTGCTATGCAGACAATAAGTAAAAATATAAAAGGCAGAACCTCAGGAAGTACTATGCATTTCAAATTAAATACAGGGTCTTCATATGTGGAAGATGAATAGACCTGACCCACTATTCCTTAAAGCTCATCTTATGTCTTATAAAAAAAGAACTTTATATAGATAAACACTGTATCCAAAAACACATCATCTCAGTATCTCACTTAAGAACATTTGTAAAACTTGTCTACTAGACCAGTAACATCTACAATATTTATAGGTAAATATTTCATTAAAATAAAAAGACTTTAGCCCTCAGGAAGGCAGAAATTTTCTTACTTGTGCTCAACAGCTGCATTTCACAATAGTGAGAAAAGTGCCCGTTGTCCAAATGTATAATGTGAGTTTACTATTATCTGATGCAAATCATAGATGTGTAAAAGAAGACATATCTGAATTAATTTTGTATGAATTTTAGTACTGGAATTTCATATTTTAGTTATGACACTATGGTTTTCAGAAAAGGACAATTATATTTTATCTCACATGATTTACACACAACCTTGTGAAGTAAGCAGTTACTGTTATCCCCTTGGAACAGTTAAAATAATTGTAATAATAATAAAAAAAAGTTTTAAATGACTGAACCAAAGTTCCACAACTTGTAAGCAGAGGAACCAAACACACAAGTGGTTTTATGGCTGCTATTCTTTTGCGAGTCTTTGGAAACACTGGAGTTGAAAAAAAAAAGTTCTATTAAAACTGAAATAATAAAACCAATGAAAATATGAATGGTTTTCTTTTAACTATCATTTTTATATCCTTAGCATACTTTATATGAATGCCTATATGTGGGAGGAAAAAAATGGGAGGGTATAGCTTTAGTTAAAAATTTAAAAATGTGTGTATTAAAAAAAAAACCTAAACATTAGAGATATTAAGTGAGATCATTAGCTTCATAAACAAGTACCTGCATCTGTGACGTATTGATTTGTGGCAATAAACTACATGTCAAAATTAATTTACACATTTTACTTAAATGTTCTGGATATAACACAGGACCCTCAAGAGATTTCATGCAATTTTAAAAGTGCATAACTGAGTAACAAAATGGCATACTTAATATTTGTAAACTAATACATACAAAAATTGGTAAAGCCAGAAAACGATGAGTTATTGACAAATTTATCAGGTAAGAGTTCTTTATAAATAAAACAATATAAACTTCCCGACAGGAGGGGAAAAAATGCATGAGCATCAGCAGGCAAATCAGCTTGCACAGGGGATTGCTGGAAAGGGCCTGATGCCTCAGCAATTCTCTTCTCTGTGGAAAGAGACCTATTCTTGAATTAAAGCTGGCTAAACAGATAAAGGTTGAACTTTTCAACTGCAAAGTAGGTATAGGAATTGCTCCCTTTTTTACTGAGACAAGCAGTAAAATTTTACTACACTTCACCAATTGGGCTTTTCAGCATTAAATACCAGAAAGTCTATTGTGTAGCTGTCTGCAATATAAATGAGGACTGGAGAGGTAAATAGTCCTCTAAAATGGTTCATATGAAGACAGAGAATCAAAAGGTAGTAAAGCACCTGTTTTTCTTCGATGAGGTTTCTTTTTGGTATTTCAACTTACACGTGACAAAAGTGGTCTAAGTTGAAGTGGAAAAGAAGGACTGAATGAAAATAAGAAAAGTAAAAAAACTGGAGTTTGTATGGCTGAGCCAGATGTATAAAATCATTAGTTTTATCCCAGTGACAGGATTTTATGGAAAACAATAAAAGCTACATAAAAGAATGCTGATAGCATCACTTTACTCTCTATTAGCATTAGTTTAGATGTGTATGAGAGCGAATATGCACCAGGGAGAAGAAAGTATGGAGAATTTTTTTTTTGACCATTAAGTTAATGGAGCTGATAAATGGAATTGTAACATTGACACTAAGTGACAGTCTTGTTCCTTTAAAATCTGCTGTTTCATTCTAGTTACTTCAACCTTGAATATCTAATGTGTGCAGCTATTACATTTAATAGTTGTGTTTGGTGATTTTATGTGATTCCAAAGAATAATAAAAGAAATGCCACTTCTGCCTGAGTAAAGAAAGTTAAAACACATTAGTGAAATTTCAGATCTATATCCACATATCTGTTAGAATTTATTTAAAATAAAAGTCATTGATTTTTCAGACTGAAGATCAGAAGAAATAATTCCATGTAGCCAATGGGGGGGGGGAGCTTTTTTCTCCCTGTATTTAAAGAACCAGTGCAGAGAATAAAATTATCTTTTTGTTTTCACATAACTGTTCTGTTCATGTGAGGGCAAATACATTCACATGTACATTCCTGGAAAGAGAAAAATGGTCACTTTCTGTAACTTTTTAAAATTATTACTATTTGAGAGAGACAGCAAGGTAGGGGCAGGGGGAGAGAGATTGAATCCCAAGCAGGCTCCATGCTCAGCACAGAGCTTGATGCAGGGCTTGATCCCATGACCCTGAAATCGTGACCTGAGCCGAAGTCAAGAGTTGGATGTTAAACCGACTGTCACCGGACGCCTTACTTTCTATAACTTTTCACATGCAAATCTGACATCCATAAAAAAGAGTAACACTTGTGGCCTATAATTTTTAACAATTTAACAACATAATTGGGAAAGAGTACACATGAAGTTTCCATGTTAGTATTCTTGGAATAATGTGTTGTTAGAAGTGAAGAATAAGGAGTAAGATTCCTTTTATTAAATTTACTTGAATTCCAGTACACACTTAATTAAGCATATTTATTTTCTAAGAAATCTAAACTATTTGTTTTATTATTTATTTTCTTTTTTTTAAAAAAAAAATTTTTTTAACGTTTATTTATTTTTCAGACAGAGAGAGACACAGCATGAACGGGGGAGGGGCAGAGAGAGAGGGAGACACAGAATCGGAAGCAGGCTCCAGGCTCTGAGCCGTCAGCCCAGAGCCCGACGCGGGGCTCGAACCTGCGGACCGCAAGATCGTGACCTGAGCGGAAGTCGGATGCTTAACCGACTGAGCCACCCAGGCGCCCCTGTTTTATTATTTATTTTCAAGTTAGTTAACATACAGTGTAGTCTTGGCTTCTGGAGTAGAACCCAGTGATTCATCTCTTATATATGACACCCAGTGTTCTCTCAACAAGTGCCCTCATTAATGCCCATCACCTATTTTAACTCATCCTCCCACCTGACACCCCTCCAGCAACCCTCAGTTTGTTTCCTGCATTTAAGAGTCTCTTATGGTTCTCCTCCCTCTCTGTTTTTATCTTGTTTTTCCTTCCCTTCCCCTGTGTCCATCTGTTAAGTTTCTCCAATCCCACATTTGGGTGAAACCATATGACATCTTTCTGTAACTCATTTTGCTTAGCATAATACATTCTAATTCCATCCATGTTGTGGCAAATGGCAAGATTTAATTCTTTTTGATCACTGAGTAATATTCCAGTGTATATATATATGTACCGCTTCTTAATCCATTTATCAGTTGATAGGCATTTGGGCTCTTTCCATATTTTGGCTATCGTGATCGTGCTGCTATAAACATCAGGGTGCTTGTGCCCTTTCAAATCAGCAGTTTTGTATCCTTTGGATAAATTCCTAGTAGTGCAACTGCTGGGTCGTAGGGGGATTCTATTTTTAATTCTTTGAGGGAACTCCACACTGTTTTCCAGGGTGGCTGCACCAGTTTACACTCCAACCAACAGTGCAAGAGGGTTTCCTTTCCTCCACATCCTTGCCAACATCTGTTGTCCCTGAGTTGTTAATTTTAGCCATTCTGACTGGTATGAGTCGGTATCTCAGTGTAGTTTTGATTTGTATTTCCCTGATGATGAGTGATGTTGAGCATCTTTTCATGTGTCTGTTAGCCATTGGATGTCTTCTTTGGAAAGGTGTCTATTCATGTCTTCTGCCCATTTCTTCAGGGGATTATTTGTATTTGGGTGTTGAGTCTGGTAAGTTCAAAACTGAAATTCTTTATCACACTTGTGTATCTCCACAAAATTCTGGAAAATTAGGTTGTAATTTTTAGTAAGATTAATAAAGATTTAGCACCAGATGTTTTTTTACAGGGAAAATTAATCATAATTCCAGAGCATAAAATGTTCATGAATTTTTATACTGGAAAAACAACAACTCTGGCATAAAAAATGGCATCTGTTGAAAGGGAAGAGAGAGAGAGGAAGAGAGAGAGAGAGGGGGGGAGAGAGGGTAGAAGGAAGGGAAAGAAGAAGGAAGAAAGGAGAAAAAAAAGGTGGGCAGACAAAAAAGAAGACAAGTCAGAATAAAGAAAGAAAGATCACTGAAGTTGTCCAATAGCAAGTTATTCATTTTTTATCATAAGATTTTAGAAGATTCAAGTTCTTAAAAATACAAAGTTGACTAATCAAATAAAGGAACAAACAAGCTCATGGAACAGCTGTTTCCAAAAACTACATCTTCCATATAAAAACAAACAAAACCAAGTTAAAAAACAAAACAAACAAAGAAACAAACAAAAACAGACCAAAGGACTGCTTTTGTAAAGTTATCATGTACATAAATGCTTGCTGGAGGGTGAGGGTGAAGTTGATCTAACTGTTGTGACTGAAATTAAATAGGATACATTGACATAAACGTTTTATAAAGCTACATTAAATAAACACTAGCTAATGCTGGCATAGTTGATCAATACGTAGAAGTTCAAGTTGGCTAATGCTAGATTTTTTTTTCCAAAGGACATTTCAATGAATTGTAATCCTTGATTGTAAAGTTAGCTAGCATAAACAGGTGCTTTTACAACTTGGCTATATTTATTGACCATGCGTAACAGTGACTTTGCTTTGAATAGGGCTTCTCTGCTGTGCTTTGGTTTAGAACATCTTTGCTGCCTATTCAAGATATATGAGACACAAGACCTTGTTTGTTCTTACTCTCACTTAGTTGTTCATTTATTTATATATTCACATTTATATCCTTTAACATGAATCTATAAGGGTTTGAGGGGAAGAATATTAACCAATCATTGTATTATATATTGCTGTATAACAACTCCAAAACATAGACGTGTAACACAATTCTTATTATTCTCTTCCATTATTCTTTTTTCTGATTTTATTGAAAATATAGTTTACTTACACTATTACATTAGTTTTGTGTGTACAACAAGCCATTTGACATCTTGTATACATTGCCAAGTGATCACCACAGTATATCCAGTTACCATCCTCACCATACAAAGTTAATATAATATTATTGATAATTTTCCCCATGGTGTACATTATATTCCCATGACTTATTTATTTTATAACTAGAAGCTTGTACCTCCTGATCCCTTTTACTCATTTTGCCCCTTTTCCTCCTCTTACACGATTTTTTAGAGTGAGCTGAGATCAGCTGTGCTTCCCTTAAGGTGTGGCTGCATTTTGATGGAGGGTAGAGATAGAATCACCTGGCTCACTGAGATGACTGGTGTACTGGGTTGAACAGTACTCCCTTCCAAAGTCACATCTACCCATGATTTCAGCATGTGACCTTATTTGTAAACAGGGTCATTGAAGATGTAATTGGTTAAGATAAAGTCATGCCAGATTAGGATGAACCCTAAATATAAAAAATGGTGTCTTTATAAAAGAAAGAAGAGAGAGTCACAAAGGCAGAGAAGACTTACACACAGAAAGAACATCTTGTGAAGAGAGAGGCAGAGATTGAAATGGTGTGTACAATAGCCAAGGAATGCCAACGGCTGCTGGTGACCACTATAATATAGGAGAGAGGCATGGATAGATTCTCCCTCCAATCCTCCAGGAGGAACCCACCTCACTGACATTTGTTTTCAGACTTTTAAGCTCCAGAACTGTGAGGGAGTAAATTTGTTGTTTTAGGTCACACAATTTGTGGTAAGTTGTTAATGCAGCTGTAGGAAACTGTTACAACTAGTCATCTTTCTCTCTTCATGAATTTAGCATCCTTCCCTTTCATGTGGCTTTGTCATCATGGTGTCTCCAGCTGGACAGATGGAGTTTTTTCATGCATGTGCAGGGTTCCAAAGTAGAAGCTGTCAGAATTCTAAAGGCTGAGAACTGCAAGGAGCATAGTGTTATTTCTGCTAAATTTTATTTATTTTTCAAGTTTTAATTTTTTAATGTAATGTCCACACCCAACATTGGGATTTAACTTACAACCCTTAGATCAAGAGTCACAGCTCCACTGACTAAGCCAGTTAGGCACCGCTCTGTTAAGGTTTATTAACTGAAGCCAAACCCAGATTTGTTGAGAGGGGACTGCAGCAGAGAATGAGTACTAGGAGGTATGTATTCCATTGGTGGCCTCCAATATCAACAATGTATTAATAGTCTCCCTCACACAGTTAATGATGACAAATGTCAATCAGTTGGTGTGGATTAAAACACATTGCAAAACTTTAAGATTTTATATCAAAATAACTAAGAAACAGGCATGCTGTGAAACAAAGAAATCAGAATTTAGCAGTTTTTCCTTCTTACTATGTCCATTTTTTTTTGGGTACACACATATGGAATCTCTAATATTTTGACCAGTAGCTACTCAGGACAAGGCAGGTTATACCACATTGTTCTTAATTATTCACATCTGACTTTACAGTAATGTAAAGCTTTACAGTAGAATATATTTGTAACATTCAAAGATATCAAAGATGACTTCTTTGCCTTCATGAAGCTTTCAATCTACTGGATAACATAGGCAACACACAAGGGGAAAATATCAAACAAAATTCCAGGAGCGATAATCACCATGATGAAAAAAATAAAGCAGAACAGTCATGCGATTTTAGTTAGAGTTCACAAAGTTTTTCTGAGAAGATAATTTGAACAAAGACATGTATTTAGCTGAGAGAGTAAACCACCTGAAGATATGGGGCAAGTTGTAGGCATAGAAAATAGTGAGAACAAAGGTCCACAGATAAAAACACAGTTGCAATTTCAAGAATTTGGGCAGCAACATCTCAATCATTTTAGTTTGGTCCAAAGTGTTATTTTTTCAAGTCTTATTTTTTCCTGATGAGCCAAAACCACACTGGCTCAGCTAAAGCTGTGATACAAATCCTTGTCAATTAGCTCACCATTTAAAAGTATCTTGCTAGATTTTATTGATGGCTTTTAAATCTCTGCTGCCAAAAAAGATTTACTTCTTTAGGGAATTCTTGGCAAAAACTGATGCATTATGAAGGTAGACTCACAACTCAAAATCAAGTGAAAGAAATCATGTGTCTCAAAAGCCTATTATTTATCTCAATTCCATATGTAACTTTATAAATAAGGGTTCCTAGAACTTTTTGGAAGCTTGCAAATTACTGAAGTATAAAACTTATTACAAAAGTTGGAATGAAAATTCTAGTTTATTTATTTTTAAAATTTCTTTTAATGTTTATTTACCTTTGAGAGAGAGAGAAAGACAGAGTGGAGCCAGTGAGGGGCAGAGAGCAAGAGGAAGACACAGAATCCAAAGCAGGCTCCAGGCTCTGAGCTGTCAGCACAAGAACCTGAGGTGGAGCTCAAACTCAAGAACCGTGAAATCATGACCCGAGCCAAAGTCAGACACTTAACCACTGAGCCACCCAGGCACCCCTGAAAATTCTAGTTTAAAACCATTACAGCATTCGTGTATGTTGATTATCTTCTTACCTCATTAAATAAAACTACACCTCAAAGAGGCAAGTAAGTTGTAAAAAATAAAAATAAAAAATCACAACAGACATTATTGAGCTTATTTTGCCAACATTAAAATAGTTATGAGAAGCGTATCCAACAAGTACAAATGCATTTTTCTCTCATCTTTGTCAGCTGATGTTTTGAGAAGAAACACATTTTCTTCAACAATTATTTCCTTGATGTGGTAGTCACGTTCCAAGTGCTTTGGTGGTTTGTTTTTTCATTTGATTCCATTCCCCACAGAGTTCCCCTTCATTTTTGCCCTGCCTTTGGTCACTCTGACCACTCAAATCATCTTGTCAAAATATGGCTACCATCTTTGAAACAAACAAACAAACAATGTACAGCAGAGATTTCAAAGGCTATATTCTTGCCTACTAACAGTGTTCTTTTGGAAATGTAATTTTTAATTTTTCCTCACTGAAATTAGAGTAATGAACATACTTGTAAAATTATCACTACTGGGGCACCAGGGTCACTCAGTTGGTTAAGTGTCGGACTCTTGATTTTGGCTCAGGTCATAATCTCATGGTTCATGAGACCAGTCTGTCTCAGGCTCTGCTCTGGCAGTACAGAGTCTGCTTGCAATTCTCTCTCTCCCTCGCCCTCTGCCCCTACCCTAATCTCTCTCATGAACACTCATCTCTTTCTCTCAAAATAAATACATTTTACAAGAAATTATCATTACTATCTTTTACTTTTAACTGGTGTGTTCAGATAATTTATATTTTGCATAATTTTGATGTTTGAGATTAAATCTATGATTTGGACATCTGTTTTTTGTCTAATCTTGGGGTTTTTTTTTTGTTTTTTGTTTTACTTCTTTGGAATAACTTTTTGTGATTTTGTCTCCTTTTTTTGCCTCTTGCCTATTACTTTATGTTATTTTAGTGGTTATATAAGGGTTACATTATAGTACTGTATTTTTATCATATTCTATTTTCAAGTAATATATACTATGTCCCATAAAATTATAAGAATCTCCCAGCAACATACTACCACGTGTCCTTCCTGGCCTTGATGTTCACATTATGACATTTTACTTCTATATGTATTATAAATCCCACAATGTGCTGTTTTATTGTTTGGTTTAATCAGTTCATTATATTGTATAGAAATTTATGATTTAAAATGTATTTTATATTTCCCCACATTATTCTTTTCAGTGGTTTTCATTCTTGTTGGTATGATTTTCCTTCTGTTTGAGGGTTTTCAGTTAATATTTTTTCCGTATAGTCAGCAGGTTTTTATTTCTCTCAGTTTGTTATGTCTTAAAAAAGTCCTTATTTTTCCTTCATTTTTGAAAGATATTTTTACAGGAGTAGATCTCTTAAGTTGTCAGGTTTGTTTGTTTATCCTTTAGTACTTTAAGAAGTTTCTCCTCTGTGTTCTGACTTACACTGTTTCAAAGAGAAGTTTCAATAAGAATAAGATTTATCTTTGTAACTCTGTATATAATGTGTCTGTGTGTTCTTTGGTCCCATGCTGCTGTCCTCTGAGCCTGATGACCACATTTTCCTATATTTTTTTTGGCCAAAATCTTTTCTCCCAAGATAGGGAACACAAAATATTTATCTTGAGCAGGGCTTGAGAGCCTTGGGATCACAGTCCCTCTATACAATGACTTGGTCTGCAGTCAAGAGCAGAGGTGGAAGCATAGATCTCTGAAGGTTGGACACTTTCTGCCCTTCTTCATCATCTGAACCCTCATCCTTGTCTTGCACTTGGGCGTCCTGATCTAGCTGGGATGGACACTACTCTACCTTGTAGTGTTTCTTAACCTTCTCATCAGACTCCGCCTCTATCTTGACCGCCCCACCCTCCCCAAACTTTTCCCAGTGCTCCTGATTGAGTTTTTGGGCCCCCAGATTCTCCAAGGTGGTGAAGGGAGAAAAGTTCAAGTCCATTGTTTCTGCCACTTCCACCACTGACTGATCTGATGATTTGCAAATGTACATTCGCTCCTTCTCCTCTTCTTTTTCTCATCTTGGAACTTGGCTTGCTCCATTCAGTAACATACCTGGTCCAAATCTTCTCTTTTTTGAGATTATTTTATTTTATTTTATTTTATCTTAGGGAGAGAGAGAGAGAGAGAGAGAGAGAGAGAGTGTGTGAGCAGGGAAGAGGGGCAGGGGAAGAGGGGCAGAGGGAGACACACAGAAAGAGAAGATCCCAAGACCTTAGGATCATGACCTGAGCTGAAATCAAGAGTTGGACACTCAATCGAGTCATCAAGGTGCCCTTCTTTTTTGAGCTTTGCAAATAAGCCTTTGGGTGGAATTACGACCTTGGTATAATGTTCCACCAGCATGGTGAAGTAGTGTCAAACTGGTAGCTGTGCTATTCTTTCTGTATCAGCTGTGTCAGAAACAAGTGCCCATTCCTTGCCACAGGCTGAGCCATCAGCTTCATCACATCCAGGTTGAAGGCTGAGATGCAGGCTGATTATGAGATGGAGGGGCATGCTATGATGAAGTCAAACTAGAGGGAAGGCTCTTTGGGCATGATGGTCTCCTGAATTACCTAGTGTTGAGCATTCTAGGGCAGCTGCTGTTGGGTGGCTTGCTTCTAATGCTGCCTAATAACCTTGAGGATGGAAGCTGAGGGCTCCTGAGCCTTCCCCTCCTTGCATTCACTGACCTAGTGATGGTGGTAGGCATTGTAAGGGTCACTGGGGTTTAGGAAGTTGTACTGAGGGCTATCTAATTCTGTTATATTCTAAGCTTCAAATTCAGGTCTGTTTCTGGCCACAAATTTGTCAGTGCTATCAATGATATCCCTGATCTTTATAGAAGAGGGTAAATAATCCCCACCACCGGTTTGGAAGGGTAAGAATTCTCTTTTGAAGATGATTCTTCTGTGTGTACTCTGGGCATGGTGGCTGTTGGTAGTGATGAGGACACTCCTCTGCCTGGGTCTGGTCTTCATGACTAGAACAGTCAGCACTGCCTAGGGGTTCATGAGTGCTGTTGCCTTCTTCAAGACAGGCTCCCTGCACCATCGGAGGATGGCTAGTATATGTTAAGTGTGTGTATGTGTGTGTGTGACTCCCTTTAAGAGTTTCTCTGTGCCATTGGTTTTAGTCTATTTGATTACATTGTGACTTAATGTATTTTATGTTTCTTATTTTTTGTTGTTTTTAGCTTATTTGTAAGTTTATCATTTCATAAAATTTTTATTTTTTAAGACATATTTATTTAAATATCATGTTTACCCCCATTTCTTTCTTCTTCTTAAGAAACTCCAATTTGATTTGGCCTACATGAGATTGCTTTATTTTGTGGCTCAACTCACTGATGCTATGTTTATTTATTTTTCTTCCTATTTCATTTTAGTTTCTATTTCCATGTTTTAAAATTATTTTTCTCCTATGAGCACTGGGTGTTGTATGGAAACCAATTTGATAATAAATTTCATATATTGAAAAAAATAAATAAAAAAAATAAAATAATAAAATTATTTTTCTCCTATAATGTATAATCTGTTGTTAATCCCATGTAGTATATTTTTAAGACTTCAGTATATATCTCTTAAAAATGAGATTTCTTACATAAATTAAAATAATATAATTTGAAAAAAAATTGACAATAGCTTGATGAAATTTTCTAGTATCCAGTCCACACTAAAATTTCACCAGTTCTTTTCAGAACGTCTCCTAAAGTCATCTTTCTTTTGACAAGAATGTAAGTAGGGTTTACATATTACAATTGGTTTGTGTGTGTGTGTGTGTGTGTGTGTGTGTGTGTGTGTGTGTTTTAATTTTAGATATTGTAGCTTTTTTAGGGGATATTTATTTACCTATAATTAAATTTTCATTTTAATTCCAGTATAAACATACAATGTTCTATTACTTTCAGGTATATAATATAGTGATTTAATAATTCTATAGATAATTACTCAGTGCTCATCATAAGTGTACTCGTAATTCCCTTCACCTATTTCACCCATCCCCCCACTAACCTCCCTTCTGATATGCTAGATATTGTAGTTTTTATGTACAGAGTTTTCATATGGGACTTCTTTACTACTCACGTTCCTTCTAACATTCTCAATATTTCCTATATCTTCTTGATATGAAATGCATACTTTAATAAATAATTGAAATATACTTTTAAGAATCATTGTAATATTCTTGCTTACTAATCCTATCATTTAGGTCATTTCTAGGCCAGATTTGACTGATTTGCTTTTCTCCCCATATGGGTCATATCTTTACAGTTCTTGTATATAGATAATAATTACTCCTAAACTCCTATTCCAGAAAAAGGCCACAGGTGCAACACAATTTCAAACACCAGAGGCATAATGACACTTAAAATATTCCAAAATCTTTTTTATGCGGCATGTATAATATTGAAATTTAATGGTTATAATCTTTGAACATAAAATTATAACCTAAACTAACTTAAATAGCCATATATCCTAGGTATATATTCATTAACAGAGTAAAAGCATATAAAATTATGCATCTTCACCAAGTGTCATTAATTCTAGAAACTTAAAGATGATTCAATATTAGGAAGTTAATGAATATGACTACCATAGTGATAAGGCTGAGAGAGAAAATCACATGATTAACCTCATTAATGTTGTAAATAACTCAAAGTTAAACACGCTTTTGTGTTCTTACTTACACGGTTTCCCCCCACTCACTCTCTTTCAAAAACAAATAAATAAACTTTAAAAAAGTCAGTTTTAGGGATTTAATTACATGAAATGCTCTACCTTTATTTAGGAAAATAGATTTAATTTAGTTAAAACAGTAAACAATACTGTTTAATTCTTGATATATTTGTATTTAAAACTTACTTAGCATGATGTGGTATTCTCATCTTTGTTTCTACTTTTCCAAGGTAAGAAAAGTCATATCAGTATTATGAAGGAAACAAATATCTGCTCTATGGTTTGTCATACAAATTTGAATTTTAAACAACAGTAAACAGGAGCACCTGGGTGGCTCAGTCAGTTAAGCATCCGACTTCGGCTCAGGTCATGATCACACAGTTTGTGAGTTCAAGCCCCACATTAGGCTCTGTGCTGACATCTCAGAGCCTGGAGCCTGCTTTGGATTCGATGTGTCCCTTGCTCTCTGCCCCTCCCCGACTTGTGCTCTGTCTCTCTCTCAAAAATAAATAAGCATTAAAAAAAAAATAAACAACAGTAAACAGACTTGATTGTTAATGCATGTCATTTAAAAAAATTTACTACTGCCTATCAAGCAAAACATGAAATAAAAATATAAAGAAAAATTGGGTATCAATCCATCAATTATATGAAATACTAATTATTTCAGATCTTTTTCATTAAGAAGCAAATATTATGGAAAAATTGAAGCCCCAATATTCCATTTGCCAACGTATTTCCTGGAGTGCCTGGGTGGCTCAGTCAGTTAGGTGTCCAACTCTTGTTTCAGCTTAGGTCATAAGCTGGTTTCCTGAGTGCAAGTCCCACATTGGGTTCTGTGGTGGCAGTGCAGAACCTGCTTGGGATTCTGCCTTCTTCTCTCTCTCAGCCCCTTCCCAACTCACGCTGTCTCTCTCTCTCTCACTCAAAATAAATAACTAAGCTTAAAACATAAAAAAATAAATAACATTTCCTTTTATTTTTTTTAATTTTAATTTTATTACTTATTTTAAATTTTTAATTTTTGTTTTAGAGAGTGTGTGTTTGAGTAGTAGAGAGGGGCATAGAGGAAGAGGGAGGGAGCGAATTCTAAGTAGGCTTCATGCTTAGCACAGAGATGAATGAGAGGCTCAATCCCACCATCATGGGATCGTGACCTGAGCTGAAACCAAGAGTCCAACGTTCAACCAACTGAGCCAGCCAGGAGCCCCTCAACATATTTCCTAAACCTTTTCCAAGAGGAAAGAATTCTAAATTTGGGGTTTATGATCCTTATTTATTTAATACTTTAACTACATTTGAATGTCCTCTTAAACCACATTTAATATTGCTTCACACATTTTTGAAATATATGTTAATTGAGAAAACCACTGCCTGTGTGATGCACATGATGATGCAGGGTTTACTGGATATGTACAAAATTGAGAAAACAAGTATTTTTTCCTCAACTATCATGTTTTTATGTTTACATTTTTTTTAATGTTTTTATTTATTTGAGAGAAAGCGGGGCAGAGGAAGAGGAGAGAGAGAATTCTGAGCAGGCTCTGTTCTGTCAACACAAAGCCTTATGAGAGTTCAGACCCATAAACCATGAGATCGTGACCTGAATCAAAATCGACGTGGACATTAAAGCAACTGAGCCACCTAGGCACTCCAGGTGCCTATTATGTTTATATTTTTAACTTTCATATATCTTTACTAAAATCTTCCCTATTTTGTTTAATGTAGCATATAATTTATTAAACTCTTCATTTCCATTACTAATTGATATATTTGTATTATCTTATTCTATTCATTATATAAACCACAGCAATATCCAGAAAATTAGAAATGAAAGTTTTACCCTTTTTGCAAGGTTGCTAGACTTGTCATAAAGTGTGTTAAGTATATAAAACCTTTCTTTGTTGGCGTCACTCATGCACCCATTTTCAAAAGTTAAAAAAAGTCCCACATTCCATCTAATTGAATACTATAGAACACATAATGCCACTGACATAGAAAATAAATTCTTATATAAGTAGTAGCCAAGAGCAATGAAAGAGATAACACACATAAATCAGTATTTTATATTTTTCCTCATATTCTCTATCTGTGCTTCTATGAACTACAGTATTAATCATAGGGCTTATTAGTGTTAAGTCCTAGTTATTTTTAATTTTTTGAATGAACATGTGTGATTATTACAGTAAATGCAACCAAATTAACATTAAAATCATCTATTTAAAGAAAAAAACCCTGCAATTCCAATCATTTCTCTATGAATGTAGTTTCACTCTATTATGGACAAAAAAATACAGTTTGTGCTTGGGTTGTATTGCCTTGGGGCAATTACAGTTACATAGTTTTGATCAGTGGACCAATACAAAAATAATGCAATTCATATGTTTTAGATTTCTCTGATATATTGAGTATTCACACAAATGCTAACAGATGATCAAATAACATGATTAAATATGTAAACATATCTATGTATTCTGAACAGGTTTCAAACAGGAATAGCTTTATATATAGAAGTTTCCTTAATAATTTCCTCATCCTTTTTCATCTACCCAACATTCACTCATGCTTTAATCTCCACTACCATAGTATATCATGAGAGTAATGGTAAAGGTTTCCTGGTGCCAGACATCTAGTCAGAGTCTCCAAAAACAGGTGTTTGGAAATGTGCCAGTTTGTAATGGAGTTAATAATATAAAACAATAAAGTGGGGTTCTCACAAAGCTTAATGACTTCAATTAAAAGGAGGAACTCTTTCTTATAGGTACTGAGCATATGACCTTTGCATTTTTATTATGCTGTTTTTCTTTCAATGTAGTAAATATTAATGGTAATAGATATTTACAATATGCTTTTACTTGAGAAATTTGGAAGAGAATTATTGTATTTTTATTTTACAATGTAGTGTTTTGGGTAAAAGATGAAATGTAATAAAACAGTAACAAAAAAATAATGTTGTTTTAACTGGTAATAAACAGCCTGCGTCACTGAATCATTACAAGGAGACTTAGTCATAGTATCTTCATGTTTCACAGTGCACTTTACCTGAGTGTGAAATATCCACTGTCACAGTAAACCACTGGGAATTATATTTTTACTATTTTGCAACCCAATACATGTTTTCTTTTTTCTTCTTCTTTTTTTTAATGCAGGCATAATTGGCATATAACTTTATATTAGTTTTAGGTGTACAACATAATGATTCAATATTTATATATATTGTGAAATATAGCCACAATAGCCTAGTTAACCACAATAGCCTAGTTAACATCTGTCATACTTGTACATTTTTTTCTTGTGATGATAAATTTTAAGATCTACTTTCTTAATAAATGCTATATATTTTTTCATTTTATATTTTATGGTGCTTCCTGGGCCAACTATTTTTCAAATGAAAGATATTTTAAAAATAACTCAAGCATGTTTTCAAATCAGAGGGGGCATAGTTCTTTTTTTGTGAAAATATGTTTTGTAATATATTCAAAATTTTCCATCAACACACTTAGATTTTCCTTTTATTTCTTTCCACACTGTTTCTCAATATATAGCTGTTGGATCTACCTATTCAGAAATGAAAAGTGACCAAAGGAACCAACTAAGGATTTATGAGTAGATTTACCAAAATATGGATAAAAGAGGATTTTATAAAAAAGCATATGTAAAATAAACCACAGAAAATAACGAATCTAGGAATACACATAGAATTTCAGATATATTTCTTTAAGACCTCAAAGCAATTATACTTTGATATTGAAAAATATACATCTAATAAAATAAATAATAAATTAACAGGAGGAAATAAAATGTGAGTTAACTATTAACAAAATAATATAAGAAAAAGATACTCATAAACTATATTACATGCACTAAAATGCACAAACATCTGAATAGAGAAATAGTATAAGCGAAAGGCATCTAAATAACATGTGAAAATAAATGGAAATAGCAGACACAAATAGCAATAGAAAAGCACTGGTGAAAATGGATAAAGAACAAATAGGATGCCATATAGGTATGTAAAGGAGAAGAAAACAGAACAAGTAAAGTTCTTCATATGAAAATAAATATTTATGTATAAAAAGGAAATCTGAACATCTATATTGAAAGGTAACTTAAAAGGCACCTGAGTGGCTCAGTTGGTTGAATGTCTGACTTTGGCCCAAGTCATCATCTCGTGATCAATGGGTTCCAGCCCCACATGGGGCTCTGTGCTGGCAGCTCCAAGCTTGGAGCCTGCTTCAGATTCTATGTCTCCCTCTCTCTCTGCCCCTTGCCCGTTCATGCTCTCTTTCTCAAAAATAAATGACGTTTAAGAAAAAAAGAAAGGTAACGTAATACCATATGGAAAAATGATGTAAATTGATAAACAAAAAAGCCATATCCTAATAAAAATACCAAACTTCAAGATCCAATTGTTAGGATGTCCTTAGAACCACAGTAGAGGGGACGGCCATCTTGCCAGCACAACCCAAGGAAAAGCCCCCAGTAGCTGCCAGAATGAATTGGAGGTCAACCAATCACCCAGCGACAGCATGACCAGCCGGACGGGAAAAAGGCCCACCCGGACCTAAACCCGGAACCACTGCAGCTTAAAAACCCCACCCCACCACACCTGGATGCAACTTCCCTGACTCCTCTCTCTCTCTCCCTGAGTCATGGAACCTTGCCCAAGACCTTAGTTCCCAAATAAAGCCTTTGACTGCTAAAATTTTTTAGCCTCTGACTCCTACCTTTACCCTGCCTTACGACTGACCCTAACACTAAACATAATGGGTAATTAAGGGAAAAGAGAAATCACATATTACAATACCCTGAAGAAAATAGTAACCCAAGAAATTCGAACTTATTTTTTCTTTAAAATATAAACACAGATGAACAACAGAGAATTTTTGTGGCTGTGAAGTCATTCTGTAGGGTATCATAATGATGGATATATGTCACTATACATTTATCCAAATCCACGGAATGTACATCAAAAGTGAACACTAATGTAAACTATGGACTTAGGTGATTGTGATGTGTCAATGTAGGTTTATCAATTTTGACAAATGTAACATCTACCAGTGTTGATAGATGAGGGTGGCTATGAATGTGACAGTGGGCAGCAGTTTATGGGAGAACTCAGTCTTCCTCTCAATTTGCTGTGAACCTGAAACTGTTTTTTAAAAATAACCTCAGAAACAAATTTAAAAAAAAAATACTGGCCAACACAGCCTGAATATTTTCTTAAGTTTAAGTAAACTTGAGGCAGATCTCTTCCTGCCTCTAGGCACATGACCTCCCTCCTATTCTGGCCTTCACAGAATCCAAATACCTTAACCAAAGAGGTCCCTCCACTCTCCTTTCTTGGAGCATTTGCTTTTAAATCACTTCTAATTGCAAATTCTTCCCCTGCCTCTTTGAGATGTAAATCTTTTTCAAATGTCTCTGAGTACCTTTATAACCCAGGACTGACTTTCTCCCTTTGAAATGTCATCATCAAGGATAGTAGCTAGCTACCCCATCTACTAGTTTATGTGGGGAATTGGAGCCTAGCCTTAGTGAGCATCTTATTCAGAGTCCTAAAGCTACCTCCTGTCATGAAGAGAGGAGAAAGTTTACATTTCCTATGGGTAAGTCCAAAGAGCAAACACAGATGGCCTAGGATTCCCCCAACTCTGCTCTTAAAACTCCCTTGGCCCCTCTTTTTAAAAACAGTTAGACTGTTATGTTCTCTCTTCGCTGTTGCAAGAGCCTCCAATAAAATCTCCGTTACCATTTACTGTATCTGGTGCAATTTTTGCTTTAACAATACTTAGTGTCATTTTTATTTTATGAAATGACAGTTTCAAGAACTGCAGGGTGCAAAATACAAATGAATATTATTGATTAGAAATAAACTGTATTAGAATAGTCATCTCTCATTTTCTTCAAAATACCCTTAAATATGGATCCATACAAGTTTTAATTCTAAAACTAGATATAATAGCTTAAAAAGGTTGGACTAACAAAAATTCATTACTTCACTGTGACTGAAGGATAGCAATTGTGTTCATTTTAATACTTCTGATTTAATGTGCAATCATCAGAATTTGCCCTGCATGTAAAGGAAATTTCTCAGACTAAAAATCAATAATAGCAGTTTTGAAAATCATTTTCTATTGATGAGATTCCGCTTCTAGAATAAGACTTAGCCCACAATTTGAAACTTTATCGTAACATGAAAACAGTTCACAATTACTGTAATTTTGAATTTAACTCACATTCAAATTGAAATGGGTGGAAAAATAAAACCCTGTATGAAACTGTTTTCACTGTATGTGTTTTGAAGCATCTTTTAAAATGTAAAATCAACATTGCTATTCTAGTCACAGCAAAGTACTTTCCCAAATGTCATATTAAACTCATTACTGGGAGAATGACAAGGCTTTCTAATGTGATTGTCATTTTCTCATAATAAAGGCAAAAACTGCAAGTGCTTCTGAACTTAAAATAAGATGTGATTGGAGCTGGATGAATTAGCTCTGATGAATATGTATATCAAATGGTAGTATTTAAAAAAAATATATATATGCTTTGTTTCCATTAAAACCTGTATTTAGCCGACTAAATTTTTACTTAGAATATCCTCATTATCAACTTTCTTGACATCAAAGTTGCTTCAGAGTTACATTTTTAAGAAACAGTTGACACAATATTTGTTACACATTGAACATATTTTGGCTGCTTTTTTTCAAGTCTTTGTTATTTACTTTTATCATATTCATACTCTTCATCACTCCGCTTCGCAGTTCCTTGGCTTGCTTTTAGAACACTATAATGTATTTTTCTCTTTGCTTTAATATTATGGTTGTTAGGAAAAGAACATTGATAGATATTCCATGAAACATTTTAGCTATATAAAACATAATTCTAATTTTTTTAAGTTTATTTGTTTATTGAGAGAGAGAAAGGGTGAGAGAGAGAGAGAGAGAGAGAGAGAGAGAGAGAGAGAACGCAAGCGCATGTGCTCATGAGTGGGAGAGGGGCAGCTCCATCACATCAATACAGAGCCTGGTGAGCTCCGTCTCACCAACCCTGAGATCATGCCCTGAACCAAAATAAAGAATCTGACCCTTACCCAACTGAGCCACCCAGGTGGCCCAGAATTTCAACTGTTTAAAGTCAATTATAATAGACCCTTTATAATAGACATTTGCTATTATCTCTCGGCTAAATCCACAACTATTATGCTTATAATAGAATTACAATTTTCTTAACAGATTATATTATTGACTTGTGTGAATAATTTTAGGCAAATGATACAAACAATTTTGACTAGGGAGAACGTTTTTTAAAAATAGGATAATTTTAGTCTAGAAGATTAGGTTTTGAAAGATACATCTTTGCATGTAATTTTAATTTCTCTTCAACAATTATTGAATGAATACCTAACATTTTTTCTTCTTTATATCTCATTCTTTTTTGAAATTACTCTATTTTTTTCCCTTTTTTCCTACACTTCACTGAAAATGACCTTGCTTAATAAGTGGTTAAATTGAAATGGAATTTTTCATTTTCCATTTTTTATCTTCTTTAGAACATTCCAAATATTTGACCAACCATCCTTGAAATGCTCTTTGAAGTCAATTCCTCACAGTATAGAACACAGTATTTTTTTAACGTTTATTTGTTTTAAAAGAGAGAGAGAGAGAGAAAGAGACTGTGAGTGGGGTAGAGGGGTAGAGAGAGAGAGAGAGAGAGAGAGAGAGAGAGAGAGAATCCCAAGCAGGCTCCATGTTGTCAGTGCAGAGCCAGACGTAGGGCTCAATCTGATGAACTGTGAGATCATGACCTCAGCCAAAATCAAGAGCCAGATGCTTAACCGACTGAGCCATCCAGGTGCCCCAGCACACATTTATTTCTGATACTTTACTAGTTGAAGCTAAACTATATCCTTTGCTGAGCCAAAAATCTTCTACTAGAAATGAATGTCAAAGTTCCTTAGGGTGTGGTGTTAGGGCACTTTCTACTCTTACTCTTCACTGTCTCCCTTGTCCACTTGTTCCCAAGCATATTCAACATCAGAATCACCTAGGACAAATTGAAAACCTGTACATTTTTGAGACACCTCCTCATAAATTTACTACTAAAATAACAAACAATGTAGACTCTTTCCATAGCTCTTGGAGTGGATGTTGAAGATGGGAGTCCCACCAAAGCAATAGAATACCTAGGTTCTAGCTTTTAAACTTGCAGGAATGAATGAGGAAAGAAATCACGCACAGAATTTTACCTGACCCGTGATCAAGACAAATTTGAACTTCAAACTTCTACCAAGTCTTGGTGTCATAATGTTAACTATTAAGAATTTACAGTTTTCTTCACTGAAAAGATACTCTACTGAATCTGGTTATTGTACGCACACACATGTATTGTGCTAGAGAAAGAACTGCAATAGTGTCATTATGCTGAGTTGTATCTATTCTGCATGAAAGGTCATGTTTATATTTGTTGCATTTAGAAAAACATATCATCCTTAATAAGGATTGCTTATATATTTTTCTGAGGTTTGTACTATTTATATTTGCAGATGTTTCTGTCTCTGTATGAGTGCATTGTGATAAGAATCACACACATTTGTGATCAAGTGATTAGAAGGTTTTTGTTCTTTTTTTCATCTCACCTTGGACCAGGGTCTGGTGTGTAATGAACAAGTAAAACATCTGTGTTAGAAAAATCACCTTGAAGAAGATATTCATATTATTGTTAACCATGGAGGGCATTAATGGAAGAGAAATCTGCTTTGATTTAGAGAATGCAAACTCAATTCAACAAATATAAAATATTCCTGTGGTCAGAACATTCTCATTATCACACTACCAGCTACTTGGTATGGGCTCCTTAGTCACTTGATCTATGTGAGCTAAATATCATTTTCTGGTCTCTGTCATCTCATCATCTTAACAAGCAGGGGGAAAGCTTCATCTTTAATATCTTTTCCCAGCACTCCTATTTTTCAGATAATGACACTTGAACCATTTTTCAATTATTGTGGCCATTACTACATCAGTAAATTTCTCAACAATTTAATGAAGGCTATTATGGGACCTCCAGGGATGACATGATTAGGTGGTGGATGGGCAGGCCACTTATAATGACTCTACACCACCATTACTATTTCCTTGATATTTGGATTTTTGATCTATGATATTACAAGGAATTTCTAATTACTCACTTTTAAAATAATGTCCATCATCGGGTCCCAGTGGCTGAAGCTAGCACATTGGGCTAAAACTAATTGGTGTGCACATTCACATTAATAGATTCAGTCTGGTAGAAAATGATGCTGTTTCTTCTTTTTTTGACAATCATACAAATGAGTTTATGCATACGCTTCGGTAAGTCCAGCTTCTGTTTTTTATCAGAGATATTTACAATTAGAAACAAGGACACAAGGGTCAAAGAGAAAGTAAAAGCATAGATGCTACAGAAGTGTCCCATGCTTGAGGAGACAATTTGACAATGAAGCTCTACCAAGACAGTACAGACATGAGGGATCAAATTTAAGGAGAAAAGGGAACTGTAGGGAACTAAGCCTCACAATGTGAGACATTTCTCCCAATGAATTTACTAATCCCTAAGCTTTACAAACAAGAAATCTTGAACCCAAGCAGAACATAGTGGCTAGGGAGCTGCCACTCTGAAGAGCTTTTTATAGTCTCATTGACCGAGGAAACAAACATGAGACTTTAAAAAATATCCACGGAGGTGTGTTCTTGGCAAATATCCTTGATTTCCATTAAAACCCCAGAAAGGCTATACATTAAGATTAAAATTAAATAGTTCAATCCTCTTCAAAACTAAATTCTCACATGAATCAATTCAATTACTGTTTAGATATAAGAAATCTGATCCTATTATAATTACCTGTGGAATATTGTTAATTCCCCTTTGCAGAAAGATACCATCAAGAACTTTTAAATTTTTTACATGCAATTCCAATCATTCTGTAAAAAGAAAATAAGCAGTGTGATAAATAGAACCAGATGACAAAATTCAAGATGTTGTCAAATAACTGATGTCAGGTAAACACAGAAAACCATTTCTTACAATTGCAATATACTTTAGGCTTTATTCTTTTCAAAGAAATTTCTTTCAGTTTTCTGATTTCATCCATACAATAGTCCTGTGAGGTAGATGGGGCAGACAACAGAATAGATCCAGAAGTGATCAATATATGGTAGTTATCATCTATGATCTCTCAAATATTTTGTTATTAATTTCTGAGCAGAATGTTCAATAAGGGGGAAAATTACTCCCTGAAATCTGGAGACTACATTATTCAATACAAATTTTAGAAACGAAAAAGAAAATCATAAGATTTAAGAAATAAACAGATTAATAGTATGCAAGACAGCAGCAGATAGTAATAATGACTAAGAAAAGGGATCTGAAAGAGGTTTCTGGCTCAGTCAGCTGAGCGTCCGACTTTGGGTCATGATCTCGTAGTTTGTGAGTTTGAGCCCCATGTCGGGCTCTGTGCTGGCAGCTTGGAGCCTGGAGCCTGCTTCGGGTTCTGTGTCTCCCTTTCTCTCTGCCCATCCCTCACTAGTACTCCCTCTCTCTCTCTCTCAAAAATAAATAAAAACATCTAAAAAATTTAAAAAGAAAAAAAGAGAAAGGATCAGAAAAAATATCCAGACTGATCATAAAGAGACAAAACTTACATAGAAAGTATGAAGAGATGAGTCATATGACAGACTGTTACACACACACAAAAAGAAGTTCAGCAACCCTCCATGTAATGAGTCCCCAAATGAGAGGAGACTATGACAGAGGTAATTATTTTGAGAAAAACGTGGATTAAATACACTGTGAAAGGATGGTGTACATACAGACTTGGTTCATATTAAGAACAGCATATTGAATAAATAAAAGAAAAATTAGGTGTATCAGAGGAAAAAAAACTCCTTAAAACCCAGAGGAAAAATTATGAGCAAGAGTAGAAAAAATATATTATCATTAAAGGAGCAAAGATAAAACCACAGTCAAATTATCAATAGAAATATGGAAAGCCAGAAAACAATGGATAATATCTTTAAGTACTGAATGCTAGAATTCTATTTTAAAAAAATATTTCAAAAAATGAAATAATTTTCATACTATTTAATTTGAATTTCACATTAACCAGCCGTTGTAAAAATAACTGAAGAGAGACTTCAAGATAAAAAATGGCTCTAAACGGAAAATAGCAAATGAAGAAAGGAATAAAGAATATACAAAATGTTAAATATTGTATGAATCTAAATAAATACAATGTAAGACTGTATTTATTTGGCTTTTGAAGTTTTACATGCTAATTATATTAAGACATGAAAAAGGAAAATTTCATGCATCTATTTAAATTTTGAACCTTTGAAATACAATTATAATTCCTGTTTTAATAACCTCCCCTGCTAATTATAATATATGTCTCATTTCTCATTCAATTTTGATGACATCATTACTTCTATTAACATGTTTCATTTTTCCTCGTTCCTTGGATGCCTCCTCTATTTTTTTTTAACCATTTTATTTAGGAATGGTTGACAAAAAAGATAGCTGTACATATTTAGTTTGCACAACCTAATGAGTCACCATAGCCACTGTGTATTCTCCACACCCCTGATGAAGATCAGTTGATGATATAAGTGTGGGTTTATTTCTGGGCTCTCCATTCTGTTCCCTTGGTTTATCTGTTTGTTTTAATACCAGTACCATACTGTTTTGACTGTTGCTGCTTTGTAATGTATTTGGAAATAGGGAAGTGTGATAACCTCCCATTTTATTTTTCTTGCTCAAAATTACTTTGGCTATTCAGTATCTTTTTTTCCCCCCATAGGTATTTTAGAATTGTTTTCTATTTTTGTAAAAAAAAAAAAGTCACTGGAATTTTGATAGGGATTACATAAAGCCTGTGGGTCACATCAAATAGTATCAACATTTTAACAATATTGTTTCTTCCAATCCATGAACATAAGATGTTTTCCACTTATTTCTGTCTGCTTTATTTCTCCAGTGTTTTATATTTATCAAGGTGCAGATCTTTTGCCTCCTTGGCTAAGTTTATTCTTAAGTACTTTTTTTTTCATGCTATTGTAAATGGGATTGCTTTTCTTAATGTTATTTTCAGATAGTTCATTATGGGTGAATAGAAATGCACTAATTTTTATGTTGATTTTATACCCTGAAACTTTACTGAATTTTTTTATTAGTTCTAAAAGTTTGTGTGTGTGAAGTTATTAGGGTTTTCTACATATAAGAATCTGTCATCTGCAAACAGAAATTTTACTTCTTTTCCATTTTGGATGCCTTTTTTTTCCCTTGCCTAGTTGCTATGGCTAGAACTTCCAGTAATATGTTGAAAAGAAAAAGCAAAGTTGGGCATAAGAACAACCTAAGCCCAAAATTAGCAGAACGGAAATGATAAAGATTCGAACAGAAATTTATGATATACAGAATAGAAAAATTATGGGAAAATTTGAAAAAACTAATTTTTTGAAAAGATAAGCAAAATCTACAACCCCCTAACTATACCAAGAACAAAAAAAGAGAAGACTCAAATAGACAAAATAAAGACAGAGGAATGCCACAGGGGAAAAAAAGTCGTAACAAACTATTACAAAAAAAATTATATGTTAACAAATTGGATATCCTAGAAGAAATGAGCAATTTCTTAGGAACATAGAACCTACCAAAACTGAATCAAGAAGAGGGGTACCTGGGTGGCTAAGCTGGTCATGATATCATGGTTTATGAGATTGAGCCTTGCATTGGCCTCTGCACTGACAGCCCAGAGCCTGCTTTGGATTGTCACTCTCTCCCCCCTCCCCGCCCTCTCTGCCCTTTCAGTTCTCATGCTCTTTCTCTTTCTCAAAATAAATATTTAAAAAATTAAAACAATAAAACTGAATCAAGAAGAAATAGAAAGCTTGAACAGACCAATAATAAAGAGACTGAATCACTAATCACAAACCTTTCACAAAGAAAGCCCGCAACAGGTGAATTTTACCATATTAAAAATAAATAAATAAATAAGTCCTAGCAACACTTCTGAAACTATTCAAAAAAGAGAGCAAAGAACACTTCCAAACACATTTTAGGAGGCCACATCAGCTTGATACCAAATCCATTAAGCTACAAAAAAACATTGAGGATACCTAAATTCATATCATTAAATTAAAGTAGCCAACTGAAAAGGATACATACTCTATTAACCCAACTATACAACATTCTAGAAAAGGCAAAATTATGAGACAATAAGAAAATGTCAGTGATTGCCAGGGATTAGGGTGGGGAGAAGGGATGAAGAGGCAGAGAACAGAGTGTTTTAGGTTAGTGAAAATACTTGGTATGATAAAAAGTACTTTAGGGTGGTGAATATTTTTTGTATGATACTAAAATGATGAGAACATGTCATTATACATTTGTTCAAACCTAAAAAAATGCACAACACAAAGAGTGAACACTAATGTAAACTACTGTCTTTGATTATTGTGATTTATTAATGTAGATTCATCAGTCATAACAAATGTACTACTTGGTGGGGATTGTTGACAATAGGGGATATTATGCATGTGTGAAGGCATGGGGTATATGGGAAATCTCTGTACCTTCCCATCAATTTTTTGTGAACCTAAAGCTGCCTTAAGAAAATAAAGTCTAAAAAAATAAAAAAATAAAATAATACAAACAAAACAAATTAAGTATAGAAGAAAGTAACCTCAGCACATAAAAGGCATTTATGAAAAGCTCATATCTAACACCATACTCAACGGTGAAAACTGAAAGCTTTTAAACTGAGATATGGATGCCTCATAATCTTTGATTGGATACCAGATAATATTAATTGTACTTTGTTGGATGTTGGATATTTTTTTGTATTTCTATAAATAATTATATTTCTTCTGAGCTCTGGTTATTTAGACATAGTGTGATCCTTTTGGGTACTGCAGAGCAATTCTAAGTATTCCTTTCTACTCTAGTAAGACTTTTTTTGGTACTTTGTGAAGTATGAGATTTTCTAGACTGACTGATAAGAAGAGCCCATGTTCCCATCCCTGTGCAGTGCAGGTATTATACTCTATACTCCATAAATCCTGGCACTATTTATATTTTGATCTGGATAATTCTATATTGTGAGACCTGTGACAGTCCTGTGCATTGTAGGATATTAAGCAGCAACACTGCCTGCTATGAGCTAGATGTCAGTAGCACATCCCAGCAGTGAACATCCAAACTGTCTTCAGACATTGACAAATGTTTCCTGCAGAATAAACTATCTTTGGTTAAGAACAACTGCTTTAATTCTCCCTACTCCCTAGCCATACATAGTTTTCTCCCATGTACACAATGACTACCATTCTACTAAACGGTTAGGTGACCACTTGTGCAAATGTCCAGGGTTTTTTCTTCATGTAGCTCTGTCTTATCAGAGATTTTTCATATGCTCTCTAGGTGCCTTGAACTTTTCCTACTCTCAGCTTCATCTCCTTAACTTAGGGATTATGCTGGGCTTTGCCTCAGCTTCCTCTCCCTATCCCACAATCTAATAAGCTGGGACAACTGTAATATTCATCTTATTTTATTTTTTTTTGTTAGTTTTGTTTTTTCCTCAAAATGTCTCAGGAACATTGTCCTTTGTTGCTAGCTAACCAGTGTCTCAAAAAGTTTTGTGTCATGTATTTTGCTTTGTTTGCTGTTCCTGTTGTTTTCATGTAGGGAGGAAAATCTGATAGCCATTTACTCCATGAAGTCAGAAGTGGAAATCCCTCAATGCACAGGACTTGTTTATTTCAATATAATACCAGTGAGTTCAGGGATTCATATACATTTTGAAAAGTTTTAATTTTTAGTAGACTCTATGAAATCATAGATGTATATTAATTCTAGAATAAGTACAGAGAATGCTCAGTAATGGACATCCAAAGATATTAGGTCCTATTAGGTCCTGGAACCTATACATCTTAATTTATAAGGAAAAGATGTTCCTTGCAGATGTTTAGATTAAGTTAGGCATCTTGACATGGCCAGATTAACCTGGACTATCTAAGTAGGCCTTTAATCAGTTACAGGTGTCCTAAAAAACAGGCAAGGGGAGATTTCATATGCAGAAGAGAAGGAAACATGGCCATGGTACAGAATTTGGGGTGATGTGGCCACAAGTCAAGGTATGCCAACAGTCACAACAAGCTGGAAGACCCAAGGAACAAATTCTCTGCAGCCTCCAAAGGGAGCAAAGCCCTACTGACCCCCCGATTTCCACTCAGTGAAACTGATTTCAGACTTCTGGCTTCCAGAGCTGTGAGAGAATAAATTTCTGTTGTGTAAGCCATCAAGTTTGTGATCATTTGTCACAGTACACAAAAGAAACTAATACAGAAACCATCAAACAACAATAAAAAATATGCAGAACAAACACATGGAAGAAGGGATCTGTTGAAAGGAAGGAAAGAAGAGAGAAACAAATGTGAAACAAATAGTAAGAGCAAGGCTTTAAATCCAAATACATAAGCAGCCTGTTTCCTGAACAAAACATGAGATTTCAGTTTTGCCTCATGCTTGGTATAGGCAAGTCCTGGGGAAAAAACACTGAAGATGTCAGCTCTTCATTCAGTGATACACCCCCTTTTTTTTTTAATGCTGGCCCCTCTAATCTTGGTTACGTCAGCAATCCTCTAGCGATTAATATATGAACATATATATGTATGTTGGTGTCACTATTGCATTTTCCATATAAGCAGTCAACACAAAAGTTGTAAATTTTATTATTTAAGAAAAATGCCCTGAAATAAAAGCATTCAAACAGAAGTTGACTCATTATTTATTCTCTTAAGTCATTAATAATCTAAATAAGTTTATAAAATGACCATCAAGACCAACTACTATACAGATAGGAGTTACCAAGATTATTACTTCCATTTACTCCAGAAAAGTAACTCATCTGATTATTTTAAAGACAAAGTTACTTCTCATAGGAATATTCTGAGGTAATGGTGACGAAAGGAATTATTCAACAAGTTAAATAATGAATATCTAGTCATATACTTGAAATAGAAAGAGTGGGTGAGTTTTAAGATTATCCACAGATTTAATCTTTTTTAAAATGAAAACCTAAAAGTACAAAAAAGAAAACGTAAGAAGTTGAGATATGCTATAAAACAAAAGAGAATTTTAATTGCCAATAAATAATTTGTAACATAATAATCATCTAAATGCACTATTGGTTCATAATATATTGAAATTAAGATATGCAAAATGTTTATATTTGCATTATCCTATTATAAAATTTAATCATATGTTTATTTAAATCTGTTAACTTTATAAATTTTAATATTCATTAATATTAATATTCAATAATCCATTTGTAGTGTTATTTATATCTCTGTTTTATGCAGTCATGGCTTATCTTCTAGTACTTTATTAAAGAAATAGTGAGACAAATAATGTTTCTTATTTTATTAGCCCTACCATATGAAGATTCAGAAATGGTACCATTTTTGAGAAAGATAGTTAAGCAATGGGGAAAACTATAATTTAGTTTTTAAGCTAATGTGATTAAAAAATAAATCCTAAATCAACTAAGTTTTTACCTTCCCCATAAAATGTTGTTTCTGTCTTTCAGGGAAATTTATCCACTCTATTTCATAAGTTTTGTGATATTTTATTTGCAAATTTATAACACAAATTATTATTTATATTGTATTTTTATTTCTTTCTGTTTATTTCCCCATATATCATGAGTGGTCAAATCCAGAGACTATGGATTAATAATATTTTTGTTTTCAAAATTAAAAGATTCTTTGAAGTCATCACAAGTGGACAGACACAGAGTGAATTTCTCTTGTTCAACTGAAATAATTTCAACAAAATGGTTAATCTTTTCATCAGATAATTTTAAAATTTAGATAACGTTTTTCATTTTATAAATATATTATTCAATTCACTCTTTTCTCCCTTCTTCAATTATAGAACCACAAAGCTGCATCATAATTATCTATTGTACCTGTTTCTTCATTGAATAAGGGCAGAACTTATCTATTTACCATTTTGTTGCAAGATTCTAGAATTCCATCCAGAATAAAGAGGAAAAAGTAACATTATACACTGAAGCCATTATTTGGTTACTGAATATATATGGTTACTTTATTCTTGATCTCAAGCAAGATGGAAAAATACAAAGCAAATCCTTAAAAAGTGTCCTCTCTTTCTAAAATTCCTTGACCATTCTCTTTTTGAGAGAGAAATATTTTATTTCTCTAGCCATAATGATAAAGCAATTAATTTTTGCATGTGGAATTAAGATAGAATGTCAATTTTAATTCAAAAGTAGAAATATGAATAAGACATAGATAGATATGTATTCAGTTTAAAACACTTAGCATTTACATTTTCTATCAAACAAGTTAATTCTCACTCTATTTCAGGGGCCAAATTGTTAATTTACCAGTTATTTATGCTATTAAAATATGACTTAAGGGTTTTAATTTATAACAAACAAGGTTCTTACATTCAATATTATAATATGTCCTACTATCAAGAATATGAAATGTTAATTATCTTTTTGATAAAACCTTTCTTCATATATGAACACAAACTAAACAAAAACTATTGATAAAACAACTTACATTACTTTTATATACAAACGAGGAACAGCATAATAAGTTTTATGTAATTCTATTCATTCATATATGAAAAAGTTATAGCTATGATTTAGCCATATCAAAAATACTTCTTATTCTAATAAGGTCAGTAAAAATTGGCATTAAGAAAATCTTTCTTCCTAAAGGCAAAATGAATTTGTGGGCCATGAGCTCCTTTCTTGACTTAAAAATATCTAGATATGTTGACCTATTTTCTTTCTTGGTAACATAATTTTGGGAAAATAATTATCTTTATAGATTGTGAACACATGAAATATGTTTAGTGGTGTTTTCTATACTGCAATAGAATAATGGACTAGATATAAAAAAATCACAGAATTAAATATGTAAACATTCAAAGTCATTTTTTTTCAAAAAAAATTTCATCTGTTATGGCCTCATGAAGGTAATGTTTATTCCAATTCCTAGGTTTCAGTAATTTTCTTAAGATTATAATTTTTAGAAATCCAAATCAATTTCAGAGCTGTTCTTTTCCTTTATCTTGAGTGATTCTCTAAATGTATTTAACATAATCATAGGTGAGGGATACTTTAATAATGTCAATCTGTTTATAGTATCAGTGTCTTTACCTCTTTGACATAACCTGTGAAATGTCATTTAAAAATGTCTACCATCTATTATTTATAATACTATACATATACTTCAGATTGTGCTTGCTTAACTATTAGATGTTCAATGAGTAAGAAAACAAGTTAAAAATGGAAAGAATTTTTCATTCAAATTTTTTAGTACTGTCAATACTAGACCAGAAAACATTTCATGTTTAAAATTGTGATATTTGTGCTTTGAACAGATTATTTAAAAATAATCATATTTATGTAAGGATTTTATTTCCAAAGAGAACATATAAGAAGTGATTATTTAAATATGAGTTAATTTTAATTTTCTGAGCCAGGAATTAATTGTTCAAAATTTTGTGAAAGAATTCATGATAGCTATGTAATAATTAACATTAGGAATAATAAAGGACATAATATTAAGATGAAAGCCCAAACACAAGGTAAATCGGCTGATTAGTTTTGAAAGTATCTTATATATCACAGTATGATTTATTTTTCAAATCTCCTGTGGGAAGACTGCTATCATGTTTCCTTTTTTAATAGAGATTTTGACATTTTTAAATGTATTACCCATATTGTGTACCCAATGGAAAAATATCAAATGATAATTATTTAAAATTTTTAAGACTCTTTTTGCAAGGTAAAATTATAAATACTTGATATAGATTGTCCCAATTCATTGTCAATGCTCAGAATGCTATACTGCAGAAATTTTAGGGTATATTACTATATCCACTTCACAGGTAAAGAAGTCAGAGCTTAAAATTGTGACTTGGGCAAAATCACAATGGTGTTTAACTGACAAACTTTAGAACTCAAAATAAGGTCAGTTAATCTCCACAAACTTGAACCTTTCCACTCTGCTAATCTATGTAATAAAAAGATGTTTGTAAATATCTGATAAATGGGAAATAAACCAAAAATCAAAGCAGAGAGAGTAAGAGAACGCATCATTCAATTGATATATGTGATATGTAATGTTGGCAACTTTCTTCTAATTTACATTTCTTACATTTGGTAATCATGATAACAGGAAAAAATTAAAATTTATTATTATTATTTTGAATTATTTAAATATACCTTAGTGTGAGATCATATAAGGTATGATCTTATACATCTTATACATCTCTTGAAGAGATGTATAGTAGAAAAAGGCAAAATAAATATAAAACAAAATTTTGAATCCAGGTAGTTGTATTTAGCATAAGCAAAGTTGAATGAGTGAATGGAGAGCAGGAGGTCTTGTTTTAAAAAATATCTTTACTTGATATTTGAGTGTTTGAGCAGAAACCTCAAATGATCTAAGAAGGCAAGTCTTATGGATACTGGAGACCAGCAGTCTAAGCACAGGCTCCAGCACTGTGAAGGCTGGGGTGGGATATCTGTGTTGTGAGGCTGAAATGATAGGATGGAGGTAAAGTTGGGTCCAAACAGAGAGGAATGAATAGAAGCAGAGGAAAAGGGGGCATAATGAAGGCAAAGAATGTTGATAAGGAAAGCAGACTTTTTACTTATTTTTTTTGAGAGCAATAGGAAGCCTTTGGAAGGATTTGAGTCAGGAGTGACAAGATCTGCTATATTTAAATGAGATCATTTGGGGAATTATCTATTTGGGGCAAGCATAAAAACAGAGGAAGCATTTCCATTTAGAGGATATAGAGATTGTCCAAGTCAGAAATGAGGCTGGTTTGGGCTGAGGTGGTTGGTGCTAAGTATTTAGATTCTGCATATAAATCAAAGATAGAGACAGCTGTAATCAAAGATACATTGGATGGGATGTGTACAAAGAGACCCATAAAGAATGACTTCAAGATCTGGGACTGAGAAACTGGAAGAATTAAATTTAGAGCCAATCCACAAAACCTAGATTAAAAAAAAATAACCTCAGAACCTTTTTGCTCCCTTAGAAGGATTATCTCTGATTACTTTCATTCAGATTTCCAATTTCTCTGGAGTAAAACTAACTGAATAAGTAAACTTAGAGCTCTATAAGTTGAAATTCTACTTAGCTACTAGATGCATGAATTTTAGTCCTCCTTCATTAATGGACAAGCAGTTATGTAAAATCCTTTTTATCCTGTGAAATTTTCTTTTGGGTTAAATATTTAAAACCTCAAAGAAGTTTTTGTAAGTTTGGTTAGTCAGAGGAATAAGTGAAGTGCATTTTAAAAGTGATCATCATGGCCAAAGGAGATAGCTGAAAAAGAGCTTGTGCAAGCTAAAATCCTGTCCTTGGACCGGGTTTGAAATATACTTCTTCCCTGTAGTAAGAATTCTAAAGAGTTTTGCATTTGGTTAAGCTTGCTGTGACGTTTGCAATTTTAGAATTGCCAGTTATGGTACAATTAAAAGCTTTCATTTTCAAGTACATTTATGAGTACTTGAGAGACATTTCTGACCTAAGAATACAACTGCTTTGGTCTGTTTCTTTTCATCAGCTTATATATGGTTGATATCCTAGCAGTGACAACATAGTAGCAATTACTACAAATATTTTCCTAAACATCTGTTAACAGCTATCTTGTTTCAATTTAATATAAGTGAAACAAAAATTGTATGGTGGTATATCTTCTATTATTGCTAGAATTCAAACACTGAAATGACTGCATATTTTGAAAATGTGCAGTTCAAATAAAAAAAATAACTTGGAACCCAAATTCAAAACATAACTATGAAATTGCAGCCCAGGGAAGGCAAAATACAGGAATTTATATGTTGATTATCCTAAATCAATGAAAGATTGTACCTGCACATAAAAGCATAGCAAGGAAGAGGAATAATTGCTCATTTCATGTGTCTTTTAGCTTAATTTATGTTTTATTACATTTAACACTTTTGTGTCTAGTATATTGTAAAAATTCTTCCTTTAATTTAGCTTAATCTTTTATCATGTTTTCTTAATTTTAATATGTTGTTTTTTGTTTACTCTTACTATATATTAAATTTTAATTTCCTTGTTTTGTCAGCTGATTTTGTATACTTACTTCTATTATTTAAGTTTATTTTTCTCATTTTGTATAAGCTAAGAGGAAACAAACCCATTAAGAGAATATTTTTTGTCTTTCATGATTTCCATGAAATTGTTAGCTTCCCAACAATTCTCATATTCTATAAAGTAAACTTCAATTCCCTGTGTCTTGAGTCTAAATCTACTAGAAAAAAAAATCTAATACACTTAAACACTAATATAATCTTCTCCCAACATAGTGGTAATTCTGCTGGGTACTCCAACAGTACCTCTAGAAGTTAGAATCTGGCTTCATTGTGGTCTATCTCTTAATCAAATACACCTGCAGATTAACTGTAAAGAGAAATAGAAGTTTGTTGGGAGGAAAATACTCCTGAAACTTTTACTATGGATTCTAACATTTTAACTGAATGAAAAAGCCTATGGTTAAGCCTCCCAAAAAGAATCGCTGAAATGGGGAATTATAAAATAATTACAAGAATAAAAAATAATAAAATAAAATAAAATAAAGTAAAATATATCAATTAATTATAAAGATAATTCAGAACCAGGGTATGAGAATTCTTTCCCTGTTACTTTCTGATAACCATATTGTGCAATATATTCCCTTTCCATCAAAAGAGAGTTTTGAAATATTCTCTTTGTTTCTTCAATAGGGTTCTTTTTGAAAGTAAAGTTAAGGCAGAAAGTAATAGTACTCTGAACATGATGCATCCAATTTTATTCTATGAGATCAATTGATTTCGCATGACTTAATGATGGCAGTTTCTCTCTAGATCAAGTCTAGTCAAGTAAATACCTCATTTTGACATAAAAGAATAACAGAAAATATGTATTGAAATGTGGGTGCAAAAGTTAAACATGAAATTTATATTCATAGGGTAAGAGGAAGCTCTTTTCTCAGGGAATTTGAAACATAAAATGTCTAAAATTCTCCATCAACTTTAGGCACCATCATTAAAATACACTGTTAGACTTCTGTACAAGTTCATAAATGGTACTATTTTCATTCATTTAAATCCAGTATCATTTGATAAAAGATGAAGGTTTGCTATGGCTTCTGCCATGCCTAGGGATTTCCATGTTTGTGTAAATGGTATGGAGTTTATGAAGTTTCCATTCTCATCATAGGTACCATTCTGACTCTGCTAGTTTTCTTTCATTTTTTAAAAATTAAAATTAAATATAATTACATTTATTTAAATTCTTATACAAGCTAGCATTGCCCTATTGGCACAGATTACAAATGCTACTGAAGTTGAGCTTGCTATTGTACCACATGCCTAAGTTCAATGTTATTCAGTAGTATCAACTAGAACTTGGTGTCAAAGGACCACTTTGACAATGTATAATGTGCATAATTAAAAGTTGCCCAACTCAGTGTACAAAACAGAGTTCCTGACCCTCACTCATCACAAACCTGGTCTTTGTGCAGTTTATGATACAATTATCTAGCTGCTAATTCCAGAAATGTTAGAGTCAACCACATTCTCCTACACCCCCTATCCAATCCATCAGGAAATCCAAATTTTGACTATCTTTGACCATCTCATAGCTGAGGATCGAATTACCACTGGGTCACTTAAGTTTTCAAGGCCTTCTAACAAATTTGAGTAGTTTATTTTTCTTAGCCTAATTGATTATTACAACAATAGAATAGTAACAGTGTTGTTTCACACTCAGCATTCCGATCATGTCACTCCTCTGCTCCAAGACTCTCAACAGCTCTCCATCTTCACACAGAAAAAACATACAAAGCCCTATGTGACCTGCTACCCCTTCTTTGCCTGCATATGGTACCATTACTCCCTTGCCCTCTTTGTTACAATCATGCTGGCTTCCATGCTGTTTTTACAGCATGCCTGGGACAATTCTGCCTCTGGGCACTTATACCTGGTCTTCTCTTCTCTTGAAATGCCCTTTCCCCAGATATCCACAAGCTTGCTTACTGCACTTCTCAGAACTCAGATCAGAAGTCAGATCTCAATGACATTTTTCATGTTTAACTTTTGGAAATGTCTCAACATGTCTTATCTTCATCTTTGATTTAATTTCTTCTTCTGCACATAAGAATTTTGTTGGTTTTATTCATTGCTATAACCCTGGTTCCTAGATCATTACCTGACACATAGTAATAAGCACTCAATATAACTTCACTAAAATACTCAATAAATGAATAAAGCTGTGTCTATTCAAGTAACAAGATCTAGACATTCTCAATAAAATCAGTACTTCTACATCTCAGCTCCAGAAAAAAAAAAAAAAAGGCGGAGTTTGGTGGGGTTTTCAAACCACAGTTACTGCTCATACAGTGACTTCATATCTATGAATTCCTAAACTGAAAAGGTAATGGTTTCATTTACCATATGTAGTTGAATCTGGGAAGGACTTCTCAAATCTTATAATACTTTCCTGGAATACTGCAGATTAAGATTACAAAACAAATGAACTTGATTTGTTACAGATCTTTAAAGTATAATATTTTCTTTTCTTACAAACCTGAATTTAAAAAATAATTTTATTTTTAAAAGAGTTTCCTATGAGTTAATAGCTTATAACAAATTGAGCCTGATCATTTAAGTGGTTCAAATGATTTGGTTATACATATATGTTTGTATATATTAGATTGATAGCTGGATAGACAGATAGAAACAGATAGACAAATCTATGGAAATGGATTTTTCTCCTAATTGTAGAATTACTAGTTTGTTTTTACTACACAACATTATTTTATCTTAATTATGAACCATATAAAGGATTATAACATACTATAAGTTTTATTTCCAATGTGAGTGAAACTTCTCAATAATTCAAAATCAACAGACCAATATTTTCTCTTGGTTGTTCTGGGCGGAGATCAGCCTTCCCTTCATCACTGCAGCTTGTTTGATAGCTTGTTACCTGCAAGCAGCATGGTATGTTTATTTCAGCTTGAACATAGTCAACTTCTGTCAGGCTGAGCCACACTGCTGGGTTAATTTCCTTGGTACTAAGTTCTGCTATGTTATGTCGGTTATGATTTTATATTATATCATATATATAATTTTTTCTTGCTAGAAACCTTGAGGCTGCCCCTCAGTATCTGTACTGTAGAGAGTGCATGTGGATGAAGTTGTCAACTGGAATCGGAATCTAATTTCTTCACCTGGTCCACCATGGTTGGAGGTGCCTGTTATGTTCATCTTGATTTTTTGATTATTTTACTTTCCCCAAAGCAATGCAGACTGATAACTTTCTAAACCATAATAAATGATTTAAAAATAGAATAAAAATACATACAAAATAGAAGCCTTTAAAGATACCAGATTCAATAGACATGAATGTAGTTATCAAGTTATTATAATTTTCCAAATGTTTTTTCAAGTTTTGTATTTATTGCATTACAGACATATAATAACAATTTATGGGCTGGCACTTGTCCATGGAAACTACTTGTCTATGGACCTCACTGCTCTGGTGAAAACTGCACTGAGAATTGTGTTTTCCACCAGAGGAAGAAAATGCCACTTAAAAGAATGAAGTTAGACAGTTTGCCATATTTACATGCCAAAGACATCACAGCCTTTGAAATAATATACTTATTGAAGATACCTGTTATAGTCTAATGATACGTATTTCTGTGCTTAATGTTTTCAGGGGTCAATGTGGCTAAGACTAATACAATGATCAGGAATCAGCAAGGAGGAGTTAGGAATGTAGCTATCTCATAAATTCAATTTAAGAGTGGTATGAAAGAAAAGAAAAAAAACAAAACAAAATAAAACAAAACAGCCACTAGCAATGTTCTCAAGGGAGATGCATAGTTCAGTTAAGAGACGGAAGTTGAAGGAAGTAGAGAGAGGTAGTAGTGGTAAAGATTAAAGATAGAGTGTATTTTAATTATATTGGCAATAAATATTTTGCAGTTGGGACAGGGTGCATGTGGGGGATGGATACGGGAATGTACAGAACTATGCAGCTATGGAAGGGATAGGTGATAAGTGACATCCCAGGACTTGTGGGTTTCTTGAGTGAGTGATGGAACAGACATGACTGTGATGAAGGGTCGTGTCCTGATTGTTTCTTAGGCAGACTGGTGTGGTTGCGGTTGAGAGTGTTTTTCTGTTTGTCATTAGAAACACGCACATCATACTCTGTGTTCTCCATTTCATTCTTGCCTCAGGAAGAGCAATGTAGTAAGGGACACACAGAGTTTGGGAGTCTGGTACTCACTCTTGCTAATAAGGGTGTTTTCCAGACAGAAAAATGTTTCCAGGATCAGAATGAGCTCTGCATTTCCCTCACTCTCACCTTGCAAAGAATCTCTCAAAAAATTAATGCTAATGGAAGGACTAGATTTATGGTTTACTGCATTTCAGTTTCATTCCCTTTGTCTTCCCCTTAGACAACATTGTCTATAGCTGGTGGAGGGTTATAATATTAATTATATTAACATTATATGTTATATATTATATATATAACATATAATGTTAATATAACTAATAACCATTAAGTGTTTGTTATGTGCAGGCACCTTATATGGATAATCCAATTTTATTTAATCACTACATCAACCCAATTTGATTACGAATGCACAGTCAGTAAGTTGATGAGTTGCTACACCCCCTCCCCCCATGTACTCTTACTCCACAAACTGCTTTGCATGTTTCTCCCATTTTTAGATCATCCGGGTCAGAACAAGGACAGTGAGTGTGGCAGACTAGACAGCGTGGGTCCTGATTCAAATTGTGCTTGCTTCTCATTTTACAAGGTTGTCCTACTTTATAAACTTCATATGTTTCAAAATAGGTTAAATGATCTGACCATGGCTTTTTATTAAATATTTCAGCTACATAAACATGCTATAATGCATAAAATGAAAGCTATTCAATGTGAGTTTGTTCAAGATATGTTCTTGAAAGCATGCTGCGTGGGTTTGAGAACTGAAAATGGTTGAACTTATCTGAAACCTAATAATGGTTGAACCACACATTTCAGAATTTCTATAATTCTGGGGTCAAGCATAATGTTCACAATTATATAAAAATACCCTTCATAATTTAAAAAAATCACTGAAGGACCTATATATACTGTGACAATCTCGATCAAAGTAAGCTCACTGGTGATGTGCTTTTAACAAAACACTGAGAGGCCCCTGGAGACACCAAGGACACCAGTCTGAGGAATTCCTAGAACAGACAGACCATCATTAGGTTTGGCCAGGGTGCACAGCATGGCAGTCATTTTCAAACCACAATCAAGTAGAAATAAAGTGAGTAAAGTGGGTTGCATATATTCCACATCAGCTACTACTATTTTAATAGCCTGTGGGAAAAAGGAACTTTTTAAAAGTTAATTCCTTTGGTTAGCTCATTTAAAAAAGCATCTCTCGGGGCGCCTGGGTGGCTTGGTCGGTTAAGCGTCCGACTTCGGCTCAGATCATGATGTCACGGTCCGTGAGTTCGAGCCCCGCGTCAGGCTCTGTGCTGACAGCTCAGAGCCTGAAGCCTGTTTCAGATTCTGTGTCTCCCTCTCTCTCTGCCCCTCCCCTGTTCATGCTCTGTCTCTGTCTCAAAAATAAAAATAAAAACGTTAAAAAATTTTTTTTTTAAAAAAGCATCTCTCATAAATTAACATTATAAGGGGCAAAAAAACCCGTGTACATTGACTGTGTATGGGAGAGAAATTAATCAAAGTCATCTATTAAATAACTACTTGAAATCTATTTTTAACTGCATTTCAGAGTTTGATCTGAATATCAGTGTAGGTGTTTTTTTTAAGGGAAAAGAGTCCACAATCACAAGAAACAACAAATCCCAAGAAAATATCTTTCCATAATTCATACAGTTTTCTCTTTTCTTCAATGACTATACCCTGAGTTTTGCTTTGTTTTTTTTTGCATAGACATCAATAATGCATTTTAAGCAATAATTTAGCCTGTAGTCCTGTAGTCTGTAAGCCACTTGATTAATATTATTTTACAAAGAAACCCAACCTATATCATTTGTTGCATTTTATTTTCTTCAGTGGCACATAAAATATTTCCCCATCATTGGAGTAATAAATTGTTTCTATTCTCAATCAACTTCTAGTCTACTTGGTAAATACAGCATGAACATACAATACCTGTAGCATACTATTGTTAATTACATGTTTGTTGAGTTAAAGAAAGAAGGAATAAACTCTACTAGCATCGATTATCTACTTCCTTTTCTACTTTAAAAGGGTTTATTTTTCTCTGACATATAATATTAATTTTTGCCTTTAGTTCTCATGTAAAGTAGCTTTAATTTTTTTAGTATCATTAGTCTTTAAAAGACTATTGTTAATATAGATTAAGCACATAACATGTGCCACACTCTACTCAAGGGAAATATCTAAGGGTCAACAAGACAGAAGAAGTCTGTCTATATCAAACTTGGAAGTTGTTGAAATTTACAGATATAAAAAAAATGTATCTAAATTAGAGGAGAGAGAATCAGTAAAAGTAAAGAAATGAGGAGGCAAATATAGTACTTGGAATATAATAAGAAGAAGCAGAAGCAGAAGCAGCAGCAGAAGAAGAAGAAGAAGAAGAAGAAGAAGAAGAAGAAGAAGAAGAAGTAGTAATAGTAGCAGCAGCAGCAGCAGCAGCTACAGTGTATTTCCTAACCTGGACATAATGTGATTAATCAGAAATAAAATTGGAGATATTCAATCAAGGAAGACTCTAAAGGAAATTAAGAACAAGCTTAAATCATATATTCCCACTGACAACAGGGAACAGAGAATCTGTCCCCACTGAACAGAGAATTGACATATCAAATAAGTTCTGAGGAAAAATGAACAGCCTATAGAATGAATACAAGGAAAGAAACATAAGAAAGGGCACAGTTAGAACAGTTTGAAGGTACCTGGTAATTAACTCCTACAAATGGTGGTATCTCTGAATACAGAAAGGAAGAATGAAATTTTAAGTCAGAGGGAAGGGGGCACCTGGGTGGCTCAGTTGGTTAAGCACCCGGCTTTTGATCTTGTGGCTCAGGTCACAACCTTGTGGTTTGTGAAATCAAGCCCCATGTCCAGCTCAGGCTGACATTGCACAGAGCCTGCTTGGTGTTTTCTCTGTACCACTCCCTGCGCGCTGTCTCTCTTGCTCTCTCTCAAAATAGATAAATAAATATTTTTAAAAAGATAAACAAGAGGGAGCAAAATAGCATTTATTAATAGCCTAGGATATGTGTGCTTCGTGTGCAAATGTATTTAATCCTCATAAAACATTTTATTGCATTTTAAGCATGAATAAACAACCTGAACAAGAAAAACTTTTTTATAAAAATTTTTTTGAATGTTTATTTTTGAGAGAGAGAGAGACAGAGAGAGAGACACAGAGCATGAGCGGCGGAAGGGCAGAGAGAGAGGGAGACACGGAATCTGAAGCAGGCTCCAAGCTGTCAGCACAGAGCCCGAAGTGGGGCTCTAACTCAAGAGCCCAGCGTGAGATCATGACCTGAGCCAAAGTCGGATGCTCAACTGACTGAGCCACCCAAGTGCCCCAAGAAAAACTTTTCTTAAAGAGACAGAGTAGAGGTTCTAATCTAGGCATTTCTGAATAAAACACTCATGAGTAGGAATAGTAAATAAACGTATGAAAATATGATCAATTAGGGCAATAAAACTAAAATCCCTATGAAATACCACCCAGGAGAATGGCAGAAAGGAAAGACAAAGAAAGAAAAATACAGTGTATATGCTAATTGCTAGGGACATTTGAAGCATTTGGAACTCTTACACAATATTGTTGTCAATGCAAAATAGAGCATTCTCGTTGGAAGTTGCTTTGCCAGTTTCTTATAAAGTTAAGCATGTATCTATCATATGACCCAGCAAACCAATACTCCTAAGTATTTGTCAAAGCAAAGACACAAGTCCATGCAAAAGCCTAACACCAATGGTAATAGCAGGTTTCTTCATAATTGCCAAAAGCTGAAAACTAAATACCCATTAACTTGTGAATGAACCAACTGTAGTGCATTTGTATGATACAATACTACTCAGCAATAAGAAGGAAAGAACTAGTGACACATTAAAAATTAAAAATCTATATGGGGAGAGATCTCAAAAGCACTATGCTAAATTAAAGAAGTCAGATATACAATCATATTCTATGATTACATTTGTATGACATTCTGCAAAAAACACGGAAGTATAGGGACAGAAAACAGATCAGTGGTTGCTAAGGGCTTGGAAAGGGGAAACGGGGTTGGTTATACAGACATGAAGCTATTTTGGGGGATGATGAGAATATTCTCTCCCTTGAATGTGGAGGATGTTTACATGACTCTATACATTTGTCAACATCTTAGATTTGTACACATAAAAGGAACAAAATTTGCTGTACCTAAATTATAACTCAGTTAAAAAAAAAATCATGTGTATGCCATGCAGTGTGGTAGATGACAAATACGGGCTCCTTGGGAAAAGACCTCCAGCTATTAATATCTACAAGTCTTTAAGAGTGAAAAGGATTAGGTGTGCCGTTTCGTTGTTTTGCAGGTTAAAAAATTACTTAATTCCTATGTGCTTTAGTTTCTTCATCCATGAAATGGTAATTCAAGCATCCCTTCATTCATCTAATATTTACTGAGCACTTACTATTGTGACACATATATTTTTCTACTGGAAACAAATTAGTGAGAAAGTGACTAAATCCCCAGCTTTGGCCCTCTTGGAACTCTCACTGTATTGCACGGTAAACGGAAAATAAAATATTAGTAATTCTTCTAATTCATAGAATTGTTAAGATTATCAGTTACTATATATTTAACTTAAAGAAGATATATATGCATGGCACATATTAAGGCAGGTATATATTGCTATTTTTTAAGTAGCTTTATCATTTGCTCAATAACAAATCTCCCAATAATGTGCCAAAGTTGAATGCCGGGCTGTCATCATTTTGTAAGACAAGTGATTTAGAAAGGGCTGGGTAGGGAGAGGAGTGGAGGTGGAGTGGAGGTGGTCTCGCTAAACAGAAGGTGAATTTCTTACTTCTCATGGCTTCAGCTTCCTTTTAATGCCTTTGTTTCTCCATACAAAGTGCTGGACTTGTGTACAAGACTCCCCACAAGTCTTCTTGTAAGCTGAAATGAGATCCTGGTGTGGAAATGGAGGTGAGGGTAGAGTCTAAGGTACTACCGCTTCGTACATAGGCTTTATAATCTGTCCTCCTATTTTCAGTCATACCCACGTAGCCACTTTCACACCAGTTTTTCAAACCTTTAGAAGTTCTGTTATGTGAACTGATATTTTCAGGGATACCCCTTGGCCATCTTGGGTTGTGTTGTGAAATCAGTGGTCGTTTTGCTGGCTTTGTTCCTTTGCTTTCTTTATGGCTTATTTCTTCTCTTTACTGGCACTTACGTGAGAATTTGGGAGGTATACGTTAGCTAGCTAGGGCTGCCCTAGCAGAGAACTACAGGTGAGGTGGCTTAAGTGACATAACTACATTTTCTCATGATTCTGGAGGCTAGAAGTCTGAGATGAAGGGCTGGTTTCCTCCGAGACTCTCTCTTGGGCTTGTGGATCCCTGTCTTCTCCCTGCATCTTCATGTGGTCTTTCCTCTGTGTGCCTATCCTAATCTGTTGTTACAAGGACACGGGTCATGTTAGATTAGGACACACCAGTGTGACCTCATTTCCACATGCTTACCTTGTGGAAGGCCCTATCAACACATACAGTCACATTTTGAGGGACTAGGTGTCAAGACTTCTACATACGACTTTTGAGTGGATACAGTTAAGCCTGAAACAGGAAGTATTCAAAATCAGTTATTTCTATCAGGAAACTGTACTAGGCATTTTACTCGTTTTATGCTATCAAGTGTATGTAAATAAGAAAATAAACACAGGCTATTTCAGCCTGATTGAATCGAGTAATCCAGAGTTGTTTTTTAATTAAGTTGGATTTTCCATCTAGTCTAAAAATAGCTATGTTCCTTATAAGAGATATTTGTAGCAACTTTTAATCCTAATATCTAAATGTGAATGATCTATACCCAAATTAATGTCATTACTTCTATAGATTACACTGAATTATGGAAACTATAAACCTTAAATAAGTATTTTGTAAGTGAATAAATGAATAACCGACCTCGAAAATCTATGCCATTTAGGGCTACAAATTCTGCCTGAATTCTATTCAAACATGCAAATTAACCCTCACATAATTACCTACTTGCCTCCTTTTTGAGTCAGAATCCCTTTAAAACAACAGTAAGGTAATTTTTAAAGAGACAAAGATTTTAGGATAACACAAATCAACAGAAATTATATCAACCAAGTATCTGGACATCAAACAGAGGATGGATTGTGCCAGGGCAGGTTCTTCTTTCTAGAGAAATTAATGTAAGTGAAAACCCTACTGGAAGTGCTACTTGTAAATCTTACAAAAATGTTGCCATGTTTTCTCCATGCCACCCTTAATAAGTGGTTCTCAACTAGAGGTAAGGTTACCCGCAGGTGATATGTAGCTAAATATAAACACACTTTGACTGACACACTGAGGGGGTGCTACTGGCATCCAATGGATACACATCTTACAATGTACAGGACAGCCAGCACAACAAAGAATATCCAGTCCTAAATGTCCACGATATTACTCTTGATAAATCCTGTGCATTATAAATCCCACCACTTCATATGAACTTTTAATTAGCTTTCAGTGCTTCATTCTTAATAACCTGTGGTGCTTGAGGGAAACTATATGAAAGAGATTAAAAAAAAACAAGTGAATTAAAAATAAAATAGTAATCTGGAGAGAAAATAACTCTGGATGTTATTGTCTTAATGTGGGTGGGTAGGATTATCAATATATTCCTACAATATTCCCCTATCAATATCAAACTAATTGAGAAAAAACTCTGAGGGTTGGCAAATAACAGACTAAATGTCATATTTATTACTAACATATAAAGCTATTCCTAAATCTTAGATCAATAAGATCTATAAGTAAACGTGCTTAATATAAGATCCCAAAATTATCCAGACATGGCAGAAACAACTTGTGCCACATCCAGTCCTCTGCACCTCTGCCTCGAAGGGACAAAGCTTGCATGTGGCACACAGCACTGTGTAGCCTAGACAAGCAACTTGATTCCAAGAAACAAAAAAAGGAGAGCACAGAGTTATACATACTTATTTTCTCCTTCATAACTCACCACTGGGGTTTTCAAAATTCACCTCCTCTGGGTTACATTGTTGTAAGGGGATTGAGAAAGATAGGTATGTTATGTTAAAGATTTCCGTCCATACAGAAGTAATCATCAAAGGTGGGAGATCAACACTCTCTCAAACAAAGAAACAAAATTAATAATAATAAGAGAGAAAATATAATAAAGAATTTAGAAGATTTGGGTATTTATAAACAAAATAGCATAACATTAAAAGAAACAACTCTCAGAAAACGTATTACACATTACAAATACAATTCATGAAATAAAAAAAAAAATCTTGGAAGAATTAAAACATAGAGTTAAGGAAATTCCACTTGATAAAAACAGAATTACCATATGATCCAGAATTTCACTACTCAGTATTTACCTAAAGAAAATAAAAACATTAACTCAAAAAGATATACACATCCCTATAGGTGTTGCAAAATTACTGAAAATAGCCAAGATATGGAAGCGACTCAGGTGTCTATCCATATATGAATGGATAAAGAAGATGTGGTGTATATATAAAGGAATACTCCTCAGCCATAAAAAGGAATGAAATCTTGCTATTTTCAACATGAATGGATCTAGAGAGTAAATAAGTAAAAAAAAATAAGTCAGAGAAAAATAAATACCATTCATTTCACTCTTATATGGAATTTAAGAAACAAAAAATACAGAAAGATAAAAATCCCTCTTAAATATAGAAAACACACAGCTGGGAAGATGGATGAAATAGGTGATGGGGATGAAGAATACACTTATCACGATGAGTGCCGAGTAATGTGTAGGACTGCTGAACACTATGTTGCACAGCTGAAGCCAATATGATGCTGTATGTTAATTATATTTAACTATTTTTTTAGTTGAGAAAAGAAATGTCACATGAAGAATAAAACCCAAAATATGGAAAATAAGAGACTTGAGAAAATTGGGAGATAAATTCAGGGAAGTTAGCAATCATTCTCTGCACCAGAAAGAGAATGGAGGAAACTGAAGCATGAAAATAATAAAAGAAATAAGAACTCTATGAATCACATGTATCCAATTAAAAGGTTGTGACCAAGTGAACCCAAAAAATGAATATCAACCCATTCTGAAATTTCAGATTCTTATGAAAAAAAAGGACACATTAGTGCATATCAAAATTGAACAATGTTATTACATATTATTGCGTGTGTGTGTGTGTGTGTGCGCGTGTGTGCGCGCACGCGCGTGCAAGGGCCATGGAGAAGAGCCTAATACTCACCTATCATAATAGTAAGTCAACACACTACATCTAAAATTGAAAATACATAATGGATGCAAAAACCTAGATAAAGAGCTCAAAGAGCTAAAACAGATTCTAAGAATCCAGATTATAGGCTGCAGAAAGTTGAAGAAGACTGCTTGTAAGCCTTCATGCATACACTATCAGAAAAAAACAGCACACATGCGTCATTTCTGAAAATCACAAAATTTACATCTTTGCTTTGTTAATTATATACAGGTTATATAAATTGTTTTGACTCATGAGATGGGAACATCTTGTAAGAGTTGTCTGTAGTGACCGAAACCCCAAACAGTGACCGAAACCCTAAATATAGTGTGTATATATGTATACTAATATATACTAAAATTTCTTATATACTAAAAACATTTATATGCTATTCTTTATTCAAAATTGGGATCATATACCTCAAATGACGCATAGCCTTTTTTTTTCACAACTATAAACTAAAAATTTTCTGTTCCACAAATTATTATTCCACAGTATACATTTTTAAAAATGAACAGTTGTCCAGGTTTTGGATACGCCAGCCCGTCCTTCTATCATTTACTCCTTTGGAAAATGTCTGAGAAATAGCATTATAACTATTCATCATATAATTAATGTATATTTGACCTTTTAATAGCATATTAAAAGATGTTCAGCGTCATACGTCATCAGAAAAATGTAAATTAAAACTACAATGAGAAGTCACTACAACCTAATCACAGTGCTTAAAATCCAAAACACTGGGGCGCCTGGGTGGCTCAGTCGGTTGAGCTCCGACTTTGGCTCAGGTCACGATCTCGCGGTCCGTGAGTTCGAGCCCCGCATCGGGCCCCTGTGCTGACAGCCCGGAGCCTGTTTCAATTCTGTGTCTCCCTCTCTCTGACCCTCCCCCATTCATGCTCTGTCTCTCTCTGTCTCAAAAATAAAATAAACGTTAAAAAAAAAAAAAAAATCCAAAACACTGACAACCCTCAATGCTGAGGAAAACGTGAAGTAACAGGAAGTCTCATTCATTGCTGGTGGGAATGTAAAATGGTACAGCCACTTTGAAAGATGGTCTGGCAGTTTCTTAAAAGGTGGAACATAATCGTAGCATAAAAATTTAAGACTCATCCTCCTAGATATTTATACAAATGAGTTGGAAACAAGAACATACAAAAACCTGCAGCTATGGTTTGTAGAGGTGTATTAATAATCATCAAAACATGGACACAACCAAGATGTTCTTTAACAGATAGATGGATAAAGAAATGGATAAAGAAACTGGGGTAAATCCATATGATTGAATATTATTAAGAGAAATAAGGAAGTGAGCTATAAAACCATGAAAAGCCATGAGGAACCTTAAGTGTATATTGCTAAGCAGCTACATACTATATGATTCCACTTTATGACATTCTGTAAAAGGCAAAACTGTAGAGATGTAAAAGATCAGTGTTTTCTAGGGGTTCAAGATGAGGACAGGAGGGATGAGCATATAGAACAGAGGGGATGTTAGACCAGTGGAACTATTCTAAATGAGACTGCAATGGCGGATACATAACATTACACATTGGTCAAAATCCACAGAACTATAAACACAAAGAGTAAACTCTAATGTAAACCACAGAATTTGGCTAATATTGATGGATCAATATTGGCACATCAGTTGTGCCAAATACATTACAAGAATGCAATATTTTAATAATAGAAGAAATCGTGTGTGAGGGAAGTAGAGGTAAATGGGAATTTTCTGGCAAATTTTTCTGTAGACCTAAACCTCTCTAAAAATAAAGTCCATTGTTTAAAATGGATTTTAAAACATTTAAATAAAGTAATTGTTTATTGTTTAATTTCTATATATGTATGATTTTTCTTATATGTATTATTTCTATGAGAAAATACCTAAGTTGCTTACTGAAAACAAACTATTATAAAATATTGAAGAAAATCATCACAATTGTTTTGTTTTTAAATGTTCTTTATATATATTTTAAGATATTTTTCTTCATGTCTTATGCCATTAAAGCTCTACCAATAGTAAGAAATTTACTCTAATGCCTCCTTGGAACTTTCCTTGTGTGTGTGTGTGTGTGTGTGTGTGTGTGTGTGTGTACACTTGTATTCTTCTGATTTAAATAAACCTGACACCTATTAAGCATTGCTCATCTCAAGTAGAACTGTATGCTTTTTCAAAGTAGGTGACAATCTTTCATTTAGTCGATGAGTTGGTACAAAATACTGCACACTAATTTAATCATGGTAAGCACTCACAATTTCTATGGTTCTTAAATATATGAAGTGTTAATTATGTAAGAGAAACCATAGTTGATCACAGGCAGTTCACATGTGAAAACAAAATATGTGGTTATTACCTTTGCCACAGAGATATCTGACATGCAGACTTGCTGTTATCAGATGACACAATGTTAATATATAAGCAACAAATATCCACAGACCTTCAAGTAAACTTTATGATAAAACTATTGTGATGGTTGGTCGGTTGTGTCCGACTTCAGCTCAGGTCATGATCTCATGTCAGGCTCTGCACTGAGCCTGCTTGGGATTCTCTCTCCTCCTCTCTCTCCACCCCTTCCCCACTTGCTCTCTCACTCTCTCAAAATAAATAATAAACTTAAAAAATAAAACCATTTTGATGGTAAAAATCTACTACTACTGCCAAAATTATAAGCCTTTCAAAGAGCAAATAATCATTCTTTTTCTAATGTGAATTTAGTGATTTAAAAAAAATCTGTACTCACTCCTTCCATTTTGCAATATTGTAGCACATGACATTGTATTTCCTGGATTTTCTCTTTTCCTAAAAATCATGGAGAAAGTTGGCTAAAATATAACCCTCTCCTATAATGACTATAAATACTATAATGCCAGTCCTCCATTTAACCATCATCTAAATAGAAGTATCCATGGCAACAACAAAGGTTTTTAATACATTTGCAGCTTAATTTAGTTTTCAAGTCAGTTTTCTTTGAACGAACTAGCCTCGAGGGAACATTATATAAACTTCTTGGTGGCTGTGAACTCTATACCATGTCCTCATTATGATACACTAGGTATGCTTGAGAAATGAGTGTGGTTCCACAGAAAAGAGGCAATTTCACAAATTATTCATAAAAATGCTGAGTTTAGGTTTGTATCATTATGGATGGAGCATTTTGAGACATACCTGATAAGTTATCTGCATTGATTTCTGAGATATTTGGTCTTGGTAATTTAGGTTTAACTCAGGTTAGGTACTTCTTCCTCTCACTCATAAACACCTTAAGTACAGTACTGGTGTCACTGACAGAAGGAACCATGTTTTAATGACAAATTCATCATCTGGATGGGCTCAGATTGTTCAGAGGGAAGCTAAGCTCAATGCCAACTTCTGTTTTTCAATAGCAACATTTTTGATAATATTTGATAGTTCTTGTTTGGTGATTCATTAAATTGAACATTCAGAGAACAGCTGTTCATAAAGTAACTTCCTTTTTGGTAGAGACTACAGGTTCCATTTTTTTTTAGTTTTTTTTTTTTCTTTTTTCCCTCTTGAGCAAATTGACAGTTTTGAGATTGCTTATTGGATGAGTCAGCAAATCAGGAATAAGGCATCTGGAGCTAGTGGGTAGAAAGTTTATCCACTATCTCTCAAAAAGTCACTTTAAGACTGAATATAAAAAAAATCTGTCATGGACAAAATTCAAGATGAGAGGAAATTTTTTTTTTTTTTTAATTTTTTTTTTTTCAACGTTTATTTTATTTTTGGGACAGAGAGAGACAGAGCATGAACGGGGGAGGGACAGAGAGAGAGGGAGACACAGAATCGGAAACAGGCTCCAGGCTCCGAGCCATCAGCCCAGAGCCCGACGCGGGGCTCGAACTCACGGACCGTGAGATCGTGACCTGGCTGAAGTCGGACGCTTAACCGACTGCGCCACCCAGGTGCCCCAAGATGAGAGGAAATTTTAATAAGGCAGATTTGTTTATATTAAAGGCTACTGGACAGTGTGGTCTTCACTATTTTTTTTTCTGAAAGAATTAATTAATTACAGTTGACCCTTGAACAACATAGGTTTAAACTGTGTGGGCCAATTTATACAGTTTTATTTTTTCTCTTTCAAAAGCACAGTACTATACTTTTAGAGTATAGTACTCTTTCTTTAGTATAGTACTATAAACATATTTTCTCCTCCTTATGATTATTTTTAACATTTCCTTTTCTCTAGCATACCTTATTGTAAGAATACAGTACATAATACATATAACAGACAAAATAGGTGTTAATCAATTATGTACTGGTCAACAGTAGACTATAGTTAACTCTTGGGAGACTCAGATATTACATGTGAATTTTTGACTTTGTGGGATGTCAGCACCCATGACACTTGCATTGTTCAAGGGTGAACTGTAAAGGTTCTTTTTAAGTTTTTATTTAAATTCCAGTTAGTTAGCATATAACGTAATACTTATTTGCCATAATCAACACTCTGCAAGATGGAACTATGTCCTTTCATGTTAATTCTAGTTAAGATTTTATGATAAATTTCTCTATTGCTTAACTAAAGAAAAATGAATTAACCAGTTCTATTACTCACTTGGACAGATTATCAGTTTATGTCTACTCTTTTTAAAAAAAAAACAATCTTATTTTCTCTTGACTAATGTTATTATATGACTAGAGCAACACTGCAAAGATCTTTAATTTCTTCCCATAAATACATAAATATAGATACAGGATGTAGCAAGTTTATTTCATTAAATTATCTTAAACTGTGTCCGTTGGCCATCTGTCTTCTTTGGAAAAATGTCTACAATATAATGTGTCAACTAATACTCAATTTAAAAAATATATAAAAAATAAACAATTTTAAACCTGTCATTCGATCTAATTCCTTTCCTTGTGTCTTTCAATATTTACAGAAATATAGCTGTCATAAAGAATATATTAATCATAGCAAAGTAATTTATCACAGGATTTTTGCGATAACTCAGTATTTACATGAAACTTGTATCTAGAATAATGTATGTAATAAAAAGCAGGAAGACTAACTCAATTGTCTGAACACTAATTTGTGATGAGCACATTTTATATATTATTTATTTCTCAAAATTCCATATTATTTTCCTTATATTACAGACAAAAAAGAACTTACCCATGGCATTTAAGTAATTGCTCTAAGTTAATAAATTTGCAAAACCAAGATTCAGGTCTGCTGTGCCTTGCCCAAAGGCGTGTCTGTAACTACTACATGACACTATGTTCCAGAAACTTCATTTGTACAATAAAGCTAAAAAAAAAAATTAACAATATCTTTCTAAAGTGTTCTGGATGACGATTAGATATTTGCATTAGTGTTTTGATCATTAATAGCTTTCATTTATAACAAAGTAAATACCTGTTATTTAGTTATTCCGTATCTCTCTGCAATACTGTTTCAGGAATTTGTACTACCCAGTATCAGCCTGTGAAGCAGAATAACTTATGAAAGTTTGATATAACTCTTTGGTAAGTCTTCTGGTCTCAGGAGGATACAGATTGATGATATTCAGTGCTAAGTTCTGAGCTCAGCACTTACAAGGTATTTCTTAAATCTTTCTTACACTTTCTGTTCAGTCAATTGCCAAAAAAATTCTGTCCTTAGAGTAATTGAAAACTGCTCCAGATTGTCATTGAATGATATACAGCAATACACTTTGATTATAGTAACAGACATTTTTATCTTTTTACTACCACACTGAACCATGAAAATAAATGATTTGTCAACTGTCGACAAGCAGATAATTGGTGTCATTTGTTCAACTAAAATTATGTCTAGTTTTTAGATCTTCTGCAAGGTTCAAAATATTAATGCCATAAGTCACGTTTCAGGAAATTTGATAGCCCTACATAGTCTTCTACAGTTTAGTCAAATATTTGTTTTGCTTTACTGCTATATATTGTACCTTAATAGCAAAAATCCAAATCCTAGAAGTATCTCCTGGATAACATATAACTTATTCAATCAATGGTTTATCATTTGATCAAAGCACTGTGTATTTAAATATTCCAGCTTCAAAGATTTAGATGGCAATCTGAAAGTATAATTTAAATAAAACCCACTGTATTACCTAAATGCTCATATCCAAGAAAGCTTTCACTGTTTCAAGCAAACACATTTGGGTTTTTCAAAACATCAGTAGAAAGTATCCTAGTGAAACCAGGCTCCAAAGCTAATATAATACTGTAAAAAAATTTTAGCAATATAAGATTAAGTTTTGAATCCTGAGAGCTATTGCAAATCCCAAAACTTCTACAGGGTACTCCAAAGGACTATCTTGTCCATAGGACAACCTTATATAGCCAGGAGAAATTTAGACATTAGATAATTTTAGTTGTTGCAAAATCTGACAGCCAATTACAAATCAGATTTCAACAAATGTATTTTTTTCTTTGTACTACATGTGATAAAAGCATATAGTGTACATATATAGCACATGTATGTGTATGTATATATATGTGTATAGATATAAAATATCTATTATATACACATAAACACCCATATATACTCATATTTTACATTGGACCAAAATACATGAGAGAATATCTATATGTTTCACTAGTATTTTAAGTCTTTCAAAATCAAAACTTGATCTTTCAAAATGATATGAAGTAGAAAATATCAACTTCCATATATCAAAGGAGTTTAAAGAAAACATACTTTGTACTAATATACTTTTCTTCAGTCACAAGAATTGCAAATCTTATTTTAAAAAACTACTCAAAGCTGAGAAAACTAAAAACAGAAAAGAATATTAAAATATTGAAAAATATGTATATATAGTATACCAAGATTATTGGTAGTGCAGTAGAGATTGCCAGTTTGCATTTACTCCCAATATGGGCATATAAGACATTAGTAGACATAGCTAGCTTCATATGCAGTACTCACATTTATTGGTAACATGTAATTATACTTATACAAAAATAACTTGAATGCATTTAGGAATTACTATATGACTAAACAGGTGAAAATGAGCATAGGAAAATTAAATGATTTACTGAAAATAAGATTGTCAATCTATATTAATAAGTTACTGAATTCAAACAAATAATAAAAAGTTTAGTTAAATCATTGTTTAATTGTAAATTTTTGTTAAACACAAATTATTGCTGTTTACAATAAATGCCCACACATCTGTGTTGTCTGACGTATATTTTGTATTTTTTGAATAAAAGTAGTTCTCTTGTTTGTATTCTGGTTATGTAAATAAAAATTCTAATTGATAAAGTCATTAGAATTCATTTTTGTCTAATTGAAGATTTTTGAGACAGGTTATCTAAAATATAACTAACTGCTAGGGCCAAGGAATTCTTAATTTGTTGTAGGCATTATATTCTTAAAATTCCAGGTTATCATGGGGGCACCAGTCAGTGCTTAGTGGGTTAAGCGTCCAACTCTTGGTTTCCACTCAGGTGATGATCTCTCAGTTCATGAGTTTGAGCCCTGCATTGGACTCTGTGTTGACAGCTCAGAGCCCGGAGCCTGCTTTAGATTCTGTGTCTCCCTTTCTCTCTGCCCTTCCCCCACTCACACGTCCTCCCTCCCTCCCCCCCCCCTTTCTCTCAAATAAACATTAATTTTTTTTTTTTAAAAATCCAGGTTATCATCAAAAAGTAAATGGCATACTAGAAAAGCATTTATTCATTTATCAGGATTTATCTGGCTAAGATTTAAAAAGATGTAGGTCTAAATGCTGGTATGGACTCACTCTTTATAAGCTGTACTATTTTATAAAATACAGCATTCTCTCACAGGCGCCTGGGTGGCTCAGTTGGATAAGCGTCCAACTTGGCTCAGGTCATGATCTCATGGTCATGAGTTCAAGCCCCATGTCAGGCTCTATGCAGACAGCTCAGAGCCTGGAATTTCCTTTGGATTCTGTGTGTGTGTCTCTCTCTGTGCCCTCCCCCACGCATGATCTCTCTCTCTCTCTCTCTCTCTCTCAAATATAAATAAACATTAAAAATTTTAAAAAATAAAATAAAATACAGCATTTCCTTAACCAAAATTCTAGAATTTGCCACCTATTTATGTAAATCTGTTTTTATTTTGTTATTAAATTGTACTATCTAAAACTATATTGGGAGTGTTAACTGTGTGTCAGAAATACCAAGCATTAAAAAAAATTAAATTTATATATGAAAATCTGTGAACAGAAAGACAGTATCTAAACCACAAAAATTACAGTGCAAAGCGATATTAAAAATGGGCACTTGCTGGGATGAGTGGGTGTTATATGGAAACCAATTGGACAATAGATTATATTTAAAAAAATCAATGTGAAAATGATAATACTTCTGTGACACTTATTTTCTTGTTAAAGCATTAAAAATTCTGTTGGTCAAATATGAATAAAGAAATTTAAAAAACTAGTACAACTAATATTTAGGGCACTGTAATGGTAAACATCAGACACACTGAGAATTATAGTGTTACTTTCTTCTGTTTAAAAAACAGCAACAACAAAAAAACAAATTTGAATAATGCTCTCCTTCTTTTCTTACCATATGATTTATGATACACAGTGAACATCTTTCTATGCCTTGATGAATTATAATTACTTTCTCATTTTGGATAAGCTTCCATTTATCCTTCGAAGTTTTAATGTCATAAAATATCTCTCAGGGTCTTTAACGGAAAGTTTTTGTGGATGTTATTTCCTCTGGGACATCTCCATCCTTTTTGTCACAATTACTTCTCTCATTTATGTTGATAAGTTTGTGTAGAGTAAGTTTCTCTGTCTACATACCCAGAATCTCTAGATAGGCAACCATATTAACATGCCTGTGGTCAGCTATGATTTACTATATATTCAATTTAAATTTTCCTTTCAGATTTATCATGTTTATTTGTTTGTTGCGGTTTCATCTTTGTTGGACAATTATAAATACACACTTTGCTGTTTGTGCAAGAGCTAAGTAGCATAGTGAGCAAATACTGACCAACTTTGATAGAACGGATGTGACTGGTCACTGACCATAACGTGTGTCTGTTATTTACATAGTATTTATGGACTGAAGAGGTAGCAGCCAAGTTTACAACATGAAATTACACATGGCTGATCTATTATGGTAACTAAAACCTGTGTCATGTCAGAGGGGGAATAAGACATTTAACTAAGCTATGGTAAAAATTTGTGCGTAGAGGAACTGGGTATAATGAAAACCGCCTTTATTTGTATGGCAATGTATAACTTGAAATGGATTTGCCATATGATGGAGGTAATAAAAAATAAACTAATTATTTCATTCAAGACGTCAGAAATAGTTCAACAATGCAGTCAGGGAAAAAAATCACAAATACAAGGATTTGTACGCAATGATATGTATCAGCTTGCTTCATAAAAGAAAAAAGAAAAAAACAAACAAGCAAAAGTTAACCGTCCAGAATGTCTACTGTTAGCAAAACCACTGTATTTATTGGGCATACTACTATGTCAATGCTTTGAAGCCATTTACAAAAGTAAAAATTTATTTTGTATGATGATGGTAAAGCGATACATATTAAACAAAAACAAATAGTAAATTGTTAATAAAACAAGATTGAGCATAATGTCTATACTATAAGCTTGTTTTTGTGAAAAGTGAAATAGGGATTTCTATCTAACATCCTCTATCTCTTTTTCTTTCCTGCTAGTCTAATTTTTCCATAACCCACTAGAAAGATAATTCACATTGGTTAACTCACATTGATTTTAACATCGGTTTACTTGGTGGTTGGAAATAAGGGAGAGTGTGAGGTACAGTGTGTGTACTCAGAAAATATGTATGACTATATGTCTAGTAAAATAGTGTAGAAACTGGGAAGTAATCATAAGGCATAACTAACTGATAATGATCTTATTTAATACAACTGTCAAATTTTTATGGAAAGTGTCTTTGTCTGCCTCAGATGTTATGGCAAAACACCACAGACCAGGCACCTTCAACAGACATGTATTTCTCACTGTTCTGGAGGCTAGGAAAACCATGATCAAAGTGTCAGAAGATTCAGTTCTTGGTGAGGCCCTCTTTCTATCTTGTAGACAACACCTTCTCACCATGTGCTCACCTGCCCTTTCTTCAGTAATTACTCCTGGAGAAAGAGATTTCTCTCTCTCTTCCTCCTGCTATAAGGGCACTAATCCCATTATGAAGTTTCCACTCTCATGGCCTAACCTTTACCTAATTATCTCCCAAAGGCTCCTCCTCCAAATATCATCACATTAGGTGTTAGGGCTTCAACATATAAATTTTGCTAGCAAAAAAGTTTAGTTCATAACAAAAAGGAATTTAATTTTCAACAACTTGTTTGGAAAAATGAAATATGCCTATATCAATTAGGCCATTGGTTTGCACCATGCACCAAAATAAAATCAGGCTGAAAAGGCAGTGTGCAACTTGTCTTGATATATGTGAATAGTGTATTCAGACTGACGGAAAGATGGCATGCCAACATTGTGAGGGGTGCCCTGCACACTCTTGGATAAATCAAACAAGATTTACTTACCTAAAGTATAGAGAGAAGGAAGTTAGTCAATCCAAGATAAATAGCGGAATGATCAACAGGATTTGCTAGGAAAGATGACACCACACGCTATCAGGTTTCAAAAATCCTCACCTGGAGAGATGAGCTGCAGATAATAACATGTGAGTGAACCAGAGGCACATCAGGTCTTCAATCCTCTGGATTCTGCAGCCTCATGGAACCAAGGCTAGAATTGTTCTGTGATGAGGCTATCTTACATGTTTAGTTTAGATAATGTTCAATGTGAATACAGGATTTGGTGGGAAGAAGTTGTTAATATCCATGATCTATAAACACTTTCAAAAGAGTAAAACTGCTATTAACCTCCTTTTATGTGACAACACTCTCATAAAACCATGCATGTGATATCTAATTTAATGAAGTACATATTACAGTTGCATAAATCTCAGTCCTCACTTTTCAATCTTTAGCCTTCCCAGACCAAGGCAGCCTAATTCAAGTGCTCTCAGAGCAGTGGAACTAGAACAGGAGTATTTATTAGTCTACACAGGCTAACTACTCTAACAACCCCCTCAGTGGCTCAACGGAAAAAGAGCTGGTTTTCATTTGTGTTTATTTCCCTTCTCTCTCACTAACATCACTGTACGTTAGTGGCCAGGGCTTGCGTTCACGCATTTACTCAGGAACTCAGATTGTTTCTGTCTAGAGGCTCTTCCATTCCCCAGGGCCTTATGATCTGGCCAACAGACAAGGACCTGGTGGGGAAGGGCACAGAGGACTATGGAGAGAGTTTTATTAGACACATTATGAAAGTGGCATTCATCACTCCCTCACTTCATGTCTCAACTTGAACTCAGTTATATAGTGGCATCTAACTTTAAGGGCTGGACAGTGAAGTCTAAATTTCCATAAAGAAAGGAAAGTGACTTCGTGGTTGTATAGCCCTGCCAATTCCTCAGAAATCTCTGTGAGTCCTGCTAAGAGAACTTTAGAACAGGCATGGAGCCTATGCTTCAAAGGTAATATATAAAAATGAAAACATACAAAGAAAACATAGGTAGATATTTTGTGGATTTTAAGAGAAGGAATAATGTTTCAATTCTTAATAAAGTACACAAAAATCACCAATATATATTTTGTACTAAATGAAAGTTTAAAATATATAGAAAAACATGATCTAGAAAATATTTATACAAAAAACATTACTTGGGAAGATACCCCCACTAAATGTGGCAAAAACATTAACAATTATTATCAAAGTATTAAGATTAAAAAATTTCAAAATATTAAGATTAATATTAGCTATTTTTAACGTGCCAGGTATCACGTTTTCAAAAAAGTTATTCATGTATTTTCTTACTTATTTTAAAATAAGTCTCAGTGACTGTTAGTATCATTTTATTGATGAGGATACTCAGGTTTAGAAAAAGGAAAGTAATTTGCCTAAGACCACAAAGTTCATAAAAATTTTAAGGAAAGAAAAGAAATTCAACAATAGCAATCAGAAAGTTTAGGAGAAGCCAAAGAACCAAAAGACATTGCCAAGATTGAATTTAGATTGTGACAGCAGGTTAGGAAGCAAGAAATTGGAGAAAAGGAAATGATATGATTGCCTATTTATGCAGTAACCTTTTGGTCTAACTAGGCACTGCACAAGGAGTTGTGGGCAAAAGAAGAGATCAAAAAAAATGTGGCCAAGGGACAGATATGAATAGACACACACACACACACACACACACTGTGTATGCAGAACAGGGACCCCCCAAGTGATGTCAACATCCTAGACCTCTGAAACCTGCAGGTAAATTAAATTATATGGCAAAGGGGAGTTAAGATTACAGATGGAGCCGAGCCTACCACTTTGTGTGTCAACTTGGCTAGGCCACAGTACCCAAATGTTTGGTCAAACACCAGTCTAGATGTGCTACGAAGGTATTTTTTAGATGAGATTAACATTTAATTCAGTAGATTTTACATGAAGATTACCCTCCAAAACGTAGGTGGGCCTCATCCAATCTGTTTAAGGGTTTAAGAGGAAAAGACCTAAGTGCCCTGAGAAAGAGGGGATTCTGCCCTACACTGCCTTCAGACTTGAACTGCAACATAGACTCTCCCCTGGGGCACTATCCTTCCAGTCTTCACCACAGATGTTGGACTTGCCTGCCTTTACTATCACATCACCCAATTCTCTCTTTTCTTTTTTTCTCCTTCCTTCCTTCCTTCCTTCCTTCCTTCCTTCCTTCCTTCCTACCTCCCTCCTTCCTTCCCCTTTGAGGCCACCTTCTTTCTTTCTTTTCCTTTTTAAGTTTTTATTGAAATTCTAGTCAGTTAACATATAAGTGTAATATATGGTTTCCAGAGAATTTAGTGATTCATCATTTACATTCAACACCCAGTGCTCGTCACAAGTGCCGTCCTTAATAAACCCATCATCCATTTAACCCCTAGCCAATTCTTTAAAATAAATCTTTCTCTACAAATATGTGCACACATCCTATTTATTATGTTTCTCTGGTGAACTGTAATACATTGATCATATGATGTTAAAATAAGAAAACTATCCTGAATTGTACTGGTGTGCTCAATGCAATCACAAGGATCCTTAAAAGTGAAAAAGGAAGTGAGAGTCCGAGTGATGGAGGTATAGAAGACACCATAGTGATGCAATGTGAGAAGAACTCGGCCCACCTTTGATGGCTTTGAAGATGGGGGAAGAAGCCCAAAAGTCAACAGAAACTGGAAAAGACAAGGAAACATTTCCCCATAGTGCCTCTAGAATAAAAGAACAAAACTCTGCTGACACCTTGCTGTTAGCCCAGTGAGAACTGTGTTGGGCTTCAAACATATACAGAATTGCAAGATAATAAATGTTTGTTGTTTTAAGCTACTAAGTTTGTGGTAATTTGTTACAACAGCAAAAGAAAACAAATGTACTCTTTTACCATACAAAAACAAGAGATGCATAACCATATCAGAAATATGCTTACTGATAAAGAAACCTTTAATAAATTCTGAAACTACCTGCTGTATGTCTTGAAGCATTTGAATAGCATCATTTATTTTACTAGAAATAAGATAACCCTCTGTACATTATAATCACCTCAAGGATGAGGGATCTTGTGGGATAAACTGTGCAGAACATTCTGGTACTGAAATCAAATAAATGAGCCAGATAATCATGAATTAATAATAGATGGAATTTACATGTGAAATATTTATATTTAATTTAATTTCACTTGATGTATCAGATCATAGTTTCTATCTTGTATGCAGCAGCTATATGTATAGCTATTAAATGCACTGCCAACTGGAAATGCTGCTAAACGTAAAATTTCTGCAAGATACTATTTGCATTAAACGTGTTACATATTTTTTATTGTTATGGAGAAATTAGAATGATATGTGTATTGTTTTCCATTATTTTGTCCCTATCTCTGTACTGCCCACTATCTGACTATGCAGTGGAAGAGAATATAATTCAGAGTTACATCCTCTCAAGGAGCATCATCATCTTATGTTTTGTATGATAATAAGGTGCCAGTAATTATACCCCTTTACATGACTGCTATCAAACTGCTGATCTGATCTATTTATATTGTGGTCAGTCACTGACAAAACTCTTTAGACAGTGACAATGGACAGAACTAAAGGACATAAAGAAGCCATTATCTATTTTTAAGTATCCATAGAACACATCCCAGGTATATTAATTTCAAGGACTACTTAATTTTCAGAGGCCTCTTATCCCTCTCAAAGGCATTGTGATCAGGGTAGCAGGTTAACTACTTGTCAAAATTTTAAAGGTATTTAGTAATTTCTATACTTCAGTAAGACAGACCATGTTGCACAGGAAGATTTTAGACTTTTCAGATTTATTTTTTGTTATTAAAAGTATCTTTAGCCTTTTCTCGTACATGCAAAAATAAAAATAAAAATAAAAGCTAAAAATCCTTGGAATAAAATTGTTATGTGGAATTATTAATATCTATATACTGTTTAAAAATTAGTAAAATTAAAAACTGTTTACAAAAACATATATATTTAAGTTTATTTATTAAATTTTCCCCAGCAAGCATTTAAGGATTGTGATTAGACATGATTCTTGCCCTGGTAAGCAAGTGTCAGGAAGGAAAAAACTTCTCCTTTTACCATCTTAAATCTTGACACTGGGACCTGCAAATTAAACTAACAAAGGACAGACTAAAGGAAGAAAGAAACATACAATTTTATTAATATTTGATGTGCACAGAAGTTCACAGAAAAGAAGTGAAACTCAAAAAAGTAGTCTCGGGGACTTATATGCCATTTTAACAAAGCAAAGGGGTTTTGGGGCTTCAAAAGATGATAAATCATGGGATAAATCACTAGGAAAATATGGTACTAATAAACTAATGGAAGACAAATGTTATTTTATCTATACTTTAGGAAGGTCTGTTGATGCAAACCCATTTCCGTGTCGACTCTCAGTCTCTAAAGATGAGTGATCTTCTCTTCCTGATACAAGAGGGACACCTTCACGAAGGGAAATGTATGCCCTGCTTTTTTAAGCAAATAAGGGGATCGCAGAAAACTTCCTGAATCTGCTGATTCTAAACTGGTTTTAGCTCAAAATAATCCTTATGCCAAAATCGCATATTTTGGGGTGGCATATTCTGTACCCCTTCAGACGACACTGTACCTAGACCTTGACATACACTATGACACTTAATTCTTGTAGCAACCTGATCAAGTAAGTACCACAATTACTCTCATTTTAAAGACTTATAGAGTCTTAAATTTTTTTCAACTCATATTTCAATATAAATGACAGAGTTAATATCTGAACTCAGATTTGTCTGATGTGAAATTCTGTGCTCTTTAGCCACATACTTCATTAAGTAGAAATTAGACTTGTGGAAAGGGATGGAAAATGCATTCCAAGAAGAGGAAAAAGCTTGCAAAAAGACTGACACGTAATACATAACACGAAGAAATGTACATCGGGACATTAGAGTATAAATCAGAGAAACGACAAGAGATGAAGTTAGAGAAATAATCAGGGGTCAGCTAATGAACTGTTTTAATGAATCTGGACTATATCCAAGGAATTTAAACTGAGAAATGATTAGAGAGAGATTTACATTGAAAGCTCACACTACTGGGAAGCAAAAAAGACTAGAATGGGAAAAGCCTAGAAGCAGAAAGGCTAGTATAAAGAAGCTGTATATCAAAATGATATGATCCAGCTGAGAAATACTGGTGGCTTGAGACAGTTACACAGGAATGGCAGAAAATAAATAGATTACAGAAACACTGAAACAAAATAGAAAAGATAGTGTTCCTTGAGTATCTGAAGGGATGAGATTCAAAAAACGAAGGAGCCTGACTTATGTATGGGGATGACATTGGGAAGAACTGAAAAGAGCTTTTAGAGAAAAGGATGAGATGGTGTTCTGAATATACTAAATTTGAAACGCCTTCATAAAACCCAAATACAGAAGACCAGTTGGTAGTGAATATCAATCTCTGGTTCTTAGGAGAGGGATATAAATGTATAACTCAGGAACATGTGGACCATAAGTGAGGCAAGAGTAGATGAGGTCACTCATGTGATGTGTGTAGAGTGAGAAGAAAAAAGGTTCTGTACATAGAGAAGAGTTCCAAAAGAGCACATGTGACTTGTGGAAAATAGGAGAAGGAATAACTGAGAGAGAGGAGTGAGTAGTTATTTATTTAGAAACAGCAGGGGTAGCTAATGTGAAGAAAAGTAAAAATTTCAAAAGAATTGCTCACAGTTATCATGATACTGAAACAAATATCAACCATTTGGATATTCTTTTAGTAATACAAAAGTGTCCATAACCTACACCAGTGGTGAATTATGGAAGAAAAACAAGAGTGAATAATGCTAAAAATTAAATATGATGGTAGGTACATTTTTTTACGTATTTATTATAGGTGTTTGTCCACCTCTCACAGCTCAGAGGTTAAGTTCTGTGAAGGGAAGGATTTCCCTTTTTATTGCTGTAACACCAGCACACTCAACATACAATTAATTATAGAAGTCTGGTTGAAATAAATTAGTTACCTGATTACTTTTTCCTAAAAAAGATTCAGAGTGAATATGAATACAAACTCCAAATATTTAATTTAAAAATCATAATGAATTAAAATAATTTTAAGGATTTTAGAACTTTGTGAAAGGCTAAATAATATTCGATCAAAATTCTTTCCCTCACTAGGTACAGTGATTTGAGCATCCCATAAGATTTATTTCATACTGAGATGTTTTATTTTTGGAAAAAGCCTTTTTATAAAATTGTTTGCTCTTTCTCAATTGTCAAAAAGACATCATGGGAAAAATTCATGTAACGTTTTTAGACAACATCTTCTGGGGTAATGTTAGCTGAATTCTCATGGAAAAATGTCAAGACAAGAGGATGCATTTGATTCAGGTAGTAAGATACCATGAATATATATATTCGGTTGTGCCACATATTTAAATATTTTATGGAGACTATTTTTGTGACTTGATTACCACAAGAATTCAGGTGAAGCAAACAGAAAGTGGAGGGTTTGGTTATAAAAGTTTTAACATATTTCCTACTAGTCAAGGCCTGCAAAAATTTTAGTTACATTTTGATTTTCTTAAAAAAAAAGTGACATATTGCTGAGACTATACTATACTGAAGACGAGGCTAATAAATATATTTATGGGAAGAATTGTTGGATTAGCTCAACAAGAAACACCCCACGGCATTTATATTCAACTTTTGTACATTTCCAAGGGCAGGCCACCTGATATGGTATGTCCATGAAAAAACATGTAGCTTAGATACTGGTAAGTCCCAATATAATCTCTGTAGAAACCATGCATGGGAATACTACTTCTGGGAGTAGTAAGAACTTGTTATTATTTGCAATAGCATATTTCTTTCCTATTTACATTTTGCCAAACTCTGCAAAGCTGATAATGCTTTTCAAAACATGTTTATTTTAAAACACATTGATGTTAAAAATCACAATATCATATCGAGATCTTCAGATAAATAATGATTGGCTCTGGATTTGACTGCATCTGTTTGTTTGCATACTCATGTATTTTCTTTGCATACTCATGTATTTTGAGATGGAATTTCGTTGTTACATTAAGTAACAGTTTAGTAAGTTCTCTTCCAATGGTGAAGAGCCTTCCATAGTTGGCTGTTATATTGTGCTGGTATAAAATCAAATGGCTTTGATGAAGTTGATATGCAGTCACATACCCTTTTAAAAACGTATTGGGATTTGGGGCAACTGGGTAACTCAGTCAGTTAAGTGTCTGATTTTGGCTCAGGTCACCCGGTTTGTGAGTTTAAGCCCCACATCAGGCTCTGCGCTGAGAGCTGGGAGCTTGGGGCCTGCCTGCTTCGGATTCTCTGTCTCCCTCTCTCTCTGCCCCTTCCCTGCTTGTTCTCTCTCTCTCTCTGTCTCTCTCTCTGTCTCTGTCTCTCTCTCTCAAAAATAAATAAACATTTAAAAAACTACTGAGATTAGAGTTCCTTTGTCTTTTTATTTCCATAGATTAATTATTTTTGAATGATTTTATTTAATTCCATTTTATTCTTTAATGGGGAGTTCTTTTGCCTCCCCATAATTCCTGCTCACCTCCTAAAGGATTATTTAAGAACATCAGGGTTTTTTTGTTTTTGTTTTTTTTGCTTGCATTTATACATTCCTTATCTTTACTTTTTATAATAGTAAAAAGTTTCAAGAAGAGATCAGAGGTCAGTCTCCCTTCATAATTTTTAAAAGGCTCTTGTTCTCATTCTCCAATCAGGAAGGTCACCAAGGTGATCTACTCACTAGTTTAATGGAGCAACTAGTCTCGCAACTGCTGACCTCTCTTACACTTTCTATTCTGCTCAATCTCTCTCACCATATAATGAATACTTTCATTAGCCTTGAATCAGAAACATACTATTAAGACCTGACATTTTTACTTTTATAGTTAATCTCATTTCTTCAAATTATTTCTCCTCCATTTTTATAATTCTCCTCAAAGTGCTCACATCTTTATTTTTTACATATCCCAAATTAAACAGAATTAAACACAGTGTGTGACTGCACAAAACCTTAGTTCTCCACGTAGTCTTACTAGGAGATCAGCTATTTGAATGTCATTGAGAAACCAACTTCAAAATGCATGATTTCTGTAAAAGAATCTTCATTCCATTCAACTAATTATTTTCCTATGCTGGCAATATAAACTAGATAAATGTCCTGTGATATCACTATTTAACTACCCACTTTTCAAGTGAATTCACTAAGTCATCCCTTCTTGGTAGCCCCTATTTATGTAACATTATCTACAGTAATATACTGCTCTTCTAACTAGTTTCATTATATGAAATTATTTTAAATAGTTATTAAGCCCTGATCCAACACCAACTGGCAGTTCCTAAGTTGAATTCTATAGGGAAGAGAAAAACATTTTTACATTGTGGTCATTTACTAGAGTAATATTTATGGAAATGTGTTCTACAGAACATAGATTTAACAAGTGTTTCATGAGAAGGGAAAGTCAGTTTTGAAAATGCTGGCAATCACAAGGATGTGAAGAAAAAGCAACGCTCATGCACCATCTGTAGGAATGCAAACTGGTGCAGCCACTCTGGAAAATAGGATGGAGGTTCCTCAAAAAACTAAAAGTAGAATTACCATATGATCCAGTAATTCCACTACAGGGTATTTACTGAAAGAGTAGGAAAACACTAGTTCAAAAAAATACATGCGCCTCTATATTTAAAGCAGCATTATTTACAGTAGCCAAGATATGGAAGCAACCCAAGTGTCCATTGATACATGAATGGTCACAAAAGAGGTGGTATACGTATACAATGGGATATTAGTCATAAAAAATAATGGAAACTTTTCATTTGCAACAACATAATGGATCCAAAGGGTATAATGCTAAGTGAAATAATAAGAAGGTCAGAGAAAGACCAATACTATACGATTTCACTCATATGTGGAATTAAGAAATAAAACAAATGGACAAAGAAAAAAGAAAAAATGAAAAAAACAGATGTTTAACTATGAAGAACAACCTGAAGGTTACCAGAGGGTAGGTGGGTGGGGTGATGGGTGAAATGGGTGAAGGGGAATAAAGGGTATACTTATTATGATGAGTACTGAGTAATGTATAGAAGTGTTGAAGCATTATATTGTACACCTGAAACTAATATAACACTGTATGTTAGCAATGCTGGAATTAAAACATTAATTAATTAGTTAAAACTTTACAAAAAAAAAAAAAGAAAGAAAGAAAAAAGGCTTCCAGTTATGTTCTCCACAAAGTGATTTAGTATATTAAAGGCTCTGAGAATGCCTGAAGGAAGGAAAAGTATTTGACTTTGCTTAGCACGGGAATTCTCAGACTTGTTTATCTAAAAATGTCATCATTATATCTTTGTTTTTAAAAGCACATATTGTCTTTCTTTGCTGATAGCGCTCTCACAACCATGGTGAATGTTCCTAAAACCCACCAGACTTTCTGCGAGAAGTGTGGTAAGCACCAACCCACAGAGTGACATAGTACAAGAAAGGCAAAGATTCTCTTTATGCCCAGGAAAAGTGACATTATGACAGGGAGCAGAGTGGCTTTGTTCGGCAAGCTCAGCCAATTATCCAGAAAAAGGAAAAAAAAAATATAAAGAAGACTGTACTGAGGCTTGGATGTGCTGAGCCCAACTGCTGATCTAAGAGAATGCTGGCTATTAAGAGATACAAGCATTCTGAAGTATGAAGAGGTAAGAAGAGAAACGGTCAAGTGATCCAGTTCCAAGCTTCATATTTTGTTATATTATGAAGAAAATAAAATCTACAGGTTATGTTCACTTCATTTGGTTGCAGTTGGTCTTTCGAGAGGGAAATAAATGAGTGTCATCAATAAAATTCCTCTTGTAGGGAAATTTATGCTTGAAAAAAAAGCACATATTAAAAATACTTGGGACTAGTGTTTCATCATTTATGAAAGGTTATTCTAAAATAGTTGGAAAAGGAATATGACCCTCTAAAAAGCTCACAGCTAAGTCCTGATTAGGCAAATCTGGACAATATGGTTCCCCATATTAACTGGTTACTAACTTTGAGGTAGCTGGTATAACATTTCTGCCAATGAGACTTAGGCAAAGTTGTTGAGAATTCTTAGAAAGGCTTCCTCATTTGGAGCACCTGGGTGGCTCAGTCGGTTAAGCATCCGACTTCTTGATTTCAGCTCAGGTCACGATCTCATAGTTCTTGGGTTCAAACACAACGTTGGATTATGTGCTGAAAGCACTGGAGCCTGCTTGGGTTTCTCTCTCTCCCTCTCTGTCCGTCCCCCACTCATGCTCGCGCTCTCTCTCTCTCTCTCTCTCTCTCTCTCTGTCTCTCTCTCTCCCAAAGATAAATATTTTTTTAAACAAGAAAGGCTTCCTCATTTATAAAAAGATACACATACGAAGAAACATTAGCTTGTAATTCATAAGCTATGTTCATATCTCAAACTGGTTATTTGCAAAGAATCTTACAGACAGGTGATAGAAGCTGTAGGTATAAAATGACTATGATGAAGCACAAAATTCAGCTTCTAGAAACCAACAAAACAACCATATGTTGACACACCACTAGGCACAGAGAACTACATTTGGAGGGTGGAGAAAAAGACTTTCAGGGAGTTACATTATCATCTGCTGCATTTAATCTTACTTTGTCAGGCTTCTTTCTTCAGCTAAGTTTTGGTATAGCTCATTCCTCATATTATAGAACTACAGGATCTTGTTCCAAATACTAGGAGCCATTGGAGACTTGCCAATAATAATGTGTAATAAAATGTGACATATCCATTCAACAAACTTCTAATTTTCAATGTGACGCTTTATAATATTCAAGTAATAGTCACAAACATGATGCCTAGTGTCCTTTCCCAAATTCACAACTGGCATTTTGTTTCTGTAGAACTGAAATAACATTTAGGTATTTCTGACACTTGAGGATGATAAAACTTTGTATTTTTTTTTTTATTTTTTTTCAACGTTTATTTATTTTTGAGACAGAGAGAGACAGGGCATGAACAGGGGAGGGGCAGAGACAGAGGGAGACACAGAATCTGAAACAGGCTGCAGGCTCTGAGCGGTCAGCACAGAGCCCGACGTGGGGCTCGAACTCACGGGCCAGCCCAACGCGGGGCTCGAACTCACGGGCCGTGAGATCATGACCTGAGCCAAAGTCCCAAAGTCGGACGCTTAACCAACCAAGCCACCCAGGCGCCCCTAAAACTTTGTATTTTTATATCCTAACACGGTCCTCTGAATTGAGCAGATATTTACCAAATCCTTGTTGAATTTCATCAAAATTAAAAGTTTAGAGCAATATACTTGCAATAGAACAGTTAATTCACAAATATCAAACAAAAGATAAATTACTTCTAGCTAGAAAATAAAAGATTACTATTTTGAGCTAGTGTCTGAAGAGCACAGAGAATAGTATTATAGGAGTTGTAACAGTATTTGAAAGAATTGGCCCTTCCCTCCTGTAGTACCCCTATTTTAAGTGCATGTGAAATGTGTAAAGATTTTATGCAGGAAAAATTGGAATTAAGTTTTGAAAACCTAAATTATTATTATATTGTGAAAGATTTTACACATTAAAATATTTAGACTGATGTTGAATAAGAAATGAGAAACAATTTAAGACTGGGAGTAAAGGATGATACAATTCTATGCAATTTTATGTAATAAAGGACAAAGAGTAAAGGCAAGGAAATTGATTACAAGAGTCCACCTGATTGTATTAATTTTAGGAACTGTCTTCAATGGATGTTGAATGAGAAGTCCAGATGCAAGATAAAGGTAAATCAGTAAAACACAAGAAGAACATGACATTAAGGATATAAACTTTGGAGAGAGATTGCCAAAATTGGACTAATTAGTGTCATGGCCCCTCAAACATAGTTGCTTCACTTAACCAAACCAAAGTTTACAAGAGGATAGTAGCCCCTTTTGGTTACATAAAGTGATTTGTGTGATGCTCTCACCATAATCCTTGGCACAAAGCTCAATAAATGTTATCCTTATTACTATCATGCTATTTTTAAGATATTCAAATTCATCTTTGCTTATGCTCTGTTCCATACAACTAAATAGCCTGAATAAATAAGGCTTGGATAAGTACTATGTCTTTCACAAAAATTTATTAGAAATCAAGTGAATATAAAGGTCAGGCATGCATAATTAAATTGTATGATATGTAAATCCTAAATCTGCATATTGAAGTTCAAATGACTGCAAATAAATAATTTTTCTTAAATGAAAATCTCAGAAAGCTAAAAGGTCCTGAATAGATCAGTTTAGGATACTCAAGGTATTGACTAATATCACTGAGATATAAACTGAGGGTAGTTATTTTACATGATAGAAATCACTTTCACTGAAGACAATTATTTCATAAACAATTTTTAAATCATGTTATTAAAATCTAAATGCATCTTCTCTTCTAAAGTCATCATGCTTCTGTACTTACTCTCTACTTATAAATACCATGCACTTGAAGAAATCTATACTGATGGATACATTAAATAGTGATACGTTTTTAGAATGTTTTCCAGCAGTGAATAAATGTATAGAAATTTCTGGCTTCCAGATATCTTATAGGAATATATCATAAAATAGCTTAAAATTCACGTGTAATAGTTTTAATTTTGTAGGAAATACTTTCTTGTTGCTACATAGTTGATAGTCTACTGGCACTTACACTAAAATATTATATTCCATTTTATATTGTGTCTTGTGTCTTAAAATTGTCATTAACTAAGGAAAAAACCTCCTTCTTATATTATGCATTTCAGCAATAAACATATAAAAAAATCACTAATCCCTTTTCTCTAATACATATGTTTAGTGACAGTTTTGTGTCATTCTAAACAAATAATTTGTTACAAAAATAATATGTTGGCTTCTAATTACTTTAATTGATTATATCTCTGTGATCTTATAACCAAACTACGCATGTAATATGAGAAAAACTGCCAACAACTCATTCTGCTTTTTCCCAAATATATTTTCCACCAATCTTAAATCTTGTTTTCCATTTTCTTAATTATAAGATGTACTAGTCTTTTGGGTTTTTTTTTTCCTAATACATTGAAACCTAGATTTGGTCTGTTTGCCACTTTCAGTGACAGTATTTACTAATTTAGCCCTACAAAGCATTATTTTCTGTTTATTCTTGAAAGCTATGATTAGTTTTTACAGGGAATCACTGGTTTTTATATAAAAATAACCCAAAAATCTTCGTAGTGAGTCTTACCATAGGATATCTATACCCAATTTAAAATTCAACATGGCTCTTATATTATTTTTTTCAATAGTTGCAATCTTTACACTGTACTATATAATTTATTACTGGTATTATCCTGGATTACTTGTAGAATACAAAACTACATTTTCAATCGCTTAATACATCAAAATTTATTTTTGTTTGGTGCATATGCACATGGTTTGGCACAGGAACTTGATCATCACCGTCTCCCAGAGACCTTGGCTAACAGAGGCTCCAACATGACACATATATTCATGATACCAGAGACAGAAAAAGGAGAATGTGGTGACTGGCTTTAAAATCTTCTTCCTCAATACTTCACATATAACTTATTCAGAAAGGAATGCCCGGGTTCCAGTTAGCAAAGAGTGATCAGACTGTCTCCAGCAAGAAAGAATAGGACATTTATGAATAGCCTTAATGATGGCTATACTTCAGGCCAAAAATATTCATATGAAACCTATACTCCTTTTTGTGCACAAAATATAACGATCCTCTTTTTCAAGACAGAAACTAACAAGTTCCATCTAATAGCAGCCTAAAAATTCAAAGCTCAAATGTGATATTTCTTGGTTCAGACAACTTCAAATTTAAAAGATACTTTCTTTTGTCATTTCATATTAAATAATTGGATAGAGTTGGTATAATAAACATCTCTGTAATAAACAGGGAAAAACTGAGTCATAGCAGCCACATGTCTGTAGCTTTTGTTATATTTCACTGGGTTGACACTCTGGTGGGCTCCTACAGTAGGCTGAGTTCTACCTTTATAAGGCCCTGATTCCAATCTCTTGGAAAACTTTCCTGAAAGAACTGGCTTCATTAGTATGAGGCAAGTTTAGTGATAAAGAACCTTACATTCAGGAATGTCCCCACCCTTGATTAAATGTTGTGCCACCACCATCTTGAAATTTTTAATAATTTTATATTTGAACTTGTTATTTTGTCAGTGCAATTTAACTACAGGATGGAGCTTGCACATGAGCAGAGAAGAGATCTTGGGTGGCAACAAGCACATGCAGGCTCAGTCTATGGGTTTGCTAGGTGGTGGGGAAGGGGTTAAGGGGTGTTGGGAAACAGTGGGCAATATGTGCATTGAGAATATGTGATCACCCAGCATATACATGCATGCCACAGCATTTGAGGCTTAGGGAGCACAGAGGGTATGGTCTAGGCAAAATTGGGGCTGATAATTTTTTTTTTATTTATTAAAAAAAAATTTTTAACATTTATCTATTATTGAGAGCCAGGCTCTGAGCTGTCAGCACAGAGCCCAACAAGGGGCTGAAACTCACAAACTGGAAGATCATGACCTGACCCAAAGTCAGAGGCTTAACCAACTGAGCTAACCAGGCACCCCTGGGCTAGAGAATTTTGATAGTGATAAGGGAAACAACAGCAAAACTAACAGCAGTGACAACAGAGTTATGGCCTAGAGACAAGAGGAGGCTCTGCATGGGAGCAGAACCAGCCCCAAGGCTAGAAGTCATTTTGCTCAAGATTTCCAGAGCATCTCCACAAATTAACTCCCTGGAAGAAAAGAAGCTGCTGGCACTCAGGTAGTAAACTCTGTTAATAAATTATCATAAAACTAAAGTGTGGACATGGTCAAATAAAAAAAAATCAGACTTCCATAAGTAGACATTTTATTAGAAAAGACTATTGCAATATCAGGAGTGCTCCAAGCTCAGAATCTACAAGAAACTCAAAATCAAACAAACAAACAAAAAAAAGGCTTGATTTTATGAGACAGGGTAAGCAAGGTGAGCACAAACTTCTCAAAGTATCACGGCAAGAGATGCGAGTGAGCAGATAGCATGATCCAGATGGGTTGCCAGGAAATATGTATTTTTGTAATCAGAATGATCCATTACAGGAAGATGTTCCCTTGCATAAGTTTGAGGGTGAACCAAGTTGAGGCTCATGTGAGGAGGAGTAAAGCTTGACTGAAGTTGGTCAAGCCAAGTCAGTTTGTGAGTAATGGGCAACTGTAAGTAAGTGGTCAATCTCCTCTGTTTTAGTCAAAGTAGGTCTTTAAACACAATTAGGGATAAATTAGGAGTCACTGTGAGGGTAAAGATGGTCAAAGTAGTTTTCATGGTGGAATGGACTTCATGTTCTTGTTGGCCTTAAAGGACTACCTGTAGCATCTGTTGAGCATGCTGTCAGACTGACTGTTGGAGGGAGTTAGAGATCCGGCACTTGATGAGAGTATGCTTAGGAATGTATTAAAAATAACACAGGCACTAAGTAAGAAAACTAAATAGAAATCTGAGGTTTGAATGGAGCCAGTAAGACGATTCAGGACACTGGGGCCAAAGCATCTTTAGATTGTACAGTAAGGACAACAGTGACAATCTAATTTCTCAATTTTCTGTTTGAATATTTTTGGTTATGATATAGACATCCAAGAAGTCCCAGGGAATTTATGCACAATAGTCACTTTTGGCCACTGTGCTAGCAGTCCCTCGGAGCTAGAATAATGCCTAAAGGCAGGTGATCGTAGAAGACCACTCATTATAGTCACCTTGGCTTTCTGGAAATGATGGCGATTTTGATAAGACTGCCCACAATCCTAGTTATTTCCTGGAATAGAGAATGGAAAATGCAGGACTTCCAGTTACTCCTTGAATGGATCATAAAGCAGCTGCTCCAGGCACAAATACACTATCTGCTGCAATACTAACACCTTTTAAGTTTAATTCCAACCTTTTAGCCTCTTGTTCTAAGCCTTGTTAAAAATCTGGTAAAAAAAAAAGACAGTTCTCATATTCTTCCGGGACTGGGATTTTGTACCTAAGTCTCCCACTGTGACACAGTTTTGTAGGCTTTTGGATCATGTAGTGCCTAGAAAACTCAAATCCAAGGTAACAGAATGAAGTAAGAAAAGAAGGCAATCTCATTAAAGATTTGATAAAAGCTCAGTAAGTTAGCTTGATAACAGGATCCAGTACAATAAATAGGCAGACACCAATAGGCAATATTGCCACAAATAAAATATTTCTTATTAAGTTCTATCCAGGGGTCATGGAAATAACTGTCCCATAGATTTATATTTCAGAGCTTATATTGGCCTTTTTGATGTAGCATTTTCCTATTAAATTAGGAAGAGAAAAGTTCTTGGATTTTTGTTTAAAGGAAGATCAAACCCAAGCACACCAAGTGAAGTAATGCTTAGGATCATCTGGGTTTATTAGAGCATATAATAAGGCAAGAAATATGTACTCTTACTTTTCCTGATAAAAATGAAAGTATTTTGATTGTTAGCACAGTATGTGTAATTGCAACTAGTTAGGCACGTGAAAGGACCCTTGATAATGTTAGGGTAAAAACAAAGATGGCTCTTTTGGAAACATATTGAAGAAAGTTCATTTTTAAATCTAAAGAGAGAAGCTAAAGGACCCCTGAGTGATAAATGTCTTTAAATCTGAAATGGGTATAGGAACTTGGAGGAAGCTGGAGGCTTCATAAGGAAAATGAGTACATAACCAGAAGTCAGAAATAGGGTTGTGAGGTGTGCTATAAGTTGAGTGAAAGAATGGGAGAACAGATTGGATAAGGTGAGAAAAGAGATAATACAAAGACTCATTATTGACTCTGTAGTTGCAGTGGGGGTAGGCAATCATGTGGATAGTAAGGATTATGCTGGAGGAGACAGAGAAGGAGTATATAGCAAAGAAGGACAATAAAAATGGTGAAGATAGGAAATAAAGGAATCCTACATGGCCTTTTCCAAAATCTTGGCAGGAAAGCAAACCAACTTGTATTGTCATCATCATGGTCCAAAGTATTTGAGAAAGCAATCTACCTGCGAGTGCCATCTTCTGATGGATCTGGACAGAGTCATGATTAAGGTCTCCAACTGGAGTGACTACCACTCAGAGTAGCTTCCGTACCCTTCTGGTGAAGCGACATGCATCCAGTTTGGCCCTCCTTAAGTTTGGTAGCAATGCTAGTGGTAAGAAAGATGAAATAAGGGTCTTTCAAACAGGGTTGAATATTGGTCTTCTGATGATATCCTCTCCAGAAAAGTAAGTTTTGAGTTTATAGGTTGTACAGTGATATTCATTGGAAAACTAGAGGAAAGCAGCCTCAACTCATTGATGAGAAGTGTGAATATAATTAATAAGATCCTTGAAGTATTTTACAAGGTCTTGATTGATCATGTTAGAATCTTCAAGAGCTCAGGAAGAATAGAGAATTTTCACAGATCAGCCAGTTACTATTTTATATGTAGACATTAGTGTGACCCAGCAGAAAAAGAGTGAAGAGCAAAATCTGGGCTAAGAGTAAAATCTCAGGCCAGTAAAGATTAAGTCTTTTCATCAGTTTAGCAATCTTTAATTTTAATAGCCCATTAGCTCTATTATTCTAAATGATGAGATGATTTTATCTCTTGATACCTTATGTCCATACAAAGTTTTTAATATTGGGTACCTTGCAAAGAATTATTAAATGTTGTAGAACAAAGAAAGAAGTCATATACATGTTACATAAGAGTTGAACTGCAAGACAAATGTCTCAGAAAAATAAGGTGGTTCTTCCTGTAAATCCTTGTGGCATGACTATCCAGGTATATTGCTGATTTTCCATGCAAAGGAGGAGTACTGGGAGTTAGGGTGAAGGTGTATGCTGAAGAAATCAGAGTATAACTCAACAATGGCAAAATGAGTGGCATTGGAGGTATGAACATGAAGATCAAGTATTGGGGTTTGGGAACAAAGGAATCTGGTTTCACAGTTTTATTTATGACCTGCAAATCTTGGATGAATTGATAATACTTTGTGTTGGTTCCCTCACCTCTGGATAAATTGGGTGTGTTCCAGGTGCTAGAAGTAGGAATAAGGGGCCCTTTGTCAAGCAGTGTCTGAATAATAGGTTAACAGTCATAATTACTATTCTTAAATAGTAATATTTAATATTTAGCTATAAATACATTATGATTCAATATATTAATATAATATATAATATTTGATAGCAGTTATTAATACTGCCCCATGTTTGAAAGGGTACTGGATATGTTAGTTAGGTCATGTTAAGATCTACAGTCACTTTTAAGTTCTCTGCTTCCTCAATATGCCATATGTCTCTAGTTTCCATAGCCAAAGTGAGTCAAGAATGTGAATGAACATGTTCTGAATGTAGGGACTGCCAAGGGCTTGGAGTACTGTGTGAGGGGCAATAAAATAGAGGTGATCTCTCAGAGCTCTCAGAAAGCAAAGGTGAGGGTAAAATAAATTTACCCTTAGGTTCTCTTCATTATTATACATTTACAATTAAATTCTACATTATATTATTAATGTTTTTATATTTATCACTGCTATGACACTTCAATAAGCCATTTCTGAGCCTTTGATTTATTTTTATGAATTGGAGCTCTGATGTATGATGATAATATTAACAAAGGGAAAATTTTAACAAGCAATAATAACAGCATGTTAATGAGGTGATAAAATGATAAGTGGAGACAAAATGCATTGTGTTGACTTATACAAGCAATACAAAAATGGTCAACATAGTCGTGTAGCACACACACAATCTCTAGACCTCTAGTGATTTCTATAAATGAAATTGAATGAGTGGAAATATTGACTGTTCATGCATTTTAGACTTGTAAAATGTGAAAACAATGTTTTAGTTCCCATTTTCTCTTTACTCTGGACATTGCAAATTGCCTTAGGGATCCTTTTTCAATCACAAGATCAGATTAGTAGTCTGTGGACTCCATTTGTTAAACAGTGTTTATTAAACATGCTTTGCAAATCCCTAGTACTTCATTGAGGTAAAATTTACCAAGGTCTCTTCCTGTTAAAATATTTTGACAGCAAAAAAAAAATTGTGAATGTCAGAGATGTAATTAAGCCTTAATACGATCTTCTTCAATAAAAAATGTTAACGAACAAATTACTTACATTTGAGACAAGAGTTGTGTTTATGATTAGATCTAATTGAATAATCAATGGGTACAATCTGCTTCAACACAGCTGGTTTACTTCTTTTATCTTATTGGTGAACTCTGCCAACAGAGTAATGCTTTTTTTTCTTGTTTGTTTGATGATTTTAATCATAATTTTGGTCCTATTATAATCCCTAGTGACTGGGAACAATCAATAGATATTTTCAGATGGATGAAAATGATGAGAAAAATATTCCAGAATATATTAATAGGATTATCACATCAACAAAATTATTTTAATTTCATTTTCACTTATCCCATGAGTTATTTTCATTAAATATTAGTTTACATATCAAGAAATATTCTATAATAAAGGAGAAATAAGCACACAAAAGATAGAATGAAATTTAGTAGGGGAAATATTTATTCTTTTATACAAATGTAGTAGAAAAAAACTAACAATGTTCAGGTACAAATCTCTTCTGCATTTCATTACATTTATAGTATTGCCTAAGTGAAAAACATTATTGGTCATTTTTAAACAAGCCACATATTATGATATCAAATTTATTTATGTTTTAGCTATTATTGCCTTTCCACTAGTAGAAATAATATGTTATGAACCTAATCTTTTATTTATTTATTTATTTTTCCTATTTAAGTAGGTCCAATTGATATGAGTAGCAAATTCTTAAACTGAAACTCTGGTCAGTTTGATTTCAAACCTTGTTCAGTCTAACTTCTCCTGATAAGAATAATCCAATTGTCTTCTAATTGTTCTCAATAAGATTTACTATTTTACAATGAATTCTCCACAGTAACAGATTTAGCTAATATCTCTGAGCAATAAAGAGAATACTGAAATAAAATAAGTCAAAAGAAGTTTTTAGTTTTCCAGTGCAAATAAAAGTTATGTTTATACAATAAGTAGTCTATACTATAAGTGTGCAATACCATTATGTCTCAAAAAATGTACTACCTTAATTACATATTTTATTGGTAAACAGTGCTAACCATCATCTAAGCTTTCAGTGAGTCATAATCTTTTTGCTGGTGGAAGGTCTTGTCTTGCCTCCATATCAACAGCTACAGCCTGATCAGAGTGGTGGTTGCTGAAGGTTGGGGTGGCTGTGGCTGTTTCTTAAAATCAACAATAAAGTTTGTGTCACTGATTGACTCTCCCTTTCATGGACTATTTCTCTATAGCATGCAATGTTGTTTGTTTGTTGACAGTAGAACTTTCAAAATTGGAGTCCATCTTCTTGAAACATGCCACTTATCTATCAACGAAGTTAATGTAATATTCTAAATCCTTTCTTGACATTTCAACAAGCTTTACAGCATCTTTACTAGGAGAAGATTGCATCTCAAAAAATAACTTCTTTGCTGATCTCTAAGAAGAATTCTTCATGTGTTAAAATACTAATCATGAGTTGGCAGCAATTCAGTCACATATTCAGGATCCACTTCTAATTCTAGCTCTCTTGCTATTTCCACCACATCTGCAATTTCTTTTTCTATTGGAGTCTTGAATCCCTCAAAGTCATCCGTGATGGTTGGAATCTTCTTTCCAATTGCAGATAATGTTGACATTTTGACTTCTTTCCATGAATCATGAATGTTTTTAGTAGCATCTAATATGGTGACTCTTTAGAAGAAAGTTTTCAATTCACTTTGCCAAGATCTATCAGAGATACCACTTTTTATGATAGCTATAGTCTCATCAAATCTATTTCTTAAAAATAAAACTTAAAAGTTGAAATGACTCTCATCAAAATAAAAAGCTCCTGCACAGTGAAGGAAACAATCAGCAAAACTAAAAGGCAACCAACAGAATGGGAGAAGATATTTGCAAATGACATATCAGATAAAGGTTTAGTATCCAAACTCTATAAGGAACTTCTCAAACTCAACACCCCAAAAACAAATAATCCAGTGAAGAAATGGGCAAAAGACATGAATAGACACTTCTCCAAAGAAGACATCCAGATGGTCAACTGACACATGAAAAAATGCTCAACATCACTCATCATCAGGGAAATACAAATCAAAACCACAATGAGATACCACCTTACACCTGTCAGAATGGCTAACATTAACAACTCAGGCAACAACAGATGTTGGCAAGGATGTGGAGAAAGAAGATCTCTTTTGCATTGTTGGTGGGAATGCAAGCTGGTGCAGCCACTCTGGAAAACAGTATGGAGGTTCCTCAAAAGACTAAAAATAGAACTGCCCTACGACCCAGCAATTGCACTACTAGGCATTTATCCACGGGATACAGGTGTGCTGTTTTGAAGGGACACATGCACCCCCATGTTTATAGAAGCACTATCAACAACAGCCAAAGTATGGAAAGAGCCCAAATGTCCATCGATGGATGAATGGATAAAGAAGAAATGGTATATGTATACAATGGAGTATTACTCGGCAATCAAAAAGAATGAAATCTTGCCATTTGCAACTACGTGGATGGAACTGGAGGGTATTATGCTAAGTGAAATTAGTCAGTCAGAGAAAGACAAAAATCATATGACTTCACTGATTATAAGGACTTTAAGAGACAAAACAGATGAACATAAGGGAAGGGAAACAAAAATAATATAAAAATAGGGAGGGGGACAAAACAGAAGAGACTCATAAATATAGAGAACAAACTGAGGGTTGCTGGAGGGATTGTGGGAGGGGGGATGGACTAAATGGGTAAGGGGCACTGAGGAATCTACTCCTGAAATCATTGTTGCAATAAATGGTAACTAATTTGGATGTAAATTTAAAAAAATAAAATTTAAAAAAAAGTTGAAATGACTCCTTGGTCCATGGGTCACAGAATGGATGCTGTGGTAGCAGGCAGGAAAACACCACTGATCTCACTATACATCTCCATTACACCTTAGGTGACCAGGTGCATTGTCAATGGGCAGTCACACTTGAAAACAATCTTTTTTTCTGAGCAGTTGGTTTTGACAGCAGGCCTAAACTATTCAGTAAACCATGTCTTAACCAGATATGCTGTCATCCACGCTTTGTTGTTCCATTTATAGAGCACAGAATAGATTTAGCATAATTCTAAAGGGCCCCAGGATTTTCAGAATGGTAAATGAACATTGGCTTCAACTTAAAGTGGCCTGGTGCATTAGCCTTTAATAAAAGCAAGTCTTCCCTTTGAAGCTTTGAAGCTTTGAAGCCAGGTATTGACTTTTCCTCTCTAGCTATGAAAGTCCTAGATGGCATTTTCCAATATAAGGCTCTTTCATCTACTTTGAAATCAGTTGTTTAGTGCAGGCACCTTCATTAATTATCTTAGCTAGATTTTCTGGATAACTTTCTGCAGATTCTACACCAGTACTTTCTGCTTCACCTTACACTTTTATGTAATAGAGATTTTTTTTTTTCTTTCCCTCATGAGCCAATCTCTGCTAGCTTCAGACTTATCCTCTGTAGTTTTCTCATCTCTTTCAGCCTTCATAGGATTGATGTCAGTTAAGGCCTTGCTGTGAATCCGCTTTGGTTTAAGGGGATTATATGGCTGGTATGAAATTCAATCCAGACCACTAAAACTTTCCCCATCTCAACAATAAGGCTGTCTTGTTTTCTTATCACTTATGTGCTCACTGAAGTAGCTCTTTTAATTTCTTTCACAACTTTTCCTTTGCATTCAAGATGTGGCTGTTTGGCTCAAGAGGGCTAACTTTTGGCCTATTTTGCTTTTTTTTTTTTTTTTTTTTTTTTTTGCCTTCCAGTTAGTTCACCGTCTTATATGGGCATAGCTTATGGTGGCCTAAAACAACTGCAATGGTAACATCAAAGATCACTGATCACAGATCACCGTAACAAACAATAATGAAAACATGCGAAATGTTGAAAGAATACTAAAATGTAACACAGAGACACAAAGTGAGTAAATGCTGTTGGAAAAATGGTGGTGACAGAGTTGCTAGATACACGATTACCATAAACTTTCAATTTGTAAAAAAATGCAGCATCTGTGAAGTGCAATAAAGCAAAGTAATAAAATAAGTATGCCTGTATAAATATGTATTTACCAATCATCAATTAAAATATTTAAAATTTAATCTTACATATTTCCACCAAGAATTTTTTCACTAAAAAAAATGTTCATTCATACTTTAAAATTTTTAAAAATTAAAATTTCCCAACTGAATGGCCCACCACCCATCACTTTTTAATTAACTGTAATTGAAAATAATTAATGTAGGAAGTTCAGAAGATGGCAGCATAGGAGGATGCTGGGCTCACCGCGTCCTGCTGATCACTTACATTCCACCCACATCTGCCTAATTTACCCCAATAACCACCAGAAGACTAGCAGAATGGACTCTCCAGAGCCAAGCATAGATGAGAGGCCCATGGAAGAGGGTAGGAAGGGCGGAGAGGCGGTGAACGCTACATGACTGGCAGGGGAGCCAGGGCGGTGGAGGGGCAGCCAGCCCACCAGGCAAGGCAGAGCCCCTGAGTCTGGCTTGCAAAAGCGGAGGGGCCGGAAGGAGTGTGTTCTGACAGCCAGTGGGACTTAACATCTGGAATGTTATGAGTCAACAGCTGTGCTCGGAGAGCGGTAGGGACAGTTACTGAACCCCGGAGGACAGAGCTCAACTTGGCGGGGAACAAAGGCGCTGGGAAGTGCCTTCTCCCTCACCCACCCCCAGCCAAAATCCCAAAGGGAACCAGTTCCCGTCAGGGAACTTGCTTGTACCACGGAAACACCCAACATTGTGCTTCTGTGATCCATCCCTCTAACGGGTCTGCCTCCCTCCCGGTGCTGCAGGGCCCCTCCTGAAGCGGACCACCAAAGGCAAAGCGAGCTGAGCCTGCCCCTCCTGCCCCTGTGCACCTTGCAGATCCACCCCGGCTAATATGCCAGATCCCACTGAAGCAGTACCACAAGACTGGCAGTGTGCAAGTAGCCCAGACAGAGACCACACCACTCCAGAGTGAGTCCTACCCCTGGGAGAGGGGAAAATAAGGTACACACCAGTCTGACTGTGGCCCCAGCAGTGGACTGGGGGCAGACATCAGGTCTGACTGCGGCCCCGCCCACCAACACAAGTTACTCCAGACAGCACAGAAGTGCCCCACAGTTCCGCACCACTCCACAGACTATCCAAAATGATGAAATGGAAGAATTCTCCTCAAAAGAAACTCCAGGAAATAACGACAGCTAACGAACTGATCAAAAACGATTTAAGCAATATGAGAGAAAATGAATTTAAAATAATAGTCATATAATTAATCACTGGGCTTGAAAAAAGTATAGAGGACAGCAGAGAATCTATTCCTACAGAGATCAAGGGACTAACGAATAGTCAGGAGGAGCTAAAAAATGCTATAAATGAGCTGCAAAATAAAATGGAGGCGACCACAGCTTGGATTGAAGAGGCAGAGGAGAGACTAGGTGAATTAGAAGATAAAATTATGGAAAAAGAAGAAGCTGAGAAAAAGAGAGAGAAAAAAAATCCAGGAGTATGAGGGGAGACTTGGAGAACTAAGTGACATAATTAAGCAAAATAATGTACGCATAATTGGGATTCCAGAGGAGAAAGAGAGAGGAAAAGGTGCTGAAGGTGTACTTGAAGAAATAACAGGTGAGAACTTCCCTGATCTGGGGAAGGAAAAAGGCAATGAAATCCAAGAGGCACAGAGAACTCCCTTCAGACGTAACTTGAATCGATCTTTTGCACAACATATCATAGTGAAACTGGCAAAATACAAGGATAAAGAGAGAATTCGGAAAGCAGCTAGGGATAAACACGCTCTAACATATAAAGGGAAACCTATGAGACTCGTGAGCGATCTCTCTACTGAAATTTGGCAGGCCAGAAAGCAATGGCAAGAAATCTTCAATGTGATGAACAGAAAAAATATGCAGCCAAGAATCCTTTACCCAGCAAGTCTGTCATTTAGAATAGAAGGAGAGATAAAGGTCTTCCGAAACAAGCAAAAACTGAAGGAATTTGTCACCACTAAACCAGCCCTACAAGAGATCCTAAGGGGGATCTTGTGAGACAAAGTACCAGAGACATCACTGAAAGCATGAAACCTACGGACATCACAATGACTCTAAACCCATATCTTACTATAATAACACTGAATGTAAATGGACTAAATGCGCCAACCAAAAGACACAGGGTATCAGAATGGATAAAAAAAAAGACCCATCTATTTGCTGTCTATAAGAGACTCATTTTAGACCTGAGGACACCTTCAGGTTGGGAGTGAGGGGATGGAGAACTATCTATCATGCTACTGGAAGTCAAAAGAAAGCTGGAGTAGCCATACTTATATCAGACAAACTAGACTTCAAATTAAAGGCTGTAGCAAGAGATGAAGAAGGGCATTATATAATAATCACAGGGTCTATCCATCAGGTAGAGCTAACAATTATAAATGTCTATGCGGCGAATACGGGAGCCCCCAAATATATAAAACAATTAATAACAAACATAAGCAACCTTATTGAAAAGAATGTGGTAATTTCAGAGGACTTTAATACTCCACTCACAATATTGGATAGAAAATCTCGACATAATATCAATAAAGAAACAAGGGTGCTGAATGATACACTAGATCAGATGGACTTGACAGATATATTTAGAACTCTGCATCCCAAAGCGACAGAATATACTTTCTTCTCTAGTGCACAAAGAACCTTCTCCAAGATAGATCACATACTGGGTCACAAAATAGCCCTTCATAAGTATACAAGAATTGAGGTCATACCATGCATACTTTCAGACCACAATGCAATGAAGCTTGAAATCAACCACAGGAAAAAGTCTGGAAAACCTCCAAAAGCATGGAGGTTAATGAACACCCTACTAAAGAATGAATGGGTCAACCAGGCAATTAGAGAAGAAATTTAGAAATATATGAAAACAAACGAAAATGAAAATACTGCAATCCAAATGCTTTGGGATGCAGCGAAGGCAGTCCTGAGAGGAAAATACATTGCAATCCAGGCCTATCTCAAGAAACAAGAAAAATCCTAAATACAAAATCTAACAGCACACCTAAAGGAAATAGAAGCAGAACAGCAAAGACACCCCAAATCCAGCAGAAGAAGAGAAATAATAACGATCAGAGCAGAAAACAATATAGAATCTAAAATAACTGTAGAGCAGATCAATGAAACCAAGAGTTGGTTTTTTGAAAAAATAAACAAAATTGACAAACCTCTAGCCAGGCTTCTCAAAAAGAAAAGGGAGATGACCCAAATAGATAACATCATGAATGAAAATGGAATGATTACAACCAATCCCTCAGAGACACAAACAATTATCAGGGAATACTATGAAAAATTATATGCCAACAAATTGGACAACCTGGAAGAAATGGACAAATTCCTAAACACCCACACTCTTCCAAAACTCAATCAAGAGGAAATAGAAAGCTTGAACAGATCCATAACCAGCGAAGAAATTGAATCGGTTATCAAAAATCTCCCAACAAATAAGAGTCCAGGACCAGATGGCTTCCCAAGGGAGTTCTACCAGATGTTTAAAGCAGAGATAATACCTATCCTTCTCAAGCTATTCCAAGAAATAGAAAGGGAAGGAAAACTTCCAGACTCATTCTATGAAGCCAGTATTACTTTGATTCCTAAACCAGACAGAGACCCAGTAAAAAAAGAGAACTACAGGCCAATATCCCTGATGAATATGGATGCAAAAATTCTCAATAAGATACTAGCAAATCAAATTCAAAAGCATATAAAAAGAATTATTCACCATGATCAAGTGGGATTCATTCCTGGGCTGCAGGGCTGGCTCAACATTCGGAAATCAATCAATGTGATACATCACATTAATAAAATAAAATTAAGAACCATATGATCCTGTCAATCACAGAAAAAGCATTTGACAAAATTCAGCATCCTTTCTTAATAAAAACCCTTGAGAAAGTCGGGATAGAAGGAACATACTTAAACATCATAAAAGCCATCTATGAAAACCCCACAGATAATATCATTCTCAATGGGAAAAAACTCAGAGCTTTTTCCCTGAGATCAGGAACACGACAGGGATGTCCACTCTCACCACTGTTGTTTAACATAGTGTTGGAGGTTCTAGCATCAGCAATCAGACAACAAAAGGAAATCAAAGGCATCAAAATTGGCAAAGATGAAGTTAAGCTTTCGCTTTTTGCAGATGACATGATATTATACATGGAAAACCCAACAGACTCCACCAAGAGTCTGCTGGAACAGATACGTGAATCCACCAAAGTCGCAGGATACAAAATCCATGTACAGAAATCAGTTGCATTCTTATACACTAATAATGAAGCAACAGAAAGACAAATAAAGAAACTGATCCCATTCACAATTGCACCAAGAATCATAAATATCTAGGAATAAACCTGACCAAAGATATAAAAGATCTGTATGCTGAAAACTATAGAAAGCTTATGAAGGAAATTGAAGAAGATATAAAGAAATGGAAAAACATTCCATGCTCATGGATTGGAAGAATAAATATTGTCAAAATGTCAATACTACCCAAAGCTATCTACACATTCAGTGCAATCCCAATCAAAATCGCACCAGCATTCTTCTCGAAACTAGAACAAGCCATCCTAAAATTTGTATGGAACCACAAAAGGCCCCGAAGAGCCAAAATAATTTTGAAGAAGACCAAAGCAGGAGGCATCACAATCCCAGACTTTAGCCTCTACTACAAAGCTGTCATCATCAAGACAGCATGGTATTGGCACAAAAACAGACACATAGACCAATGGAATAGAATAGAAACCCCAGAACTAGACCCACAAACATATGGCCAACTCATCTGTGACAAAGCAGGAAAGAACATCCAATGGAAAAAAGACAGTCTCTTTAACAAATGGTGCTGGGAGAACTGGACAGCAACATGCAGAAGGATGAAACTAGACCACTTTCTCACACCATTCACAAAAACAAACTCAAAACGAATAAAGGACCTAAATGTGAGACAGGAAACCATCAAAACCCTAGAGGAGACAGCAGGGAAAAACCTCTCTGACCTCAGCCGCAGCATATTCTTACTTGACACATCCCCAAAGGCAAGGGAATTAAAAGCAAAAATGAACTATTGGGACCTCATGAAGATAAAAAGCTTCTGCACAGCAAAGGAAACAACCAACAAAACTAAAAGGCAACTAATGGAATGGGAAAAGATATTTGCAAATAACCTATCAGACAAGGGCTAGTATCCAAAATCTATAAAGAGCTCACCAAACTCCACACCTGAAAAACAAATAATCCAGTGAAGAAATGGGCAGAAAACATGAATAGACACTTCTCTGAAGAAGACATCCAGATGGCCGACAGGCACATGAAAAGATGCTCAACATTGCTCCTCATCAGGGAAATACAAATCAAAACCATACTCAGATATCACTTCACGCCAGTCAGAGTGTCTAAAGTGAACAAAACAGGAGACTATAGATGCTGGAGAGGATCTGGAGAGATGGGAACCCTCTTGCACTGTTGGTAGGAATGCAAACTGGTGCAGCCACTCTGGAAAACAGTGTGGAGGTTCCTCAGAAAATTAAAAATAGACCTACCCTATGACCCAGCAGTAGCACTGCTAGGAATTTACCCAAGGGATACAGGAGTACTGATGCATAGGGGCACGTGTACCCCAATGTTTTTAGCAGCACTCTCAACAATAGCCAAATTATGGAAAGAGCCTAAAAGTCCATCAACTGATGAATGGATAAAGAAATTGTGGTTCATATACACAATGGAATACTACGTGGCAATGAGAAAGAATGAAATATGGCCTTTTGTAGCAACATGGATGGAACTGGAGAGTGTGATGCTAAGTGAAATAAGTCATACAGAGAAGGACAGACTCTATATGTTTTCACTCCTATGTGGATCCTGAGAAACTTAACAGAAGACGATGGGGGAGGGGAAGGAAAAAAATGGTTAGAGAGGGAGGGAGACAAAACATAAGAGAGTCCTAAAAACTGAGAAGAAACTGAGGGTTTATGAGGGGTGGGAGGGAGGGGTGGGTGTGATGGGTATTGAGGGCACCTGTTGGGATGAGCAATGGGTGTTGTATGGAAACCAATTTGACAATAAATTTCGTAATAAAAAAAACAAACAAAATGCAGTTCGTAAAAATATTTTTAAAGATAAAAAAAAAAAGAAAATAATTAATGTATATTCTTACCAAGAACATGATTTTTGTTTTCCTCGTACTTTGGAAACTTTCCACTATCCTCATTATTTCAAGGATCAAATTTGTATTTCCTTCTCTATGTAACAATGAAAAAAAAATTCTTACCATACCTTATGTTATTGTCAATTTAAGAGTCGTATTATATTGTCTCTGATGTCATGGGTCTTATAGTCAAAAACCATCCTTTCCTTTGTCTTTTAACTTTTTGTCTATTCAAAATCACATATTTTAGAGATAAACTTAATAGTTTATTTATTTCTATAAAAATAAAGGATCAGATCAGATTATTTCTGGATGCACCATGACTTCTAAATCCTTAAATGTAAAGACAAACTTCAAATTGCAGCAATCAGTGTATTTACATGGTTTATGGTAATTGGAAATACCCCGTCTATTTCCCTCAGGCTTAATTAGGAAAAACATCAAGAAGTTTAGTGACTTTAATTAGTCAGTTATTCAGCATGTATTTTTTTCATAATTAAACAGTTCTGTAGGTACTACTCTCATCACCACTATAATGAGGAAATAAATTACCTCTTAGAAATTGACCAGATTTAATAAGCAATTTCAATGAAAACTAGATTTATCTTGACTCCAGTAGTCAATGGGTATAACCATCTCATCATTTCAGATTTATGGTATGCAGAGCTTCCCTAAATTGAACATAAATAAACTACTTTAGTTGTAATATAATATTGACTCTAACCTGGTAATATGAGTCTCAGTTTAAGTTTAGTAAAATCTGCTGAATTAGTTAAAGTATCACAAGGAAGAATTTTTTATTCAAACAATATTCTGTCACGTTTCCAGAAACTTCTGATTATCTATTTTTGTATGACAAAAATGAAGAGGTCATTAGCAATTAACTACTATTCACAGTTTCAAAGAAAAAAAATAGTGGGATACAATCAAATTCAAATATTCAGTGACCTCAAATGAAATCAAAAAACAACCATTAACTATTTTCCAATTGTCTATACTTTTAAAATGAATACCGATAGTTTTAATCACATGATTTGCTCACAATTATTAATGCAAGTAAAATCAGTAAAAATTATCATTCAGGGTTAAAAACAAAAGTGATACTTAATAAAGAGAATAATTCAATCTTTTTACAAGCACTTTACCTATTTATATTAAAGTTACAAAGTTTAATTACAAAGAAAATCAAACAGTAAAATATTTTTCTGACATAGTATGAGTAATATGCATTATAAGTATTACTACAATTGTGAGTTATGTCAAAGTAAAAGATAATTAATTCTTCAGTAATGACATTAAAAAACTTAACAATGCAATGCGACAGTTCAAAACATACTAACATGTTTTTAGAATTTATGAAATATGTGAAAAGCCAAATAAAGTAATTGGAGAAGTCATTTTAAACACTTAAACATAACAGAATTATCTTGGGAAAATAGAACTCATATACCAAAACAAAAAACAAAAAACAAAAAAAAGGTTAATTTAAGTAGCAGTACTATTGATATTAGAGATATGTATTTACACTTGGACCTCTTTTACTTCAAGAAACAATGAAACAAATCTCTAAAATATGCACCTTCCTTCGAGGCTCAACGTCAATCTTTGAATTTCTATCATTCCTCCATGATTAGACATTAAATGTTCCTCTAATTTTCAACTATTCAAGGATGGAAATCCTGATGACAAAAATAAATAAATAAGATAAATATTTAGAGAGCTGACAGGAAAAGCATCTATGAAATGTTTTTGTGTGTGTGTCAAATGTTATCAACTGAGGCAGCATGGTGTGCAGTGTGGGGGGAGGGGCTGGGTTCATGTGTTTCCAGTTAGGAAAGCAGAGCAAAGCTGTCTACCAGGGCTTGATGAAAACATCAGCACTCTTTCTCTCTCTCTTTCTCTCTCTCTCTCTCTCTCTCTCTCTCTCTCTCTCTCTCTCTCTCTCCCCTCTTCTCTGCATTGCCTTATTTTCAAACACAGCCACTCATCATACCAGCCTACCTTTGACACCTTTGACCCCCTGAAATACTTCAGTAGACATTTTGTCGATTCTCATTTTTTCCCCAATCCATGTGTTGTTAGATCTTTAAATAAGATCTGTCTTTAGGATTTTTGTCCTTAAATAATAGATATCAATGTGCTACTCACTTTCCTTGCCTGAAGCTAAGTGACTGCTACCTTGGCCACTGTCAATTTTGGCCATTTCATTAAAAAAAAAAAAATGGATAATCTTCCTCTTCTTCTAAGCTACATCCTAATGATTTACTCTTTTTTTTTCCAGTTCCATTAGATAATTGACATATAACATTCTAATATTTTAAAATGTATAACATAATGTTTTGACATATGTATATATTGTGAATGATTATCACAATAAGTTTAGTTAACATCAATAAGCTCACATAGTTATTTTTTTATGAACAGAGCTGTTAAGACCTACTGGCTACTTTGAAATACACAGTACAGTACTGCTAACTGTAGTCACCATGCTGCACAAACATCCCCAAAACTTGTTTATCTTATAACTGAAAGTTCGTTCCTTTTGACCCCCTTCACCCATGTCATCAAATACATCAAATCAAATCACTTACATGTAAAATCTAAAAAAAGCAAATTCATAGACACAGAAAAAAGACTGGTGGCTTACTCTTTATAATGGAGCTTTGCAGTAGCCGAGCAAACACCTAAAATTGGTCTGAGTCACATTGCCTATTGTTTTTAGCTCCCTTACCTTTCCTTTATCAACCTGAATTTTAGAAAAAGAATTACACTTTTCAAACCCTCCAAGGTACATGAACCTCTCTCAAACATCTTGGCTCACGAACTTCAGGCATATTGTCTTTTCTATAAGGGCAGAATCCGTCTCTAATTTCAAATCTGCCAGGGCAATCATTTGTTGCTTTTTTACAGGTTCTTGCTGAATCCCCCTGATATTTTATCTGATATCATCACAGCCATTAGCATTAATAATTAATGATCTAAGCAACAGGAAAGAACAAAATTTTCAAAAGCCACGTACTTTGCTATTGTTTGATTAGGATTTCTGACTTTCTAACTAAGAAAACAAAATCCCCTGCCCTCCTACCCCCAACGCAATGCAAGAGTCACTGCCAACAACCTAGCACCATTATTAATTTATTTACACGATTAAATAATCTATTTTAGGTGACCAAAAATCTAAAAAAAAATTGTCTTTAAAAAATCAGCAAACACAGACTCACTCATAAAACTGGGAAGTAGAGTACTTTATAATCTTCAGGTAGAGCTGAACACAAGAGCACAAACCAAATCACCAGGTATTTGTCTCTCTAGTTTTGCCCTCAGGTCTTTTTCCTTCTATGTTATGTTTGTTCTCGAGTGATCTTTTATATGTGGTGTCAAACGAGGTTCCAGTCACTCTATCCCTACAAATTATAACCCTAGGAAAAAGAAAACAAAACACTTCCTTTCTGTCAATTGCATAAAAAAAGACCGAGGTATTGCTATAATTGACTAAGTCCATAATGTACTTATCTATGAAAGAAAAAAAAATGTCCATGAAAGACTGTATCCAGGATAAGCCAAATAAAAAATCCTATAATACTGTAATAGTTAGAAACTCTCTGGAAAATAGTATCACATTTTCAGAGTGTTAGTAACCATAACAACTGCATACAGTGGAGAGTAACAGATGGTGAAAAATCTTAAACACTAAAGTATGTAAGAAAAGGTAGAAATGAATCTCATGTGAGATGTAAGACTTGCCTCCATGTGTCTATGTAACTATTACTAGCAATGAGTGGAAGTCTTCGTGTTGTACTTCTCTAGTTTACAGTACCTTGCAAAATATGTAGATGCTCAATAAATTCCTCATAAATTAATGGAAGTGGTTCACCTGTTCTCACAAAGAAATAGATAAAGAACTATTCTGAAGAGATTTTAAATCATCTCAAAATTTATTAGACATGTGACTTTTAATTTGACATAAATGGAATATATTACCTATACTTTTCTTTAGATTGGTAGAACACTTAAAACTAAGAGAGATGAGCATACATGTGATTATTACTGTAGTCCATTTCAAAGTTCAATGACAAAAATGAATTGTACATTTTATGATATTCTGTTGATTTAGTGTACTGTAAAAGTCTCCACCATCCATTACACTTTATTTGCTAACTGCTTTAATATAGCAATTACAAGTCGATTAGAAACGTCCAGGAACAATAATACTTAAAGATCAATTAGGAACCCATGCTGCTAGGAAGATTAAATATTTACTAAAATAACAACAGCCTTGAAACTAATGGTTCAAACTTCATTACTTGAATACATTTTTTGAGCTGCTATTTTCTGCCTCACTTCACTGTAATTGCAAAATGTAAGAGTAGCAGCAAACATTTCAGGCTAAAGTACATAAAAGGCACAAAGCTTTTAGGTCATAATGACACTTTAGATATTGTACACAGAATCACAATCACTTTTTGGTACAAGTTTATAAAGGTCTGATTGAAAAGAAGTCTTGGTAATTATATTATTTAAGGCTAATTATATTTAATGCAATTGATGGAAAATAAAGCTACTAAGTTTATCTCTTATGGGGAAAAAACAAAGTCGAAATGTGTTGAACTACACATTATGTCTTAGTAATTTAAATGGTAACAATAAAGTCACAGTTATGTGAAAATTAAGTCACAAGATTCCAAAGAGGTCGTTTCCAGTCTTTCACCACTGGAAATGCTGCTATAAAAAGTTTTACGTACAAAGTTTGTGCATTTATTGCACAGAATATAAAAAGGCATTAGACAGTTTTTAATAGTGACTTATAGACATTTCATAATTAAATCTCTGAGGGGGAGTTTTGTCCATATACAGCAAAACCATTCGATCAACATTCTCCGAATAAGGGAGCCAAAGATAACCATGTGTATAGTTATACTGGACAACCACTTAAGTGAAATGACTTCAAGAATACCAAGATAGACTCATAGATAAATACACAAATGCATAAGTAAATAAATAAAATAAACATATGGAGAGTTCCAGTTCTGAGCAGATCTTTAGGTAGGGCCAGATCTTCGAAAGAGAATGTAGGCCTATTTGCAATAGTGACGTCTACTGGGAATACACAGAAGGATTCTAAATAAATTCGGCATTAGGTTTATCTCTTTTCCTGGTCTCTTTTTTCAGGGAGGACAAAGGAACAAAAGTTATTTCAAACTGTCCAACAGAAACTATACATTTGAAGAAAGTTACAATCTTATTAATAATATAACAGGATGAGGGGCACCTGGGTGGCTCATTCGGTTAGACATCTGATTTCGGCTCAGGTCATGATCTCGCAGTCCTTGAGTTCAAGCCCCACGTGGGGCTCTGTGCTGACAGTTCAGAGCCTGGAGCCTGCTTCAGATTCTTTCTCCCTCTCTCTCTGCCCCTCCCCCACTCACATTCTGTCTCCCTCTCAAAAATAAAATTTAAAAAAAGCATAAAAATTTAAAAAAAATAACAGGATGATATATAAAATTGAAATGGTATACAGATTGTAGGATATATTTATTCCACATGGTTAGTTGGAATGCTCTAAATTTATATATATATATGAATATATATGTGTGCTTACATATATTCTCAATTTAAAAGTATGTTTTTAAATATAGCATTTTTCATAGCAAAACTGATTAAAAGTAATATTCATTCAGAAAATGGCATGCGGTTAGGAATTATATGTGGAATGATAAAGAAGAAAATAATATTTTAGGTCATTTTTTTTCTATGAACCAAACAATAAACAAAAGGAGAAATAACATATGTATCATTAATTCATTCTTGCAATTTTTCTCAAAAGCTATGAACATACAAATAATATAGATACCTATGAAATACGTTTGTTTCTATTAGCAAAAGTCATTTAAAGAAATAAATAAAAATAAAAAGAAATAATCCATGAAAAATATTTTTAAAGCCAACCAAGATTCAAGATAGTTGTTGTTTTCTTTCCAAATGCCCTTTCACTGTGTCCTTTGAAATGTAAAATGCCAAATGAGTGATAAATTCCATTTTGTAGAGATTCTTTAAATTTAATGTGTCTATAAAGTTTTCTCCCATCTATCTATCCAGTTTTTCAAGGTCAAAAATCTAGAGTCATCCTTTATTCTTTCCTATGTTACCACCCACACCCAAACGATCACTAACTGTATTGAAATTCTCTACCTCATCAGTGTCAACATTAAATTAGACTATTTTCTGATATTTACCTCTCAACCACTCCAACAGCCTCTAATATGAGCCTATGCATTCACTTTTGGAACTCCGATGTATTCTTCAGTAGCAACTGCCAGAATGATCTTGTTAAAATGTAAATTAGAGACAGAGTAGAATTAAATGTGGGCAGAAAATATATAACTATGCTAAATACAGTACAGCAAGTTTTAAACAGTGTGAATGAAGCTTCATAAAAGAAATAGTTGGAAATGCAAAGAGGAAAATGTGTTGCTGCATCTTCACGTCTCAGATACACTGGAGGATTTTTTCTGTTTCTTTTTTCTCTTTGCAAGCCTCTGGATATTAAACCACTCTTGGCAAGGGATGTGAATAGTAGACAAGGAAACAGCTTGAAACTCCTTGGTCCCTCTGTTTTTCCCAAGCAGTTAAATAATTCAAATTTCTACAGTAAAACTGTGTCTAGTATTATTACTCTAGTAGTAGGTCTTAGACTGAATGAGAAAAGTGAGAATGATTAAATTTATGAGTGTTTTGAGACTTTATACTAAATTTTTAGTCTTTACAAAACTTTAAAATACTGCCAAAAATCATCATCATCATCATCATCATCATCATCATCATCATCAACGTCATCTTGCTTTCAACCTTCCCATCTCAGTCAACAGTAACACCATATATCCATTTGCTCAGGTCAAAAACTTTGGATTAGTTTTTGATTTATCCTTTTCTCATACCATATACTAAGCCAACTTTTCAAATTATAAACATTATTTATCAACTCCAGCTAACACCCTAGCCCATACCACTATCATGGTCCCTTTCTTTTGACCCACGAGAGTCACCCACAGATCTATTTGCATTTTTTCCCTTATCCTAGACTTATTTTCTTTATAGAATTTATCATTATTTACGTTATTTCAGATGTTATAAAGTCTTAGATATATTAGCTATATTAGAAAATATAAATCACCTTATACTAGTTATTTACTTGTTTCTTGATATTCCTGTCCCCACCAAAATGAGTAGCGACATTCTGGTGAAGTTCTACATCACTAAATTATAGAACAGTGTGTGCATTAATCTTTCAAAAGTATGATGAATAATATGCATTGGATTATTGCTTGTTAAAACAACAATGAGAGACCACCATACAACTGTTAGAATGGCTAATTTAAAACACTAACAAGTCAGTGTTGATGTGGAGCAACAGGAACTCTCCTTAACTGCTGGTGGGAATGCAAATGGCACAACCAATATGGATGACAGTTTGGTTGTTTCTTACAAAACGAAATATATTCTTACCATATGATCAAGCAATTGTGATCCCTAGTACTTAATCAAAGGAGGTGAAAACTTATGTCTACACAAAACCCTGCACATGGATGTTTATAGAAGCTTTATTCAAAACTTGCAAGCAATCACTATGCCCTTTCAATAGGTGAACATATAAACTGTGGTACATCCATCCATACAAAGGGGTATTATTCAGTGATAAAAAAGAAATGAGCTTTTAAGCCATGAAAAGTAATGGAGGAAACTCAAGTGCATATTGCTAAGTGAAAGAAGCCAACTGGATAAGACTCACACTTACGTGATTCCAACTCTATGGAATGATTCCAACTCTATGGAATGATTCCAACTCTATGATATTCTGGAAAAGGCAAAATTATGGAAACAGTAAAAAGATCACCAGTTGTGGGAACAGAGAAAGGACAGAAAAAAGAAAAGGAGAGTAATGAATAGATGGAACAAAAGAGACTTTCAGGGTAATGACACTATTCTGTATCGTATTGAAATACTGGATACATGCTATTATATATTTGTCAAAACCCTTAGAACATACAACAGAAACAGTGTACCCTAATGTAACCTATAGACTTGGGTTAAAATAATGTCAATATTGGCTTATCAACTGTAATGAGCATATAACACTAATGCAAGCGACAATTAATAGGGAAAACTATGTGTGGGCAGAGGAGGTGCATGAGATCTCTGTACTTACCACTCACTTTTCTTTCTAAAACTGAAACTTCTCTAAGAAAGAAAACCTTAATTTTAAAACTTAAACCTTATTAAGGAAAGATAAAAAATGTAAAGAACATATTAATGACCCACAACAACAATGAAAATATCCACATTGAAAAAGAGAATACTAAGTGAGCAATTCAAAATGTAAGGTAAAAAATAAAACTTAAAAAATGACAGATTATTAAAATTGTTTTGTTTCTCATGTCACAATCCATGTTTCTTCATATTCAAAATATAATAATTCTAGATATGAGGCATTTCATATTTGTAGTCTGAAGCTATATCCATGAGTATTAGTAGTATGTTTATAATGCTAAGTGGAATTTACAAATACACATAACTTGAAAAGCAGGAGAAACTAATTAAAGAGAAAAAAATTTATTCTGTTTACTCACAAATCTGAGTTCATCTGTGAAATTAGTAAAATTAATTCTACTTTCAAAGTGTATGTAATTTTATTGTATAAAATACTTTGGCATGAATATCAGAAGGGTTTTGGTATAAATTAATTATTAATATCATGATTGATTTAAATGTTGAGAGCCAAGACTATGTCTATCCATATCTATATCTATATCTATATCTATATCTATATCTATATCTATATCTATAAGTATCAGAACATGACACTTTTTGTTCAAGACCCATTAAAGATATCTTATTTCAAAGTAAATTCTACATTCACACAAATGACCCACAAAGCCCTACATAACCCTGCCTCATATAGGGCTTCTGTTTTGTTCTTTCATGCCTTCCCCTCCAGGCACTATTGCCTCTTACCAGTATTTGAACATATCAATCAGACTTTAGTCACAGGACCTCTGAACCTGTTCTTTCTTCTTCCTGGAATGATATTCCCCAGATAATTTCTTGACATTGTTTCACTTCTTCAAATTCACAAAGGCATTTTCAGACTACCATTTTCACCCAGACCACCATAATCATCCTAAGCAATTCTTATCCCAAAGATCTTTTTGGACCACTCTACAGAAAATGCCAACTTCTTAGGCTACACTCTTTTCCCATTATTTTGTTTTATTTCTGCCCATCACTTATACAATTAAGTTACTTAACTGAATGTAAAAGTGAATATCCCAAATATTAGTTTCTATAAATGTCTATATTTCCCACAAGAATATTAAGTTCCACAAAGGGCAGAGATGTGATTTTAATTCACTGATAACTCTCTCTCTCTCTCTCATTATCTCTCCACACACACACACACACACACATGCATGCACAACAGACATGTATGTGTTACAACGTTGCCATTAATTAAAAATATTATATAAAGTTATGCAATATATTCAATTTAAGATGTTTTTGTAAGTTTATAAGAATAATATACTATCAGAATTTTCTCAAATTATTATCTAGTCATCTTTGCCACAGAGGTTGCACTGTATGTATCACATATAATTATTAGAAAGTATCTAATCAATGTATTAATATTATATTGTGATGAAATGAAAAATGGCTAGTGAGAGATAAAGAAATTTGGGTTTAAATTATGTTCTTGACTTTATTGAATATATAGCAAATTAGTTTAGCTTTCTGATTCTCAGATTATTTAAAATTAACTGTATAAAACTGTAATAACATTACAATATCATTCTCATATGTAAATTTCTCTTAAATTATGCCTTTGAAATATATTTTAAGATATACAACAGGATCTGATTAGTTGAAGACTTGTTTTTGAGAGACAGAGAGCACACAGGGGAGGAGAAGAGGGAGAGCGAGAATCTTAAGGAGGCTCCACACCCAGCACAAGCCAAATGCAGGGCTCGATCTCACAACTGTGACATTATGACCTGAGCAGAAATAGTTGGAGGCTTAACTGACTGAGCCACCTAGGCACCCCTATAGACTTTTGATAAACATTGACAATTGTCCAAAGAACATGTAACAATTTAGAACTAGGATATTATAAAGGTAGCCATTTCTCCACACTATTATTTGCTATAATTTTAAATATTTATATAGCAAAAGTAAGATGTCAGTTTGTAATTTTATTTTTCAGATAATTTATCTCTGTAACTTTTATATGATTTCTCTCTGGGTATAGTCTTTTCTTTTTTTCTTTAAATTTTTTTTTAATGTTTATTATTTATTTTTGAGAGAGAGAGTGAGACAGACAGACAGAGAGAACATGAGCAGGGGAGGGGCAGAGAGAGAACACACAGAATCTGAAGCAGGCTCCAGGCTCTGGGCTGTCAGCACAGAGCCCGACACAGGGCTCGAACTCACCAACCATGAGATTGTGACATGAGCTGAAGTTGCTTAACTGACTGAGCCACCCAGGCACCCCAGGTATATTCTTTTCTAAATTTCTTTAAATGTTTTTTTTAAATTTATTTTTGAAGGAGAGAGAGAGAGAGACAGAGCATGAGTGGGGTAGGAGCAGAGAGAGAGGGGGACACAGAATCCAAAGCAGGCTCCAGGCTGTATGCTGTCAGCACAGATCCCGACACGGGGCTCGAACTCAGGAACCACGAGATCATGACCTGAGCCGAAGTCAGATGTTCAACTGACTGAGCCACCCAGGCACCCCCCAGGTATATTCTTTTCTAAATTCAATCTAAACCTCATACACTTATCCCTTAACTGTTCAAAGAGGTTAATAAGATTTCTATTTATATATTGACATTAACACTTTGTTCTGTCCGTTATTTTTTAAATGCTGATTCAGAGTTTACTGTATATTGTTTAATTTTGCTTATGATGTTTTATGAAAAGTAGACTAAAAACTTTTTATCAATCTTCTCTATTATGGTATGCTCAGAGTTTATAGAGCATGGAAATAATCTAGATCTGGGAAACAGTATTGATTCTTGCCCATAAAATGTTTTATTTACTTTTTTAGGAAGAAATTATTGATGTTTCTTTAAGTTCTTACAGTGATTCTCCAACTATTTATTAAAAGCAATAGTAGTAATTAATATTATTCTAAAGAAATGAATTTTAGGTTAAATGATAAATCTATAAAAAGCAAAAGTTTAAAAAAGCCTGTATTAGGGGCACCTGGCTGGCTCAGTCAGTTGAGTGTCTGACTTCTGCTCAGGTCATGATCTCACGGTCTGTGAGTTCGAGCCCCACGTCGGGCTCTGTGCTGACAGCTCAGATTCTGGAGCCTGCTTCAGATTCTGTCTCCCTCTCTCTCTGACCCTCCCCTGTTCATGCTCTGTCTCTCTCTGTCTCAAAAATAAACATTAAAAAAAATAAAAAATAAAAAAGCCTGTATTAGATTATAACCATCTGTATAATGCTGTGTGGAAATATAGTTTACCTGAACTGTCCTTACTTTGAACAATATTAAATTATTTCCCTCCATCTCTATATTTATATATGTTAGACATCAATACATCTACTAGATGTATTACTTTATGTAGCTAATAAAGACATGTATATTATATAATGTATAAGGTGAATATAGGTATGTAATGATGTTATATATTATATATTATATACCTATAAATATATCTACTAGATGTGAATATAATATAATGTATAATATGGATATAAATATGTATGTCATATTATATGTAGGGAGAGGGTGTATAAATGACTGAATATTGATGCTATAAAAAACACAGAATTAGATATTTTCACTCAAGTATATAACTGAATGAAAATGTAATTATCTAATAAATTCAGTTCACATGAATCAGATCTGAATTATCTGATCTGAATTTATATTAAAGATTTGAATTCTTATTATCTGTGAAGCTGAATATTCATATATCCCAGCATGATATTCCAGGTTGAGAATTATTTTAACTCCAAGCTTATGCATGTATGGTTTAAAGGTCAATTAATCCATCATGAGCTTTTGCTTGATTTTACATGAAGTTTTTTCATTCAAATTAGAGTATAGTAGACTATCTCAAAACTCTCAGGACAAGCTTCTTGGATTATTCACAAACTCATATTTGTGATAAAATATGATTTTGTCATAGAAGTACAGACTTAAATTAAGTTGTCTACTAAGTAAAAGAAGTGTTTATTTGTGTGAGTCTGTTTACAAGCTAATTTACATGTGTTTTGACTGAGGCATTTCTTGATTGTGCGAATTATTCTATATTGTTCTCATGATTTTTATTCAGTGTTAGAGCTGTCTTCTGTTGTAAAACACATTGTTATGTTTTATGGAATTAATTAACCATTTATACTTAGTAAGGGTTTGAAAAGCTTGTAAGTATGGAAGGTTACTTGATATGGTTTCCATCCTTGTGGAAAATATTACAAAGAGAATGATAATATGCAGTCAGTTTTTGGTCACTGTAGATCAATAAATTTTAGAGCAAATGAAAAAGAAGAGAATGGTGATGTTTGCCTAAGGCATTACAATATTAATCATGTTAATATAGTCATTCCAAGTTAAAGAGGGGAACCTAGCATTCTAATTTATAGATAAACCCACATTTCTAAAGTTAAACTTACAGCAGACAAAGAGGAAGTTGATATAGAAGAACAAAGATGGCATTTTTTGTGACATGAAATAAAATCTCCCATTTTAAATATGTATTTAACTATCAAGCTTTTCAAAGGAAGACAGGTCTGAAAGTCTTTCCCAGCCACAGTTCTCTTCTCACCCTATCTCCATGCCAAATAGATTCTGAGGCATTCTTAAGTTAATATAGTAAGTACTATATTTTTCAATGTCAGAGATAAAAGACAAGTAACAGTAAAGGCATAATAAAAATAATGACATAAGTTTAAGTAATAGTGGTTAACATTTTTAATTTTTTTTGTTATTTTTCAGTGTAAGGAACTGTACATGAATTATCTAATTTAATTCTCACAACAGCCTATGGTGCTCCTCTATAAGCTATTTAATATATCAGAAAACTTAAATAGCTTGGAAAACTTAAGCAGCTTACCACAAGTAACATTTTCATAGTGCATTAGTGTGCTGGGATTTAAACACAGTTTAGGAAGGTTGGAAATGTTGAGTCATATAATTTTATGTTCAAGAGAAATAATTGATGAATGATGGTCTGCTGGCTGGCTACCTCCTGTTTTTCTGAAGTTTTATGGGTTTAAAAATTGGTGTAAAGGAAACTTCATTCTCACAGAGTGGCCACAGTGTGCAGCCTCAGCAATGAGGAGTTGACTGAGCAGAATACACGACCAGCTGTGTGATGAACACACATACTGAGGGTTCCTCTTCTGGCTATGTTCCCTCTTAGAGAGGCTTGTGCACTGGGTCATGCCAGGGGATTGGAGTGCTCTGGGTTTCCAACCTGACGCTTCTCATGCCCTCAGAAGAGGAGATACCCTAATCCCCTGGGGCTGCCCTGCCTAGGCCTTGTCTGTCCTGGTCCTTTGGTCAATGCCACACAGTTTTTGTAGCCTCCCCCATTCTCTCTTTCAGTAGTGGTCTGGGTTTTAAAGTATAAAATTTAACAGTCTCTTGGTGAAAAATATTTTAATAAATACATGTTTATCTCATCAAAAAAAGGAAGTATTAAAAAACAAAACAAAACAGAAACAAAAAAACTAAATTAAACCGACCAAACATTCAACTGAGTTTCCTAAAAGGGCTTCATTAGCAGTAGAACTACCTTGACCTAGAGTCAGTCAGGTTTCTCTAATGTCTCACTGACAAATATAAGCCTTAAGAGAATCAAGTTCACTTGCCAGCAAATTACTTGCCTTCCAAAATAAAATTCAACACTCTATAATGAAAGACAATAAAACTTCAACCTTCAACAGCAATTCTATCTACAATAACCAACATAAAACGTTTATATATATGTGTGTGTATGTGTGTGTGTGTGTGTGTATATACACGCACATATATACATATATATGTGCGTGTATATATGTGTGAAGCTTAATTATATGACCCAGCAGCAGGAAAATAATAATAGTCAACAGAAATAGATCCAGATATGGCATGGATTTCAGCACTGGCAGATGCAAACATTAAAAGCATTATTACAAATATGTTCAAAGATGTAATGTAAAAGATTAGGGGCAGGAAATTGTAGCCCACAAACTGGCCACCTAATTTTACAAATAAAGTTGCAAAAGGTAACAGCTAAACCTCATCACTTACATACTGTTTAGTGATGCAACTGTCAAACAACAGCAAAGCTGAAGAATTGTGATGTACGCTATATGGCTACAAGCAAAAGTACTTAGTTTTAGGATCTTTAACAAAATGTTATTTGGCTCTTGGAAAACAGATGAATATAGTGAGTGAAAAGAAAAATTTTCAGTATAGAAATAAACACAAAGGAATGAAATGCATAAGAAGTAGCAAATATGTTATAAATGTAAAACCTGTTTTTCTCATTTTTGAATTTCTTAAAAACATAGTTGAATGTTTAAACAAAAATAGTAAAATTATTCTGTGAAGTTTGTTTTCCTATTATCAAGTTGGCCAGATTAAACTCTTTTAAAAATAGACTCCTTTCTTCTTTGGATATATATCTATTATTCCCCATTGGGGATTTATTTAACTCCTAAATACAGAATAGCGAGGAATTAACTAATAATTCATTGTGTACTTGCCACAAAACACCTATATTATGGGATGAATAATATGGTAAGTAAAATAAAGGTCAACAGCAGTAAAGATAACAGACTAGCATTCATAAACATATAATTCTCATAAGACTTCTATCTTATATGTAAAAATGGCATAAAGTTAGCTCATAGAATTCTTTTTATTTATTTTTATTTATTTATTTTGAGAGAAAGAGAGAGAGAGAGAGTACATGCGCCCAAGTTGGGGAGGGGCAGAGAGGGAGAGAGAGAGAATCCACGCTATCAGCACAGAGCCCGATGTGGGATTTGAACCCACAAAGCACAAGATCATGACCTGAGCTGAAACTGAGAGTCAGAAGCTTAACCAACTGAGCCACCCAGGTGCCCCAGCTCATGGAATTCTATAGCAAAGCAAGAATGTATATGTAAAGTGTTATAAAAACATCCTAAAGAATATTTTTAAAAATATAATTAAAAAATAATTAACACACAAAAAAGGCAGCAATAAAGAAAGAAAGAAAATACAGGGCAAATACAAAAGAAAAAAAAACAGTATCAAAGACTTAGGCCTATTCATATATTAATTTTTGGGAGTTTTTCTTTTAGGAGCTTAAGTGTGGCATTCTTTATGTGTATCTGGCTTAATATGTGAGTTGATTTCTACCACCCACTTTGGAAATTTCTTCATCAGTATCTCTACAATGACCGATTGTATCCTATTATAACTCTTCTCTTGTGCAACAATATTTATATTTTTGTTAGTCTTTTCACTCTGTTCTATGTATCTCATATGATCTCTTCTGTATTTTACACATTGTCTCTCTATTATTCAGTCTGAGTATTTCTCAATCTATTTTTCAGTTCATTATCTCTTATTTGCCATTAAATCTATCACACTCATAGTTTATTTGATGTTTTTAAAATTCTTATTTGCTTCATCTTTATAATGTCTGCCAATATTTTCCTTGTTCTTACATCCTTAGATTTATTTATCATAGTTAATTTGAAGTCCGTGTTTAAAAATCCCTTTAAAATATCTCTGGTCACTTTATATTTTGAATTTTTCTTTTTAAAAAAGTTCTGTGTTCTGATAAAATTGTTTTTTTTTTTTTTTACACTGACTTGTAGACATATGTATATATGAGATTTTTGCTGTCATTGTCCTTCAGGGAATATTTATGGTTCCTTGGGGCAGGCTGCTATTCTCTGCCTACAAGCAATCCCGTATCACTTTTCCCACATGGAGACTATGATCACGTGAAACCAGGCTTTAGCCTTTTGTGACTGAGTGATCTATTTATGCTTCACCTTTCATTCCAATGTGGATCTTTCAGATTCTCAATCAATAGCTTGGGAAATTTACAGTCTTCATTTCAAGTGGGCTCTCAAACTCCCATGAAACTGCAAAATCTTTGCTCAGCTCTTCAGCCTACTGCCACCGGTTTCCCTTTCTGAATCAGCAATATTTCAAAAGAAAAAGTGATCCCAAACACCCATGTCATCACTTTGTACTTTCCTCCAATCTAAGATTACAACCCCCCAAATTTTCACTGTCTTTGTAGCTTCCCATTGCCGTCATACAGAATATTTTCATATTTTGTCAGATTTTTAAAAGGAAAAGTTAATCATAACTTCATGTGATTTTTAGAATGACCTTCCTTTTCGTCTTGCCTTCTTAGTTTGTTAAGGTTTCTTAATGGCCAGAGGGTATTAGTTTTCATATACTGTGATCTTTGATTTTTAAACTGTTAAGCTTTACTTTAAAAAGTAAAAGAAAAAAAGTAGGTCGTCAGAGCTAAAGATGAGAATGGGTATTCAGAGTGTATTTAAAAAGTGTCTAATAGACTGGAATACCTAATAATGCAAATATACATTCAAAGACTATAATATAATAACAAGGCTGAACTGAAATTAAAGGACATGTTCTCCAGAATTTGAAGGGAAAAAATCATGGAAAAATCAATAACTTTAACATTAGCATTCATTCAATGGGAAGTGATTCATAACTAATTCATTTCACCATCTCATCTATATTTCACTGATGTGAACAAATAGAAATGTATGGTTTGTAATAAATAAGTTATGGATATGCTTTATGTTTAATATATGTAACCTTGATTTAATACAGTTTCTCAGAGATCCAATAATGCTGACTTATATGATTTATAACTTTTTTCTAACATTTTGTGTTCAAAGGTAATTCTGCTAACTCTCAATTTCTCAGTATAACCCAGAGATTATTCATTTATTAATAAATTTTGTGAAATTCCTTCACCAGGGTAGTTGACACAGATTGTTTCCAGATAGAACATATTCCTCATTAATCCCTTCACAGCAAAATATCTCTTTTTTACCTATATTTCTGTCCAAATATCTAAATAAGTAAAGCAATACACCCTTAAAACCAATAACAGATGGTATAAACTTCCTGGACAATAAAACCACAATTGTAGATTTTTTAAGTACATAGTTTCTTACTGTCCTATTAAAATTTTTCTAGTATATACAGAATTAAGAGAACAGGAGAGAGGAGCAAATTCAGAATGAGAGAGTGAAACAGAAAGAAGGAAAGAAACAGAAAGAGACAGAGAAAATATTCTGATGAAAAAAGTGAAGATTTAAAGTTGGTTTAAGTTGACCTAAGTTGATTAAATGTTAAATGTCAATTTGGTTATGTTTTTAAGTGGCATATTTTGTGCTTTTGTTTTTTTTAATTTTTATATGCAATGATTTGTTTTTGTTCATTTTTTTAAAAGTGAGCTCTATGCTCAATGTGGGACTCAATCTCAAAACCCTGAGATCAAGAGTCTCATGCTCTACCGACTGAGCCAACTAGGCACACTTGTTCTATTTTCTTTATAGAAAATAAAGGTAGCATAGGTGTATGCTTTGGGATCCTGGTGGGAAGAAGGAAGTACTGATGTTTTGTGCTGCTTTTAGGTGAACTGATGGGATGAATGAGTGATAGAATACTATCTCAGTCCATTTGGGCTGTTAGAACAAAAATATCAAACACTGGGTAGCTTAAACAAAAAACTCTTATATCTTACAATTCTGAAGGTTACAAGTCCAAGATCAAGTTGCAGACAGATTCATGTCTGGGAAGGGTCTGCTTTCTGGTTCATAAGTGGCCTTCTTCTCATGGTGTCTTCACATGGTAGAAGGTACAAGGGAGTTCTCTGGGGTCTTTTATAAGAGTACTAATCCATTTATGAGGATTCTGCCCTCATGATCTGATCACCTCCCAAGGTCCCTACTTCCAAATATCATCACACTGGGGATTAGGTTTCAACATATGAATTTTAGGGGACCACAGTCTTTATAATTCTGCCCTGGCTCCCCAAAACTCATGTCCTTGTCACATGCAAAATAAGTCCATTCCATCTCAATAACACCAAAAGTTTTAACTCATCCCAGCATCAACTCAAAAGTCTAAAGTATAAAATCTCATCAAAATCAGATACAGGTGAGACTGTGTATATAATTCATCCTGAGGCAAATTGCTATCCAGATGTGAACCTTGTAAAGCCAAACAAATTACAAGCTTCCAAAATATAATGGTGGGACATACGTAAGATAAACATTTCCATTCCAAGAGGGAGTAACAAAAATGAAGAAAGAGGTAACAGGTTCTAAGTAAGTCTCAAACCTAATGCTGAAAAATAACAATAAACCTTAAAACTCAAGAATGATAACCTTTGGCTTACTGCTCAGTCTTCATAGTCTCCTGGGGTGGCAATGTCACTCCCTGGGCTCAGGGGGAGAACCCTGTAGTGGCTCTCTACCTGGGTCCTACCAGTCTGACTGGTGGCTCCATCCTTTAAAATCCAGGTAAAGGTAGACATGTCCACTTGGGCTTTTACACACTGCTTGCTGGTGAGGACTGTGGCTAGAGGAAGCTACTGAATTTGCTTCCTGTGCACTCCTGAGTGGAGGCTATCATTGCACTAGAGCCTACCAAAACCATACCTGGGACAGTGAAGGAGCCTGGTGCCAGAGTGTGAAGGGAGCCTGCAAGGTTAGGTGGCACCTGGCACTGTGTGAACAGTGGGTCACAAAGGCACAGGTCCTCCTTTGAAACCACACTTCCTCCCAGGTCCTTACATTTTGGGCCTGTGATTAGTAAAACAGACCTGATGATCTCTGAATTGCCTTTGGAGTCATCCTTCCATGGTCCTGAACAATAGCTCTTGGTTTCTGGTGTGATGGCTGACCCACACAAATCTTCTCAAATGGCCAATTGGCCACAGCCCTTAGTGTTCTCATATTTTGTAATATGGATAGGCTAAGAATTTTCCTAAGTTTTAAGTTCTACTTCCTTTTTTTCTTAATTCCATCTTTAAGTCATTTCTCCCTTCACATAGTTTACTATAAGCAGTCAGAACCTTCAACGTTTTGCTTAAAAATAGCTTCAAATAACTATCCACTTCATTACTCACAAGTTCTACCTTCCACAAAACAATAGAACACTAACACAATTAAAGCTTCAGATGCTTTATAACAAGGTTTTCCTTACCTTCTGTTTCAATAACATGTTCCTCAGTTCTATCAGACCTCACCAGAATGGCCCTTACTGCTCTTATATTTACCAACATTCTGTTCAGGATTACATGAATATTGTTCATGTTTAATGCTTTATCTATAGCTCTTTTCTTTCTGAGCTGTAAGAGAATCACCTTCAAAGGTATGCCCATGGCACTATAGGCATTTTTTATCATCACTTCAACACTCTTCCAGGCTCTACTCATTCTCCAGGATCAAAGCTGCTTTCATATTTTTAAGTATTGGTTACAGAAGCACCTCACTTCTTAGAACCAATTTCTGTTTTAGTCCATTTGGGTTGCTGTAACAAAATTCTATAGACTGTATGGTTAAAAAAATATTTATATCTTAAATTTCTAGAAAATGGAAGTCAAAATCCAAGTTGCCCATATACTCAGTGTATGGTGAGGGCCATATCCTGATTCATAAAAGGCTGCATTCTTGCTGTATCTTCACCTAGCAGAAGAGACAAGGGAGCTCTCTGGAATCACTTTTAGAGGACACTAATCTCATTCATGAAATCTCCACCCTCATGATTTCCCAAAAGGCTCACCTCCAAATTTAACCAACCAACCTAATTTATTATGCATATGTATATTTTATTTTCCTTTATATGACTTTTTTTTTTTTTTAATTTCACTTTCAAAGGATCAGGTTCTTGCAAACAGAGCAGCTAATCTTTCCAAAAATAAAATCCAGTACATAGATTCCCAAAATTCACAAAACCAAAAGGAAATGTCTGGTTGTCAGCCAATAGCATTATGCTCAAGTCAGTTTCATATCACAGGGAAGAATCTATAACGAATTTCATAGGCAAACTCCAATTCTAAACATTACTAGAGACTATCATTGCTATTCCCAACTCTGTTGACAACTGTCTTTTTGCTGAGATGTACATGATAAATTTTCTGTGGCAACTTTTTTACTATCAAATAACACAATCTGACAACTATAAAGGTTTGAATTAACTTAGTATTTGGAAAATTTCAAACTTCATTATAATTATTTAAATGTAATTTGTTATAAATGCATTTACAAGAAACATGCCAAATGTAATATAATGACAACAAAAGAACTGCTAATAACCATTACTAAAAGCTTTCTCAGATGTATGTACAAGTACATAATTAAACTTAAATACCAGTGAAAATATTAGCTCCAATTCGCTATCAGACTTTCTGTGATAAAGGATAAAAATTAAATGTAAAAACTAAAATCAGGGTATCTGTCAATTTTTCTGGAAGGTTGTTTCAAATGGATTCAAAATTGCCTGAACACTGGCAAGAATATAATAGGAATTCTCACTATAATACCTCAGAAAATTAAGTACACTGATAACCTGATATATATATTTTTAATTATTGTTCTGTGGAATAAACCTATTTTGGAGACTTGGCAAAATATTACCAAGAAATTTAAACAGGAAAGTCAAGTCCAGATGTACAAGTAAGAAATCTTTTTTCTACATATAACAAAATCACTAAGTTAAATCATAAATGACTTCCACTAAATATTAACACTCCAAAATTCACACAATATGAATTAAAATAGGTATAGCAGAAAGTGCTCTCTGAAGCATGTTCACATTCCTAAGATAAACAACGAAGTGTAGCCACCAAAAATTCAGATAGGCATAGGTGCAAACATTTGCATGCAAACTTTTATAAGACATAAGAAATTATTTGTTTTGATAATTTTATGCACTGCTTATATACATTTTAAAACAAGTACAACTGAAAACATTTTTTTAAATTTTTTTTTAACGTTTTATTTATTTTTGAGACAGGGAGAGACAGAGCATGAACAGGGGAGGGTCAGAGAGAGGGAGACACAGACTCTGAAATAGGCTCCAGGCTCTGAGCTGTCAGCACAGAGCGCGACGCGGGGCTCGAAGCCACGGACCATGAGATCATGACCTGAGCCGAAGTCGGCCGCTTAACCGACTGAGCCACCCAGGCACCCCCCTTTTTTTTTTTTAATTTTTAACATTTCTATATAAAAACCACAATAAACTCAAATGAAATACTAAATAATAGTCTTACAAACTGATCTCTCAAGAGAATAAAAACTGAAGTACGGTATTTTAAGAAATGCCCTTATCTTGATCAATCATTTCTGTTTTAACTGAAAAGACATCTGCCAGCATATGTTCTGGAATTTCTGAACCTGTGACTTTAAAGGCATAACCAAGTATTATCCACTTTGGCCAAACTTTGTCTCAAGGTATACAGCTTCTTAGAAACTGCATAAGGTCCATATTGCCAGTGAATAAAAACCCATCATAAACCTGATGTAAAAACTGGCTCACCTCAAAAGGGGGTGTCAATGTCCCCCTTTCCCCATCTGTTAATACACATCTGCATCAACTCTCCAGTTAAATGAGCCACTCCCAGAAGGTAATCAACAGGGGTGATTTTTAGTTTCCAAGTCCCAAACTGCTTATCCTGTGCATCAAAGGAGGGGGTCTCATTTTCTTTTCCATATTATTCTCTGGTAAATATCAATTATTTAATTTCATCCATATTGGTAAGTGATCATGTTCTGATGAGGTGTTGAAAAGAGATAATGTCCACATACTCCTTCAGTCCTATAGTAACGGCTCTATGGACTTGATGCATGTCTTGTCCTGAGAGCTCTTGAGCTACTTGTAACACCTTTTGTCTAATACCATCCAATTTAATTTCCGAGTCAGTCAGTATTTCTTCCATATCGGGAGAACTCGTAAGCCAATGGAGATGAAAAATTGTCCTTCTATGTTTAACAGTTATATCTCCATAAAGTTTCACAAGTCTCTCCTATTTGTCATGTTTTGCATCAAGTTTCTGCTGAAATGATTTGAAGGCCAATATCATAGGTGGAGGTGAATGAACATCCTTCCCTTCTCTTCTCTGGTTATGTGGGGAACTGTTATGCTTCCCTTTCTGAACCTCCTGATCCTTCTTTGCTGCTCATGTTGGCATGGCCTACAGTGAGATGAGCAGAGACTGAGGGCCTTGGAGCCAGTGGAGTGTGTAAGGTGCTGGCTGGAGAGCCTGTTGAGTAGCCCTCTGCAGCAAGCCAAGACAACGCAATTTATTAATTTACTGGTGTAAATAACACACACACACACACACACACACACACACACACACACTTGGCATAACTCCTAATGATATGCTGTATTCTTATGATGAATTTTGAAAACCAACCATATTAACTTTAGGAACAGTGGTAAATCTTGGTGTTCGGTTTTATGTTTAAAGACTAAAGGCTCTTGGTATTTAGTTTTATGTTTACTTGGCTAGGACTTATGTTGTGTTTAAATCTGCTCTAGCTGCAGATGTCAGAAACTAAAATTCCTTTTGCAGCTTTTGTCTCCTCTGTTGTCTTGGATTTTCCTTGAGACTCCTTTTTGAATAGGGTCTGAGTCTTACAATTCTTTTCAGCCTCAATTTCCAGGTAGCATATAGAAGCCTGTTGATGTGGCAGTAAGATGTGGGGCAAGAGAAATGTTCTCTAGTGGTAAGATCAAATTGGGTCATTTTCTGGTATGTCTATGTCCCTGAACTGTGATCTTCACAGGTGCTACTTAGCCTTTTTCTTTCTCTCTTTCTCTTTCTCTTTCTTTTCTTCTTTCTTTCTCTCTCTTTCTTTCTTTCTTTCTTTCTTTCTTTCTTTCTTTCTTTCTTTCATTTTTTTTCCCCCACCTTAGGGGACACAGGAAGGCTGGGGCCTGGAGGGCGGGGGATGGGTATTTCCCTTACTTCACACTGGTAAAATAATTTCCATTATGGACATGCCTTTATTAAAGAGAGAGATTTCTCTGAGCATACTCAAAAATGATACTTTCCCTTATCCCTGTTGTGGAGGGATATTTCTCAGATCTTCACGGTGAGAACCTGGCAAGGCCCCTGGAGGAAAAACTACAAAAGTGTAGGAGATCCTTGGGGCGGATTTTCCTGAAGTTTTTATATCTCAAGATAGTCAACACTAGCCTCTAGCAATTAGTCAACTGTCCTTTATGACTACTAATGCTGACTCAAGTGGCTGTTTCTGCTTCTGATAAACTATAAGCTTTGCATCTGATGGCTTTCTTTCCAATTTCTCAGGGCAATGGTTTGCCCTGTGGCCTTGATCATCTGATGGATCTAAGAGAGTTGGTTTGTTTTTGTTTTTTTTTCTTCAGCTTTTTGTGTGTGTAAGAGAGAGGGAAGGAGAGAGAGAGGGAGAGAGAGAGAGAGAGAGAGAGCAGGAGCACAGGAGAGCGGCAGAGAGAGAGAGAGAATTTTTTAAAATTTTTTTATCATTTTATTTATTTTTGAGAGACAGAGCATGAATCGGGGAGGGACAGAGAGAGAGGGAGACACAGAATCTGAAGCAGGCTCCAGGCTCTGAGTTGTCAGCACAGTGCCTGATGTGGAGTTCGAACTCAGGAGCCGTGAGATCATGACCTGAACCAAAGTTGGACACATAACCAACTGAGCCACTCAGGGGCCCTGAGAGAGAAAAACTTAACCAGGCTCCTCACCAAGCATGGAGTCTAATATAGGCTCATCTCATGACCGTGAATTCATGACCTGAGCAGAAATCAAGAGCCAGACAATCAACCAACTGAGACACCCAGGTGCCCCTGGGGTGATGTCTTAAGAATCACTGTAAAATTTATGAGTTTTAAGTATAATATCACTCACATTTATAATTATTGCCAGAAAACTAAAGAAGAATTTAAATCTGAAATTAAATAAATCAAGATAACTTATCAAAAAATGTTTATTAAAATTTTACCTGCAGATTTTATTCCAAAACAAACTTACATGATGGCATTTTATTTAAACTTTTGAAATAGGAAGAATGCTAATTACTGTGGTATTTTTAGTTACATTGGAAAAGGTAGTACAGTAACAATCAGAACAATGTTTTGATAACATTTTGAAGTAGTTATAAAATGTGTCAAACGTTTTCTGATATAAATTTGAATTTTTGAGAAACAATAAACTTTTTAAAGACAAATACATCATATAAAGATAAAAAGTATTATAAACTTTCTAAATACTGAAAACATATATTTTTATTTCCTATGTTTTTATTCTATATATGTATGAAATGACTTTGTATATTAGATGTCATCTAAAAAATTCTCAGTTTGTTATATTTTCTCCAATATCTTTACAGTGTTATTATGCTAGTACTACTGAGAAGGTGATCTTAATATAATTAGTGTTCTATGAAAATAAAGTGAGATTCACAGATTCAAAATTATTTTCCTTCTAACATCCAAGAGTATTTGTTGAGGGTTTTTATCATGAATGTTATAAAATGGATGTTATAGTTTGTTAAATGCTTTTTCTGCCTCTATTAAAATGATCATATGGTTCTCATCTTTTCTTTTATTAATTTGGTGTGCCAGCTTGATTGATTTGTGAATAATGACCCATCTTTGCAACCAAAGAATAAATCCCTCTTGATCATGATGAATAATTCTTTTAATGTATTGTTGGATTCAGTTTGTTATTATTTTATTGAGTATTTTTGCATCCATGTTTATCAGTGATATTGACCTGTAGTTCTCTCTCATAGTGGAGTCGTTACCTGGTTTTGGTATCGGCATAATGCTGATCTCATAGAATAAACTGGAGGTTTTCCTTTCTTTTTTATTTTTTTGGAATAGTTTGAGAAGAATAGGTATTAACTCTTCTTTAAATGTTTAGTAGAATTCACCTATGAAGCCATCTGGCCCTGGACTTCTGCTTGTTGGGAGTTTTTTTGATTACTGATTCAATTTCTTTGTTGATTATTAGTCTTTTCAAGTTTTCTATTTATTCCTGTTTCAGTTTTGGTTCTTTATATGTTTCTAGGAATTTATCCATTTACACTAGGTTGTCCTTTTTGTTGGCATATAGTTTTTCAAAATATTATTATTATTGTTTGTATCTGTGGTATTGTTATTTCTCTTCTCTCATTTCTGATTCTACTGATTTGGGTCCTTTATCTTTTCTTTTTGGTAAGTCTGGCTAGAGGTCTACCAATTTTATTTCAAAGAACAAGCTCCTGGTTTCACTTATTTGTTCTACTGTTTTTGTTTTTGTTGTTTTAGTTTCTGTATCATTTATTTAGGCTCAAATCTTTATTATTTCCTTACTTTTACTGGCTTTCGGCTTCATTTTTTTAGAGGGAACATATATCAACATAATAAAGTCCATATACAAAAAACCCACAGCTAATATCGTCCTCAATGGGGAAAAACTGAAGAGTTTTTTAGGAAGAGGACAAGGATGTCCACCTTAACCACTGTTATTTAACACAGTACTGGAAATTTCTAGCCACAACAATCAGACAACAAAGTCTGATGGCTGTCAACAAAAGACAAAGGTTAGTTGGCCTGTCATTTTCAAATAGTTAAAGCTTAATTTCTTCCTTGCCAATTTGGATGCTTTTATTTCTTTTTGTTGTCTGATTGCTGTGGCTAGAAATTTCCAGTACTGTGTTAAATAACAGTGGTTAGAGTGGACATCCTTGTCCTCTTCCTGACCCTATGACCCAGCAACAGCACTGCTAGGGATTTACCCAAAGGATACAGGAATGCTGATGCATAGGGGCACTTGTACCCCAATGTTTATAGCAGCACTTTCAACAATAGCCAAATTATGGAAAGAGCCTAAATGTCCATCAACTGATGAAAGGATAAAGAAGTTGTGGTTGATATATACAATGAAATACTACTTGGCAATGAGAAAGAATGAAATATGGCCTTCTACAGCAATGTGGATGGAACTGGAGAGTGTTATGCTAAGTGAAATAAGTCATACAGAGAAAGATACCATATGTTTTCACTCTATGTTTCACTCTTCACTAAGTTTCACTGAGAAACTCAACAGAAGACCATGGGTGAGTGGAAGGGGGAAAAAAGTTACAGAAAGGGAAGGAGGCAAACCATAAGAGACTCTTAAAAACTGAGAATAAACTGAGGGTTGATGGGGGGTGGGAGGGAGGGGAAAGTGGGTGATGGGCATTGAGGAGGGCACCTGTTGGGAGGAGCACTGGGTGTTGTATGGAAACTAATTTGCCAATAAATTTCATATTAAAATAAAATAAAATAAAATAAAATAAAATAAAATAAAATAAAATGCAAAAAAAGAAAGAAAAAGAGAAAAGAAAATGACATGACAGTCTATGTAGAAAACCCAAAGGACTCCAACAAAAGTTTGCTATAAGTGATACACAAATTCAGTAAATCCACAGGATACAAAATCAACATACAGAAATCTATTGCATTCTATATACTAATAATGAAGCAGCATAACAAGAAATTAATCAATCCCATTTACAATTGCATCAAAAACAACAGGGTAAGCTTTAGGGGCTCGGTTGGTTAAGTGTCTGACTCTTGATCTCAGCCAAGCTCTTGATCTCAGGGTTGTGAGTTCAAGCCCTGCATCACTGGGCTCCATGCTGGGAGCAAAACTTACTTTAAAATGAGAGAGAGAGAGACAGAGAGAGATACCTAAGAACAAACCTAACCAAAGAGGTGAAAGACCTCTCTCTGAAAATTAAAAAAGACAGATGAAAAAAATTGAAGATGATGTAAAGAAATGGAAAAAATATTCCATGCTCATGGGTGACAATAAAAGATATTGTTAAAATGTCTATACTACCCAAAGCAATCTACACATTCAATGTAATCACTATCAAAACATCAACAGCATTTTTCACAGAGCTAGAAGAAACAATCCCAAAATATATATGGAGCCACAAAAGACTCCAAATAGCCAAAGCGATCTTGAAATGGAAAAATCAAAGCTGGAGGCATCACAATTCTGGACTTCAAGTTGTATTACAAAGCTGTTGTGAACAAGACAGTATGGTACTGGGGCACCTGGGTGGCTCAGTCGGATTGTCTGACTCTTGATTATGGCTCAGGTCATGATGCAAGGGTTGTGGGATTGAGCCCTGCATGGGGCTCTGTACTGAGCATGAAACCTGCTTGAGATTCGCTTTCTCTCTCCCTTGCCTCTCTCCCCCACTAATTTGCTCTCTCTTGCTCTCTGTTTAAAATTAAAAAAAAAAAAAAAAAAAAAAAAAAAAAAAAGACAGCCTGGTACTGGCACAAAAACAGAGACATAGATCACTAGAACAGAATAGAAAACCCAGAAATGAACCTACAATTATGTGGTCAATTAATCTTTGATAAAGCAGTAAAGATTATCCAATGAAAAAAAGAGTTTCCTCAACAAATGGTGTTGGGAAAACTGGACAGCAACATGTTAAAGCATAAAACTGAACCATGTTTTTACACCAAACCCAAAAATAAATTCAATATGGATTAAGACCTAAATCTGATAACTGAAACCATAAAAATCATGGAGGAGAACACAGGCAGTAACCTCTTTGACATAGGCCATACCAACTTACTAGACATCTCCTGAGGTAAGGGAAACAAAGGAAAAAATAAACTATTGGGGCTTTATCAAAATAAAAAGTTTCTGCACAGTGAAGGAAATAATCCACAAACCTAAAAGTCAATCTACAGAATGGGAGAAAATATTTGCAAATGACATATAAGATAAAGGGGTAATATCCAAAATACATAAAGAACATATCAAACTCAATACCAAAAAAATAAATAATCCAATTAAAAAATTGGCAGAGGACATAGATATTTGTCCAAAGAAGACACACAGATGGCTAACAGATACATGTAAAGATGCTCAACATCACTCATCATCAGGGAAATACAAATCAAAACTACAGTAAAATATCACTTCACACCTGTCAGAATGGTTAAAATCAACAAAACAAGAAACAACAGGTGTTGGCAAGGATGCAGAGAAAGGGAAACACTCTTGCACTATTGTTGGGAATTCAAACTGGCACAGCCACTCTGGAAAACAGTACAGAGATTCCTCAAAAAGTTAAACTAGAACTACTCTTTGAACCAGCAATTGCACCACTAGATATTTACCCAAAGGATACAAAAATAGTAATTCAAAGGGATACATGCAACCCGATGTTTATAGCAGCATTATTTACAATAGCCAAATGATAGAAAGAGCCAAAATGTCCACTGGCTGATGAAAGTGTTGAATCACTACATTATACACCTGAAATTAACATTATCCTGTATGTTAACTAACTGGAATTTAACTAAAAACTTAAAAATAAATTAATTAAAAAGCAGTCTGACATCTCTTATTTTTATAATAAATATGTTCTAAACATAAAGCTTTTGAAGATACTTCTAAAATGCGTATTACCATTTTTTAAATATTTTTCTTTTTTTAAATCCTGACTCTACTTTCTGAATACTTCTATAAATTTCAATAGTCTAAAGTGAGTATCTTGTCTAGTCATCAACCCAATTACATCATCTTACAGGAACTTATGTACATGCATACAGTGATATGCCTTCAAGGGCAGATGATTCTACCTGTATTGTTTATTACGCTTATAGACACAAAGTATCTTCTGAGTCAGAAATTTCTAGTTAGCATTTTTTTAGTAGACAATGAAATAAAAAAAAATAATTAAAACAGTACTTAGAATCAAGACTGGTCTCTGTGTAATCCTTTTGCTTAGTATCTAGTTGTGTTCATTTGGCCCAAGCAATGTTCTACTCAGTCCTGTTTTCCCTATGAAATAACAATTATACTATATGTTCATTCAGTTTATTTAACTGTAAGAATTAAATAAAATGTGTTCAAGAGATTAAGTTGTGTAAATAGGGAAACTGACTGAATTTGCCAAGTATAGCTTTTTATAGCGCTCCCAAACTCACCAATTATGCATACATTAATATTGCTGAGATGATTAAGAGAACATGTGAAAGCACATAAAAAATTACAAAATTCTGAAAAATAACTGATGCCATTTTCTTAATCATGGGTTATGTTACTCAGTATATTCTGTGCATCTACATTCCTTTGATTTTGAATCAACTTTTAAATAACTTTACAAAAGAATTCTCTAGTTCTAGCCATGAATCCTGATGGAATAATATCTTAACCCCAGGGGAATGGAAATAAATCAATCTCCTTCCATTTTAATGATGAGAGGACCAACAATTTCTCCAAAAGCAGTTACATTTGCTATACTAAAAATCATGTGTGAGGTTTATACAAAAAATCCTTATTTCTAGCACACTGGACCAAAATAGATTATTTTAGAACTAAAATTTCTCCACACTATATAAATCGAATTTCAATTTAAATTCATTCTAAGCCCATCTATAACTTTTAGATCACTGCTTTTGGGGAGTGTTGATGCAGAAAATCACATTATTTAAAGGGAAATGTTTTAAGATAACTTTAATTTTAAAACGCAAAATCATATATCTTAACAATAGATACTGGATAGGAAGCTTATCTCTATACTCTAGGAGTTTTACATTTTCCCTATCTTCTTATAAGTCAGGGCATTCATTTAACTAGTCAATGTAAGATGTAGTAAAATTCCTGGCTACAATTTATTCACAACCGTTTGAAGAAGAATAGTTGATGGATTGATATATTCTGAAATTGTGTACTGAGCTAGAAGAAAACAAATCTGTAAAATATATAAACCTTTTGTCAGGCTTTACAAGTTCAAAACCATTTGAAGCTTTTCTACATCATTCCTGATGTTTAAATACCTGTGTGATGACATATTGAGGTTAGAGTTCTCAATGAAGCAGCGCTGTGTATTTGAAAGCACTTGCATTGATTTTATCACTAGATAGCAACAATTTGACAACTGATGGATTATAGGGACCACAGTCCATTAACTCTACATGCCTATCTGTTATTAGTAGACTTTTAAAGTCTCCTTATTTTTTATCTGCACTTTTGATATTTCCTTAAAAAGGCACACTTTTATTTGAGCAATATATTTTATGCTCAAGAAATCAATGATATTAATTACATAGAGTAGACTTAAGTAATATGTATCCAAATCGACTGGCATGTCTTAGTACTTTATTTTAACCAATAACATAAAATAAATGTTGATTCCATAAAGAGACAGCATTGATCTTTATTTTCTGCTGAATTCTTAGTTCTTAATAAATCATTCTGTTTATTGATAGTATTGCTGGGCATGTGGGAATTGTTGGTTGATATGTCATTAACAAATCTCAGAAGGCTAAATCAACACTCTATAATGTCAGTTGAATCTTTAACACAGAGAAATTCTTTTATAATAATATGATTTATTATAAATAAATCTAAGGAGGCTGAAGAAACATTTTAAAATCATAATGTTAGGACATTTGAAAATCTTAACGTTTGGTAAGCATGGAAAGCAATTTATTCTATAGCTGATAGTTTTGATAGCAGTTTGATGGCTCTTTTTATACTAACTGCACTTGATATAATGAAATCCACAGGATCTAGTGAGCAGGGAGTCAAATTTATATGCCATAGAGGTATGAATAGAGATTCAAGTACTAGTATTTATTAGCTAAATTTCTCAATCTTTCTAAGTCTCAGTTTTGTTATCTGTAAAGTAAGAATAATTAGACTTACCCTGTTGTAGAGACGTAGATACAGTCTGAAGAGGACATAAAGTAGATTCTCAGCAAATGCATCAAACATTGTACAGACCATAGTTTCAAGCAAAACTAATTTGGACATTTGATGTAACTGACAGATGTAAAAACAGGATCAGATAAGAAAGAAAGCAGACTTTTTGTCACAGAGACAGTTAAAACTTCATGAAGATCCAAAGGAAATTTGATGTATGTGGCAGCACAAACCTTTCTTAGCTGAATGATTAGATTAAATCCCAGGAAAATTCTGTGTTACATTACATACAAAACAAAACAAAAAATTAGGGTGCTACACTTTCTCTAAATTTCAGACAACAGATTTTAATAATCTGTTAATTGGGGCGCCTGGGTGGCTCAGTCGGTTGAGCAATCAACTTTGGCTCAGGTCATGATCTCACGGTTTGTGAGTTCGAGCCCCACATCGGGCTCTGTGCTGACAGCTCAGAGCCTGGAGCCTGTTTCAGATTCTGTGTCTCCCTCTCTCTCTGCCCCTCCCCTGCTCATGCTTTGTCTCTCTCTGTCTCAGAAATAAACATTAAAAAAATAATAATCTGTTAATTGAAGAGGTGAGATTAATGATATGTAAGCAAGCAAGCATTATATAAGGGAACCTGATGTATTTTTAATCTGTTCCTTATATTAAAATAACTGTAACAAAACCCTATTATTAGCAATAAAATATAGTTTTAATATTAGTCTGAACACAGCATATGTGGTTATGTAAGTTATTTAAAGATAAAATTACATATAAATGTTTTATGTAAAAAGACATGTGAATCTCAAAAGTCTTATGAATTGTGAGTTAATATTAAAAATCAAGTCATTAGGAAAGGTTTTTTTTAATGTAATTTTCAATTAGAAAAATATTTTTAAACCATAAATTATGGGTGCTTTGATGAAAAGAAGACCAAACAATTTGACCACAAACAATAGAAATGTATAGGTCAAGACAAGCCAACCAAAAGTATTTTTGTTCAAAACAAAATTGAAGGACAGAAGCACATGGGTGGCTCAGTCAGTTAAGCCTTCAACTTCCGCTCAAGTCATGATCTTTTGGTTCCTGAGTTAGACCCCCACCAGGCTCTGCAATGACAGCATGGAACCAGTTTGGGATTCTCTTTCTCTCCCCCTCTCACTTAGCCCCTCCCCTACTTGCGTACATGTGTGCATGCTTGCTCTCTCCCTTGCTCTCAAAACTTAAACAAACAAACAAACAAACAGTTTAACAGTTTATTGAAGGACAAATAGGAAACACAATAAAATATTCTCAACAAATGCTATATGATAATTTCTTATGTAGACTATATGTAATTTTCTAAATTAAGAACTCATAGAATTCATAAGTGATGATAATAAGATTTCTCCTCACAATATTATATACTAAGGACAACTAAGGACAAGAATGCATTTTTAAGTAAATATCTAATTAAACATCAGGAATTATCATTCTCAAAAATATTTCAGATATTCTCAAAGGGATGCATTACAAAAAACTACTGATCTATTACTTTATTGTTGAATCCACAAATATTTTCTGGTAACATGGTTTAATTGAAAAAAGATAATGCCAATGGAATAAATACCTTGACACATTGCTGGGAGTAGTTTAAAATGTCACAATTCTGGAAAACAATCATGGGCTTTAAACATACTCATGTTAACCAGGTAAGTCCCATTGAAAATCACTTCCAAATGAAATAATTCCATATATTTGAAATATATGTTTTTGTTAAATAATTATTTAATAACAAACAACATATTAATGTATTTACTAGTTCTAGGTAACCTCAATTCCTTGAGGAAATAAAGGCAAAATTTTGAATTAAAATTTTGAGGGAAAAGACAAATATCCTAAACATTATGGTTTTTTTAATTCTTCATTTGTTTTGTGGCATATGCCAAATTATCCCATTACCTGATTTTTGTGCCTCTTTTTCAAAATGACATTAATTATATAGTGAATAATATATATGATTTTTAAAAATAATTCATACTCTTTCATAGAGTGGCAATGTAACTACCTTGTATGTTCAGTTTGTGTCCTACTAATGATTTTTTTTCAAAATTTATCATAGTCAATAATACATTATTCTATTTATTAAATGTAATTATTTACTGAACATTAAGTTTTGTTAAGTTCACATATACAGCTTTATGTTCAACTAATGTAGAGGGAAAAATAACTGGAGAAAGAATACAATGACTGATAGTGTTTGCTGATAAAATCTATTTAATGAAAGAAAGTCTAATAAAAAGGAGGCAAACATTGAATTTCTATTCTAAAAAGGTGCTAAAGTTTAAATAGTTGATTTCTAGAGATCTGTTTATGAACTAGTAAAATACAATGAATATTCAGTCACCTTTATAATAGGTGGAAAAACAGAACTTTCCTGAAGAAGCATGTTAACAATCTTGTAATTCCTTAATATATCAAGAAATGATACAGACACAGAAAGTTTACTTCTTTCATATTGTTATTCCTTATTAGAGAGAAATTTAATCACTTCCCCAGGGTCACTTTTAATAGAAGTTCCTGTCTACCACATAACATACTTGGGTTGGAGGTTTGGGAAGCTTTTTCCAATCTATCCTGTTTGAATCTACCTCATTAAGTTATCTTTCCATCCACAATGACTATGCTCCCAACTGAGTTGAAGCACATGTACCCCAAGTGAATGACACTTTCCTCTACTTTCATTATGTCCCAAATTCAAGTTACCATTATCTCTCACCAAGAATGGTCTAACAGCTATTCATACTACCTCCTTGCTTTCACGCATGCCCTGTCATGATCTGTCTTCCATAATGACACCAGAGTAATTATCTGGGAATAAAAATAAGATTATATATATCATTCAAATGCTTAAAACACTCCAAAGACTTTGCACTGCATGTAGAAAATATGCAAACATTTTAAGTTGGCCTCACAGTCACTACATGATACAACTCTGACTTCTCTAAATTCATCAAGTACAAACACCTTAATTCCTCGTGAGCTAGTCCAGGGTTTAACTAAACAAAACTAGTCCAGATTTAACTAAACAAAACAAAACAAAAAACACTGAAGAAAGAAAGAAAACATGAAGTTAAATTTAAATTTTAGATTTAAAAAAAACCTCTTTTCTAAGTATAAGCATGTGCCATACATTATTAGTTGGGATATAGTTCTAGGGAAAAGACAGAGACAGAGACAGAGACAGAGAGAGAGACAGAGAGAGAGACAGAGAGAGAGAGAGGTATTTATCTTTTCATTTAAAAATCAGTTTCAACTGAGTGCCCTGTATTTTATCTAGCAACACTAATTCTAGCCATCCCAAATTCTTTTATCTTCCTCAAAACTGTCAAACTTATAAATGCCACAGAGTTTTTGAACATGATCTTCTCTGTATCTGAAATGTTCTTTCTCCAGGTTTTCACATATAACAAATGTTAAAGTTTAAATTAAGCCCCAAAATAAAACATATGTGAAAATTCAAAATAGTGCTAAATAGCCATATACATTTTTTTCAAAGATTAGAAAAGCTAGTTTCTCAAAGTCTAGGACCACTCCATGGTATCAAACATATAAAAAGGAATATACACAGGGGAGATCATTCTGGATTATCTGGATAGGTCCAATGTAATTGTGAGGGCCCGTACAAGAGAGACCCAGGAAGAGTCAGAATCAGGAAGAAAGCAAAGTAATGACAGATGCAGAGATTTGAGGAAGTTTGAAGGTAGAGGAAAGGACCCAAGCCAAGGAGTACAGTCAGCCTGTAGGAAGTCAGCCTACTGCAGGGCATCTGTAGGGCTCCCCTGGGAACCTTCAGAAGGAACCAGCTATGCAGATACTTTGATTTTAACCCCATAGGACTCAGTCCTCAAGACTATAAAAGAATAAATTTGTGTAGTTTTAAGTCATTAAATGTGCGGCAATTTATGTTAGTGACTACAGGAAACTAATAACACCAGCAAACTCATAGTCCCTGTTCTTTTCTCATTACATTTTCCGAACTAAAGCAGTCCTGATCTCGGGGGGAAAATAGCTGTTATTTCCAAATCATGGTCACAGTTTATGTTTTACCTTTGGATATTCTAATTAGTAAATTTTCAACTTAGAGTGAATTAAAGTTTACCTTTGCCCAAAATAGATCAGGAAAGTCATTGGATTTGCAAGTATACTCATAGATTCCTAGAGGTGAACTTATTGATCAAGGACTGTTCCTTTTAAAGGTACTTTATTCACGTTTGTCTTAAATTTGGCATTCAGACAGCACTCTAGTTAAATTAAGTCTCACTTAATCATTCTTCTTTATTACCCTGAATTTATTTTAAAATTTTTGTGGGGACAGTGGTTTCAACCTTCAACCCATTTTTAAAACAAGTATGATTAAATATTTTGGAATCTCTTAAAAAATAAGCTAAGCAAAATGCATTAAACCTTTTTATGTAGGCTTTGAAACAGTCCTGTTGACTAGAGAAAGTGCTTTTAGGCACTCCTTAAATGATATATAGTATGTGTATTTCTCCTCAGAAATCAAGCCACATAAAATACATGCATCTGGTAGCCTCTCTCCTCTGTTGCTAAGAGACAACAAATTATGTGATTCTAGAATTGGGGAACAAAGAAAATTACTATGTTTAAATCATGTTATAAAAAGAAGAGAAAAAGAAAATACAACAGGATTTTTTTTTCAAATACAAGCATTGCAAACATAATAATATTCACCAATATAAGACATTACAATATGAGCACCCTTATGATGAGCAGGTAGTAATGATAAGCAGGATGACAGACAAAACTGAGAACACTAAGAAATTCTTACATCTACAAAATCCAGAGGCACAGTATAAGTGTTGCTTTAATGTTAGAAAGACTACTTGGCTAATTTTTCAGTATGATAAAATAACTTCTTAAAATAGTATGATCAAACATCTTCAACATACCAATTCTATAGAAGTATGTAAACAATTTGGCAACTGGAGAAAAGATTCATATTTTGTGTACATTTATCTAAAATTAGTCAAGTCATTTGAAGATTATACAAATACAAAATAATGAATGAACTAAGGATAGGGAAAAAAGTCTTATCATTGCAATTTCCTCTGTAGGCAACTCTTCTACTGTCTGTCTATCCTGTAAGTACTGGCTTGCTCAAGACTCTGTCTCATTCCTTCTTAGTATTTTATACACTCTCCAAATAAAGTCCATGAAAAAACTTAAAGTCAATAATTCATATCTCATTTTATCTCACTTAATGCTAAATTGTATTTCTATATACCTAACTAAACACTCAACCTCATTTCCAACTCAATCCAAAATTAAACACCTTCAAGAATCTCTTTCTCTTGTATTTCTAATATTGATTAATGACAGTCTCCTTTACTCATTTGCCCAAAGCAGAAACCATCCTAGATGTCATACATTTTCAATAGTTTATAAATTATTAATATTCTGTTCCCTCATCTTCATCCCAATTCCTCTACTTGCAAAATCATCATCTGCTTTTGAGGTTATCTCAAATCACTCTTTATTGCCCTCTTTAACTCTCCTTTTGCTTCCTATTATCATATAGCACTAATGTCATTTACTGGAAACCCAAATTCTTTACCAAATCCCCAATGATGACATAATAGAAATATTTCAATATATGATTCATCTCTTCTCCGAAACCTATATGCCCACTTGACCAGGCATGACTTTAAATTATACTTATTTTCTTGACTTTTCTTCAATCTGCACTGCTCTTGTGAAGCCTTCCTTGATTCCTACAGGTGGATATAAAATTCTTAACCTGTATTTCCACCATGCCTTCTTTAAACCTCACATGTTGATCAGAGGTTTTGGTTGCAAGCAACAGAAAATATTATAGCCATCACCATTTTAACATTGCATGGTATTCATCTTGTTATTTCACATTGTACTTTACTAACTGAATTCATATTTGCTACCCCATGAGATCTTTAATCATTAAGAATACTGGGAAAGTATTGAACAAAGTTCATGGCATGCAGTAGATGTTGCTTGTATTTATGCCAACTTAATTTTAAAGTTAATTACATGTAATAATTTAGATGAAATGGATTTATGTGTTTATAATATGACTAGGCAGAAAACAATACACTATGTGTGGCAGTAAGGTGAACTGGGTATTCTAAAGAGTCATCCCAATAAAATGAAGTATACGCAACATAAATTGTAACAGAGCTTAATATATCATGAACTTCTCTAGCTGACCTCCAAAATAGAAGTATATTTGGTTAAAAAAATACAATGAAAAGCAGTACACCAAAGTAAGAACAGGAACACTAAGGCAGTAAGCAAAAGCAAATGGAAGAATAGCTTTAAAAGCAAATAACCATTTCATTACTGTTTTCTAAAAATTAAGGTAAAAAAAAGCAAGTCTTAGGTACAATCCCAAAGTATTTAAGATATTGAAATTTTTAGGTAAGAATTATAAAATTATTAGGTAGGAAATACAAATGAAATAAAAGAAAGAATCACAAAAAATGAGCAAGGAACAAAAGATTATATAATGGAAATTTGGAATTACATAATGGAATGTAAATAGGTAGTATTTTACACAGACACACTCACATATGAAAAAAATTATTTCTAAAAAAAAAAACTCCTACCAGATTAAACACATACAATTAGCTGTAAGTTAATTTGATATGACTAACTAAAATGAGGCACAGAGAGATTTAAATATAGAAAGGGATATTACAGGACATGGAAGACAGAATGAGAAGAGGTAAAATTAGCTAATCATCGTCCCTAGAAAAGGAAATAAGATATTTGGAAGAGAAGCAATATTTCAAAGATAACACCCAAGAATTTTCCGGAGTTACTGAAAGATGTGAATCTTCAGATAAGCTGTCAGTTAGGTGATGCACAACATTTTTGTCCTACTTCCTACTTGTGCTCTAATGGCTGAACAATTTTAAGTTTTGCAGGCCAGGCTTTACTTTTGGTGTTTTGACAATACAATTCTTGATAAGACAATTCCTAAAAAAAATAAAAATAAAAATAAAATATTTGTTTATTTGTTTCTGGTCACTCAATGTACAAGCAACTATACATGCTGTCTACAACTACAGATCTTGTTGTTAAGCCTAAGGGTTTTTTTTATCTTATATATAGAAGTCTGTGTTTTGTGCTCATCCCTCAACTCAGTTGTGTTTTATAAAACAAGCAGCTTGGATGGGACCTTGTACCCTTTTATATGCTGGCTTACTCTATGCTGGCTCCCATCACAGGCAGAAACTCATAACAGAAGATGTGTCTGAGAAGAAGTCTGGGTCAAATATTTATCTTTTCTTAAGACCAACACTTCAGGGTCACAGTTCCTAAACTTTGTGCCTCCACATTCTCCATCAAAGTGGACTATAAGCCTCGAGGAGCTATAGCAGAGCGTTTGCTCCATGTATTACAACTTGCAACCAGCATATGTCTAGCCTGTTTAATTTTCTTTTGCAATGTTTTGTTTAAAGGGAGAAAATCAGGGAAAACATACAAGTTTTCTTAATTTAACCTAACATCTTCACTAACCTTACTGTGTGGTAGGTATGTGCTCTGACTTCCAGGATACAATCAACCAAAGTTAGCCAAATGTTTTGTCAGGGATAAGTCAATATTGTAAATATGTTATTTCCCTCCAAATAATTCTATAGATCAATTACAAATACTTTTGCAAGACTTTTCCAGAAAAAAAGTATAAAATTTAAAGGAAAAAGCCAATATCTAAAAGCAGATTGAAAAAGAAAATGTTGGAGCGCCTGGGTGGCTCAGCCAGTTGAGTATCTGACTTTGACTCAGTTCATGATCTCACTGCTCGTGAGTTCAGGCCCCGCGTTGGGCTCTGTGCTGACAGTTCAGAGCCTGAAGCCTGCTTCAGATTCTATGTCTCCCTCTCTCTCTCTGCCCCTCCCCTTCCTTGCTCACACTCTGTCTCTAAGAATGATTAAACATTGAAAGAAAGAAAGAAAGAAAGAAAGAAAGAAAGAGAGAGAGAGAGAGAGAGAGAAAGAAAGAAAGAAAGAAAGAAAGAAAGAAAGAAAGAAAGAAAGAAAGAAAATACGTTGGGATGGCTAACCTTACTAGATGTCATTATTTAATACAAAACTACTGTATGCAATACTGTGGTGCTATCTTGTAGATTTACCAGTTAAAATATGGAGTACTGGGGTATGTGGGTGGCTCAGTTGGTTGAGCATTTGACTCCTGATTTTGGTTCAGGTCATGATTGATCCCAGGGTGAAGCTGGGTAGAATCTGTTTAAGATTTTCTTTCTCCCTGTTCCCCTCTCTCCCACTCACTCAATCTCTCTCTCTAAAATATAAAATAAATAAATAAAACTAAAAAAATAAAATAAAATATGGAGCACTGTAGAAACTCTAGAAAGAGATGGACAGACATAGTGAACATTGCTATATTACAATGATAATATTGTAAATCTTTAAAATAATTTTTCTGGAACAACTGCCTAAGCATCCATAAGGACAGGAACCACACTATTATATGAAAGTGAAATAAGGTTCTTACTTTAAACACAAAATTCAATTCTAGATAAACTTAAACTTTAAAACTAAAGTGACGAGGGGCATCTAGGTGGCTCAGTCAGTTAAGAGTCTGACTTTAGCTCAGGTCATGATCTTGCAATTAGTGACTTTGAGCCCTCATCAGGCTCTGTGCTGCCAGTTCAGAATCTGGAGCCTGCTTTTGAATCTGTGACTGCTACTCTCTCTGCCCCTCCCCTGCTCACGCTCTGTCTCTCTCTCAAAAAATAAACCTTAAAAAAATTAAAAATAAAATAAAACTAAAGTGAAGAAACTCCAGAATATCTTTATGATCTCAACTTAGTAAAGAAAACAACTTCTGCAAAAGCACACAAGATGAATAAATGAAGAAGGTAAAATTAACAACTTTGTCCTGAAATTGGTAATTTCTGTTGATAGTGTAAAGATAGAACAGTATTTCAGTGAAAATATTTGAAATGAATAGCTCCGAAAAAACAATATCCAAGATGGGCAAGAAATGTATGTCACTAAGAGAAAAACATACATCCCAGGAAAATGTGGCCTGAAGATCTAAAACTACTAATGCACAGAGAAAGAAAAAAACATGAATGGCAGTATGTTAAATCTTACTAGTATTAGGAAAAAATGTAAATTTTCAAAACATTGAGATAGATAGTTTCTCTGAGAGAAATTTGTCATTAATAAATGTTGGCACAGATAAGTAAATAAACATTGCTCTAGTGGGAGTGTCTAACTGATAAAAACGATTCGGAAAATACCTTTGTATTATCTTATAAAGATGAAAACACATAAACCCTAAGCACCAGACATTCCATACTCATGAATAAATTTTGCAGAAATCTTTGTATAAGTACAGGGGCATGTACAAGAATGTATAATGCAGTGTTGTTTATAATAGGAAATACCTGGAAACAAATGTTTATTAACCAAAGAATGGATAACCAACTATATTAATAGAACAGATATTCATACTGTAGATTATTAAATATCAGGGAAGATAAACATACAACAGTTACCTAAAACATTAGTAATATTCAAAAATGCAATGCTTTCTAAGAAAGGCCAGTAATGGATGAGTACTTAAATTAAGATGCTGTTTATAAAAGGCTGAAAAATACACAAAATAAAAAGAAATTCTTTATGAATAAATGCTTTTAGAATTAAACTATAATAGAAAAGTAATATTTGGTAGCAACTACATTTGACAAAAGACAGGGAAATGGGAAATGGAGGAGAATACAGATGCATGCTAACTCATTTTAGGTGGAGTTGTAGCTCATGAATATATATTATCTTATTATGCTTCATAATTTCCATGTATATTATGCATATTGTTTTCTATCATGAAATACTGCATAATAGAATATGTCTAAATATTAATACCATTATTTTCCTATGATTAATTACTGTCCCAGTTACATACACTGATGAATAGATTTGAAAAGTTTCATAAACCCAATCTCCTTGATCTCTGCTATACAGCACTGCAGTGTTTCATCTTTGCCTCTTCTCCACTTCTTTTTCTTATGAAGAGTGACAAAAAAAAGAACACATGGGTCAATTGTTTTAGGAATATCACTTAGATACTGGGGCTATGAGGGTGAATGCATCAAGAGAGCACACAGAAGAGTTTTATGTAAAGAACAGAGGGGTTATAGTGCCACAATGGCAAGAAAAGAGTTAAACTGGCCTAAGAAATCACTGAGAAAGAGAGCAAGAAGACTCCCTAGAACTTCAAGGCTCTCAGGACTAGAAAAAAAGGATATTTTCGCCAGAGTTTACTTTAAACTATTTACTCCAACTCCACTAAATGTTTAAACAAAACATATTTCAGAGTGTGCTCTTAATACATCTACTGCTCTGAGATTCCAATACTTAGGGCTGGATTTTCATACTACTTAATAGTAACAAATTGAGAATGAAAATGTGTGCATTTTTTGTTAGAGAGGGTGTGTGACTTTCACGAAAGTTTCAAAGGATTAGTAGTAGGCATTTGCCAGAATATGGCTCCCGAATATTTTTCCTGCTTACCAATTATTCCACCATGGAATTCCTGTCTTGTATTAAAACAGTGGCTCTTGGGCGCCAGTGACAGCACTGCAACGATTGTCATCCTCTAAGCTAACCCTCAAAGTGAAAGGAGAGTGATAGCATTTAATGCTCTGTGAAGACCGCAACAATGTCCTCGCTAGATCAGTTCTGAAGCTGCAGTATTTTTGCTTCCTTTTTCCCTGTGTACCCTTAACATAGGAGTTGGGTACTGAGGCATACAACTAAGACTCAGCTAAGATCCACATCTATAGGTATTGCAAACTGACTTCCTCAAATACTATTTCAACCTACTTCTCCCTTATGTTACTGTACTATAGAGGCTGGAAAGCAAACACCCAACATCCAGTCTCTTTGAACCTAAAAGTTTTTGTGTTCACAGTTTTTGGCTAGTGAGATGGCATTTGGGTGGATGGCTTTTCCTTTCCACAGAAAGAAAGGAAGAAAGAAGGAAGGGAAGAAGGAGGGGAGGGAGAGAAGGAGGGACAGAGGGAAGGAAAAGGGAGGGAGGGAAGGAAGGGGAGGGGAGGGGAGGGGAGGGCAAGGAAAGGAGGAAAACATGAAGAGAAAGGAAAAGAATAAATCTTTCTTTGTTGTTGTAGTTCTCTCATTATTTCAACACCAAAAAGTGTAACAGCTAGATTGCAACTTTGAAGTTTTAAAGTCTTAAACAAAGAAGAATGGTACAGGAAGATTCAGGGAAGATACACTGGGTATGGAAGACCTACCAACAGGTATCTCGTCATGTAAAACAAAATATACCTATTAACTTTCAGGTACTGTGTGTTAATTTTTTCCATTTCCCAGAGCCTAATTGACATTGTCTATGGCACAAAAAGGATAAATATACTGCAATTGATAATGTTTGGCTGTCTTTCATTATTTAAGTGATGAGCAATTATGTTACATGAACAAATGGGCACACTACAAACAGAATGAATTATGAAAATTAAAAATATGTCATGAGGTTTAAATCAAATATCAGATTAAACCTTCACATTTAAAGAATTACTAATCCTCACTGTGCATTGTAAATATTAGTCTTGACTGATGAACATGAATTATTCATTGTAATTAGGATTATATTCGTATTTTTAATCTAAAGTTTATTTTTTATCTACATTTCATAGTTGTTTTCCAATTGTTTTTAATCAATGCTAATGCCAATAGCTTTTCCTGTTAACACATCTCTTCAACAACCTTTGGATTTAAAATTGATACTATAAATACATTGTCTTAGCCTTAATCTGCTTATACAGGCCCTCAAAATATCTGCCTGCCCATCCCACACGTTTCTGGGAATCAGCAGGGTCATATCTCTATGGTACTCAGGAGGAAACCAGATCGTGTTTTTCTGCTTCACTATCCTCCTGATGGCTTTCCATGTGGCTTCTGCCTGAGAAGAACGCTGTTAAGCACAGCACAGCACAGCTGTTGCCTGCCGGTAGTTTCCTGAAGCCCTCAGAAGGAGAACCATCGTTGTCTCCCAGCTCTGACTTAGCCTTAGGTATGTGGGCACTGAAGATAAATACTGCTTAAACGCTAAATCTCAGAAAATATTTGTCAACTACTTCATATCTGATGACATCAATCCCTAAAGATTTCAAAGAACGGTGGGATCTTGTGGATCGCTTGAAACAGACCTTGGTAACAATATTACACCATGTAAATAAGCTTACGATACAAATCGAGTTCAATTTATGCTTTTTTTGGAAGAATGTGGTTGTTAAACATTTACCTGACACCAGTGATTCAAAACAAACAAAATAAAAAATGAACAATACCACCACCATCACCACCAACAAAAAACTATCATTGAGTTTAGGAATGGGAAGGAGGTGGCACAGAACTTTGACAATCCTTTGTTACTCCATTTTTTATCAGAACCTGGTGCACACAAAAGAATTACTCAAACAAACCAAAAAAAATCCATTCTTATGCCTTTAGCCAAAAACAAAGGACCTATCTGTACTAACTCATGAAAATAAAATCCTGAATGTATTAACTGCCCACCATATCTACAAACTATATTCTGAATTATTATTTGAATCTTATGATGTAAAACCAAGAAGTTTACTGCAATAGAATCTAACTCCATTTTCGATATTTGATCATAGGTTTCAAGCCCCAACACTTCTGTTTATTTCCACTTCTTTCCCCAATCAGGCCAAACTGATAAAATCTGGGTGACCCCTACTCTGATACAGGCAGGAAGTTCAAATCTGCAAGCTCCAGCAGGTGTGCAGGGATCATCATCCCAGTCCGATATCCTGATTACCATACAGCCACAAAGCCACTGTCCTTTCCCTTCTCTCTCAAGCCATTTTCTGATCTGCTTGGAACCTTGCTCCCTCCAAAAAGTCCGATTATGTGAATGATAAATACCTTTATATTCTGTTGTTTGGTGTATAGCACCATTAGTCATGATATACAAACCAAATTTAGGGGAGTCCTTCCTATCTGGGTGAAATGATCAAAATACTTACAAAGGCCATGTAGGCTGTCTTTGGTCCAATAATGGAAAAGAATAGCTAGGAGAAAGTCCACAAGGAAATGTTGACTAGACTGAGATTCATTTATATGGAATTTAACAATTTGTGGGAGAATGCTAGCATTACAGTTTGTCCATATTCTTTGGTGTAGTGTAAGGTATGCCTTGCTTTTAATGACGCCATCTTTTGAATCCTGTGCCTAGAGTCCAGTAAGTGGGAAAAGATGCAATACAAATAACTATACAATCATTAACTAAATGTAAGGCAAAAGGTTCAGCATTCTTCCTAATATCTGAAACAGGGTCTTATTTGAGCAGAATATACACAGTACAATATTAGAAATGCCATACATATTTTAGCCTTATTTAGAATATTGAAGACTATCCTTCGGCTGAGAACAGAAGTGAAGAAAAAAAGTTACAAGGACTGCATTGTGGAAGAAGTCTTTGAACTAAGGCTTGAGAAACGTTCAGAAATGCCAAGAGCGGAGTTGGTAGAAAATGAAGTTGAAGTTGGGAAATAGCATTTTAAACACTGTGTATTCTGAACAATAATAAAAAAGCTGAGAATTCAAACCTGATAGAATAAAGACAAAGTATAAGCAACAACATGAATGAATCCCATAAACATAATGTTTAGGGAAAATATATATACAAAAGTATATTCAATATGATTTCAGTACAAAATTCAAAATAGGCTTTTAGCAGTTTGGATCCTGGTTCATGAATGAAAGCACCATAAGGGAGGCTTCTGAAGTGCTCCTAATTCCTAATGTTCAGTTTCTTGATCTGGTGATTAAACAGTTTAATCTGATTAAATAAATGTATTCAGATTATGAAAATTTATTGAGCTACATATTTTGATTTATAAAGTTTTACATGTGTATATTATACTTTAATAAAGCTAAATTTCAATATTAAACTAAATACCAACAAATTCTGAGTAAAAATAAATGAATGGTTAGGTTTTTAATACTGAACAACAGTGGGATGGACACACATTTGAAAACTGGAATTATACTGCAATAAGCTATAAAAACAGTGCTAAGAAGTTTTGGTGTGTCAAAATTACACGCAAAAGTATAAAGAGTAGTATAAATACAGTTTAGTTTTCCCAAAACTAATCTGAAATTAATGTAGATAATGAAGGGTAGGCAGTAAGTGGTAATAGCACACTTAGGGATTAGAACAGTTGGTAAAATAAACCAGACAATAGTTTATGCAGCAAAGCATTAGTGTGAGAACAGTTGGAATACCCTTGCAAATCAGGCACTCTATGTACTAACATACCTGGCAATTTAATAAGGTTAAGCTAAAAAGACAGTGTAATGTAAAACTCCTAAACCTAGCTAATGACGCTGAAGATGCTCATATGAGGAATTTGAGGCTTGAAGAGCGGAAATGAAGGACTGCCAGGACATGCCTGAGTTCTGCTTTTCCTTATATTTTAGGAGAGTGAGAAAAAATTGAAACTGCTCTTTGTTTGGAAAAAGTTCAATTAAATCAATGTCTCAGTGCCTTTTGGGAAAGTCAGCTATTCACTGTATGGTGCTTCGACTCTATTTCAAAGTGGCCCAAAGGTGTTATAAAAAGTGGTAATTAGGTTTATCAAACTGATTTGTATAGACTTTTGCCTGAAGCTATGGCTTATTCCTTTCAATAAACTTCGTGATAACAGGCTTAAGCCTTACTTATTTTCTAAGGAAAAGTCTCTTGACCATAATACAGTCTGGCATGAAAGGAAGCAAATTCTTCAGCTCTGATCCATTCAAAGTATAGAAATGTGCAATTTGAGCTGGCAATACATTGACAGGACATTAACTGTGCTTCAGTATGGACATAAGCACTCAACCCAAGAAAAGCATGTCTTCTCCTTGGCACTGGCAGGAGACGGTATAGTTTGTAAACCCTGGACGGCTGCAGTCTGAATGACTGCTTCAGGGCTCTTCTACCACGCTAAGCATGGGTATTGCTACCTGAATAAGTTTACACTTCCCTAAAATATTTGAGTGATTTAGGGCCAACATTACATACTATTTCGTTCTGCATGTTTTGCCACCTCTAGCAGAGCAGTTTGCACATGGAGATCAGATTATGGGGCTCCCTCGTAAACCCCCCACCAATTCTACCAGCTACTTGCTTTGGTGCCTGTCTTCCCTTTTCCTCTGATAGAGCGAAATGTGACCCCTCTTTCTACCTACCAGGTATCTGCATATAATCCAGTTCCTATACATACCTGTCTTTATTGGGCAGCATCTTTGGCTATGCACCCTATTCTACTTGTTCAATTTATGGATAAATGCATGTCTTTATATTTATCTAATTTACAAATGAGAAGAGAAAATGTATAGAAATGGAAATTTATATGTCTTCAGAATCAAAAGCAACATTGTACAAAAATAAAATAGGTAAGAAACAATGTTTAAAAATCTTAAAAATGTATATAAAAATAAAGCCTATTATTTATTTCTTTATGGGACTATGTTAGTGACTCAAAGAAAACCAGTTCTATGGCACTGACCTATTCAATAGAAGACAAATTCTATGGACAGGAATGAATTAAGCACTGCACATTATAGGCATTAGGCATTATATTTCTGCTTCACAAATTATTTATCAAGTTATGTCCTATGAAAAACCTCCAAAATAGGGTCAGAATTTCTCTGGAAAAAATTATAGTAAGCAATTATAGAAGCCTTTCTATATATTTCTAAATCTCTTTCTATATATGTGTTACAGATTTTTTTCCCAGAACAATGCAGTATTCTGGATCATGACAGTGAGTATACCCTGAGTTCTAACTACCAAGTAAAAGTAATCATTAAATAGTAGAAATGCACTGCCTCTAAGAGAATATTGTCAGAGGGAAGGTATTATAGGAGTGTTAATGTGAAAAAGTCCTTGGGAAAACCCATCACTCTCTCCACTGTCTCCACATCCATCACATGCATACGATACCTAATATCAAGACAAAAGTGTCTGCTTAGCTTAGCTTCATTGTGTCCCTGTATACATCATTCATAGGAAAAGCCCAATGTGCTAATGAGAGACACTCTTTTGACAGATAAAGTCACATCTTCATGGGCTCCAATTATCTCAGAAAATTGTCACATGCCTTAAATTTCATTAATAAAAACACCTAAGTCTTGTAATATCACAAGGCGGGTATATGAGTCACTGACAAACGTCATGGAAAGAACATTTGAAATGGCAAGGGAAAGGTCACCAGACAATGATTTTAGTTTAGTTCTTTTACACTGAGTTGCCTTCCTGGAGAATCATAAAAATGTCTTAACCACTTCAGCTTCACCACTAAAGCCCTACATTCAGAATTAAAAGAAAATTAGGCCATGTTATTTTTACATGAATATTATTTGAACATTCTTTGAAATCCATATATACATATACACATATATAAATACATACATATACATACATATATGCATTATTTATATATGATAACAATTAAAATTGCTTTATAGGTCATATACTTGAACAAAAGTTCTTTCAATATCTACAGAGTATATGAATATCAAATATTTATTCACCAAAACATGTGGCAGTACTACACTAAATGCTGAGATTACAAATATAAATAGGATATTGCTGTCATATTAGTCATGCTGATTAACTCTGGTTCTTATAAGACATAATCAAAATATCTCATTGTGTTAACAAATTACAAATTTACTTCTTATAACACAGTCTGACTATAGTGTTCAATGGAAAACATTACATGTGGTGTTTCAGGATCTTAGTTTCTTCTAAATTCTGACACCACTAACTTTCTGGGCTATACTCTCTGCTACCGTAGCTATAAATCCTATGTAGGTCTTTAAGTTTAAATTAACTTAAGTTAAAAATTAAGTTCCTCCAGTGCAGTATCTACCTTTCAACTTCTCAACAGATACATGTGGCATTTGGCTACTATATTGGAGAGTGCAGAATCATTTCTTCTTTAGCCTTTCATTCATATATAGGGCAAGCAAAGATAGTTCAGTGAAAAAATAACATAGCCTCTGCTATAGTCTAGTTTTGTAGTTACTAATCACTTACTCCATTTTCCTTAAATGGATAAAATTTACTCACATACATGCTTCCCAAGAGACATCCCAAGGACCCATACAGTCCCTGCTTAAAGCCCACATAAAGTTCCAGTCTAAAGCCCATACCTATTACAGACACAAGTCTCATTATAAGAATAAGCATCTAGGGGTGCCTGGGTGGCCCAGTGGGTTAAGTGTCCCGCTTTGGTCCAACTTCGGCTCAGGTTATGATCTCATGGTTTGTGAGATTCACACTGACAATGCAGAGTCTGCTTGGGATTCTCTCTCTCCCTCCACCCCCCTCTCAAAATAAATAAATAAACAACAACAACAAAAAGAATAATCATCTATCATAATGGCTAAATTAGCTGTGTTGTTTAAAGATATATTTAAACCCTGCAACTGTGATTCAAGACGAATAATATAAGTTATATTATAGAGGAGGTTACAGACCAATTGAAAATGAAATCACTGTTCTTCTTGATTAAAAATACGAATAAAGATTTCCACATAACTATAAACACAGGATGACTTTTATTTAAAGTGAGGGATAGCCCACATTTATTTATGTGCTCCTTTTCATCCCCATACACTTGTATGTCATGCTTATAAAAATACTGTTTAAGTGTATTACAAAAACATAAAGAGAACTTGAGGAGCCTTTTAGCTTAACCAAATGAATTGTATAATGCCAATTTCTTCAATCATCCGTCAACACTGATGTCTACATTGTTTCTGCTTCTAAAACCATAAAAGTCAGATTGCATATTTATTAGTGTGTTCTGTCTTTGTCTCATCAGAGTAAATATATTCTATTATTATGAATTAATTACAAGAAAATAGCATGTCCATTGTTAAAACTTTTAAATTAATGGTTTTAAAATTAATACACAGAGTGGAATAAAAATATCACATTTTAATTGTAATCATTACATGAGGAAATATCAGAGAAAAAATTAGGCACTCACCAAGCAACAATGAAAAATGCAAAGATAACTCCTCTTGGTTATAGCCCACAGCTGCTCTTGAACATCCTGCAAAATAAACAGTCTCAATTATAAACTTGGCATGAAGAATAACGTTTGTGTGTTACAATTAACATAACTTATATGAGCTGATTTTCTCGGCTTTATGACCAGCAACCTACAGGTAAACAGAATATTCTACATTTAGGATGCAGTTCATAATTTAGAACCAATTAGCATTTAATACACAAACATTACTTAGTATGTTTACTTGAAATCTGGAAATATTCTTCAAGAAATAAAAGAATAAATAAAAACACAAACTATGCATTTTAAGGGTATATTTTAAATAATTACTAATTTGGTTTCATTAATTCATGCTACTCTCATAACTGATTTGCACATTACCAGTATAAAGTAATCATTTGAGAGCAAGTAATTTTTACACAAATGTAGTCCCTTATTTTCTTGAGTTGATTATTTTTAAAATTATACTGAACCTTAATGATAAAAAAATAATTCTTTATTTAAGCTATCTCTTTTAACTGAGACAAATTCAAACATAAAATATATTTGTAAATGGAATCGCTATTTAAAAAAACCTACTTGTGAACTATGAAGAAGCAAACAAATTAACCTGAAACTAATATTATACTGTATGTTAACTAACTGGAATTTAAATACAAACCTAAAAATAAATAAATACTCTTTAAATAGGAAACAAATAAATTAAATGCTGTACATTCATTTTCACATAGTAAGTTTACCTGCGAATATTCTTGCTGGACAAAATCAACAATAACATGAGCGGTTGATATTACTTATTTAATCCTCTGTTAGCTAGGTCAATGAGATGCTTCTGATCAAGATGTTATATCTCAGTGAGTGAAAGAAAAGCTCAGGGCCATTAATTTTTATTTTATTCATTTTTTAGCTAATAATTTTAGTTGTCTTCAAGTTATCTATTCTCTCCATTTTTAGTTTAGTAATGGAAACTATCAACTCAAGTTTTAGTGGCAAACCAGAAAACCTTGAAGCTCAGTGTAACCACATCACTATGTTCTGTCAAATAAAATATGAACAGAAATGCTACGCGCCAACTTCTGTGTACTATCTTCAGAACAAAGTTGTACACCCTTCACTGCCTTTTCCCCTCCAGCCCTATATCTGAAGCCAAATGTGGGAGTGGTGAGCTCTTTCGACAGGGTGGACAAAATCCATGCTCTGCAAAAACTGTGGGCAAACAGATGGAGAAACCCAATCACTCTCTGAATAACGTTACGAAGCAGAGCTGCCCAGTCTTAAGTACTCCTCCAGCAAGCTTCCCATAAATTTACTCCTCCCAGTCCTCTCCTCACTCTCTCCTACCCCTTCCTTTTCTCCAGATCATACATCACCAGCACCCAGGAAAACTGTCCAGCAAAACATAACTCACTAAAGAGGAAGAGATGTGGAACAAACTGATATGGCAAAATCAAAATTCTCATAAGCAGGCAGGAGACAGAAAACTTTGCATTTCACAAGAAAACAAACACTTCTATGATAACCAGTAGTGGCAAAATAATTATGGAGTTCAGAAAATAGCTGCCAATTTAAAAAGAAAGGGAACAGAGGTAGGTTTTGTGTTGACTTATTATATGAGACATTGGAGCTGGTAAAACAAAGTAGTGAAAGTCATTAAAAGGGAAAGATTCTTAAATTTAGATTTATTCAGTGAATACTGTGTATATTTAAAGTTGTGACAGAAAGATTAATTATGGATGGAACTTTAGTATTCTCTGCCTATGAGAAACTGATAGTCTTAACTAAGTCATATTAGTACTTATATGAAAATCTTAGAATAGCTACAATTTTGATTATTATGCTTATACAGTAATTGATAATATTTGAGACTTGAAATATATTTTAAAGTACTAAAGGATAAATTACCTTATTCCTTGCCTTTGGCTATACTTAAGTTACTAAATTCGGTCTCTCTTATCCCATAGAGTAAATTTATCCCTCAATTCTTAATTGAAGCACGTACTTGAAGTGTTGAGTCTTTTTATTCAAAGCTTATTCATATCATAGAAGTAATTGTGATTGACTCAAGTCTTGTGGCTTCTCCGAAATTCTGCTTCCGTGTTATAGTAACAGAAGTGTGACTTCAATTTTCTCTTTTGAATTGAGAAATAATTGAGGACAGTTTTGAAAAGGAGTCAAGTGCTTGTTTTCTCTGAATAATCCCGCAATTTTGTTTTTTGAGTGTAGAATCATGAATGGTGTGTTTAATGCTGATGAGAAAATTGCATTTAAGCCAGAAATGTAAGAAGGATTGTAGATAAAAGAAATACAGTGGGTAAAAGCAGACAGAGCTAATTAATGTGGATCCATTCCAATGGAAAATTGTGGTTCTGGCAGTTATGAAAGGAAATATATGGATTAGAACTCAAAAACTCAAATGACAGAGATGAACCAAGATATTAAAATAAATAGCAACCATAAAGATAGAGGTATGTTGAGCTGCATAACCAGTTAAAATTATTATATGCATTTTATTAAAATGTATATTAGACTCCATTTTTTGAGCAAGTTATATATAGGTTCAGAATATTACTTATTTGGTGAATGAAAACACTATAATATTAAAAATATTATAATGGAAAAATCCAACTATAATTTCCTCATTATGTATAGTATATTAGTAGTAGTAGTAGTATTTGAGAGAGCATGAGTAGAGGAGAAGGGCAGAGGGAGAAAGAGAGAGAATCTTAAGCAGGCTCCACTTTCACCACGGAATCCGACACAGGGTTCAGTCCCATGACCCTGGTCATGACCTAAGCTGAAACCAAGAGTCAGACTTTCAACTGACTGAGCCACTTATATGTATAGTATATTATTATTATTTTTTGTTTTTTTAATAATTGTTTAATGTTTATTTTTGCGAGAGAGAAAGAGAAAGAGAGACAGAGTGCAAGTGGAGGAGGTACAGAGAGAGAAGGAGACAGAATCTGAAGCAGGCTCCAGGCTCTGAGCTGTCAGCACAGAGCCCTATATGGGGCCCTAACTCACGAGCCATGAGACCATGACCTGAGCCGAAGTCGGACGCTTAACCAACTGAGTCACGCAGGCACTCCAGTATATTATTATTTCTAAAACCACCCTAAACAATAAGTAGATATAACCCTTTAAAGATGTTTCCTCATATTCTTATGATATAAATAAAACTGTTCATATTTGAAAAGTAAAGAATAAATAGATAACAATAAGGGAAATAGCATGTGGTATGTATCCATGCTTTGTTTCCTTCATTTTTTTGTGTGAAGATGGGTGTATTATTATTAAAAAGAGTGTGGTGAATATACTCTTTCTGAGGTATAAGACATTAATTGGAAAATGGATTTATCTTTGAATTATTTAGTTTTCAGATGATTGGCAATACACCAGAAAAAAGTATTTCAAATGAAATAGAAGGAATATACCAACAACTATACAAGCTGAGTTGAGACGGTCTTTATGGTTACCAGATTATTAGTATTTACCAGATTTTATTACATATTTCATTTTAATATACATTCCTTATCAAAATAACATGGTCAAATTCTTGCATTCTCTCTCCCTAATCTTATGTTACACCATTTGCCAAACTTCAGAGAAGAATCTTAGAGCAAATAAGCAAAGAAGAGAAAATGGCTGAACTTTACAGTTAACTGGTTGAACATTTATTTGAATTAAACATTTAAATGTGGCTAATTAACTCATTAACCTTTACATTAAAAATTCTATTTCACACTGTGTACTACACGGAAGTTCAGATGTGGTTCAGCTGTTACTTAATTAAATCTAAGGCCAAGATATTTTTTCAAAGATTCTCTATTAATTCATTTATTACAAGATTGTAAACATTCAGAACAATGTCTAGGCATATTTTACTATTATTTTATTATTAAATAAGTTTCATTTTCAATAATATACTTGTTTAATAATTTTACCAAGAGTACAAATCCTTTTCTATTAACGAAGAAGCATAATTATGAAAGTCTCATGGCTTTCAAATGTAAGCATGATTGGGAAAACAGATTCTTTATACCAGTTATACATTTAAATTTCAATTTTATACTCTTATTTTTGTAGAACAATGTTAATTTTTAAATTAAATTCAAGAAAATTTAATTGAAGGAATGGTATTTCATATAAACACAAGTATTTATAAATCAGAATTTTTCTTCAATATAATAAGAATTCTATAGGTTATTATGGTTACTATGTCATTATACAGTAAATAAAAACTATTCTCTTTCATAGTTTAAAAAACAGAAATATTGCAATCACAGCTTGGCTTCTACTAAACATCAAGATATTTATCTATCTCCATATGTATCTATCTATCCATCCATTCATCCATCTATCTGTATCAGATATCTCAGGTATCTAGCTGCTTCTCAGAGTGTTTTCCCAAGATTCCCCTCACCATGTGACTGTATCTTTCAATAGTGAAATCATTTAGGAAAATTTCTTTTGTTATATAACTTATATTTTGTTATTTTTTAATGAAACATAAATAACTTATTTTAAGTTAAAGATTAGGAAGTATTTTCTAAATTTACCAGATGAATGAATTCTGAAAAACATAGATCCCCGGTTAAAGAATCTGACATAGAAAATCTGAGAATAACACTAGCAGAAATATGCATATACAAGTCTCCTCTCATAGAAGATTTTTAACAATACATAATCTACCTAAATTGCTTATTAATTTTTAAATGTTTCTTTATTTATTTTTTATTTTGGAGAGTGGAAGCGGGGGGGGGGAAGAGAGAGAGAGAGAGAGAGAGAGAGAGAGAGAGAGAGAGATAGAGAGAGAGAGGGAGGATCCGAAGTGTGTTCTGTGCTGACAGCAGTGAGCCCAATATGGGGCTCAAACTCATGAACCATGAGATTACAACCTGAGCCGAAGTCAGACGCTCAACCAAGTGAGCCACCCAGGTGCCCCTAAATTGCTTATTTTTTAATGAAACCTGTTTGGATGAAGGATAAATGGAGTCAGTATTAAGTATTTTTTCTTCATTATTTTTTTATAACTGGAGGGGAAAAACTCACCAAATCTGAAAACAGCTACATTTTAAACAACATGTCTGCATAAAATCACATAACCTGATGCAGGAAAAATAAATACTTTAGAAAATATTTCTCATGGTTTTAGGTTCCAAAAGTTTTGAATTTCAGGTATATTTTATTTATGCTTGATTCTTGCTTTTATCTTTTTCATCATTAGTAAAGTTTACTATTAGGTATCATTTACTTTTACACGTCAACTTTTATCTTAACACAACTTGGTGGAGGTTGCAGACCTCCATGGGTTTTCAGACTCGTTCACTTTTTCAATGAAATGGAGTAAAAAGCTTGAAAACTGAACTTTCATTATGCTTCCTAGACATCCTTGGGATGAAGTAGTAAAAATTACTGGGTAATCTTCAAGATATGAACTTAGACTATGGAGATGTGGCCAAGGGAGAAATAACAAATGACAAACATTAAAATAAATAAAAGTAAGCAGTATTTCTATTTCTTTGCTGTTCTTAGCATGCCCATTGAAAACTTATAAAGAAGAAAAATAAAACAACCTAAGAGAAAGAAAATATATTTCTTTCTATTTCTGTTAAGGGGAAACTTTTTATATTTTTCTGGACACCTGATTAGTTGTCAGAAGTGAAGACTACACATGTGGCTGAAAGCCAGGACCAGTATATGGAAATCAGAGGATCTTCTATTAAGACATGAGCCTCAATGTACCAATTCTCATGCAGAAAGAGAGGACATTTTAAAAGTCACAAAAGCATAACTTAGAAGATATGCACATTCTTGGAGGTTATAGTAGAAGGTTAGAAAACAATACTGAGGATGGTATTCTGTCACTTCATTCTTACTACATAAGAACATGATGCCAATAACACAGATTGCACGTAAATGAAAGATTGTGACTTGCCCTTCTTATATGACATCCACCAAATCTCCCTTTCACAGGGTTTTAATTGTAATTTTAAATGGGAATGTTTGGAATCATTTAAGCCCTCCCTTGTAGTAAAATTATGCAATATATTATACCAGGAGGACAAAAAAAACACAAACATTGGATGAATCATTTCTGATTCCCTCTAACCATTTGGTAGCCTCATCTGTTTAGTATATCAGGTAATGGAGACTGACACAGACTATAGGGATTAACAGTAATTCCTCAAACACTTTTGTTATACCTGATACAATAAAGTCTACACAAAAAGTACCACAAAGGGTGGTTGGGAATCATAATGGACTTGGCAAGCATCTCTTCCCTTTCTTTTTTTTTTTTAATTTTTTTTTTAACGTTTATTTATTTTTGAGACAGAGACAGAGCATGAACAGGGGAGGGGCAGAGAGAGAGAGGGAGACACAGAATCAGAAGCAGGCTCCAGGCTCTAAGCCATCAGCCCAGAGCCCGACGCGGGGCTCGAACTCACGGACCGTGAGATCGTGACCTGAGCTGAAGTCGGACGCTCAACCGACTGAGCCACCCAGGCGCCCCCATCTCTTCCCTTTCAATGTCAAAGTAGGCCAGGCCTAATTGTAATTTCATGAAAATTAAAGTATTATGATACTAATTTAGCTAGCAAATGACTTCTGAAGATTTAATTAACTATAGTGAAAAGGCAAAATAAATAAAATCTGGTCAAAACATTAAGCTTTTTTTTAAATAAGTCATATATTATCAGTGACACTATGTTCTCTAATATTTTTATATTCATACTTGATAGTATTTTATGTGTTCAGAATAGTTTACTTTTTCTTTTTTTTTAATTTAAATTTTAGTTAACAAACAGTGTAATATTGGTTTCAGGAGTAGAATTCAGTGATTCATCACTTACATAAAACACCCAGTGCTCATCCCAACAAGTGCCCTCCTTAGTACCCATCACCCTTCTAGCCCATCTCCTGCCCACCTCCTTCTATTAACTCATAGTTGGTTCTCTATAACTAAAAGTGTTTTATGGTTTGTTTCCCTCCCTTCTCTTTTTTTCCCCTCATTCCTATGTGTTCATCTGTTTTGTTTCTTAAATTTCACATATGTGTAAAATCATACGGCATTTGCCTTCTCTCATTGGCTAATTTCACTTAGCATAATACATTCTAGCTCCATCCACGTTGTTGCAAATGGCAAGATTTCATTCATTTTGATGACTAATATTCCATTGTATATATATACACTACATCTTCCTTATCCATTCATCAGTGGATGGACATTTGGGCTCTCTCCATAGTTTAGCTATTGTTGATAATGCTGCTATAAACATTGGAGTGTAGATACCCCTTTGAATCTGTATTTTTGTATCCTTTGGGAAAATACCTAATAGTGCAATTGCTGGATTGTAGGGTTGTTCTATCTTTAGTTTTAGTCAATCTCCAGAGTGGCTACACCAGTTTGCAGTCCTACAAACAGTGCAAGAGGGTTCCTCTTTCGCTGCATCCTTGTCAATACTTGTTTCTTTTGTTGTTAATTATAGCCATTCTGACAGGTATGATGTGGTATCTCATCACGGTTTTGATTTGCATTTCCCTGGGGATCAGTGATGTTGAGAATCTTTTCATGTGTCTGTTAGCCACCTGGATGTCTTATTTGGAAAATTATCTATTCATGTCTTCTGCCCATCTTAACTGGGTTATTTGTTTTTTGGGGTGTTGAGTTTGATAAATTCTTATAGATTTTAGATACTAAACGTTTATCAGATATGTCCTTTGCAAATATCTTCTCCCATTTTGTAGTCTGCCCTTTAGTTTTGTTGATTTTTTCCTTTGCTGTGCAGAAGATTTTTATCTTGATGAGGTCCCATAGTTCACGTTTGCTTTTGTTTCCCTTACCTTTGGCAACATGTCTCGTAAGAAGTTGCTCCAGCTGTCAAAGAAGTTTCTGCCTGTGTTCTCCTCTAACACATTTTCAATATTTTGATTGTGAGTTTAAGATTCACTAAAAATTAGCCACAGACAAGATGAAGAACATGGGTTTTCATGTCTAGACATGCATGTCTAGACTGTGGTCCCCATGTCCAACTTTGTCTTTTAAGATCCACCTTTTCTCAATATGATCTCACTTTGATTTTTAGAGCTCCAGTGAATATGTTACAGTTATTCTGCATCAGAAACTGCTAGCTCTTTCTTCCCTTTTCATAGAGAATTCTATGGTTCTTGGTGACATGAGAGCTATAAAATGGAAGGAACCTGAATCTTTGAATGTCTACATGGAAGAAAGCCATTCATCAACCAGAAACACTTGAACTATTATGTGGGTCAGAAGCACATTCTACTTTGTTATGGAAATGAAAACAAATTTTGATGCAGCAGCTGGTTGCAAATGGGCTCCTATAATATCAACTACTTGATACTTGGAACTGGATTTGTTTTGGACTCTCCTTTGGTCTCAGTATCTAGCAGTGTCATATTCCTTTCATTCTTTTGAACAAATACTGCGAAAAATATAAATTCATCATACATAAACAAATATGTATTTAACTCCCAATATATTCAAATATCTAACACATATTTTTCAAAAAACATACTGTCTTTTCAGATATATATTACACATTTTCATTCCAAGTAACATTTTATAATTTGTTTACTTGTGAAGTCAAAACCGTGATTCTCCTGTGGATTAAGAAGCAAATCTAAGAAGTAAAATTAGAGAAACTTGGGCTGTTCTCCTCTAAAAGGAAACTTGAAAAATTGCTGTGTTGTATGGTGTCATAGTTGGTTGTGGGTTTGTGGACACTCTCAACACTTTTTCCTGCAGCCAAATTTCAGTAAAAAATAAAGCCATGTGTGAAAAGTGCAAACATGTAGTCTTCCTTTCATTTTCCAATGGTTTTAAATAGTCTTGTAAGTACAATAAAACCTTGGATTGCAAGTAACTTGCTCTGTGAGTGTTCTTCAAGACGAGCAAACATTTCTAATAAATTTTAACTGGATAGAAAGAGTGATATCTTGCAATACAAGTAATACATGATGCCAAACATCACATGATCACAACTGAGCCAATGGTTCTTCTCTCTCTCTCTCTCTCTCTCTCTCTCTCTCTCTCTGTCTCTCTCATTGCGGGATTATGAGTGATCATCTCCCATGCTCAAATGCTTGGTCTCAGGCCACAGTGTTTGGCAGAAATCAGTGATTTTTCAGAACACTGGAAGGTGTGCACAACTGGCACTAGTGTATTTTTTGTCACTTTAGAGCACGTATGGAGGACAGTCCTTTGCTTTTCCATAAGAGAGTAAGCTTAGGAATGCTTTGCTTCATTCTAGGTCAGGCTGCCTTCAGAAAAAAACCCTTTCTTCTGCTACCTTATTGTCAGTTAAATACAGTATATGACAGAGTTTATGAATACTGTACTGTAGTCAACATCCATGAGAGCACATACAATGGCCCCCATGCAGAAAAAGATTCCAGTGAGCCAACAGATAGCAGTGATTCCATTAGTGATAGTAAAAGTCATCCTACACAATAACCCTTCTCTCTCGTCTCCCTCACACCAGCCACAAATGTTTTCAAAGGTAATAGCAGGTTAATATGTGTATTTTTCTTTACATTTTGCATTTCCTTTATTATTTTGTACTATATTACAGTATTGTAATCATTTTTATGTGAATATTTTTGGGTTGCGGAATGAATTATCTGAGTTTCCATTATTTCTTATGGGGTAATTCGCTTTGATATACAAGTGCTTTGGATGACAAGCATGTTTTCAGAATGAATTTTGCTCACAAACCAAAGTTTAAATGTATTTCATATTTTTGCCCTTAAGTGTAGCAGGTATGTCTACAGATGCGGAACTCCAATACTCATAGTGAGACTCTTTGATTCATTAATTCCATATTTTCCTTTTCTACTATTCTGCATGAAGATTCTATCATCCTCCATTTTTTTAAGTTTGATAAAAATATTGTTATTACTATTATTATTTCAGGTACAAAAATTAATTTTTTTATCAAGGTGAAGTGATCCTGATCTGATAACTCTAGCTGCAAAGAATTCTTTCTTTCCTGAAGGATAAATCATTATTTGTCTAATCAAAACACAGCACTGCCATTTTTTTAATCATGTATTTATTTTTCCAATTTCCTCTCCAAACAAGGTTGATTTATCAGTAGTCAATGAGGTATAAAGGAAAATCTATACGGGGTATTTGGAAAAGATTATGTTTATTATATAAGAAGGCGATTTCAAAGGGAAAAATAAGGATTGTGGCTTCATTTTTTTCTTCTTCCAGTTAAGCATATAGGAGTGATGGCATGATGTATGAATGTAAAGCAGCATTCTTATGACATTGAGAAAATGAGCAGAAATAAAAAGCCAATAGCCTGAAGATTAAAAAGTGGTATTGAAAGATTTCTCCTATTTTATTAAAGCCCACCTGTTAGAGTTCAGCAGTAATAAACCTGTTGTCAAAGAAAAGTTAACTTAAAACAATAAGTGAAAGATACCTTATGGAAATCTGGAGCATATTATTTAAAAGACTTTTCATATAATGTTTGTTTGTTCTAGGTGATTTAGGGGTGGTATAATGTAAATAAGAGTTGTTCTTTATTAGGTGACTTAGGAAGAAAGGAAAATCAGATCACTGGGTGACTTTGCTCTTAGGTAACAGGTACCAAAATGAAAAAGAATGGGAAGAAGGAAGAATAGGCACTCATGTTCTCCAGAACATGGGCATGCTTAATTTATTTTTTGATTGAGGAATGTTCTTCTATCTCTGCTAATATTTCCTGAAGATATTTATGTTTGTGTTTCCTAGATATTCACAGTCAGGGGCAAGTTTCCAGCCATCAGAGGTCAGCGGTCAGGTTCAATTTTGTTTGCTTTGTTATTATTTTTTTAATTGTTTCACTTTGTTGACATCTTAGAGCCTCTGACTAGCCTAGGATCATCTACTTCACTCTGTATGTTTGTGTGTGTTGGTAATCAAGAATAAATACACTTAGATCTCAAGCTACCACTTCAGTATTTGTCACATAGAGCCTAAAACATTCTGAACACATATATTCAGATGTTTGGAGGTTTAAAAAAAAAAAAAGAAGGGAAAATATGAACTGCATTGAGTCATGAAAATTAGTGATCAAATGTATAGTGCTCAAAATAATTAATCTACTATTGAATACTTTGGCTATTATGACAATATAGTATCTCTTTAACCATAGAAACTTATAACACACCCTTTTTTCTAACTGAAGTACAGTTAATATGCAGTGTTATATTAGTTTCAGGTGTGCAATACAGTGATTCAACAATTCTATACATTATTCCATGCTCATTATGATAAGTGTGCTTTTTAAATTTTTTTTTTTAACATTTATTCATTTTTGAGAGCTGGAGAGAGACAGAGCATAGTGAGGGCGGGGCAGAGAGAGAGAGAGAGAGGGAGACAGAGAATCTGAACCAGGCTCTAGGCTCTGAGCTGTCAGCACAGAGCCTGATGCAGGGCTCGAACCCATGAACTGTGAAATCATGACCTGAGCTAAGTTGGACGTTTAACCGTCTGAGACACCCAGGTGCCCCATATGAGTGTGCCCTTTAATCCCCACTGCCTGTTTCATCCATCACCACCCCCCCTACTTTTCCATGGGTAACCATTAGTTTGTTCTCTATAGTTAAGAGTTTGTTAACTCCAGTGGAATTAAAATTTTTAAAAATGAAAATTAATTTTGCTTTAGCTTTGTATACTAAAATATTAAACATGCATGCTTATAAGATTTTGGGAGCTTTCAGAAATAATAATTAGGAAAACAAAGATAATTTTTTTCTATATGCCATTTTTCACATTAATCAATACTAAATATAAATTACATAGAATATTTAAAAATAAAATTAAGAGAAGAATATGCAAAGGGTTCACTTTTCTTCTTGATTGAAATACCTTAATTTACGGAAAGCTGTGTGAGTCTCCATGTGTGTTCAAAAAAGAAGAAAGTAAAGACAAATTGAATTACTTGACTAATCAAAAGTAGATAGTAGAAAAACTTGAAACTCCCAATAAATTTGTTAAAATTTATCATACAAATGCATTTTGGGTATCTATTTTGGGAACCTATGATTTTTTTTCTCTCGCTATGGAAAAGATTTTCACATATTAAATTATCTGATATTATCCTTATATTTCTTCCTAACATGATTTTAGAAGATATAATTGCATTACTCCATCTCCATTTGTTTCATTCATTTATTCAACACATCTTGAGCTTCTGTTTATAGTCCAGGCACTACTTTTAGCAAGTGAACGTAAGAGCAAGCAACAAAATAACAAAACCCCTTGCTCACTTAACAGTTCATATTCCAGTATAATACCTTAATTAACCATTCACAAGTGATACTTATTGTTTGAAATTTTGTGTCGATATTGGAAGGAAATTGTGAAACTATATATATAAGCATAAAAATAATATAAAAATAAAATATCTTTTTATTCTAATATTTTATTATAAGGATTAGACCACAAAACGAAAACATTTTAGGATAATGTTTCTGGATTTATTTTGTTCAAAATTAGTTTAAATACAAATAACTGGACCTGCCCTTCTTACACATGATTTTTCATACTGTGCTCATATGAATGATATTATCAAGGAAAATATCTAAGATATTTGAAATCAATATAAGTAACTGTTTAAGAATCAATTTTTGTAAAACAGACCTCTACAGAGTGGGACTTTATGGGATAAACCATATCTATTTAAGGAGAAGAAAAAAGGAACACAATACAACCTTAAATGTTTTCTGGACATCCTATGATTATAAAAATAAAACTTCATTCTTGGCTTGTTTGTTCATAGAGTATGTATTGATTCTTTGCAGTTTCTTTTTTTTTTTTTTTAATGTTTTTTTAATGTTTTTTTAATTTATTTTTGAGAGAGAGAGAGACAGAGCATGAACGGGGGAGGGTCAGAGAGAGAGGGAGACACAGAATCAGAAGCAGGCTCCAGGCTCTGAACTGTCAGCACAGAGCCCGACGCGGGGCTCGAACTCATGGACCATGAGATCATGACCTGAGCCGAAGTCGGATGCTCAACCGACTGAGCCACCCAGGCACCCCAATTCTTTGCAGTTTCAATAAGATACCTGAGAGACCTATATGTCTACTATGAAAAAGTAAGTTTTCAAGGGTTGAATAAATATGCACATCAAAGACTAGAAAATTCAGTGTTTCAGAAGCATTAATAATTTATGTGAGGAATTACTGGATTATGTAGTTGAAAGGCCCAATTTGGCAAGTGACTGATTATGCAAGGTCTCAAAGAAATAGCTGAAGAAACAAGTATTCCTCCGAAACAAAAATTGAATATTCTTATAATTAGGAGGAAAGAAAAAAAGAGCTATTGTAAGATTTAGAGAAAGCATGTAGTAGACTATTTCATGGTGACGCCAATAAATCTGTTTTTGATGTTCATTCTCTTGTATAATGCCTCCCCCTTGGGTTCTGGGATATTCTGGTTTGGACCAATGGAAGATTAGCAGACATTATGCATGCAGTGTTTTTTTTAGAAAAGTGCTTGCATATTGGAACTTATCCTCTTGGAATACAAGACCTTGCATTTTGGTAACTGCCCCAAATTGCTGTATCAGGAGAAGTGTACTTAAGATGCTTTAATTGCATCTGGTCCTAATTTAGATGATGAGATCCTGGACTTCATGACTATCTAAATATCATAATTAGATGAAAACTTGATGGTTTTAGGTTTGGGAGTGGGTTGGCGTGTTTTGAGTGTAGGAAGAAAATGAGAAGCCCTGCTTTGGATTCTCTGTCTCCCTCTCCCTCTTTCTGCCTCTCTCTCTCTCTCTCTCAAAAATAAACATTAAACAAATTTTTTAAGAAAAAGAGAAAGAAATGAAACATTAAGATCCTGGGGAAGACTGTGGTTGGCAGTTAAAATGTTCCTCCCTCTTCTGAATCAGTCTTTCCACAATTGATACCCTTTGGTAGTCCTCTTCCACAATGACTTGACTTTTGACATTAGCACAATGAATGCACATAGAAGCTTGAAAACTCTTGCCTAATTCCAGACATTTGTAAGAAAATAAAACATGTTTCTACAGTCTTTTAAAGCCATTTTTACTGCAGGTATGTTTTTAATGTTTTTTTTTAATTTTTTTTTATTTTTGAGACAGAGAGAGACAGAACATGAATGGGGGACGGTCAGAGAGAGAGGGAGACACAGAATCTGAAGCAGGCTCCAGGCTCTGAGCTGTCAGCACAGAGCCTGACGCAGGGCTCGAACTCACGGACCCGGACCGTGAGATCATGACCTGAGCCAAAGTCGGACGCTTAACTGACTGAGTCACCCAGGCGCCCCACTGCAGGTTATGTTTTTAAAAGGCATACCCAAAATATATGTAAAATAAAACAGATAAATTGAAAGAAAATGGAAAAACACATAATAGAAAAACTATAACCAAAATAAAATTGAGTAACTGTACTAATAGTAAATAACACAAGCAAACATTATTTGGGAAATGTGTATCATTATATAATGGTAAGTTGTTTGGTTCACCACTGACCTTCTACATAAGTGTATGTACACTAATAACAAACTTTAAATATGTAAAACAATACTTGAGCAAATTATGAGAATAATTAGTAAGGTAAATAAATAAAAAACAAATTTAATTTACAGAACACTAAACTACCCAAATTAGGGCATATTCAACACAGTAACTGCAATGGTGAATAACTACAACAGTCTCCATTATATATGGAAACTTTTTTTGAAAATTATACTACATATTAGTTGCTAAAAACAACAACAAATTTAAAAGAATTTTGTGGAAGTGCCATCATGTTAGAACTCAATAATAAAAGAATAATCAGAGAAAAAATGGTGTGGAAGAAATTAAACAATAAAAGAAAAACTCAAGAAAATGAAAAGGAAAAAAATAATATAAATTAAATAATAAATTAAATGGGCCTCAGTACATGGTGAGAACATGAAAACAAAGGTGATTATTTTATGTTCACAGATGTATACGAGAAACTCAGTTAAAAAAAAAAAGTCCTAAGTTTTTGTTGTTGTTATTTTTTTTTATGTAGTCCTAACCTTCAGTTCTGTAGGAAAAAGAGAGACAATTAAATGGCAGGTAAAATTGGTGAGCAAAAAATGAAAGGAATTAAAAAATTGGTGGAGTAAAATAGGAAATAGAATTTTGTAATTGTTCTACTATAAGTAATGTTCAACAGTCTAAGAATGAGAATTTGGATGGGTAAGAATCCATGTGTGATCATTAGCACACCAGGGGTATTACTCTAGGGTAATATTCTTGTAACTCTTTGTCTTTCAGTGCATTTACTATGCTGTGTCTGGCCATGGATCTCTTTGCATTTATGCTACTTTGAGTTTATTGAGCTTCTTGGATATGTAGCCAAAATTTTTCAGCGGAACTAGGACAGTGTTCAGCCATTATTTTTTCAAATATTTTCCCTACTTTATTATTTCCTCTTTGGTACTCCCATTGTATTTTGATACACTTTATGACATCCCACATTTCTCTGAGGCTATGTTCGGCTTTCTTCATTTTGTTTTGATATTGCATTATCTCTATCCATCTGTTTTCTGCTAGTTCAAATGTACCACTGAGTCCTTTAACGAATTTGTCATTTTAGTTATTGAACATTTCAAGTCCCAAATTTCCATGTTATTCCTTATTATAGTATCTATTACCATATATTCTCTATTTCATGGGAATTAATATATTCTATTATCATCATGTCTTCCTTTGCTTCTTTAAGCTTGGTTTTCTTTAGTTCTTTGAACAAATGTATAATGACTAATTTGAAGTCTTTGTTAGATCCAAAGAAGACTTTGTTAGATCCAAAGTCTCTCTCACACAGGAAGTTTGCGTTGCCTGCTGTTTTTCCTGTGAGTGGGTCAAACTTTCCTGTTTCTCTCCATGTCTCATAGTTTGTTATTGAGAAATGGGCATTTAATGTATGTTATAGTTAAGTCTAGATACTAATTCCCTTCCCCCTCCTCTGAACATTTATTTTGTTGTTTACTTGCATCTTGGCTAGGCTATTTTAGGGAAGATTATACCCCTTGCAACATCAAGTATTTTCTGTAGTTCTACAGAGAGCAATTCTGGATGTGCACAGTCCTTGGGATGACAGTGGTTTTAGCAGTTCTTTTTTTGACTATCTTTTCCTCTGATTTCTCTGTTAAAACTGTCTGCCTCATTTGGTATTAACACTTTCTCATTTGGTAATAGGCTTCACTAATTCCTGGTTGATTGCTCTACTGTTTGTAATGATGCCCTGTGGCATCAATTCCTTAGCAGTCGGGTCCAATTACATTTGAGCAGGGCTAGTTTTTGAGCTCATTTCTTGGGAGTTTTGTTCTAAACCCAAAAGAACTCTTCTTAGCTGTATCTATTCCTGATTCTCTCTGGTAAACTAGATGTCTAGCTAATAGTTACCTTGTTGCTCTTAATTAAGAAGAGCATTTATTTTCAAGAACACCCATAATTTTTAACTTCCCCTCATTCTGTTTCAAATAAATTGAGTGTCCTCCTGCAGTGTCCTCAGATTTGTCTTTTCTTATGGACTGCTTGTTCTCCTAGCAAAATCTCTGGGTCAGTTCCTCTATGTGCTAGGTGGGTTGATTGATACTTTTGGTATTATGATTTATTCTCTGAGTGAACTAAGGCAAGGCAATTGGGGACCTTGCAATTTCAGCCTGTGTACTGGGGGGAGAATCTCCATCCAATGTGTAGAGGCTAGATGCAGGAAAGAAGCCCCAGATTCTTGGCCATACTCACCAAAAATCTAGTCTCTCCTAGTTAGAGTTGGAGAGGATGAGAAATACGGATTTCTGCCCCTTCCAGTCAGATACACTAAATTTTGAGTGAGAACTCATGGGAGAGGGATCCATCTTTTTGGCAACACCTGTATGGAATGGAACTTCTGTGTTTCACTAAGCTGGGGTAGGTGAGGATGAAGGAAGCAGGTCATAGTTCAGATGCCACAGAATTTGTAGATTTTCCTGAATAAATGTTTCCTCATTTGCTTTATGCCTTTAGGACAATTTCCAGGGACTTGTTTAAATAGTTATTTTTAGTAGCCTTCACCAGATTTGCTTGTTTTGCTACAGAGTATATCTGTGGAGTTTGTCAGGCTGCTATCTGGGAAACAGAACTCTGCCATTCTGGAAATCAAACTAAATAAGTCTTCATTAAAATTAAAGAGACAGAAGATACCTTGTTTTAACAAAGAGGAGGATCTCCAAGTAATGTCTTAAAGTTAACAGAAGACTAAAGTAACAAAGTTTATTTTAAGCATTACTCAAGCATAAATTTGTCTTCCACTTCTTTATAGATAAAAATAATATAGATACATGTAGATGAATCAATAACACTAGCTCTTTAAGTCTACTGAATAAATAAATTGTGTACGACTATAACTGAAGCAGGGTTAGGGAACAGTTTCTGAACTGATCAATGTACTAATTTAATTTCTACCATGACTGAACATCCTTTTTATAAAATATGCTTGTGTTCCAACTAAATCTTTGTGGTACTAGAAAATTTTAGTAATCTTAACAATTACATATGACACATAATTGTGTAACTTTTCATTATTCATATTTGTATTTTGTATTATCAGCAATTGAACTGGGTTATTTGTCCATTGCTACCAGTGATAAAAATCTATTGTACTAGATCTCAAAAACCCGTTAGTTTTGAATGATGAAATATTGTTCATATTGGTAGATATATATTATACTCTGAATAGCATGACAACTCTCAGTGGTTTTTATATACTGTTTATTCAAGAACCAGCTTTTATATATGCATTTTTGCTCATGCTCTGGAAGTTACTCCAAAATAATTCCAATTATAGTGAGTCTTTTGTTCTTAAACCATCCCCATGATCACCTTTGTGTATCCATCTGTTGTGATATATTGACTCAGTCTGTCTACTGAAATGTGATTGAGTTTATTCAGTTGATATCAGAATGCCTGTAACAGTGTATTTACAGTTCATTTATTTCCGTGCTATCACTGCCTTGTGATTGACAGGTCCATGGCCACATATACAAAAGTAAATCAGAATTCTACCAAGTATTCGGCCCAAAGTATGTTAGAGTTAGAAAATGCTTTGTGTTTGACCTATTATTTTCTTGTAAGTTTTGGGATATTGTCAAATTTAAATTTAAATTTACACAAAAACACACAGGAAGAGTAATTCTATCCTTACTGTATATACACTCTTCTTGGATAATGGGGGAAAAAAAATGAGCTGCAAGCTATGACAAAACTCCAAAGCTCCATGTAAGAAAAAGAGAAGAATTTGAATTTTTAGCCTTTAATAGAAACCACCATAAAGTACAACACTCGATATCAAAGCAAATGTATTACACATTAAGAAAAATATTAAAGTATATGTAGATTTATAGATATTATCAATATTACTTATGGTCATAGTTGGATTAGAATAAAAGACAAGAAAGTTTAAAGTAGTAACATGTATTTTCGTGCTTGTAATTGTGATTAAAATGCTGCTTAATAGCTAGAAGCCTTTGAACAAGTTTGATCTCATTTTCCTTATTAATAAGAGGTAGATAATAATGCCTATCTTGAGGTTTTTTTGTAGAGGTTTATATTACTTAATGTCTAACCATTTTCTAATCTTATAGAAATTTAGATATTTTATCACCTTTTTATTATTACTACAAAAATGACTAGTCACACGTTGTGCAATGTATTATGTCTAGAACTACTCGGTCTCAAGTACATGTTAGGTACATGGTAGATATTCTGAGAATGTTAACTGAGTTCATGTCTGACACAACTACTATGTTTTAAAAGTGGCAGGGGGGTACCTGGGTGGCTCAATAGGTTAAGCATCTTACTCTTAATTTCAGCTCAGATAATGATCTTGCAATTCCTGGGCTCAAGCCCAGCATTAGTCTCCCTGCTAATAGCACAGAGCCTGCTTGGCATTCTCTCTCTCTCTCTCTCTCTCTCTCTCCCTCTCTCTGGCACTTGTGCTCTCTCTCTCAAAAATAAACTTAAAAAAAATAAAACTGGCAAGTTTACTTACCGAAACTAATTTGGGGTAAGCAAGTTTACTTACCAAATTAATTATTAAGTGGTATTTTAGAATTAGAAGTGAATCTAATATATCTATTTATCTTACTATTAGGCCAATGTGACCAAAAAGAAGTAAAGAGGATTTGATTTACTTATGATCATATATCAGGCACAGGAAGAAATGAAATAGAATTGAGTTCTCCAAATTTTCTAGTCAAGTACTCTTTCATATTGTAGCACTGTAATTCATTGCAGATTACTTTACAGTCGAGTTAGTTGAATTACTAGTAGCTATGTTTCCTTGCTTTATGCTTATAAATTCTCCTTTAATGGAATTTCAGTCCTAAATATAATTTATGCAATCAGATAGAATATCTCCCTTTCAATACATGTAACCACTGGCGGGGGCAGATGGGTCCCTAAAATTGCTTAGGTGTTTACTACATTTTATACAGATTAAGATCGCAGATATTTGAAATTGAACAAGCAGTGCAACTTGAATTTAAACTAGAAGACTGTCTTTGTGTAGCTTTAGCCAGGGAATAGTTCTTGGGTTGTTGGAAATGAGACAAAAGGTGAGATTAAGATTAGAGATGGAATTGTCAGTTCAGTAAAACATAACAACTGTAATTTTGCCACAATTACTATTTTTTATTATTTTTACTTTTTAATGCTTATTTATATTTGTGAGGGAGAAAGAGAGAGCAGGAGTGGAGAAGAGGCAGAGAGAGGATCCAAAACGGGCTCCACGCTGACAACAGAGAGCCCAATGTGGGGCTTGAACTCAACAACTGCAAGATCGTGACCTGAGCTGAAGTCAGACGCTGAACCAACAAAGTCACCCAGGCATCCCTGTCACAATCTTTAATAAAACCCTTCCATTTTGTACTTTGCAGAAGACAAGAAAAGGATGCTGTGGGAAGGAAGAAGGTATAAAGGATGTTACAGATTTACCTGCACTGAAGTGAAAGAAAAAAAATCAAGTTAAATTAATGCAGTGATGATGTTTGTTATTTTGCCCTTGTCATCTTAATAATCTACATAGGTACTTTGATACAACTGCTTATTATTAAATGTCTGTTATGTGCCAGTCACTATTTCAATGTGGTGAGGATAAAAATAAAGAAAGTGTCTACCTTTCAGCATTCATAGCCTACTGGAGATAAGAATGCTTACACAAATGAATAAAGCAACTAACTAGAATTTAAGTAAGTTCATAAAATTATGAGTATTCATCTCTTTTGAGAAAGATGAAAAATGCTACTTGAGAAAGGATCTTTGGACCAAATATTGGATGTGAGTAAAAGTATTCTTCTGAGTCAGGGGAAACTTTTACACAGAAATAACAGTATGTCCATAAGCGTAAGCAACAAATAAAGCTGTCTGGCTATGAAATAATTCAGTTTATAAGTAGTTTTTCTTCAGATGGCACTGTGATGAATTAAGCTAAAATTCTGTTCAATTTTGTATTGAATAATGAATTTTGTCAATCAAAAATTTATTTCCTGGTTTAAAAAATATCAAAGTTTCTAAAACAGAAAAAGAAAAACAAATGCTTCTGTAGTGATACATTCAATGCAGAACTTTGAAAGTCATCAGGTTATATACATGCAGCCAGCCACATAACTAACAGCAATCCGTACAAACGACCCTGATTCCTCATAAAATTACTCTTCAAAAATCATGTAAGTTCAGTAAACTCCAAATGTATGTTCATTTTGTGTAAAAAAAAAAAAAAAAGATGGGGCGTGTGGGTGGCTTAGTGGGTTAAGCGTCTGACATCAGCTCAGGTCATGATCTCCTGGTCCCTCAGTTCGAGCCCTGCGTCAGGCTCTGTGCTGACAGCTTAGAGCCTGGAGTCTGCTTCGGATTCTGTGTCTCCCTCTCCCTCTCTCTCTACCTCTCTCTCTCTCTCAAAAATAAACATTAATTTTAAAAAAAAATAGGTAAATTTCTGAATTGTAAATGTGTTTGTCCCACACTTTCGTTAGAAACAGGTTATTGTGTAATTGTTTAATCTTCAATAATTCGAATGAACTAAACAGTGTTTTATCAATATTGCTTTCAGTCTAGTTTATGATCAGCTATGTTGTTTTCTATTGCCTATCAGTCTAGAGATTAAAATCAAGGTTTCTAAAAAAAGTAAATACTAAGCACTGTCTTCCTTTCACATCTCCCTCCAGTGAAATAAATGTTTAGAAAGTACTACATTAATTCACTAGCAAAATGTCATGTCACTGTACTAAAGACTTAGTATTCGAACATTAATCAAACTATATAAATTGATAGAATAAAATACAAGTTTCCCTAATCTGTTGGATTTTGTGGTATGTGAATGCACTCTAATGTAAAGAATACTTTGAGGTCTTTTTGTTATCTTTACAAACTAGATACAACAAAGAAGTTCCCTAAATACTTGAGCAATGTGCATACATACACCCATCTATTAATGTAAGCTAAACTCTGCATAATGTTTACAACATATTTTATTCTCTATATTCATCCTTATGTTTAATATGCTTTTTGGAATTTGATTTTCCACTAATCATTATAATTATTGGAATAATACTAAATTCTGAAAATATAAATGGAAATTTTCACTTAGAGTTTTTCTTAATCTTTAAATCTGCTAATACCCTTATTCAAAAGTTCAAGTACTATGTGGCAATGAGAAAGAATGAAACATGGCCCTTTGTAGCAACATGGATGGAACTGGAGAGTGTTATGCTAAGTGAAATAAGCCATACAGAGAAAGACAGATACCATATGTTTTCACTCTTATGTGGATCCTGAGAAACTTAACAGAAACCCATGGGGGAGGGGAAGGAAAAAAAAAAAAAAAAAAAGAGGTTACAGTGGGAGAGAGCCAAAGCATAAGAGACTCTTAAAAACTGAGAACAAACTGGGGGTTGATGAGGGGTGGGAGGGAGGGGAGGGTGGGTGATGGGTATTGAGGAGGGCACCTTTTGGGATGAGCACTGGGTGCTGTATGGAAACCAATTTGACAATAAATTTCATATATTGAAAAATAAAAAAATAAAATAAAATAAAATCATGGTCCTAAGGATGTCAAAAAAAAAAAAAAAAGTTCAAGTAAATTCTATGTGTATACTTTGCCAGTAGTGCTACTTGTTGCAAATAAGGTAAAAAATTGTGTGAATGCATGAAGAATACTCAACACTATTACTACGCTAAACCTGTTTTAATGGAATTTTTTCTGAAGAAAGTGGACAGGACCTACTTGTTTCTTACTCCTTCCCCCAAAGGAATGTTTACATTACCAGTCCATTAGGAGTTTCAAAATGTTTCCTGAGGTATGTATTTTACTAGGTTCAACTATAATTAAAGACATCAATCTAAGGGTTCCTAGGATAAAAAATAAAGAGAATCATAGCCCTAAATGAAAGTGTAGGTTTTTGAGATCTTAAATAGGATCTATTTTAACTGTTATCTTAACTGTTTTAATGGGAGAAGAGGAAACAATCTAGATGACCCTAGGAGTTAAACTTCTTTCATGAAATAATAGAAATGGAAAACTTAAAACTTGAATTAAAAAATTCATTTGACACATGAAAAAATACACAACTGATCACGCAATTAGTTAATGGTAAAACTAGCTAGCAGATGTGACACTTAAAAATAAAATAACCTGTAATTTTATCAGCAAAATGAGTTTACTTGGGAAATAGCAGAGGAATTACAAATCAGGACATGCAGACTATGGCAAACCATAGGCAAGTCTAGACAAGAAAGGAAAAGAACTTTATAGAGAAAAAAGGAGGAACCTGGGAAGGGCTGCTTTGAACAAGAAATCTACTAAGGAAAGCAAGAGTTCAGCATGATAATGGCTTCTCATTGGCAGAGCTGTGGCAGTCTCTCAGTGTCTACGCTGTTCCTGGGCAAGCTGAAAATATTTCTGTTCCCTGGTGAGGTAATGTGAACTTTTGTCCTGTCCAGGAATGTGACATAAGCTGAGACGGGAATTTGTGCATGAGTACTCCCTCTTCTTCAGGGCTTCCCTATTCCATTCTAAATGAGGTTTCCCTTTATTAATTTTCACAAAGACAATAGCATAATTTTTAATTTATATACTTAATTTATAAGTTAATAGTAATCAGATCAAAGAAAAGTAATATTAATAATACAGGCTCTGAATAATTCTGGCTTCCATGGTAAATCTTCTAAATCTAATGGGATTAGATTAAATTTTTAAGCATGATTCACCACAGAAGCAAAACTCTGATAATTATGTCTTTATAACCACCAAGTCTATGTTCCCAGTACCCAGTGTGTCACTAGAGTAGGTATCTAATCAGCCCTTTTCCAAATCTAAATTTTGATTTTAAACACATGAACTAGAAGAAGGAAAAAAAATCTAAAACCTCAAAGAACAAGTTTAAACAGGTTGACTGTTCAGGAGCAAAATAAGTGACCTGCTTTTTTGATCAATGGAGGAAGCCCCTGTGTTGACAAAAGAGTCTACAGATTTCTGTAGATGTAGAAATCCTATAAAATTGGTATCATTCCTTTTCAGCTTTTAGAAGTCTTTTTCAGGTAAGAAATAAATTAAGTTCAAATCATTTTTGTCAGAACACTGTTTCAAAAAAAACAAATGAGTGAATGTTGCATTCTCAGCTGTGCCACTGACTCTAAAGCTTGTTATAGCAACCAAGTTTGCCCAATTCTGTCATTTAAATGTTGTCGTTAGGTTGTGATAGATGGAAAAGCATTTTCAAACTGTGTTCAATTCCCTGCTAGTTTTCCCCTTACTCAGAATTGTTTTCTATTTACCCAGATCAGCAAATCCAGAGACTTTTGTACAAATATTTATTTCCTTTTTCTTAATAATTACAATTTTCCTCTGTCTCCTGTACTCTTAGTGTCGGCATCTCACAGTTTAAATAATAGTCAATGTTAATATTTGTAAATACAATGGTGGCATGCATGCAACATTCTGTAGACTTGACTGCAGCATAAAATTATGAGGCACAATGCAATATATAGCCTTAGTTTAAAACTATAGTTTTTTAAAAAAATTTTTATGTTTATTTCTGAGACAGAGAGAGAGACAGAGCACGAATGGGGGAGGGGGAGAGAGAGAAGGAGACACAGAATCCGAAGCAGGCTCCAGGCTCTGAGCCTTCAGCACAGAGCCCAACACGGGGCTCGAACCCACAAACCATGAGATCACGACCTGAGCCGAAGCCGCTCACTCAACCGACTGAGCCACCCAGGCGCCCCTAAAACTATAGTTTTTAACCTGGGTAGGCTGTTCTAGGATTTCAGTACAAGCTTTCTGTTCCATATCTAAACTAGAACTTGATTGTCAAGAATCAAGACTTTATATTTAATAAAATCATAATAATATAACAAAATAAATAGACTTCATTTTCATACTTAGATGGGTTTTCTTATATTGGCTTTGTGCTAGAAATTTTACAGTGTAAAAAATGAAAATGTATGATCATTGATTCTTAATGTTCTTTTTCTGATTTTATTATATATAATGTCAGTCATAATCAACTATTGTACTAGGAGTCAATCAATTATAGTACCCTTTACAAGTGCTAACTAATAATTTTACTATATTCAATCTGCAATAATGTAATATATGTATTTTTAATAAAATAGCATGAAGCAAACCTGCACATGAAAATTGTCAATACACTTGTGGAGAAACAGGTGTGAAACAGACGAATTGAAGTCCTAAGCAACAGTGCAACAAGAAGATTAACTAATGCTTTAATTACCGTGATAAAAATAATTAAAGCAATAATACAGTTAAAATAATGTTGAATTTCTAGCATACAACAAAATATTAAAATACAGGGCCTTACCATTTAAAACAGTGAAAGCAGGGGTGCCTGGAAGGCTCAGCTGGTTAAAGTGTTCAAATTTGATTTCGGCTCAGGTCATGATCTCACAGTTCGTGAGTTTGAACCCCAGGTCAGGCTCTGCACTGACAGTGTGAAGCCTGCTTCAGATTCTCTCTCTCCCCTCCTGCCCTACTTGTACACTCTCTCAATCTCAAAGTAAATAAACTTAAAAAAGAAGAAAAAAATAGTAAAAGTAGCCTACATAAATACTATATAAGCAGGACATGGGTCTACTGATTTATGAAAACAAGGATTAAAAGTACAAATACCAGGGAGAATAGTGCAATCAGCACTACCTGGACAGAACCTGTGGCCAAACTAAGAAAAAGAAAGACCATGGACTGAACTGGCATGGTATACAGAACTGAGTTTTGACAGGGATTTCTCAGGCAGAGGTTTTTCCCAGGTTTTACTTGGGAAAAAATATAAGTGTGCTGGAAAAAACACCATATGGACTAACATGGCTTTCCCCTTTAGATGATGTCATTCCCCTTTTCTGCAGTCATTGAGCTAATTTGAATTATACAAGTAGTCACTAAAACAAAAGTGACTATATTAATAAAATTATGTTCATCTGGATAAGGCAAACTGTGTTGTAAAATAAACTCTGTGAAACACATGCTTTAGTATTTTCACTTTTATAATGTATATTAATATAAACAAAATTTTGAACTAAATGTATTTTTAAATCTACAAAAATTTATGCATAAAGATGGTCTTTTGTCTGGTTAGAAATACCATCATTTTCCTTTATAGTTTTATATATATATATATATATATATATATATATATATATATATATATACACACACACACACACACACAAACGTACGTGTGTGTGTGTGTGTGTGTATATATATATACACACGTATATATATTATATATATATATATACACGTATGTGCGTGTGTGTGTATATATATATATGTGTATATACACATACATACATATATGACTTAAGGGATTGAAGCCAATAAGAATTATCAAAACAAAAATATAACCAGCACATTTTGAAGACTTTTTAATTCTCATTCCTACTTTTAAAGAAAATTTTAGAAAAAGTGCTTTCAGTATTTTCCTTTGCTTTTGTTATGATTGTGTTTTTCTAACATTTTTATCTGATAATGTGCCCTTCAACACAAGTCCAAATTCCACTAATTAAGATCCAGCTTAGTGTCCTGTCTTTTGTGGTCTTCTGCTATTTTTTGGCCCTTAATGATTTCTTTTTTCCCGGAAGTTCCTCCAAGTCCTCAAAGCTCTTGCTTACATGCAGTCTTATATTACTCTCATAGTTTTGGGTGCATTCAGCATTTTTAATAGTTATTTGTGCAGAACGATGTCTCAAGATTCCTAACATGACTCATGGTCTTGAAAAGGCCATTCAAAATATTCACTTTTCCTCATGCTCCAGCAGATTTTTTTTTAAGTTCTTTGAAAAGTTTACCGTTATCCAGGGAGCCAAAGAAATAGCTTTGGTTACCTTTTAAAGAGTTATCAGCTAAGATTACAGTGTTCCCGCTCATCAATTTGCTTTCCCACACTGATCTCTGACTTGAAATTTTCAGGCTGTCTTGAAGGTCAAGTAACAAAATAGCACTATTCATTATAGGGAACATCACTCCTGCCCTTTCGTTTGGAGGACCCTGCTGTTCCATAGGTATGACAGCAAAAGGAGGGGCAGGAAGGCTCCATCTGCTTTTGACCTTTGTAAGCTTCATTTTAGTAGAAGCAAGGATTAATGTAGAGAAATGTCTCTTCTTTTGAAAACATCTTGTTAAAATTTCACAATTCAAAAAGGTGTCCAAATGTTCTATTTAAAGACCTTTAATTTTAAAATAAAAAAAATAGATACATTATACATTCATTAAAGGCCTGAATTATTAGAAATTTAACAACTCTTCTCTCTCATGGGAACACTGGACTTAATATGTTCTTTTATATCCTGTTGTCAAGATAACTCAAGCATCGGCTTTATGACAGGACTTCAATCAGCATGAAGTTAAGTGTGACTATCTTCTATTTCTTTTTATAGAAAGAATTAATTGTGTTTTACATCTTTTAAGTGACAATTATTCTGATGGATTCCTCTCAAAATTTCTGTCCTCTACAGGCTCAGCTGGGTGACAATTGATGTTCTTTCTACAGCATCAAAATCTGACCTATAAGAACCTGACCTGAATTGGCATATGAGCAAGAAATGAAATTTCATTTTATGTGTATCATTATATATTTTGACTCTCTTTGTTTTATCACAATAGCCTTCTCTAGTTAATTTGCTCTTATAAATTGGGTTAGCACACTGTTTTAACCTAGGATATAGAAGCATTACTCATTCAAATATGAAAGTTAGGTACTTAAAGTATTTATGGTTTTGGAATTAAAGTCTAACAGCTAAAAGCTCATATTTTATAGATTGATCTTGGTAATTCCCTAATACAAAATTATATTCACAATCACTCCATTAATATGCAAGCAGAATTTTCTCAACAATTTGCTGCAATGTGTATCATAAAAAGAAAGGAATCTATCAGCTTAATCTTTAAGTTTGATACCTTTTCATTTACTTCATACATTTTTCTAAAAGTTATGCCCTATTATTTTATTCTTTGATCATGATAGTTTTACCTTTGAATTCAGAAATAATATTTAGGTTCTTTCCAAATAGATTTTCACCTAGTTTCTAGGTTGTTGCTACATTTCCCTCTGGTCACCATATCTGGTCTAAGATGTCTACTGACATCTTAGAGTATGTAACAATATCTTGAGCATAAGTGGCTCAGAAGTTGCACTACTATTCTTTTTTTTCTTCTTAAAACTGGACAGATTCTTCAAAATTAGAAATCCTGAAGTCTTTCCCTTGCTTTGCCCTATAATCCCTTTTCTGAAATTCCAGGATCCTGAAACTAGTTCAAAACCATTCTCAAACATTATGTATTTGAAAAAAGGATGTTTTCTTTTTCTCAAAGTCAACTATATATCTATCTGAAAAATCATAAAGTGCCAACTAAGATAATATAACTATCAAAGGAATCTGTTGTATGTAAGTGATGATTCAGTGAATTCTATTCCTGAAACCAATATTGCGCTGTATGTTGCAATCTAACTAGAATTTAAATAAAAATTTGAAAAGAAAAAAAAATGTAAGAAATTATTGGGGTGTCTGGCTGGCTCAGTCCATACAGCATGTGACTCTTGATCTCAGTATTGTAAGTTCAAGCCCCATATTGGGTGTAGAGATTATTTAAAAATAAAATCTTAAAAATATAAAATAAAATTATAAGAATACAGAATCATATTTAATTATATGAATTTGTAATGTACGGGTTTTTTAAAAAGAGTTGATCTTGTGAATTCTTGTCATATGGACATAATGTGTTAGCTTAAACTGTAATTTACGGATCTTTACTCAGCCTTAGACTAATATTAATTTAATTAGTACACAAACTTTGGATATGTGGGCAATTTGTAAGAAAAAGATGCAGATATTAGTTACTGTAGTTTTAGTGAGCCTTTGTTCCTTACTTTATATATAAATGACTTTACCTTGACAGCATTTGCAAATGTCTTTAAGTGATGTAATATGTATGCTTATATTTTTCTACCTTAAAATTCATCAAAGTGATATAAAATGTGTGTGGAAAAATGAGCTAGACTGTTTTTGGTTCTAGTCTTCCAGTTTTCTCTTTGGTCTGGAAAAACAAAAGCTGCTTATTTTAGTACAAGAATAATTAATATAAATTGTTGAATTAATACTAAGTATAGTAATTTTGGAAAAACATAAACATGTATACATAATAATAAATAATATGGTTTGTCTTAAAAAAAAATAAAGGAATCTGGGTCCAACTTTCATTCTTTAAGTATAATACAAAAACATGATTACAACTGAGATTCAATGATGAATTTAGAATTCAATACTAATTTTTTTAGAGAATCTTTTTTCTGCCAAGATGTAAAACTAATGACAAAAACATAAGGTAATTTCAAATCTGTGAATTAAAAGAATGTCTGAAATGTTTATTTCTTAATTTAATATAAAATCAGTTGGGCAACACTACTAAAAAGGAACCTGTAGCAAGCAAAATAAATCAAACATATTAGCTTACACCTTTATATCGGATTTCCATTTTATCTTGATAGGGAAAATGCCCAGATTTAACACTAATTCACAACTTAGTTGAATTAAGTGGGGGAAGGAAATGAATCAGGTAGGAAATGTATATACTCAGTAGAATCAAGGTGTGAGGACATAAACAGGAAGCCACTGTTATCTGAAGAAAGTATGAATGTGTATATGTGTGGTGTATCTGTGTGCAGGAATAAATTAAAGAAATAACAAAATCTGATTCTATTTCTTCATGAGTCATTTTTTGCCAGTCTGTCATTTATAAGAGATGGAAGAATTAGGCTGTCCTGCTGAAAGCTATATAACAAATAATCACATAGAAAGACAAATGTAAACTAGGGAATTTATAAGCAGTATGTAAAAAATATAGGAGTCTACAGTGGAAAAAATGGAAATCGAGTATATACAGAATAAGAAAATGATGAATAACTATAAATTACCTAAATATTATGCATTAAAAGAGAAGAAAGAGGAAGAACATACAATTGCATCATTTTCATAGTGATAAAATCAACATATACATGCGCCAATCCTGGATTTACAAATATATAATTGTAAAGTCAGTTTACATCTGTTAACACTCAGAGAAAGACTACAGTGACTAATAAAACTTGTTTTCTTGCTCTTAAATATCTGTGAAAACATCCATTTTAAAACTGTATTTTTATATTCTCCTGGAATCACCCAAAAGAAAACAGCAAAATGAGAAACAAAAATAAAATATAAAATTCGAAAAAATCAAGAGTATCTAAAATTTTGAACCCCAAAACGGGAGGAGAAGTTATTTCCAAAAGCTTTTGAAGGTCAAGTAATTTGTGTAAAAAATGTAGATCAGCATATCCTATAGCTACAGACCTTAAAAAAGCTTACACAACATCCTTCATCAAGTAGCACACTCTGAAGTGTAAAGCAACAATTTTCATCTTTAAAAATGGAAAACAGTGCAAAGATTGGCCATGGGACTTTGCTGGGTTGGTAGTTTGATGGGCAGGGGTTAAAGGAACACACAGGCTATTTATGTGTCTAGATGGGAATATTATGTCTCAGAAAGGGGGAGGAGAGATATTCCCGGTTGTGAGAGGCCCTAGTGCTTAATTTGACTGGCTGGGGAGATCTCATTCACATCCGAATAACCCTATAATATGAGGGAAATTCCAGGAATATGAACCTGCATTCCACCCAATGAAGAATCATCTGATTCAAGAAAAGAGAAATAATTCAAAAGTAACAATAGACTTGTACAAAGTAAATATAAGGAAATAGGATAAAAATGAAGAAAAAGAAAGAAAACTCACCAAAGGAAATATACTCTCCACAAAAATGCTGCTGTGGAACTGCTAAAATTCATCACCAAAATATCATAGTTAATTATATTGAAGTCATCATCTTAGTAACACAAGGGCATTATACATTTTTCCATAAGAAAGAAATGGTAAAAAGAAAATAAACATGAGCTGCTAAAATTCAAAAATGAAAAATTTTAAATGTCTTATAAAAATGAAGGCTAAAGTGGAAGGAGAACAAATGTAACAGAGATGGTTAAAATCGCAATAAGGAAAAACAAAGAACAAGACTAAAAAGTGAGCAAAAGAAAGTGAGGATAAATACAAAGAAAACCAAAATAATCAATAATTTTTTAAAACAAGATCCAATACACTCTTACCTTTTATCGCCTAATTGGTACAATAAAAATAATGGGAATAAAAATATATATATTTAGAGATTCAATTAATAGAAAAACCTTTCAGATATAAAAGAACACTTCAATCTACTTCTTTAAAGAGAACAGTATATTCTAGGAGAAACTGAACTAATAGCATCCACTATAAAATAAACCCTGGTAAGTTAACTGAATTTCAAATTTCATATATATGAATACTTCGGGCAGCTAGAAAAAAATTGATTCATCTATCAGGTGAAAGAATAGGCTGACCTTCAACTTTCCACAGTAATACTCAACGTTATAATGATTGTGAAAAACCACCTATACAATCTTCAAGGAAAGGAAGTGTGACCTAATAAATTTATAGCTAGCCAAACTACCATTCAAACATGAATGAAACAGGGACAAGGGAGCTATATTTTTGAACTTACAAGAAACCAGAGTTCCTAGGTAGTTCATTTGAACTGTAAGTTCATTTTGAAGAAATTCTTAGAAAACATATATCATCCATGAAGAGAAAAATGGCAAGTGAGCAGTCAAGGGGCACTGAATCTATTTAACTGCTTTATTGAGTAAGGACTAAAAGAAAAAGGGGTACTGTAGTTACAGAACATAAATGACTTTTGAGAACAATGATGAAATCTAAAAAAAAAAAAATATGAGATGCTCTAAGTATGCTGATTTCCAAATTTTTAATAGCTGGAGTAGGTATATATCATTTAAGTACACAAATTATATTTAAAAGCATAAAGGTAAATCACATTGATTACAAATTTTAGCAAAACTAGAAAGCAGAAAGGGTGGAAATGAAAAATCTCACAGAAAAAGGAAAGATAATTTTCTTCCATCATATACTTTACTGTACCTTTTACATTTTGGCCTAAATATGCAAGTAACACCCATTCAAAAGGAAGAAAAAAATGAATTCATGAACAAATAATAATCAACTAATTAGATAACTAAATAAAATTCCTGAAATGCTCTGGAAAATACTGTACGCAAAGATTTCTGTATAGGCAAACAGGTCTTAATACTAACTATTACAACACTACATAATATCTACATCCTACTAGCAATCTTTAAACAACTATCCAGATGTGGCTCACAAGGCTAGTGGAGAGTAGATTAGAAGTTACTTTAAGACTATATAATTGAAATGTATTACTAACATAATGCAGAGTGAAAAGAAATGAGGTATTGCTATAAGGATACCTGAATTTATTCATTTACTTTGATTACCTATGTATTTATATTCCAATAACATTTTATTTCACTACTGATGAAAATATTAGAATCTCTTAAAATTTTAATACTTTGCTGTATTGCTCATACTTATTAAACTTTTATGAAATTTGTTTATATATACAAATTTGTTTAAACTAATTGTACTTTTCTCCTTGATTTACATAAATAAAGTAATGCTTTCTTAAAACACCTATGTTCACTCTAAATATACACGTGGTAAGATGTACCTGGATTTATTTTTGTATCACCAAAATTTTGCTAGTACATTGGCATGTCATATAAAGTTGTTTTATGTGTTGGCAACATGGGAATTGTTTAGCTCAGTTCTGTTTTTTCTCACAGAACCAGTAATATAAACTGGACTTCTATAAACTGAAAATGAACTTCACGCCATATATATACCCAAATTGATCTTATAAAAAAAAATAGAAAATGACTTCTTAAAAATTTCAAAGGCAACCACTATATACTTCTATATGAAAAATGCTCTTTTTTAGAGGCTTTTTCTTCAAAGTTTGTTTTGGCTAAGACTTTTAAAATTATGAATGCTGTGAATTTTCCAATAAAAATATCTACTTCTTTGCCAGTAAATCCCTCACAATGAATATTGTCAGAAATTTTTCCTCTATGAGCTTTTGTGCTGTATACCAAATTGAGAGAGACATCAATATTTAAGTTGTCCAATTATGCAATTTAATGCATAGGAGTTGAAGAACTTATAATGGCAAATTCTAGGGGAGACAAGAGGTTACATGACAGCTCCAGGATCAAAGTTTTGATATGTTATAAATATTTAGTCATTATTGTCAAGTTCTAATATCCCACAAGAAAACATACAGGGTATTGTCTATATAACATGTCATAATTATATATGTATATAAAATTGCTTTCTTCTGTTTAGTCACAACAGGAAATGATACTATTATTTCACTGCACCATTTTCAAAAGAGCTATTATGAAATACCTATTTTTCTAAATCACATACCTTAAATAACCTTGATGTTTCAGTGTAAAATCAAGAATGTAAATTCCATAAGCAAGCATTGTTACCTGTTTTGTTCATTGGCTGTATTCTTAAATAGTGTCCAATAACCAAATGTGTAGTGATGCAATGAATGTTTATTGAATAAACAAGAAAAAATCCTGAGCTCTTGAGAAAATGAGACTTAAGAAAGACTAAAGCACTATTAAGCCAAATCCCTGTAAAGCTTTATTGATGGAACATTTGGTTTTCATTACCAAACCAAGTAAACATACCTACATACAAAATAACACCAAATATGAGACAACTTTCTATTTCCCTAATGATGTATTTCCAAAAGCAAATTTTTGGCCAATTTTACTGTATTTCTATTCAGTGACAGGAGTAAAATTTAGTAAAATGTCAGTTTAGTAAATGTAATTATGCTTACCTAAGACAATAATTGACATTAATTTTATAATTATTTTATGAAAAAAAGCCTCTAAATATTTTAAGCTAATTTTTAATACCATTGTATTCTTCCACAACATACCTTTTTAAATCAAATGTCTATTATTTTATAATTTTTTAATGTTTATTTATTTTTTGACAGAGAGGGAGACAGAGTGTGAATGGGGGAGGGGTAAAGAGAGAGGGAGACACAGAATACGAAGCAGGCTGTCAGCACAGAGGTGGACACAGGGCTCGAACTCATATACGTCAAGATCATGTCCTGAGCCAAAGTTGTATGCTTAACTGACTGATCTACCCAGGCTCCCCATCAACTGTCTATTATCTTAGACCATACACTGTTCATTTCTGAATTGTATTAAAAAAAAATCATTATTGGAATCTACATGATATTTATGTTCAGTTTCTTTTGTCTTTAGCTTTAAAATTCCCATCAAACACTGTTTTTTAGTTACATACATCAGCTCTTATCCCTTTCACTTCAGTGCAGTTTTTTTCATACATTTTTAGCACAGTTAGAATCATCTGGCACAGTCTACGTTCCATCTAGGGATCCACAGACACTGTGATTGATTACATCTTTTTTTTCTGTAGTTTGCACAAAATGAGGTTCTTTATGTTTTGATACATACATTTATTTATTCAGGATTCAATTCTGACATCTGTGTTTCTTCCAGAAATCACCCATATTAATCAAACAATGCAGAGCATTCCATGTTTGAAATTTTGCTCTCCTTTTGTCCATAGGCAGCTCTTAAATGACTAATTTTGTTCATATAAAAAGTTCCCTAGAGTGGCCACTATAATTCTAAACTCTACTAGGTAGGATCATGCCATTTTGAAAGATTAAGCATACACAAAAACATTATAATGAAGGTACACATAAGAGAATTCTGGGAAGGAAGAAGTATGGAATTAACCTGAGACAAACCCAGAAGAGTGTGGTAAACATTTAGGTATGTGAATTATTTGGTTGTGAATTCATGCCTCAGGTCCCCAGCCTAAAAGTTGTCTACCATGGGTACAAAGTGTAGAGAAAATATATTTCTGACTAGATTCTCACTGATAAGACAAAATAAGACTGAGGATTATTCTCCTAATGTCTTGAAAAGTAATTCAAGGCAAAGTTCTCCTATAGAAAATCAGTCTAAAAAGTCATTTTTGTTCATTAGTCCTTCAGTCTGGATGAAGACAAGGGACATTTTGAACCAAGGGTTGACCTCCCTGAAAACCATCTTTTATACATTCGCAACAAAAAAGGTAGAGGAGAGACAGAGTCATTAGTAACAGCAGATTCCACCAAAGATATGTTAAATCTGCCCATAATCAAAGAATCCCTGAAAAAGAAACAGCTTCATTTCTTGGAAAGAAAACAGAGGGTGTGGTGAAAAGAAATCTGAGCTCAGACTCAGTCCTGCATTTATCTCACCATGACAAAACACACCTTCACAGAGAGACACCTGTGAAAGGAGGCTCAAGGGACCCAATGGATCACATAGCTTTTGAGTATGTTTAGTAAGTTGTAATACTGAGGCAATTACAACTAGATCTTGATGGGGTCTCTAGGACTATTGATGCCCCTATAAATAACACCATAAAATCCAGGTGCCCAAGTGAAAGTGAATTCATTAATCTTATTAATGTATTTATATTAGTGATATCTCCAATCTGGCAAGTCAGAGAAAGGTATTTTATTTTGGGTTTGGGGCCTGGGATAAGGTGAATTAAAGCATGGCATTCCAGTTGGGAGAGGGATATTAGAATTACTTATGAAATAATAGCTTTATATTATTGGATAGCTAAGCAAGGGTCTTGAACTGATTTTTCATAAGCATTCCATTTGTGATTATGAAACTATTTGTTAGGACAAATTGGTTTACAAGAATTTACTGGTACAAACAGTAACATTCTGCTGACACAGGAATTAAGAAACGATGTGGGGCCTCAGTTTTTACCACATGGCTGGAAGCAACTAAACCAGGGGTTAAGTTGCACCAAACAAACAACAACAACAAAAAAAATTTTGAGGTTAAAATGTTAAACAGGCTACAATTCATAAGGGGTCTTAACAGGATACAGTGAGACATTTAGATTTTATTCTAACTGTAATGAGAAGTCATTGGGGAGATTTTAATATGATCAATCATTTTGCAATAAAGAATACACTGGAAAATCTTTAAAGTAAAATCTGAAGACTAAACTAACCTAGAATAATGCATATATATGAATAATTAAGTTTAGGTCTGCTTAATTTTGAGCTCTCTGGACAGCTGCTTTCACACTTATGACTGCCTCAGGCCCCTTGTTAGCAGGATGTTTTACAATTTAACAAATACTTAATTGTTGTACTTAAGAAGGTCCTCTCTCAGTGCTGAGGTATCTGATTCTCAGTTTTTATAATACTTAAACTTCTTCCCTCTGTGCCCATTTTAAATGTATGCAATTACCAAACTACATTTTAATCAGGCACTAAATTTTACTTTCTTCAAAATGTCTTGTTTCCATATATAACCTATCACTAAGAAAATTAAGTAGACTTGAATAGCATCTTATTTTCAAGAAAATCATGTAGATGATAAAGAGAAAATGCAGCACTGTATGACCCTAGCCTGTTTATACTTAAAAATTGCACTGGTCTGTTAAGGAGCAATTGTAGGAAATAAATTTCCAAAAATAGAAAATGCACAAAATGTCTCCTAATTTTTCCTTCATTTGCTCATTTAAATTATTCTGAAGATTAAACCCACAGTAAAATTGCATCATAACTATTTGGCAAATTAAAATCTCCATTCATCCAAATGTAATGAAGAGTAACCAATAATAAATGTCAATGTTGATACTAAAAATGACATAATTTATTCATTTGACCCAAATGGCTAAAACTCTAAACATCTATTTATCTACAAATATTTGATAGTTTTTGATAGTACCTTCAACTGAGAGTCAGAATGTTAGAAGCATTTGCAAAATTTCTGCTCAGCAGGTAACTTTTAAGAAAGGAAAATCTGTAAAATTTAATTATTTGAAAGTTTATAGCAGCAACAATGATGAAATATAATATCCTAGTTCCTTAAAGATTGTTAGAGTATTCCTTAGCTTGTATTTTGAGGAGTGATTATTATACTGCATAATAAAAGTAAGAAAAGGAAACTGCATAATGTTCCTAGAGAAGTCTCTTGCTTTTCTTCCTCACTCTATTTTTTAAACTGTTTTCCATTTAACAGAACATTCAATGGAAAAAAGTCTTGGGGTGCCTGGGTGGCTCAGTAGGTTAAGCACTGGACTCTTGATCGGCTCAGGTCATGATCTCACAGTTTGTGAGATAGAGCCCCACGTGAGGCTCCACGCTGACAGCACGGAGCTTGCTTAGGATTCTCTCTCTCTCTCTCTCTCTCTCTCTCTCTTGCTCTCACTCTTTCTCCCTCTCACTGATCTCTGCCTCTCTGTCCCACTCCCCCTTCTCAAAATAAATAAATTTAAGAAAAAAAATCCTGTGTTTGTATAGGTATATCTTTTCCATTGTATATTATTTCCAAATATTTTCTATTGTTACGAAAATTAAAGATTGCTTTTTAACTCATGTATTTCATTAATTTCTCTTACACAAAACTGATGGTGTATCAGTCAGGATGTTAGGAAACGTGGAGAGAATATAGTATTACAAATTGGTAATCTGCTATTTAAGAACCAAAAAGTCCAAATGGAAATACTGAGAGATCATATAGTAATTGCAGGAAGCTGCTATCACACCTAGCACTGGAGAACAAAAAGAAGAGTTTGAAATTATAAAAACTGTACAATTTGAATGAGCATGCCTACTGAGCTGAGATTCAGACTACTGAGAAGGGAAAGTTGTCGCTTGGCACAGGTATCTCTGAGGTGTGTGAAGGGGCTGGTTCTGGTAGAAAGTTGACTGAAACCAACTGTTCTGGTCACGGTGACAGGAGCCGTAAGCAAAGGAATGTGTCGCTTTACTTCTCCAGCATACCATTGTCCCTCTGGAGCTCTCAACTGGCCTAACTGTAACAAGAAGCCAGCATCACAAAGAAAAATACCAGAAGACAGGTCTGAAACTGAGAGACAGCATCTAATGGAAAGCAACTACTAATTTCCAACATATATCAGATTCCAGGAATTCAAATAGAATATAAAGTAAAATGAACAATGAGAAATTAAATCATCTTGGTGTTTCGGTTGGGTTCCCTGGAAAGTTGAATCAGAGATGGCCTTTAGTGTGCAAAGTGTTAAGGAGCACACTTCAAATCAAAATGTGTTCAAAGGAGGAAAAGAAAATAGAGCGTAGAGAGAAACTGAGTTGAGACACACCCTCAGCCAATTCAGAGTGAGCTTTGGAACTAGCATGATCCTTCAGTTGTTCCAAGTCGGGCCATGATGGACACATCTTTAAACTCTCTCATCAGTCAGTCACTAGATGTGGTCTGTCTTCATAAAGGATGTTACCTTATGCAACCTCTGCAACGGAGGCAATCCCTAAGAAGGCTGAAGATTTCTGCCTGTAGGCTGCCTGCCTACAACTGACTGCACCAACAGTTGAGGCAATAGTCTGTCACTGGAAGATATAAGTGACACCCTTAATGTCCAAAAAGTAAGAATTAACTCTTAACATCAATTATAGTTACTCCACCTATGCAAGGAATAGGATATAAAGATTGTGATGTGGCTAAAATAGTGGCTATGTATAAAATGGTGACAATACGAAATTCTGGGAAGGATGCAGAGAAACTGAATCACTCACACACTGTTTGTAGGAATGTAAGATGCTACAGTCACAACGGAAAGCACTTTGGAATTTCCTTATAAAGCTTAACATACAATTACCATACTATCCAGCAAATACACTTGAACATTTATCTCAGAGAACTAAAAACTTGTGTTCAAATAAAAACCTGTAAAAGAACCTATAGCAACTTTATTTGTAAAAGCCAAAAACTTTGCAGGTGAATGGTTAGACAAACTAGTAGATGTAAACCATGCAGTACTTGTCAGTAAAAAAGAATGAACTATTATTACACATGTCCACACAGATTAATCTCCAGGGACTTAGGCTGAATAAAAACTAAACAGCATTCTTGAAATGAAAACATTCTGGAAACAGGGGTCAGTTTAGTGTCTGCCAGTGGTTAGGAACCAAGAGCAGGGAGGTGTTGGAGGGGTGGGTATGGTTGTAAAACGGCAACACAAACACCATTGGTGTTATTGGGTCTGTTCAGTATCTTCACTGACATGGGCTACACAAACATACACTGCTGTCAAAATTGTACAGAACTTACTATACACACACATACATTTGGGAATAGGAGTAAATCTAGAGAAATTTGAATATGATTGGTAGATTACATCAATTCCAATATCCTGGTTGAGATATTAAGTTTTCACAATGTTATCACTGGGAGGACAAAATGTATGAGGGAACTCTCTGCATTCAATATCTTAACTGTATGCTAAAAACTGTCATTTGCGGGGCACCTGGGTGGCTCAGTTGGTTAAGTGTCCGGCTTCGGCTCAGGTCATAACCTCACGGTTTGTGAGTTCGAGCCCCGTGTCAGGCTCTGTGCTGACAGCTCAGAGCCTGGAACCTGCTTCAGATTCTGTGTCTTCCTCTCTCACTGCCCCTCCCCTACTCACGCTCAGTCTCTCTGTCTCTCAATAATAAATATTAAAAAAGTTTAAAAAAAACGGTCATTTGCTTAGCATGCCATCATGCCATCTCCAAAAAAGCATGCCTTGATTTTATGATTATGTTCGTCTTGAGTACTGTCTCACATATATCATTCATTGTATTCTTCAATTTGATCTCAAAATAAATTTTAATTATTTTCCTTTTAAAATTAATTTTCTTTGCTTTCATACTCCTTTATTCATATATTCCTTCTATACAGCACAATACAATTTCATTTTTTTAATTCAAACTTTTATTTAAATTCCAGTTAGTTAACATACAGTATAATATTACTTTCAGGTGCATAATTTAATAATTCATCACTTACACACAACACTCAGTGCTCATCACAACAAGTGCCCTACTTCAGTTCAACTCTTTTAAATGCATACTGTTTCCTCCTCCTACACTTGATATATTTTTTTAAAATCCTGATGATAGTAAAGACAATGTCTTACTCATTTAGCATCTGAAGAAAGTCTGACATTCACTAAGTTGAACTGAACAGAATTCATTCAATTTTTCAATAATTTATGAAGCACCTACAATTGTTAATCATGTATCCATATACTATAGATATTAGAGAGATAATCAATAAAAGATAAAAAGTCCCTTCCTTCATCTAGGATTCATTCTAGTGGGAGAGACAAATAATAATGAAGGAACATCTAATAGGTCAGTTACTGAAAAGAGCTATAAGGAAACAAATAGAAAGAAATGTTAAATTGAATTTACTTCATGAATGATATTGAGTTAAATACTTTTTCTATAAAAGTCAAGTTGACATGTTCATATTTCTGGGATTGCATTCTAAATGTGTGTCTAGTATTATGCATGATAGAAATATCACAAAATTTGTGACTGTTGGGGATTTTCAAAGAGATTTCAAATGGGTATGAGAAATCAGCAATCTTACTGATAAAGCAGCATAATGCAACAGACCACCAGATCATAATGTTCTTTTTCTATTTATGGCAAGGCCTTCTGGACTTAGAATACAATATGAAAATCATGATCAAATTATCTTCAGAATTTTTACCTCATATTGCTATAATTATACTATGCTAGATTAAAAAGTTTTTGGAAACAGAGTTGAATGAATGCAAATTCAGGGGATATGGGAAAAAGGTTTTACAAGGTATCAAAAGTTAAGAAAAAAGATATACTTGGTTATTTAAAACTTTGCATATCGGAGTAAGATGGCAGAATTGGAGGTTCCTAACCTTCCCTGCTCCCACAGACACACCAAATAGACAGCTATATATCAATCAATTTCCTCTGAGAAACGAGCTGAGTGACTCCTACACATGAGAAGAATAAGAATATATTCACATCAACACTATTAGGAAAGGCGAGACACACTTCACCACAAACCCTATCCCTGGCACAGCACCTTATAATCAGAAGGGAATCCCCAACTCTGCATATCAAGTGTCCCAACTTTTACAGCCACCAAATGAGGGCCTGGCTCACAAATCACCTAGCTTGTAGAGCCAACAAAGTTTGGCATTTGTGAGTCCCTCAGGATCAAACTATACAAACATGCAATTTGTAAATGGGCACATGGAAACTTCCTGTGGCTATTTCTCTGCACTGAGCCCAGACGGAGCAAACAAAAAACACCCAGTACCTCTGACAACATATTTTCCCAACTGATGCCCAAGGGCAGGCTGCTAATCAGCCTGTATCTGGGAGCTAATTGGGATCCTCCTGGGAGCCTGAAAGAACTGCTGGGCACTTCTCCTCCAAACCAACTCTGCTTCTCCCTGCAAAGAACTTGTCCACAAATCTAGTGCCCCAACTTTTAACGCTGTCCCCTGAGGGCCTACCTCCCAAATCACCAGGCTCTGAGAGCCAGTGGGGTTTACTGTTCATGAGTCCCTGAGGACCACATTAAACAAAGAAGTTGTCAACTTTGTCAATGATATCTCAATAAAGCTAGAAACAACTTTATATCAAATTGTTTACTTTTTACCTTTGTTTTACTTTCATATTTTTGTTTAAGGCAGAAAAATTCATTAAAGAAGGATTTGGGGGGTAACTAACAATTATTGATAATTTGTATTTTTTAGAATATCTAAGTGCTACCAGAATGAATAGCATAGATATTAATTTTTAAAGTGTCTGTTTTCTAGGGGCGCCTGGGTGGCTCAGTTGGTTAAGCAGCCGACTTCGGTTCAGGTCATGATCTCTCAGTCTGTGGGTTCGAGCCCCGCGTCGGGCTCTGTGCTGACAGCTCAGAGCCTGGAGCCTGTTTCAGATTCTGTGTCTCCCTCTCTCTGACCCTCCCCTGTTCATGCTCTGTCTCTCCCTGTCTCAAAAATAAATAAAACATTAAAAACAAATTAAAAAAAAATAAAGTGTCTGTTTTCTAATATTAAAATATATTGTGTAATAAACCAAAAACTTTGGGGATTAAAACAAGAACCATGTATTATTCCTATAAATGCACAGGTCTTGGCCCAGACTGACTTGACGGTTTCCCTGGTCTCTGTAGGAGTCAATCATATATGTAGAATGGTCTTGACTAGGAATGACTTAGCCTGTTCCACAAGTTTCTCATCCTTCAGGAAGTTTATGTGAGTTTATCCTCATGATGGAAGCAGAATTCTAGGAGAGACAAAGAATATGCAAGGCCTCTTAAGGCATATTATAATCTATTATATTCTAAAGACCAAAGCAAAACCAAAGGGCGCTCAACTCCAAAGGGGAACACAGAGTCCCTCTCTTGACGGGAGAAGATGCACACTCATTTTTCAAAAGCATGAATACAGGAAATACGGAAAACTAGGGTGATTTTTCCCATCCAAAATGTTTGGAAAATAGTCCAAACTAACAAATATTTGGCTATCACATCAGAATCAAAATGTAAAACAATTTGGCAATATGTTTTTTATTTTATTAAGAAACAACTAAAATAACTATTTTTATTATTTAAATAAGACGCAGTTTAGTGGTCCCACATGGAATGAAGATTATACCTCTCTAATCAAATTTCATACCTATTAGCATATTAACACACACACCAATAATACATGTGACTATGAATTAAAATGTATTCCATATATCTGTCTTCTCCCTAAAGTATAAAATTTAAACAATTAGAGGATATTAAAAACTGAATATAGGTGCAACCTAACTGGGTTCATGAATTCCAATTCAATACTCTATCATTTTGGTTCTCATAACATCAGTGCATGACGATGCTATTTACAAAATTTGGAAAATATAATGGCTGTAATTAGCCATATATATGTATAATTCGTAAGGGCAAGTTGCAAACATTTTTGGTATATGAAGCAAATCTATTTTTCATTTGCATTTTTGCAATGACTATTCTAAAATAACTTTTATGTCCGTTTTAAAAGAATCAAATTTAGATCTGTATATCATTAACAACACTGAAGTAATTTACTTCCTTAAATATACTGTGGGTTAAGAAGACCAGTGATTTACTTATCATTACCAGTTATTTCAACAGTGTCTGAAATGCATCCAAGAACAAGCGTTAGAGTGTGAAAATAGGCCATGGTCACGCTGTTCCACAGGAAGCAATTTTAAGTAGCTAACACCAATTTTAAAAAGGGTTCAATATGAAGAACAGTTTACCAAAATCAGTCCAACTAAGATACAACAGCCTTTTAGTCATTTTCCTTAGCAAATTCATTTGAGATGTAATTTATTTCATTTTGAAATGTTATATATTGAATGGCTATAATGTTACAAATTTTTAAACTAGACTTAAAATGAATCTACTTGAATAATTTAACAATAATCTTATATTTTTAGACAGCCTAATAAAAGTTTTTCACCTTTAACGTAACAAAAACTTTCACTATGATCTGAAAGTCTCTTTGTAATGTAGTGTTAACAAGATCTAAAGTAATCAGGGTCTTATTTGGAGATGGTTTGGGGGACAGACTGGAAACACAGATAGGAGAGGCAAAGTCTCAAATAATTAAATCTGTGATATGTTAAGAATGAGCAAGAATATGAGGAAATTAAAGGTGACTGATAATTCTGGTTATGGGGTAGAAATAGGGAATTAGTGATGGAGACTGGCTGGAAGGCTAGAAGACCAGACTAACCATGATGAATCATCAAAATATCTTTCCTATTTATGCTTATTTCTATACTACTAATGAAAATATGTTGCTTCTCTATGATTCAAGTTTGTTAAACTATTTTGGCCTTTTCATCTTAATCTACAGATGTGGAATCCTTACCTGTAAGACAAAGAAAGAAATTATTTTCTTAAAGATGTTTGTACAAAAGTTATGCAAACTGAAAACAGGGAGCATATTTTTGAAAATCAGGCTGCATACGTATTAAATTATATATGTTCAATTTTATTGGTTGTTCATTTTCTTCACTGAATTCTAAATATTCTGTAAACACAACAAAACTAGGATGTTCAATACACAAAAATTTTATTTTAACCTAAAACTTGGTGTTAGATAACCAACCTTATGTAAAGTATTCTGCATATACAATAATAGCCAGTATTTAACTGGCATTATATATAAATGAGGTCCTAGGCCATATATGAATTTTCTTGTTACAAATATTGTTAGAGGGATGGGGAAGACTACCATAGTTTATGCTAAGTCAAGTCCAGTGCTTTTAGTATTAAATGGAACTAGGAAGGAGCCTGGGTGGCTCAGTCTGTTAAGTATCCAACTCTTGATCTCAGCTCAGACCTTGATCCCAGGGCCAGGAGTTCATATTATGAATTAAAGTTACCATAGTACTGTTAACAAAGATAAAGGAGAGAGAAAACTCCCTGAGACTATAGCAACCTTCATCCAGGGATAGTGAAAGTTTGTTTCCACTAAGTAAAATGAAACAACAGGGTACAAAATGAAATTTATTAAAATGTTCACTGTATCTTGATTTAATTTTTTTTAATGTTTATTATTTTTGAGGGAGAGAGAGAGAGCAAGCAGAGGAGGAGCAGAGAGAGAGACACAGAATCAGAAGCAGGCTCCAGGCGCTGAGCTGTCAGCACAGAGCCCAATGTGGGGCTCGAACCTACAGACCACGAGATCACGACCTGAGCTGAAGTTGGCCACTTACCCGACTGAGCCACCCAGGCACCCCAGTGTATCTTGATTTAAACTAATTAAATAGGCACCTAGGTTGCTCAGTTGGTTAAGCGTCCCACTCTTAATCTCGGCTCAGGTCATGATCTCATAGTTTGTGAGATGGGACCCCACAAAGGGCTCTTCGCTCTCTGCTTAGGATTCTCTTCTCTCTCTCTGCCCTTCCTCCTGTTTGTGCTCTCTCTCTTAAGATAAATAAACATTTCAATAAACAAACTGTAATTATTAAGTATTGGAATTACATAAACAATTTTTGAACAGGAAGAAGTTTGTATTCCAACATCCTCAATGCTACTAACAAAAACCCTAAGTAACAGAGAAGAAAAATGACTTATCCACAATCACACATCTGGATTTAACTTAGAGCCAACAACAGAACTAGGGTCATCTGATTGCAGAAATCCTCTTTCGGAAGCCTTAGATTTTTACATCATTTCTCAGCATCCACATATTTTTAACTATTAGAAACTTAACAAATGCAGCCATAATATTTATTTTGTGGGCAAATGTGAGGAGAGACAAGTGAAATTGTGTTTGGCAAAATAAACAAGTATCTAGCACTCAATAAATATTTGTCTTCTCTTAACCACTATGGAGATAATAAATAACAACTCATGAAAAGCTCAAAGTTTGAGAGGAAGGCTAATGAAATTCTCAAATTCAAGTGTGAACCCCATGATAACTAGAAGTTTACTGTGGCATCAGTTGATCAAGGAGAGTGAACCTGAAATATTATTGAAGAGAAGATGTGATTTGTTAAAATAAATGGATATGGGAGCTCCATAAGAAAGCATTAATGATACTCTGTATATTTCTAACATCTTGAGTCTACTTTTCAGCCAATCAAAGACATCCTCCTGAATCACAACTAATTATGTTAGGACTGAGTAACTTAAGGAATGTGCCACAAAAGTGGTGTTCGTTTGAGCTGGGTTCAACAACCTTTCATTCCCAAACCATCACCCTATATAACCTGTATTGCAAGTGTTCCTGTGTGTCAACACTGCTCTTAAAATGAAAATCTAGGTAGTCATTTACAGATAGTCTAAAAATGTCTCAATAGTTTATACTGTATGAGAATTCAGGGCTATAAATGAACATACATGAAAAAATAGCATGTTTTTTATTATTTGACTTATAAAATACTTACTCAGGACACTACAATTTAAATCTCCAAAGTAAGTGCAAATATTTATCTAATCCTTTTTTTCATTTAAGCTATTTGTATAGAATGAAAACATGCTGAAATAAACTAGACCTCAAAGATTATTAAAAGATTTGGCTAATTTTTTGTTAAATATTTTATTAAAAAATTAAAAGATTTTTCACTTTTTGAAGTTGATTTTTAAAAATTTTTTTTACATTTATTTATTTTTTGAGGGATATAGACAGACAGAGCACAAGTTGGGGAGGGTCAGAGAGAGAAGGAGAGACAGAATCTGTAGCAGGCTCCAGGCTGCTAGCTGTCAGTGCACAGCCCGATGCGGGGCTCGAACTCACAAACCGTGAGGTCATGACCTGAGCTGAAGTCGGACGCTTAACCGACTGAGCCACCCAGGCGTCCCTGAAGTTGATTTTTACTTATTGCTGAGTTTCCATCTAGAAACCTATTACTTTAGCACTTAACAATATCCTGTGCTAAATTCAAATGTTGGGTTATTCTAGATTCATCCAGAAATATGTATTCCAAAGGTTTTATAAGATTTAAAGATTCTTTTAATAGCAGGATACAACACAAAGACGCTTAAATGAAAAGCAGACCTCTGTTACTTGCAGCTTTAAGTTAAGAGAAGGTTATCAAGTAGGGCCACATAGAGGCTGCATCACAGAATAGGGTAACAGCAAGTTGGAGTTATAGGGGGCAGTGTATGTATGGCAAGTATAAATGAACTAGCTAAGGTTAAGGTTTCACAGGTTCCCTGTGGTTTGGCTAATTTTGATGATTTCCCACTCTTCAGCAGGTAGGTGTTGCTCTAGTTGTCTAGTACCTGACCTAAGACAATTAGGGAGGTGACAGTGGCCCTGTAGTCTAACAACTGACTGATAAGGTGGTATGGGATATGGACTTAATCAGACACGCAAAAAGGATAAGGTTTAGTCAGAGCCTCAAAACTGGGTCAAGATAGTATTTAAAAAACAAAAACAAACAAAAAACTATCATACATCAAATGATTATCCATATAAAATTATAGACAACAGTCCCCAATTCTGTGTACTGGGAATAAACCACATAAACGAAAAGTGTTGAAATGAAAGTGATTTAACAGACTAGAGGATAAAACCTAAAATATGAACAAAATGCATGTTTTGATCTGAATAGAAGTTATAGAAATTACAGATCCCCTCTCCAAGTAAAAGAAATATAATCATGTAGCTACCCAAAAAGTTAGTGATGACAAGCAATAATAATCCATAATTTTCTCAAATATTATATCCTTCTCACTTTATAAAACACTGAGAAGCTAAAATATACTTTAATCTAGCTTAAATATATCATGTGTGGCCAAAGCTAAAAATCAAAACTTACTGCTAGTTCTACTTATTTTAGGCCAAGTTGACTAAGGTATATTTTACATTAAAATGCATCCATTTTATTTATTTTTTTTCATCTTTTAAAGGTTTTTTTTATTTATTTTTTTTCAATATATGAAATTTATTGTCAAATTGGTTTCCATATAACACCCAGTGCTCATCCCAAAAGGTGAATGTACATTTCAACAAACTTTGACAAATTCATTCACCTGTGTGAGCACCACACATTAAAATACAGAAAATTCCGTCACCTCCAAAAGTTCCTTGAGTGCCTCCACCTCCAGTCCCAGGTAGCCAATCCCATGTTTTTTGTTTTTGTTTTTGTTTTGTTTTGTTTGACTAAAGATTAGACTTCTTTCCTAGAATTTCTTACAAATGAAATAATTCTATCTATCTGTATACTCTTTTGTGTCAGGATTCTTATACTCAGTATGTTTTGACAATTATCCATATTACATTAAAAAGTAGTTAAAATGTTTTTATTAGTAAGCATATTCTATTAAATGGATATGCCTCAATTGGTTTATTCATTTACCTATTAGTAGATATTTGATTTGTTACCAGATCTTGGCTATTATGAATAAATCTGCTACAAACATTGTGTGCAAGTCTTTGAATAAAGATAAGTTTTTCTTTTTCTTTTGTAAATACCCACTAATGAGATTGTTTGCTCAGATAGTATGCTTAATCTTATAAGAAAATGGCAAACTATTTTCCAAAATGGCTTTAACGTTTTACATTCCTACCATTAACATACAGTAGTTCCAGTTGTTGGTTGTTCTGTATCATTGCTCCAAACAGATGTTCACAGTTTTGTTTTTGCTTTTGTTTTAGAATTTTAGTTATTCCAGTAGATGTGTAAAGGTAACTAATAATGTATGGCTTTGAGCATTTTATCATGTGCTTAATGGTCATTTCTATTCCTTCTGTTGTATTCTGTTCAAATATTTGTCCATTTTCTGTTGGTTTGTTCCATTTTTTTCTAATTATTAAGCGTAAGAGTTTTCTATATATTCTGAATAAATATTTTTAGTAGTATGTTTTGCAAATATTTTCTCTCAGTCCATGGCTGGTTTTGAATTTTCATAACAATGTGTTTCTAAAAGCAGACTTCTAATTTGTCAATTTTCTTTTGACTTTTATAGTCTGAGTTTTTATATCCTAAGGAATCTTTGCTACTCTTCTGAGGCCAAAGAGATTCCTGTTTTCTTCTAAAATTTACTAGATTTACTTCTACTTTAAATTTACAATCTATTTAAATTACCTGGCTATGTTTAAACATGCTAAATTAAATTGCTAAATGTATAAACAGATTAGAAAATTACACAGAATTTTGACAAATTTTGAAAGGTGAAACTGATTTCAAATTTCACAATATCATTAGGATTCTTGGGATAAATATACAAAAAATATTTTAAGAATGTTCAAATCTTTACTGTTCCAATAAAACCCATTCATGTAAGGAAAATGTTACTGAACAGAGATTGCATTATTATTTACAATTCAATAAATCCTAGCTCATAAAAAAAAGTAGTTGGAGAAATAAATACGGTAGCTAAAGCATGAATTCTATGGGGAAAAAAGGGGGGTGAGGAGTTTAAAGTTCAGGTCAGTCAAGGTGTACCATTAATTATATTTATAGTTTATTTTATGTGTAAATAAAGCAAAAAAAACCCAGAAAAATTCAAATTTTCAGATGTTACAAATTAATTTAAGCTGATACTCTTTTTAATAATGATTTAAGATAAACCATTCTTGGGGTGCCTGGGTGGCTCAGTCAGTTAAGTGTCTGACTCTTGGTTTTGGCTCAGGCCATGATCTCACAGTTTGTGATTTTTGAGCCCCACATAGGGCTCCACGCTGTCAGTGTGGAGCCTGCTTGGGATATTCTCTCTCTCTCTCAAAAAAAAACAAAAATTACATATATATATGTGTTATATACATATAACACACACATATATATACATACACATACACATACACACACCTACACACAAATAAACTTTTAAAAAATGTTAAAAAGGATAATCAAACCATTCTCATTTTGCTTTCAGTTCCCCTACCTGCATAATATAACTACATCAAAGAGTATCAAACTTAAAGTTTTGAATAAGTAAAAAATACCAGAAGGTTTAAAACTTCATCATTGCATTCACTAAACATACGGCATTCCTTAAATCTATCAAGCACTATTCCAGGGGCAAGGCAAACAGCAGTTAAAAGCAAACAAACAAAAAACCCAAAATTCCATTCATTGTGGAGCTCACACTCTAGATGATACGGGGCTCAAAATCTGTTCTTCAAATATGTCACAATTGATAATACTTTTTAAAAACATTACCTTCCTTCATAAATATTGCATTAAAATACACACATACACAATTTTTCAATACAGATATTTCAAAGCATTAATGCTAAAAATTGATAACAATATTTTTTAAATTATTAATTATAAATATAAAAATTGTAATCCATTCTCCAGTGCCTAAAATAATTTAACTACAAAGTAAAAGTGCTTATATTAAGTTTGATATATGAAAGTTAATTAGCACTTATATAATGAAAAATTAAGATACATTTTATATTTTAATAGTACTGTCAATTTGTTCAGTTAAAAATGACAGGTGTCCTCTTTTAAATATAATATGTATGAGTGGGATGAGATATTTAAAATTTTCTTAAACTAAGTTGATCTGTATTTCTCACTGATAGGTATTTTCTCCCAGATTTTTCTATATGTATTTCTCTGTTTGCTTTTATAACATTTTTATTAACCAAGAAATTAAATATTTCACTTCAAATGTAATCCACATCAGTATAGGATGTATCCATTTCTATTTCTTTTCTAAAATTGACATATAACTTTGTGTCAGTTTAAGGTATACAATGTATTGCCATCATAGTGTTAGCTAATACCTCCATCTTTTCACATAATTATCATTTTGTTTTTGTGGTAACAAAACCTAAGATCTGGTCTCTTAGCAACTTTGAAATATGCAGTACAGCACTGTTAAGTTTAATCTCAATGCTATGCATGAGGCCTCCACAACTTACTCATTTTCTAACTCCAAGTTTGTAGCCTTTGACCAGCATCTCCCATATTGCCTCACAGCCCCTGGTAACTACCACTCTATTATCTATTTCTACAAGTATTCATCTGTTAACCAATACTTAGGTTGTTTCCATATCTTGGCTATTGCTGCAACAAATATGGACTACATATATTTCTTTGATATCCTGTTGTCATTTTCTTTGGGTATATAGCCACAGATAGGATTGCTGGGTCATGTGGTGGTTCTATTTTTTTTGAGAAACCTCTATAATGGCTGAACCGATTTACATTCTGATAAGAGCAATGAGATTTTCTTTTTAAAAAAAATTTTTTTTAATGTTTATTTATTTTTGAGACAGAGAGAGACAGAGCATGAACGGGGGAGGGTCAGAGAGAGGGAGACAAAGAATCTGAAACAGGCTCCAGGCTCCGAGCTGTCAGCACGGAGCCTGATGCGGTGCTCGAACTCACGGACTGTGAGATCGTGACCTGAGCTGCAGTCGGCCGCTCAACCGACTGAGCCACCCAGGCGCCCCGAGCAATGAGATTTTCTAAACATAATATTTTGTTAATTGACATTAATCCCAATGTAGAAAATGCAAATGCAAATAAAAATAACATAGATACATAGGAATTCAGATTTGATGAGAGATACGATAGAAGATATACAAGAGCTAATATATTTAATAAAATATTAAGAAAAAAGAAAACTTCGGAATATTAAGATAAAAATCTAATAGTCTTTTTCTTTGTTATTTATATAATTTTTATGAAATTACATAATATACTCGTATTTTCATTTATGTTCACCAATAACATTCTATATCGCTTTAGGGCCCACTTAGTAAAATGAGATCATTAGTATCTCTACTTTTTCATCACAAAATCTTCTTTCCACCTTCCAAATTTAGCAGTTAACGCTTTTACACTGCAGAGATTTAGACTATGGTGCTTAAGTTTTCATTGCTTCAACAGTGTCTATTTCGTGCTGCCCATTGTGCAAAGTATATAAAATGGGGAATGACAAAGTTTCACAAATATGAACCTTTAATGAGACTGTCAAGGATTCAAACCATTTTATATTTTTTCAACAGTTAAGTATTTGCATATTTCCCTATGTTTTCTATGGTTTTGATATGCTTCTGATTAATGGATTAAAACCAAATTACAGTTTAGTCCAGTGCTAAAATATTAAGTTTTGCATGATGAAATGTCTGCTTGAATTTTATACCCATTATCAGTATTGGAATTTAAGGGTTTCTTTAAAAAAAAAAAAAAATTAAAGTTGGGTTTTAAGAGGGAGAAACAGAGAGAGAGAAAGCAAACAAGGGAGGGGCAGAGAGAAAGGGAGATAGAGGATCTGAAGCAGGCTCCTAGCTGAGAGTTGAGATTCCAATGTGGGACTTGAACCCACGACTGTGAGATCATCTCCTGAGCCAAAGTTGGATGCATTAATTGACTGAGCCACCCAGGCACCCTATGGGAATTTAAGGGTTTCAAAATCAAACCTATTCTTTCAGATTAAAGTTGGTTATTATTAGAGATCCCTTGCATTCATATATCACATTGTTAATTATAATACTGACTATTGAGTAATTTGAAACTTAAAAAGGAAAAGGAAATCTAGCACCAACTTTATCTGCATATCTAGCAATATGATCTTATTATTATGTGGGAGAAAGTGATATTATACAGGTACTAATAACCTCAGTTCATGAATACATTCATTTGTTCATGAATAAAAAGGGGTGGGAGAGGTACACAAGATCACAGTGGTCTAACATTCAAAACACCTGCTGGGTCATGCCATGTACTTTTCTAAATAAGTTCAACATTAGGAAAGTTATAGAAGATTGGTTCTCCCAAAAACTTACTGCTGAGGCAGCTAACCATAATGAGCACAGAAATCTTCAGGGATATTAAGAGGAATTACTTATCCAGCTGATCAAATGCACCAGCATAAATGAAAGCTTAAAATCTAAATGGTAATTCCACATAAGATCAAAGAAAAAATTTTATCCAGAAAGATTTTAAATATATAAACTAACTTTGAGGCAGAACAACATTTCTAACGCTTTAAACAGAATAATTTTACAGAAAGAAAAATTACAGATGAATCCAGAATTTCAGAAAGGTTACAATGGAATCTTACCAGCGTCTATAGAAAATCATAGCCAAAAATTAAAAAAAAAAAAAAAAAGTGAAATAAAAAGAGAGAATACATCCTTGGTAGCCATGAAAAGAGAAAATTATGGAAAATGAAATAGTTTCCTACGGGGACTGACAAATGCACAATTTTGAATCCATGCTGTTTCCTAGATATTAAAACTAAATATAGTACGTGTGCTCTAGTGCACCAGAGATAATATATCACAGTGTGAAGTTTCAAGATGATTATGTGTATTCAGCTTTTTTTTTTTTTTTCTGGATATTGCTATGCCTTTGCTTTTCTCATTATCTGAGAGCACGAAAGGCTGTTTTTAGGAACTAGCAAAAAAAAAAAAAAAAAGTAAAGCAATCCAGGTGACACCATAATGAAATGTGCAGCAAAGTAAAAATCCCATATTGGAAAGCGGGCTGCTTTTCAGACCCAGTACTGATTATGTTGTCGGATGACTAAATACTCCAGGGTAGTTCACTCCAGCAGCGGGGGTGCAGTCCCAATCGCTCATGCGCCAGTTCAGCCATATGATATCATTTCTGCCTGATTTAAGACAACCTACTAACCCAAACCCTTACTCTGAGTTAAAGTAATACAGATATATCAGCAGGAAAGGGAAGTAAGGTATTACAGGTATATACATTTAAGGAAAAATGAATACCAAAGAATTACTTGGTGTGACGAAAATATTATGATACTGTGCTATGAATCCTTCAACTACCCCAAATAGCATTATGAAAATATTTAAAACTAAATATTTGTTTCCTCCATGACTTACAAAAGTAAAATGACAGAATTTTCTTTAAGCCAACTTAACAAGGGGAGATTAAAAAAAATGGTCCAGGTGTTTAATAATAATATAACCTATTATTTTTAGTAAACCTATTATTTTTAAGTAAAATGAATGCATAAAAGGCAATTTAGTAATGGAAATATGATGCTAATTAACTTTCAGATAACACACTTTTAAGCATAATTTTCTTACTCAGGCACACATACCGAAGCAGAAATTTTAGTTTTCCATGATCATGGACAGAAGCTTATGATTAATATGTTTTTCCTTTTCTCAGTCTTGTCCACGAGACAGAATTCAAGGCTCATGCTGAGACTATGCAATATTGTTCCCTGCAAGAACCGATTTTGTTCTGCCTCAGAGGCAATATGTTTTTATGCTTAATTTTGTCCTGGGTAACCACAATGCTTGTTTATGTCCTTAAAATGCCTTTTAAAGAAATTGATTTCCATGAATCATCAATAAATCATGCTTCCAAATCTAATTCTCTCAGTTATGAACTGAGGAAAAAATTTACATTTTCTTGCTCTATCACATGTTTATTAATCATGATTAAGCAGTAGCATTTAATCACGTGGGGGAGATATGCAAATATATCTCTCTTCATATTTCAGCATTACTTTAATTATATGCTTTTATTTAAAGTTTTGTCACTAGCATAGGATCAGTTTGGCTCTAAGTATAAAAAAATTACATTTACAGCATAACAAAATCATGAAGCTAATTTTTTTCTTTTGAACAAATAACAGAATAAAACAAAGCTGTTTCCAAAACAGTGGAAGAAAGGACCAGCTCCAGCAGCTGACAGGAGAAATAAAAATAAAATCCATTGTCCACCATTAATGGTTTACAACATTGTTATATTAATTTTCATAGTTCACAAAACAGTGGGGCACTAGAGAGATAATCTGTATGTCAGAGTAAATGATATAATAAAGTTGTCAAAATCTGCATTTTGAAGATAAAAAATTAGAGAGGTACCATGAAGTAAAGTTGCCCATGTCCAAGTCGAAAAAAATCATTAGATATTTAGATATTTAGCAATATTAAAAAAGGCAGAATGATGAATAATTTCTACATAAAAAGTTTCCTCCATTTAAAGGAAAGAAAAGAATATGAATATATAAGGAGTGAAAAAATAGAATGAAAAAAATAGAACAGCTATTTTGTTATTTTTAAAATGTGTTCAGTATTCATCTGAATATTAAATGCTTTCAAAGATATTTTACTGTTTTTCAAAAATGTATATGCTCATAAAAATCAAATATATAACCAGAGATGACTCATTTTTGAACATCCCACTAAACATTATTATTCCTTGTTTTCATAAAAATCAATAAACATATATATATTGATGTAATTAATCTGCCAAAAAATGATACATGATATTTTGTAAACTGTCTTTACAATTCATCAAATTTTCCATGGTCATTTTCCAACAGATATTTTCCTGCATCATTATTTATATTGTTTCAGTGACATTCAAAAGGATATGTTTATGTTTTTTCTTAGCAATATCCTACTGATGAGCAATGCATTTTCCCCAGTTTTGCTATTAAAAATACCTTAAAATAAAACAATTATTTAATATTTACTAAGGATTTGACTTTGACCTCATGACTGACTTCTATGGTCATGCTTTTAACCTTGTCATAACAAATAACAACGAGCTTTCCAAAATTTCAATTTCAAACATCACACTCACTGTCCACCATATTATGTTTCTAGCAAATGTTCTTCAGAATTCTGGCCACAATATTTTATCCCCACCAAAATTTAAAACCCATTGATCTACCTTCTTATGGTGTTCCACCCCAGGTATTACCTCCTTCCTGTGTTTTAATTCTACGAGCAATCAGCATGGAAACAGTGGCTTGCATTTGACTCTGCTTCCTTATGTACTTATACTTCCTTGGTAAATCTACTATTCTGGTTTAATGCAACTCTCTTGCTTTTCCAAGCCTCCATGCATGAAGCTGAACATGGCTGGAGGAAGACACAAACCCATTCTCACTTGTTTCAGTCGATAATCATGATAGAAACCATAAACAGATTCATCATACTGTCTGATATTACTCTTAGTCTATTTTCTTTCCTCTCATAGGCAACTTTCACACTTTTTTCTCCTTAAACCGTAAAAACCTCCTCTTGCCATCTATAGCTAAAACAGCAGAGTGCTCCCTTCATCTGGAAAATTGAAGCAATCAGAAAAGTTGTTCCACAAGCTTCTACCACATCAATACTTTAACTCATCAGTAGCCATGAACCCATCTTTTCTGCAATTACTGGGACCTTATTGTTTAAACTCTACCTTTAAACTAGATTCCTTCTCCTCTTCCCTACTCAAGGGCCTTGCTCCTACAATTTGATTTGCTCCCTCCTTTCTCTACAAAAAGCAAACAACGAAAAAAAACAACCAAAACAACCACCACTACATTGCCCAATTTCTCTTCCTGGCAATACAGTAAAATTCTTTACTTGCTATCTCCAATCTATAGTTGCTAACTCTGATTTTTCTTTCCCAATTCTCTTACCCCAGTCGAGTTTCTTCCTCACGACTATTTCTAAATCACTCTTGCCAAAGCTGCCGATGATCCTCAAGTTGCTAAATTCAGTAATTTCACAATGTTGCAGGAATTACTTTTTTGCTTTTATATTTTTATACATACATATATATACATATATATACATATATATATATGTATATATATTTTATCACAGCTTCCAGGATCCTAGTCAACTGACTTTTCTCCTTCCCTTTTGGAAACTCTTTCTCAGCGTATTTTTCAGTTTTTAGATTATCCCACTTTTTAAATGTCAAATGACCTAAACGTTAATGTTTTACCCAGTCTCTTTTCTATATATACTTATTCCACAGGTGATTTTAATCAGCATTATGGAATGAAACAATTCGCATGTTAATGACTCACATATGCATACCTTCAGGCCAGACCCCTCTCCTAAACTCTAAGTATTATATTTGACTACTTCAATGCCTAATACACACCACATATAAACACTGAGCTCTTAATATTCCAATCTCCCAATCTAACTCCTCCTAGAGTCATTGCATCTGAGTTAATGCCAACCACATGGTTCCAGTTGTTTAGACCAAAATAAAGGTCATCTTTCATCCTCTCTTTCATTCTCTACATCTAGTAAATCCAGATGACAATATCCTATAAAATATATCTGGAATTTCACCATTTTTATTCTGCACACTGTCTTCATCCTCCTCTAAAATACTTGAATCTCTCTTTTTAAATTTTTTTTAATGTTTATTTATTTTGAAGAAGAAAGAGAGTGAGCAGGGGGAGGGGCAGAGAGAGAGTGAGACAGAGAATCTGAAGTGGGCTCCAGGCTCTGACCAGACAGGACAGAGCCCAATGCCAGGCTCGAACTCAGGAGCCATGAGATTATGACCTGAGCCGAAGTCAAGCGCTTAACCAACTGGGCCATCCAGGCACCCCAAACTTGAATCTCTGACTACATTATTGCAGTAGGCTTTTACCCAGACTTCTGTCTTAGCTTCCTGATCCTTCTTGACATAGCTGCCAGAATTTTAATGTGTAACTCAAAAATGGAATCATGTTTTTATTTTCTTTACACACTCTCATGACCTTATATAACCCTTGTAGTAAAAAAAAAAAAAAAAAAAAAAAAAAGTAGTTATGAGACCCTACTTGGCCCAGGTCCTCATCACCACAACAATCTCCTCTCCTATTATTTCTATCCTTGTTCATTCTACTTCCACGATCCCAGCCTCCTTCTCACTGTTTCTTGAGAACACTGGGTATGCTCCATCTTAAGCAGCATGTCTTACAGATCTTTATTCAAAAATTCATATTCTCAGTTACATTTCCCACTGTTACTCTATCAAAAAATTCCACACATATCCCTAACTTATAGAATTATTCCTTCATGCTTCCTTTATCTTTATCCCTTGTCAATAATATAGTAATATATGTAGTGTATATGATTCCTATTTTTCCTGTGTGTATCTGACTTTACCATCTAGAATAACAACCCAGAAGAACATAGACTTTTTTCCTGTTTTGTTTACAACTGTTTCCTGAACTGTGGAAACAGTGCTAGACACATAGTGAATATGCAATTCAGTTTGAGTGAATAAATAGCTGTTTCCTGCATTAATTCCACTCTACTTTACATTAATTATTCTATAATATTAGCCCCAGAACTTATATCTCAGGTTTGTTAGAGGAGTTGGTAACAGATGTACTCTGGAAGGGTTATGTGGATGTTGAGAAATATAAATGTATAACAAATATAAAACCTTTACAAATTGGTGTTTTATGTTCTTGAAGCTTGAATGATGAGTCACTGAGGCAATAACCAACATTAAAATCAAACAATAGACATCACTGAACACTCTACAGAGATACCAACATCTGAAAATCCAGGAGAGAATCCACTGGGCCAGAAAAATTATAGACAGAATTTCTGAGCTAAAGAGATAAACACAGAAAAGTATGGTGGGAAAGTAGAAAGTATATGGTTGCATGAAATTATCTCTTAAATGCATTAATATTTTTATTTTCCAAGTAGGTCATGCTTCCTAGAGTTGGCCTGGTTAAATCATAAGGGAAATTATATACCGCATGGAACAGAGGAATCCTTACATCCTTATTAGAGGAATATGTTTATTTTAGTCTTTTAATAACTAGAACTTTTTTTTCACATTCAATTAAATATTTGATTAAGGAGAAGAGTCACACACATGCAAATGGAAAGTTCATTCTGTATATATAAAAGACATTTAAATGTATGCAGGGGAGAAATAAGTAATGAGGGATATAGTCTTCCTCTAAAGAGAGAAATGAAAATTTACTTCTTGATCTTTCCTTAGCACACATGTTGACAATGAAGAGAGAATAGTTCTACTTAAAATAGAATTCACTTTGGAACATAGAAGATTACTTAGTATATATTATAAAGTCCCTGGATGGCGGGACTCTTAAGACTTGATTCAATAGCAGTAGTATACTTTTGGTTTATGCAACAGGAGAATTCCTTGGATAAAACTATTTGATGAAGATTGATTTAACAAGAACCATTAAGTGAAGAAAAGACTGGAGATAGGAAAAGCAGAAAACGTGGTCATCAACACGTGAGACATGGGGAAATGCATACTGACTATAGTGTGAAACACAGAAAATGGACTGAGGGACAGGGAGAGGGAGGAATCAATTTGGCTTAGTAATTAGTTCATTATGGGACAAAAAGAGCTAGTAGTTACAGGTAACTTTAATTCTAAGTAACTTATCAAAACACAAGATACTTTGCTTTGTCTTGTTAAAGACACTATTAATAGTAACAATGTTAAAAATGAGATTATATGCAAATCACATTCACATACACATTTTTATCTCAAAATATTCCCTTGATTTAATTAGTTCCATGCTCCAATGTGTTTCCAATAGAATTTTTAAAGAAATAACAATTTTATCTAATGATATATATGTGCTTGAATTTTGTAGTTTCTCTGAAAGAGAATATAATTCTTCAAGATCATTCCCAAATGTATTGATTACATTTCCATATCTGATCAAATTGTAATAAGACATTTAGAAATTTAAGTGTCTTTTAAAGGAAAAAGTTTAAGTGAAAATTTGGTGTATTTCTGTTTCCTAGTGAATAGAATACCTAGAGTTGCTTTCTTTCATGTAAAAGATGCCCTTTTCTCAGCTGTAAGCCTCCTTCTCAATTAGTGATTAAAAAGTGTCTTAGGGAGCCATCATTGTCCCTACAAATCAAGTAACATAGCTTCTTATCCTTTTGAGACACGTTTTCTAATAAGTAACAAACCAAAATATTAAAGATATCACTTATTTTTTAAACTGTGTGTTTTATTTAGAATATAAAATCAGCCAATACAAACAATTCCCAGTCAATATCTAAAATAACCAGAATGGATTTCCTTTCAATGTTAATGGCATTATACACACCTGACAGTCTGACAGTTTCTGAGAACGTATCTTCAGTAAAAATATGAGTGTTGCTTTTGAGATAAGGATGCTTACATAATGTGCAAAATATGTAAAATGCATTATTTCACTAGTGTTTACTAATCTATTGTTTAATTTCCCATACATCAGGGCACAGATTAAGTTTCTTCTTATACAATACCTTTTGTGCTTCATGGCTCCTCAACCTAAAACTATCTTCTCGGGGCGCCTGGGTGGCGCAGTCGGTTAAGCGTTCGACTTCAGCCAGGTCACGATCTCGCGGTCCGTGAGTTCGAGCCCCGCGTCAGGCTCTGGGCTGATGGCTCGGAGCCTGGAGCCTGTTTCCGATTCTGTGTCTCCCTCTCTCTCTGCCCCTCCCCGTTCATGCTCTGTCTCTCTCTGTCCCAAAAATAAATAAAAAACGTTGAAAAAAAAATTAAAAAAAAAAAAAAAAAAAAAACTATCTTCTCTAGGAACTTGGCATGACCCATTCCTTTCAGTGTTCCAGGTTAAATGTCACATCCCTAGAGAGGTCACAATCATCCACACTATTTAAACTTCTCAAACTCACACGTGTTATCAAATCACACGTTCAGATATTTTATAAAATGAATTATAATACATATTTATATGTGTTTATATTCCCATTCTTATTATTTTTCTTCATTAGTAAAACATTTTTCCCCTTGAAGGCACACATACACAAATGCTCAACCCATTAACCCATTATCTTAGGCTCTACCTCCAAGGTATTTAAATATTGTTACTGAAAGCCAAAAATGTGAGTAATACTGAATTTCACAGCAATTTAGTATTCTACTTTGGTCATTTTAAGTGAAATATCACTTTCACTTACAATAAAAAATCCCGTATGTTCCTATTTTAATGTAAAATTTCTAATGCATTGATTTGTTTCCCCTCTTTGGCGCAGTGGGCTTTGCCTTAATTTTTCTGCTCCTAGAGTAGATTACAAACTAAACATAACCAACTGCTCTATAAAGACTTCATTTCAAACATTTCAAACATTTCAAACTTTATTTCATACAGAATAATTTCCTCTAGGTTCCTCCATTTTGTCACACATGGGAAGATTCTTTTATTTTTTAAGGCTGGCTCTTATTCTATGTATCACATTGTTTTTATCCATTTACTCATCAGGGGACATTTATTTAGTTCCCATATTTTGGCTATTATGAATAATGCTGTAATAAATATGGGAGTGTAGATATCTCTTCAAGGTCTTGATTTCAATTATTTTGGATATATGCCCAGAAGTGGGATTGCTAGATCGTATGCTAGTTGTATCTTTAATTCTTTGAGAAACTTCCAAACTGGTTTCCATAGAGGCTGCGCTATTTTACATTCCTAACAGTGGGTTTCCAATTTCTCCCCATCCTTGCCAAAACTTATTATCTCATTGTTTTGTTGTTGTGGTTTTTTGTTTGTTTGTTTATTTTTTGATCATCGCCAGTCTCACAAGTATGAAATAATATCTCATTGTGCTTTTGGTTTGAATTTCCCTGATGATTAGTGATGTTGAATATCTTTTCATATATCTTTGGCTATTTGTTTTTCTCTGGAGAAATATTTATTCAAGTCCTCTGCCCATTTCAAAGCAATCTTGAGAAAAAACAAAGCTGGAAGTATCATATTTATGATTTCAAAATATATTGCAATACTGCAATAATTAAAACAGCATTATTCTGACATAAAAATAGATCTATGGAACAGAACAGATAGCTCAGAAACACACCCACTCATACACAGTCAACTGATCCTCAACAAGGTTTTCAAAAATACACAAAGTCAAAAAGGATGGTCTCTTCAACAAATGATTGTGGGAAAACTAGATTATCTACATGCAAAGAAATTAAGGTGGACCCTTATCTTATAAAATACCCACAAATGGTTTAAAGATTTAAACATTAGTCCTGAAACTATAAAATTCCTGGAAGAAACAGGAAAAAACTTTCAAGACCATGGTCCCAATGATGATATCTTGGATACGATACCAAAAGCACAAGCAACAAGAGCAAAAATAAACAAGTGGTCAAAGGAAATAATCAACAGAGTGAAAAGCAACTTACAAAATAGGAGAATATATATGCAAACAACATATCTGATAAAAATTCAATGCACAAAATATAAAAGGAACTCCTACAACTCAACAGCTAAAACTCCACCTCTTGATAACAGGAATTTTAAGGTTATCTCTGGTCATTTCAAAACCATCACACATATATTTTCACATATATTCAGATACATATTCACATGCTATGCAATTTGGGCCAAATTTTCCTAGATTACATTATTCTTCTGATGGTTTCTGGCACTAATAGTATTTATTTCTGAATTCCCTGACTGAGGACAAGAAAAAGATGGGAGATAATGTAGGATGCCCATTTTTATAAGTATATCACATACATATTCATTCTAACATACAACTTAATCTTAAACTAGGTCTTAATCTTAAACTCATAGGAAAGTAATGAATGAAAACCTTCCTATCAAAATGATAGAATATGTTTGATGACACAATGCACTCAGAAAAAGTTACTTAATATTTTATAATACTTTATCTGGAGAATAAACTTACATGTATCTTTCACTGATTGCTCAGGGTTTTTTTTTGGAACTGCAATGTTGTTACCTTGTTTTTCAATTTTTTTTTTTTTAATGTTTATTTACTTTAAAGAGAGAGAGAGAGAGCTGAGCTCTTTCTGGGGAGGGGCAGAAAAAGAGGGAAACAGAAGCAGGTTTCAGGCTCCTGGCTGTCAACACAGAGCCTGATGTGGGGCTCAAATTCACGAATCGTGAGATCATGACCTGAGCCGAAGTCGGAAGCTTAATCGACTGAGCCACCCAGGCACCGCTGTTGCTACCCTTCAAAAATAATTTTAAACAGTAGAATAATAACACACTTTAGCATTTTTTAATTTTCTATTTTTAAATAGAAAACAAACACAAAACAGATCTAACAAAATTTCACAGAAACTTCACAGATATACTTTGATATATACTTCCCTCAAAATTGAGACAATGCTATGTCTAAGAAATACAAAATTTCTACATATGACAAAGGCTTTGACCCTCCAGGTTGACCACATAAAGGGATTAAGGTCTGCATCATCCTAGCCTCAGTTCTGCTGGAATTAATTCTGCTGACATTAAATGAATTTGCACTACCAGGGCTTGAGCAGTGACATCTGCCCTGTTTGGTTTACAGCAAGTTTTTCATGTCCTTTGTCACATTAAGTTGCTCCTCAGTTTTTAAGTTTAATCATCTGCATTTCCCTTGGAAATGTGATAATTTACCTTGGAAATGTGAGGAAATAATTATAATCATTTGGTTCTTTCACATTTTTCTTTCTTCCAGAAAGGTGCCATATATGAGGAAATACCCTAAGGCATTGTTCATAAAACGTAACTACTGGGAAAGTGGCATGTTAGATAAAGGGTAAAGCTGAATGCTTTTTTTCATTTATTTGTTATCTCCAGCTTTTCTTAATTTAAATACCTTAAATATTTTGTAGTATTAGTCTGTCTCAGGAACTAACATTTTTAACTGAATTTCATTGTCTTTATTTTCTTCTTGAACATAATTTTGAAATACTATAATACTACACTATGATTTCTATACTGCTAAAATAATGTAACAAAAAGGTGTCTGATTTTATAATTGTAAGTTGCATGTGTTCATTTTTAAGTAACATACTAAATTTTGATTTTTAATCATTTTTTTAAACTTTTTAACGTTTTATTTTTTGAGAGACAGAGCATGAGCAGGGGAGGGGCAGAGAGAGACACTGAATCAGAAGCAGGCTCCAGGCTCTGAGCTGTCAGCACAGGGCCTGATGTGGGGCTTGAACCCACAAATGCAAGATCATGACCTGAGTCGAAGTCAGATGCTCAACCGACTGAGTCACCCAGGTGACCCTTCAATTATTTTTTAATGCTGCTAAGTCAACACTGAGTCTTCCTTTTAATACCACTCTCAATATAAGAAAATATTAATTTAATAGCAAATCCAACTTGAGTACTTCAGTTGGTCTGAACTTTTCAACTTGTTCTTTCTAGAGTCTATGATTTCCTCTTTATTAAGAATCACTCATCAAAAAAATATTGAAAGAGGAAGGAAGGAAGGAAGGAAGGAAGGAAGGAAGGAAGGAAGGAAGAAACATTTGCCACCCTGAAATGGATTGGCTTCATTTGAAGGCTCAAAGTGAAAAATACTTAGTAGCTTTGGGGCATGGTGTCCCCAACATCACTTCTGAATGAAGTGCAACTTCTGTTTCCTGACTTCTAAATTAAAAAAATAAATTAAAAAATAAGTTTTGTTTTGTTTTATTTTGTTTTTTACTTATCCCCACCCCCAAATTAATAATGACTGACCTGAAAGCAATGTCATTACTGCATCCTACAAACTTTACCACTTATAGGGTTTTTGTTTTCTATTTAGAAATTGAAATATGAGTTGCATACTGACATCCAAATAAAACAATTAACTGAACTCTCATCAACTCAGGGTGATATTAGAGTAAGTCTCAGCATCTTGAACTATAATGGTAGGAAGGTGACATGAAATATTTTAACTGATAACAGAAAGTTGTTTCTAACTTATTTGAATACATAAATTGCTTTGAGTGGTGAGCAGTAAAGAAATTGCAGTTTGTCATGTTACTTTCCCAACATTTTAAATATTAACTGGTCTCATAAACTTTGTGTAGGAAATAATATATACTCCTTCTCTAATAAAACAAATTTGCAAGTCAATATAATTCCAACATTTTCAGAAGTTGAAGATTTATCTTAGTAGAGAATCAATTTTAGAAAAAATTACAAGATTTTTTTTTCTCATTAAATGCATGACTCATTAGTAAGGCAACATGAATTTAGGAACATTTCCTTCCCTAGAAATAATATGTAACACTTATTTTGGGGATGTTGTGCATACTTGTAGAAACTGTACTGTGCATAATTACACTGGGCATGCATATAAATTTTATAAATTTAATTTTAATTATCCTGTCAGCACTGTAAATTAATCAATGTTACCTCAATTTTTTATTGATGAAATTCATGTCCAGAGTAAAAATACAACACCATCCTCTGAACCACCTTCAAGCTAAGGGCAAGTCTCTAGAGAAGGGCAAAGCTGTAAACCATTAGCCCACAAGCAATGTAGCGGTAGGACAGGGACAATGGCATGCTACTGATGGCATTATTTGGGAGGGAAACCAAAAGTCTTTACAAGGGGAGGAGAGAAAGCCACATTCAGTCTGTCATCCCTTCTGTAATCAGGCAATATATCCACTCAACCAAGATTTATTGAGAACCAACTATGGGTCAGCTACTATACTAGAAACTATGGATATACAGACTAAGAAATATAGTTTCTGCCCTGAGGATTCTTCAGTGCAGTTGAGAAGTTTAGAGTACACAAATAATTACAACAAATTACAACAGTGAACTGAAATACTAAAGTAGAGGAATCTACAGATTTCTCTGGGGGCACAGACAATGTGGAAATTTCATCTTCCAATAGGTACATTTTCTCAGATCCTAATCCTTTAGTTTTCTAATTTCCTCCACTAACCTTTAACTTGTGTCTTTACATATTTTAGCTGTCTAAATAAAGGACCATCTCCTCTTTGCACATTGAATCAACATCTCTTTTAATTACAATAGAGTAGAGAACCACAAACTTATCTCTTGAACACAATGCATGCATGGCTTAAAAAGAGGGTTCATTTTTTTCCTTAATTACCAGAAATTTTAATGCCTTTTCTAAAATATATCCCAATGTTCTTCTTCTGAATCCTTTTGAGAATATTTTAAAGGTAGCTATCTATGTTTTAATGAAACATTAAGAATTTATACATTTTATTTTCCAATAAAAAAAGATGGCATATTAGTCTATGCCCCAAAGCCAAATATCAGTTAAAATACCTTAATTGCTGCGATAACAAGTAATATAGTGACTAATTTGTTTCTGTATCAAATCATTTAGTGTGGGTGCATACAATTTTAGAAATAACCACACTTTTGTACACAATTGACTGTGCTCTCTTACCGTATTTCAAGTGATTACTTATGATTGTACATAAATGAATCAATGAGTTTGGTAGACTAAGTGACATACGGCAGCCCCAAACTATTCATATCATCCCTGATGTTTGTTCTGAATAGAAGATTTTGGAAATTAGAAGTTGGCAGTAAAATAAATATGAGGAATCATTTAAAGTAGTCCAGGCATCTCTTACATCTCACAGTGCATATTTTGACACTTGCTGGAACCTTTAACCTTTGTTTACAAGACATTATTTAAACTGAATTTAACATGGAACATTTTTTGACAAAATGTCTAATTAAATATTCTTCAGAATCAGTGATCATGGGATACTTTTTGGGATAGGTTATTCTAAAACAATTTTACTTTGTTTACTGTTTTCTATCCCCTAGTAATTTCTATTTAAAACACATAATCAGTACCAGAAAATATAACCAGGAATCCAATCCAATCATCTATAGCATCCATGTTCTTTAAGTAAAAGCATAGTTTTTCATCTTAGTTTTTCATATTAGTTGAGATACTACACAATGCAACCACAGTGCTAGCTGTGGGAATATATAAATATCGGTGAGAAACCTAGTCAATGAACCAAATCTAGTCACACCAATTTGTTCGCTTTGTCTTCAGTTGCTCAACAGCAGGACTCAGTAGTTGCAATAGACACCGTATGGCCCACAAAGTCAAAAATATTTACTACCAAACCCTTCAGAAAAAAGTCTGTTGATACCAGATCGTGAATATTTAGGCATGGCTTCTATCTTCAGGATGGTTAACATCTAATGAGTTTTCTCTAATAAACCCTGAGAGGTGGCTTTCTTTCCATAATTTTGAGATTTACGAATAAATAGATAGATAGATACATAGATTTTTAGTTAGAAATTGCATCATAGATAGTTATAGATACATATTTCTCATTCATGATTCATGTTGATGTATACTCAGGCTGATATATACCTGGAGGTGTGTATTTTTAATGTATCAACAGATATTTCTAAACTCCTTTTGACAGTTCCAAATCAAAATGCTAACTAATGCCACATCTGTTACCTCTCAATCATTCTTAGATTTCAAGCTGTGTAATATTGATGAATAAAATATACGACCTTAAAACCATATCTACTTTGGGCCAATACCACCCAACCCTACTGCTGCTGTTACATTTTTCTTTAAACATTTTATTTTATTTATGTATTTGTGTATTTATGTATGTGTTTATTGAGAAAGAGTGTGTATGCGTTAGAGCAGGGGAAGGACAGAGGGTGAGAGAGGGAGAGGAAGAAGGGAGGGAGAGAATCCCAATCAGGTTCCACACTCAGCATGGAACCCAATACAGAGCTTGATCCCACAACCATGGGATTATGACCTGAGCAGAAATAGAGTCCAATGCTCGACCAAGTGAGCCACCCAAGCACCCCTTTTTCTTCTTTAAAAGCATATTCCCCAGATTAAATTATGAAAATATTTAGAGCAAGGACTGTGTTGTATTTTTGAATTTTTATTGTGTAGTATAATCATAAAGACTCCATGAATACTTTTAGATAAATTAATGGATTTGTGACAGATTCATTAGCTATGGATTAGTAACTAAAACTATTAACTTGGTTGGTATAAATTGAAATAATCTAGATGTGAAAGATTTGATATTATATTAATGCCCTCAGCCATTCATTTACTTTTCAGTCAAATGTATGGCAATCACTTTTGCATTATGTATCTAAAAACTGTAAGTCACTGCTAAACTTTGAAAAGATGAGAGAATTTTGCTGAAATGTAAACATTTTGCTTTGCCATATGTTTGCTAGTTGTGTTAATAGATTCAAATTAAACATTTAAAAACATCTGAATAAATTCCCTTCCTTTTTTTCCACTGACAGTTCCAAAAAAAACCAAAAATTAACTACGTTAACATAATAAAAACGTGTTAAAATGAATTACTGGAATCAGAAAAATTCACTGACATCTATACTAAGGAAATAGCCAATCCTCCAAAAAAGAAAACTTTGAAATGAAAATTGAATTTTTCTTTCAAACATCTAGTTTCAAATGTCCAAAGGAGACAAAGAATCTTATAAAACAATGGTAATTTAAGGAATGTGTTATTAACACGGTAATATATACTTTATATTATTCTCTATGCTACATTACAAAACAAAATAGAATATAGTTAAATAAAAATTTAGACTTTCAGATTTTAGATATTATAAAATACAATAATCAGGCATCTAGTTCTTATTTTTTAATTAAAATACTCACTATTACATAATTAAAATTGAGCTACATAAGGAAAACAAATGATACTAGATTCCCAAATCAAAAATATTCACAAGGGACACATTAGAAAGTTTCCTGAATACTAGGACAATTTTTTCCTAATACTTAAAGTTATTAATATAAAAAGGACATTTAAGCACCAGGACTATAGAATGTGTGTTGTTTCTAAGTGTTATCCCAAAACTGGGTATCCGGTATCCTGAAAATATATCTGGACATTATTCTCCATCCAGGAAATTTTAACTTACCTATCAATTTTTTTAAGACCTTACATAGGGCAATAATCTGTCTAGGAATTACTATATTGTGTAATTGACTTCTCTTGTTGAAATGTCATGATCTTTGAAGGTTAATTTTGTGCTGTGTCAGACACACGGTTAGGTATAGTAAACAGATCCAAAGGTAAACAATATTGTTATTGCCTCAAAGAAGCTCATCATAAATTGGGGATGAAACAATATATAAACAACATTATGGAAATATTTACTTAATGCTATATAACATCCTTTTCCTCTGTATCACTATCAAAAATAACTCTCCACATAATCTTTATCAAATTCTATACTGTAATATTCCTTACTACTTATTTCAACTCTAAATTAACATCAGTATAATTGTCTTCCTTGCAAGACTCTTCATTATGGCCTTTTGCATTGCCACTACTTAAAATAAGGACAAAGGGGCGCCTGGATGGCTCAGTCAGTTGAGCATCTCACTTGATTTCAGCTCAGGTCATGATCTCACAATGAGTTTGAGCCCCACATTGGGCTCTGAGCTGACAGTCCATTAGCCTGCTTGGGATTCTCTCTCTCCTCTTCTCTCTGCCTCCCTCTCTCTCTCTCTCTCAAGTTAAATAAATAAATTAAAAAAAAAAAAAAAAAAGGGACAAAGTATATTTTGCTCATTGATGTAGTCATCATCAATGCCCAGCATAATAGTAAGAATTCTGTCCAAGAATTAAATCTCTGAGATACTAAGTCATCTTCATGCAAATAATTTATATCCCTTTTCTCACTTCATGTCCAAATTCCCACTTGCATCTTTGCAAATATAATTAACTTTAACATTACAACTCTATTTAATATCTCACATTCTTTTATGATTGTTGCCATATCTTTTATCTCTACATAAATTATGAATTCATCAGTGTGTGGCATATATCATTGATTATTTCGGCGTTACTGTTATTGATGAGAAGTCAACAATAACTCTTACCATTGTTCACATGTACAAAACATTTTTAGCTGTTGTTTTTTTCCCCCCCTTCTGGTGGTTTTTAAGATTTTAATTAATTTTCTACAGTTTTGACTACTTTCCTCAATATTCTTATGATCATATTTATACCATTTGTGGTTTGTTCAGCTACTGTAATCTAAATGTAAGGTTTTAGCTTTTTATTTTCCAAAAAGTTTTCTCTGTCCCAATGTGTTATTTTTGGTATTGTCTCACTCAGGTCCCTCAAACTGTTCATTTTTCTTCAATCATTATCCTTATGTTCCTCAAATTGATAATTGCTACAGATCTGTCTTCAATCTACTGCTCTTTTTTCTGCCATCTATAATTTTAGTTAATTCCAGAATTTATTGTCTGTTCATTATTATTGTCTCTGCTTATGTGATGAGATTAGCATTTATAATTAATTCAGATCTTTTTCCTTTAATTATTTATAATGGATGCTTTAAATCTGTATTTGCTTAGTCTAACTTCTACACCATTTCAGGTTTGTTTTTTATTGACTGCTTTCCCACAACTATGGATTACACATATATTTCTGTTCCTTTGTATGATCATTGATGGGGGTGGGGTAAGCAACAGCTTTATTGAGTTAATTAACATACCATATAATTAAACCATTTATTTAAAGTTAACAACACAGGGGCACCTGGGTGGCTCAGCTGGCTAAGTGTCTGACTTCAGCTCAGGTCATGATTTCACAGTTTGTAAATTTGAGCCCCACGTCCGGCCCTGTGCTGACCAGAGCCTGGAGCCTGCTTGGATTCTGTCTCATTCTCTCTGCCCCTCCCCCACATGTGCTCTGTCTCTCAAAAATAAATAAATTAAAAAAATAAATAAAGCTAACACAAATTGTTTTTATTATATCCACAGAGTCATGCCATCACCGTAATCACTTTATTTTCATCACCCCCAAAAGAAACCGTGGACCCTTTAGCAGTCAGTCTGTTTTCCTTCACTACTCCAATTTTATTCTCTATAGATTTTCCTATTCTACACATTTAATAAAAATAAAACCATACATGACCTCTTATGACTGGATTTTTTCATTCAGCCTAATGTTTTTAAGGTTCATCCATGTTGTAATATATATCAATACTTCAATTTTTTTTTTTTTGGTGTCCAAAAAAAGGAGATATTACTTATTTTGCCAACTGAAGTTATTAAATATGCCCAAACCCCTACTATATAAATCTTAATTTTATAAAGACATTGTAACAGACACACACACACACACACAAAGTTAGGACATAATCCGTAATAAAGGGTTTCTAAAATTTTCTTAAATTAGGTTCCATGAAAAACAGCATTTTTTACTGTGGGCCATTACAAAATTCCCGTGACACGTGGTCATTCAGACCCTGTGGGGTCCCCCTTTCCTCATCTGTAAAAGCCAAATTGGACTAGATAACTCATCCATTTCTCTATTCAAAAATAATAAAATAAATAAAATAAAATAAAACTCAGCCATTTTCCCATTCAAAAAATAAAATAAAAATTATACATACACACGCACAGCATTATGGCTCTAAACGAATCTCTCATTTTATAGTCCATTATCAGTAAATTCCTATCTACTAGTTGTATTAATCCCAGACAGTGGACGAGGCTAGGGTTGCAAAACAAAGTTCAAGACCAAAGACTGTATGGAGGTGGAGGGCTCGTGGGTGTGAGAGGGACTGGTCTTTGTGTTTTAGGGTCTGGCTTCACAAAAAGAGGTGGCATTTGCGAGGGGTCGGCCTGGCAGGGCAAGTGGGGGGCAAGGCTAACCCTCAGACCAGGCAGCTGCAGGGGGTCATGGGCTAAGGGTGGGGGATTTTACCTGCGAGATGAGCTGCTGTCTGGGCGTTTCCGGAGACAACCGAAGGGAGCCCCATCTGTTCGCGTGGAGGATCAGGGAGGCCAGCCCCGAGAGGAGACTTCAGCAAAAGTCTCAGCTGAAGGGTGCCCCACCGCAGGGAGGAGCCGGACTGCAGGCTGTTTTGAGGCAGAAATATTTGCAAAGGCACCCTTAACGCCCCACAGACTCCATGGAATAACTGACTTTCTTTCCTTGGAGCTGTGACACCTCTCCTCACCGCCACTCTGGCCGTCACACCTCCTCTGTCTCACCCGCTCAGGGCAGGGAGCATCACCGTAGCTCAAAACTGGGTCTGAGAAGACCTTTCCCGCCAGCACAACTGCGTTTGCAAACAGACGCTCGCCTGAGATCCCGCGAGATCTCTCCGCTCTGTTCCTTAGGCAGGAAATGCGCAAGCGCAAAACTCGGCGGTCTTTTCCTTTTCGCGAATGAGGCTTCGTTTCACAGGTACTGGATATTTTCTTTATTCATCGGTTTATGGACAGTTGGATTGTTTCCACTTGCTGATGGTTAATCGTGATTATTATATTTACGAGCCTTCATATGGAAGTTTCTGTGAACTTATGTTTTTATTTCCTTGGGTAGATTCCTAGGAGTACTATTGCTAGGTCATGTTAACTTCGTGTTTAATTTTTGAGGGACTGCCTATCTGTTTGTCAAAGGGACTGCATATTGTACATTCCTATCAGCAATGTATGAGGGTTTCAGTTTCTCCACATCTTTACTTGTTATCTGCCTTTTTTTTTTTTTTTTATCATAGCCATCCTAGTGGGTGTGAAGTTGTATTTCATTGTGGCTTTGGTTTGCATTTGCTGGGTAATGATTTTGAGCATCTTTTCTTGTTCTCATTGGCTTTTTGTATATCTGTTTTTGAGAAATATCTATTCAGAACCTTTGTTCATTTTTTAAAGGAGTGTTTTGTCTTTTTATTAAGTTGTAAGAGTTCTTTATATATTCTGAATACCCAGTTTCTTTTTTTAAATATTTATTTATTTTTGAGAGAGAGAGAGCGAGAGAGCGGGAGCAAGCAGGGGGAGGGGCAGCAAGAGAGAGGGAGACACAAAATCCGAAGTAGGCTCCAGGCTCTGAGCTGTCAGCACAGAACCCAAGGAGGATGGGGTGCTTGAATTCACGGACCAGAAAATCATGACATAAGCAGAAGTCGGACCCAACCAGGCACCCCCTGAATACAAGTTTCTTATCAGAAATATGATTTATAAACATGTTCTCCCATTCAGTGGCTTGTCTTTTTAGTTTTTGGGGTTTTTAGAAGCACAGAAGTGTTTAATTTTGATGAAGTCCAACAGATTTTCTTTCTTTTTTTTTTTTCTGATACTTGTGCTTTTGGTGTCATATCTAAGAAACCATCGCCTACTCCAAGGTTATGAATATCTGCACTTGTTTTCTATTAAATATTATATACTTTTAGGGGCACCTGGGTGGTTCAGTCAGTTAGGCATCCAACTTGGGCTCAGGTCATGATTTCACAGTTTGTGCATTCAAGCCCTGCATTGGGTTCTGCAATAACAGTGCAGAGCCTGCTTGCGATTCTCTCTCTCTCCCTCCCTCTCTCTCTCTCTGCCCCTTCCCCACTTGTACAAATGCCCACTCACTCTCTCTCTCAAAATAAATTTAATTTTTTTTCAAAACAAAATTAATGAAAAGTGTTATATAATTTTAGATAATATTATGTAACATTCTTTGATCCATTTTGATCTATATTTTGTATATGATGTGTGGCAGGAGTCCACTTCATTGTTTTCCATGTAGCTATCCAGTTGTCCCAGCAGTGTTTGTTCAAAAGACAATTCTTTCCCTCACTTATCATTTTGGTGCCTTGGCTGATGATAGTTGTTTTTGTTTTGGCTGTGGTTGTTGCAGGATTCTTTACCTCAATATCAGGGTTCCTTGTTTCACAGCTTCGAAGAATGAAGAGGTGGACACAAAATAAAATGAGCAGCAGGAAAAAGTTTATTAGAGTTTAAGTTTAAAAAGTAAGAATAGTATTAAAGCTTTCTTTGAAGAGAGGGGACATTGGAAAGTGAATACCCTGACTACGGACAAGGGACTTTATTTTATAGGATTTGGGTCTGTTCCTCCCCCCCCCACCCCACTTTCTTGGGGTGATAACTGTAGGTGCTGAGTTGTTCATTTTTGTAGGAAACATGAGGGGAGAGGAGGTAGTGTCTGTTACACTCTTAAGAAAAACTTTAAGGCTGAGGGACCTTTTCTCATGATCAGACCTGAGGAAGTTCTTTTCATGGTCAGATATTACCAACACTGTTATAAAATATGTGTGCTTTCCTTCATTCAGGGACCTCAAGTCCTAACCTTTCCCACCTGACCTTTTTAACCCCATCTTTCCTTATCATATTGTTTTAAATTAAATACTGGACATTGTGAAACCTATCCTGTAGAAATGCAGAATTCTGTTATCTTTTTCTAAGTATTTTTATTTAAGGTGGCAGTTTAGTTATTGTTTAGTTATTTTTATTTAGTTAGTTTACTTATTATTTAGACTTGTTTTCATACTTTGTTGTTGTAGGCCCAAAGTGTTTTCCTAAGTCTATTTGAGCACTCAAATTTCACAACCTTTCCTAAGGATTTTTTTCAGGACTTCGGTTTCAGCTTTGTTAGGATGTGATTCTTATTCTGAGGCCTTTCTGACATCTCAGCTACATGTTAAGGAGATCTCTCTAATGGTGGGGCCAGATGTCCACAGCAGCAGCTTTTTGCAACTTCCCCGTGACCAGCACTGCTTCATTGCTACTCAGCCCTTCCAAGGCTGTGTCTGGTAAAACTGTGTATATTTCCCAGCCCTTGTACACCAGCATGAGTCTTCACCCTGACCTGTGGAGCTCCCACTGTACAGAGTGCTGCTCTCTCTGATGCGTCACCCCACAGATTCCAGCCACTTCACTCTAATTACTCAAACTCTAATTAGCCTCAAACTCTAATCAGCCTCAAACTCTAATTACTCTCTCCTCAGTTTTGTGGGATTTCATTCTTTTTTAGGATCCCAACTCTATGGTTGAGTGGGAACTTACCCATAGGTATGTAGCTGAGAATTTATGTGAAACTCAAACTGTTGAGTTTCCGTTACAGGCATATCAGCACCAAATTCTGCCTGTTCCCATTGCCTGAAAACAATTGTCTTCTCTTACCATTCTTTATAGTGGGAGAGTTAATCTGGACACCAGTTACTCCAGCATATGATGGATACGTTTAAAAAAAAAACTTCTTTACAATGGGAATATATTTGTTTCATTTCTCTAAATACTCAGAATCACAAAATAATATTACTTATCCATAGTATTCATTCCATGAGTCATTAGTGATACGTGACGAAATCCTCTACCATGTTTAGTATCCTGGAAATTTTTATAATTCTACATTGAAAAGAGACTTAGTACATTTTGTAAAATTGTAAGAGAGGATGATAATTCTGAAATGACCGTAAAAATTACAGCATACCTGTTTCAATAGCAAAAATTCAAGGAAAACTGAAAACTGCCTGCTGTAAATTAGCTGAATTATTTGAATGCAATTCAAATTACTAGAAATCACTTAGTAAAGAGTACAAATAATACTGTTACAAGAATGATAACAAGGGGGAAATTATTCTAAAGAAGTGGAATTCTCAGCTGGAGGAGATAATTAGGTAATGAATGGTTAATTGGTAGAGTAGGAAGTTGGTGTGTAGGTACATAAAAGTAGATTAAAAAGTCTCAAGAGAGACAAAGCAAGGGAGAAAGCAATTTAGCATATTAACCAGTATCCTTCCTCCACAATTCATAGACATATGTTATAGCCTAAGATATCAGAGGAAAACTGATACCTCTCATTTATTCACTAAATGGTAAAAATATAGCATTAAGAAATTAATTAAATAGCTATTTAATTTAACTTGACCCTCAGCTCGTTAATACATAATACTATAATTTTAAAAGTAAAAGACTAGCACAGGTTCAGAAAAAGGTAGCACTAAGTGGAACAAAACTACTAAAGGAAGGCAACCAGAAGATTCTTAAGACTAAACATGTATAGTCCACTAAACACTATAAGGCCACTACTGATCTCACCAGTAGTACATTGTACTACAGTAGAAATAGCACATTGTCTAGTAGAATACAAAACATTCCCCTTTCCAATAACCCCTTCGTGTAGTATTTTCTTATTTATGACACACAGTAAATGGCCAAGTCGTTTGAAATTCTGCTTGCTGAGAAATGATCTGTGATCTCCCACAGACTTTAGTTTCTCTGAACTCTCTTTCAGGTGAAGGTGTTCATGGCCAGATCTTTAGGCCTTGTCTACAAACTGACAGTCTGTTTGTAGGGTTATCAGAAAAAATACAACATTCTGGTTAAATTGTATTTTAGTTAAATAACCTTTGGAGGAATGGTATAAATGTGTCCTAAATATTACATGGTAGTAATGTAGTATACTACATTATTATAGCATAATAATTATACTATAAATTATTCATTATTCACTGTTTATCTGAAGTTCACATTCACTGGATGTTCTGTAATTTTATTTGCTAAATCTAGTAAACATACCTATTGGATAAATGCATGCTGGTTTTGGAAGGCAGCAGCCTGGAAGTTAAAACTGTAGGCCTAGAGAAATTAACCTTTGTTGGCTATGATTAATTTCTTCAACTTTAGAAGGGGATAATTGTAGTATCTGTTTAATTGCTTATTGAAATGATTAAAAGATTTAAAGAAAGTGACTCCATAACAATGCCAAGACCTCACAAATAGTAAGCCCTCGAAAAATGTAAGTTATTTTTCATTCAAAGACACTTAAGAGAATACATATATATATCTTTCCAATATTCAAAGATTATTTTCTCAACATTTTACTTCTCTATTAAGATATTGAAGTTTCCCTTTCCATCATAACATTCCATGCAAAACTGTGTAATATTTATAATGTTTACCATACTTAATACCTATAAATAATTTTAGCCATTTGGATAAAATAACTTTATCAAAACTGTGAAGACCCAATGTTCTAGGTCAGTTTTTAATCTCTATTCCATGTAAATTCATTTAACTATTAGCATATATCATTGTGTAACCCACAAATTTAAAATAATTATTATTCGGTGTAGGTCACACATCTAGTAAAATACTGGTTTCATCTTATCATGTTGCCCTCAAGTCCGGCGTGTGTGTGTGTGTGTGTGTGTGTGTGTGTGTGTGTATGATGGAGAACTAAATGTAGTGTATCATAGACTGTAAAAACGAGCATTTGACTTTTTCAGCCTCTAGAATGAGAAATGGAAAAAGAGGAGCTGGAAATAGTTTCCAGATAATCAGTATCAACGGCCACAATCCTTTCTGCACATTCCCCTTCACACAAGCTAACACCATAATCTTGTCCTCATTTGTGATTCTTCCTGTTTCCTCATACTTTACTATTATGATTCTTTTAAATTGACTTTACCAAATATACATATCTGAAATTTGTGGTTCTCTCACCCCCACTACAATAAGTTAGTTAAACCTTTCTTATTTTCTACCTGGCTTTTAGTCCTAATTCCAGACTTATACTTTTCCTAACCATTCTCCACATGAACGCCATAATTATTATTTTTTTTTTTAAATAAAATCTGATCCTGTAAGTCCCCCTGCCTACCCCTCTTTTGTGCTTCTTCAATATGTTCAAGATAAATTGCACATTCTAGATCCTGGCTTCTAAAACCTTCATAATTTTTTTCTTTGTTTTCTTCTGCAGACTTATTTATTAATTATTTTACCACAAAGTCTTTCCTCCAACTATTCTTCCTTTTTCTTTTCATGTTGTCCAATATGTCATATCTTTGATTTATAGAAATTAAGTAAAATAGAAACAAGTTACATTTTGTGAATAATTAAAACTAATTTCAGGTCAGTAATGAGCAAGCTCATAGATTGACCTTCATGGATACTACTTCCCCCAACTTTTAAACATATTTACTCTCATTTTACAATTATAATTAACTTTATTCAACAAGATATCTGGCCTTTGTTCTTGGTTCATGGGAAGTGACCTTTAAGCACTTGGAATATCATAATGAGAATGTCTAATAAGAATATCTTTGTTAGGGGCGCCTGGGTGGCTCAGCCAGTTAAGTGACTTCGGCTCAGGTCATCATCTTGCGGTTCATGAGTTCAAACTCCACATTGAGCTCACTGCTGTCAGCGCGGAGCCCGCTTGGGATCCTCTGTCTCCCTCTCCCCTCCCCTCTCTTCCTGTCCCTGGCTCATGCTCTCCCTCTCTCAAAAATAAATTTAAAAAAAATTTTTTAATTAAAAAAAAAAAAGAATGTCTTTATTTACATTGGGATCTTGGGCTACAATAGGTAGTCTAGCATTGTGACTTATTGTCACACAGTATTAGTCCAGTCTCTGGAATGACTGGAGGCTGAAGTCTGCAACATGCGGGATCAACCATGGCTACATGACAAAGCCCTAATAAAAATTCTTCCCTGGTTGGCAGTATTCTGCATATTGTCACTCATTGTTGCCAGGAAATTTAGTACTATCACTCTACTGGGAGAGAACAACTGGAAGCTCTGTGTGGGGAACCTTCCTGCACTCTGCCCTGTCTGATTTTAATCTTCATGCTTTCACTGTACTAAGCCATAACTGTGGATATGACAGCTTTCAGGGAGTGTGTAAGTTCTTCAAGTGAATTATCAAAACTAAAGGTAGTCTTGAAGACTCCCAGACTTGCAGTCACTGTCAGAAGTGAGGGCGTTCTTAGGGACTTAACTCGACAATAAGTTCATTTTTTTTCTACAGAATATATATACATGTATGTTTCTGTATGTGTATGTATTAATTTATGTATATTTCCAATATTCAAAGAGTATTTCCTCAAGATACTGCTTCTGTTTTAAGTGTGAAACTTTACTTTTCCATCCCATCCCGTATATGCCAGACTTCAGTAACCCACTAGTGCTAACTCCACATGAATACGATTGTGTGTTTATGTATAGTATATACCTACTAGGTTATGAATCCCTAATGGCTAGGACTTTAGCCTTTTCATCTTGGAATATTTACTTTTAAGCATCTGACACATTTACAGGCATACTTCAACTCTCTGTTGACTAAGTAAATGAATCTATAAATAATACCCTTAGAAAATACAAAAAAAAATGTAAGCTAAATTTTGCTTACATGACAAATAGGACATTAAAATCAAAATATTTGGAGGCGCCTGGGTGGCTCAATCTGTTGAGCATCCAACTTCGGCTCAGGTCATGATCTCGCGGTCCATGAGTTCGAGCCCCGCATCGGGCTCTGTGCTGACAGCTCAGAGCCTGGAGCCTGCTTCGGATTCTGTGTCTCCCTCTCTCTGCCCCTCCCCTACTCATGCTATGTCTCTCTCTCTCTCTCTCTGTGTCAAAAATAAATACACTTTAAAAAATAATAATAAAATAAAAAGATTTGAACAATACAATTTAAAAATTGAAAATCATGACACAGCTCGAGTTTTTATGATATAGCCTCCAGTTTTCTTCTTAATCCTCATTGTATAATTACCAATAGTGAAGTTATGAATCATTCAGGATGAAATTAAATATAAAACTCATGGTTTAAATGTTTATTTCAGCTCTCTGATTGGAAGAGTACTAAAGTTCACACTTACTCCTATTGCCTTAATGCTTAAGAGAATACTAAAATGAATCATTGATTTCCTGCTCTCAGTTATCCACATTGTTGTGTAATGCCTTCACCTTGAGTGTGAACAGAAGATGTGATTTCCGTCTAACCAATAGGATGTGGAAAAAGTCAAAGAATTTTGCAGAGGAAGAGTGGTCCCACTTATCTACAGGGTGTACATTCCAGGATTCTCAGTGGATGCCTGAAACCATAGATAGTACCGAACCCTGTATATACTATAACATATACTATGTTTTTTTTCCTGTCAACACATGCCTGTGATAAAGTTTAATTTATAAATTGGCCCAGTAAGAGATTAGTAATAGTAGATAATAATAAAATAGAACAATTATAACAATATCATGTAATAAAAGTTACGTGAATGTGGTCTGTCTCTGTCAAAATTTCTTATTGTACTGCGCTCCCCTTCTTCCTGTGATAATGTGAGATGATAAAATGCTTACATGATGAGATGAAGTGAGGTGAACAATGTAAGTATTTTGACATTGCATTAGGCTACAATGACCTTTTCGTGGTTGATCAGAAGAGGATCATCTGCTTCCAAATCACCTTTGACTTTGGGTAGCTGAAACTATGGAAAGTGAGACCACAGATGAAGGGAAACTGTTATTAAAATCCCTACTCAGCTAATGTTCAGGAGAAGGGATATTTTTGGGTATGGGGTCCAGGCACTATCTGAAAGAAGTATCAAAACTGGAAAGATGCTTTCCTGTTGGCCATGAAGAAGTAAACATCACTCTGGTGAACCACCCATGGAGGAGGATCTCTGGATGCTGAAGACCTCAGTTTTGTCACTAAAAAGAACTGATCTCTGCTTACCTGAGTTAAGAAAAGGATCCCCAAGCTCAGATGAGAACCCAACTCAGACAATATCTTGATTTCAGTCTTGTGAAACTCTGAGCAGAGGAACCAGTTAAGCTGTGCCTGGATTTGTGACCCAAAGAGATAATAAATGCATGTTGTGTTAAGCCACCTAATTTGTGGTTCTTTCTTATGTAGCTTAGAAAACTAATACAACCTTTTAGTGCTATGCAGGAATAATTATACTTACACTTTTGTACATAGGCTTTTTTATCTAGTCTAAACCTTGTTTGCTTTCCCTCTTTCTTAAGATACATTAAATTAGGTGAAATGTAGATGAACAGAAAAACATATTTCATTCTTAGTTTTATCTCACATCTATAATTTTTCTACAGACTAAATTATAAACATCCAGAGTGTTTACCATTATTTGTATCCAAGATCACATATCATTTGGCTAAGTTCATAGTATTCAATAAATATTTGTTGATTATTGAAACAAAAAAAAGAAAAAGAGCTCAGTTGACTGTACTTTTCATAATCATGTAAATATAAAAATGTTAAATAAAATAAGGTAGTTAATTGACAATTTTGTAATGCTAATTAATTTAAATAAAGTAAAATGATACCCTTTTCTGAAATGTCTCATAACCTCTTCATTTATATTTTCTCAAAAATTTTTACTTAATAATATATTTCTTTTTTAAAATATGTATTTATTTATTTTGAGAAAGAAAAAGGAAGGGAGGGGTAGAGAGGAAGGGAGAGAGAGAGAATCCCAAGCAGGCTCCACACTATCAGCACAGAGCCTGATGTGGAGCTTGAACTCACAAACCATGAGATCATGACCTGAGCTGAGATCAAGAGTTGGATGCTTAACCGACTGAGCCACCCAGGTGCCCTTGTTTAATAATATATTTTATATAGTTTTATATTAAGTTTATTATGTCCTATCTTATTTAGTTTGAACTTTAGAATTCCATTCTGTTTTTTTAAAATTTTGACCAGAAAATTTTGAACTACTGTATTAATTTAGATTTTTTGTGTGTAGCAACATTTTTATTTATATTGATGTGATATACTTTTTGTTAATATAAGTTAAATATTATAAAAATGGGCTCCATATGCGCTTTTGGAAATTTTTGAAGTCTACTTCATTTGCATATGAATGAGGCATTTTGAAATTTAATTAGTAGTCAAATTGGAATTCCTCTTCGTGGCGGAATATAAAGTTCATATGTAAAAATTTGAGATCTTAATACTTAAGAATTTAATAACTTAAAAGTCATGCATAAGCAAAGTAATATGTCTCTATAATTATTATTTTGTTAGGATGCTAATATGAAGTGTCTATTTCATATACAAAAACAATACTAATAACTCATGGCAATGAAATTTGAATTTTAAGTATACTATGTTAGAGCCTATAGAAAGATAATTATGTGAACTAGTAAGAAATTTAGGATTAAAGATGAACAGAAAACTATAAAAATAAGTGTTTCAGTTTATACACATATTTATGTAAAATTGGCCTTCGGCATAAATAGAGGATATAGAAAAATGAATGTAACATTAATCTAGTTTAAAAAGAATTAAATCATCTCCCTAGTCCTGACATCCTATAGCTAATTTAAACTATACACATTTATACATTTCTGGCTTCAGCCTTCAAAGTTCAATGGTATAAACTCTAGTTGCATTTTGGCAATTATTTGCCAGGAGTTTAAGCAAGAGAGCTTTGAAATCTTGCTGGGATGCTGTTTATATATTAACTGGTTTGACATGTAATGTGATTAAACCAGTGAGTCTACAAATCAGTCTCAAGGGAAGAACATACTTTGAACATCTGTGAAATTATGTTTCAATCATTTTAAATTTTATTTAAAATTAAATAAGGTGTCTTGAGAGTCCCCATTATCCTTGTTACTTATTCCTATTGCTGTCTGTCTGCATATGAAGGCCACAGTTCTTTTTTGGTTGTTCATTTCATTTTGAGATGTCAGGATCAGACAAAATTCAGTGCATCTAAAACCAGTTTACTCTCCCTGTGAAATAGAACACTGCTCCTGAATGTCCAATTTATTTGCTTTACCCTTACTCAGTATCAAATATAATTTTTATTGTATTCTTCTACATTGCAACCTACAATCAGTTGTGATGTCTTGCTATTTTCTTCCCTCACATTGTCTGTTCAATCTGTTAGCTCTGTTCACAATACACACATAAAAACACACACCCAAACAACACACACACACAATTCCCATTCTTCTGCTCTGAGAAACCATTCATTTTAAATGGTTTAGAGACTTTCTAACTGCCTCTAGCTCTCCCCTATAATTTATCTTACATGTAACTATCAAATTAATCTGATAAGGTAAGATTTTCTTCATGTTATTTTTATACTCAAACCAAAGCATTGGTATTGGTTTAACTTAACATGGACCATTTTAGAGTATGATCCCAGCATCATTCCTAATGTATATTTTTGTACTCTGTATATCTATTTAGTCCCATTTTATCTCATATTGCAAATTTTGAGCTTTAAATTGGCTTTTTAACTGGAGTGGTCATGAATGGAATTTCAACATTTGGTTTTGGAAACTGTGAACCTTACTAATCACTGCTAAAAGAAATCTTAACAAGATACAGACAAGAAAACACATGCTTCTCACATACAACTTAGGAAAGCAATTACTATCCTGTTATCATAAGAATATCCTTCCTAAATAGGAAAAAGAGTTCTCTTTAACAAGTGGTATTGGGAAAAGTAGACAGCTACATGTACAAGAATGAAACTGGACCACTTTCTGACACCATACACAAAATCAACTCAAAATGGATTAAAGACCTAAATGTGAGACCTGAAACCCTAAAAAAATCATAGAAGAGAGCACAGGCAGTAATTTCTCCAACATCTGCCATAGTAACATCTTTCTATATATGTCTCTGAGGCAAGGGAAATAAAAGCTAAATTAAACTACCAAGATAACATCAAAATAAAAATCTTCTTAACAGTGAAGGAAAAATCAGCAAAGCTAAAAGACAACCTACCAAATGGGAGAACATACTGGCAAATGACATATACAATAAAGGGTTACTATTCCAAAATAAATGTATATAAATGAATATACTTCAGCACCCCAAAAACAAATAATCCAATTAAAAAATGGTCAGAAGATATGAACAGGCATTTCTCCAAAGAAGACATACAGATGGCCAACAGACACATGAAAAAATGCTCAACATCACTCATCATTAGAGAAATGCAAATCAAAACCACAATGAGATATCAACCCACACCTGTCAGAATGGCTAAAATCAAAAACACAAGAAATAAGTGTTAGTGAGGATGTGGAGAAAAAAGAACCCTCATGCACTGTTGGTGTGAATGAGAACTGGTACAACCACTGTGGAAAACAGTATGGAGTTTCTTCAGAAAGTTAATAATAGAACTACCATATGATCCAGTAATTTTACCACTGCGGAGGATCCTGGGAAGATGGCGGCGTAGGAGGACGCTGGGCTCACCGCCCGTCCTGCTGATCACTTAGATTCCACCTACACCTGCCTAAATAACCCAGAAAACCGCCAGAAGACTACCAGAACGGAGTCTCCGGAGCCAAGCGGAGACGAGAGGCCCACGGAAGAGGGTAGGAAGGGTGGCGAGGCGGTGCGCGCTCCACGGACTGACTGGCGGGAGGGAGCCGGGGCGGAGGGGCGGCCCTCCAGCCAAGCAGAGCCCCTGAGTCTGGCTTGCAAAAGCGGAGGGGCCAGATGGAGTGTGTTCCTACAGCAAGTGGGACTTGACATCTGGAATGTTATAAGCTAACAGCTCTGCTTGGAGAGCGGGAGGGCTGGAGGACAATGGGAGGGAGAGTTGCTGAGCCCCCGGACGACAGAGCTCAGTTTGGTGGGGAACAAAGGCACTAGCCAGCACCATCTTCCTTGCCCATCCCCCAGCCAAAATCCCAAAGGGAACCAGTTCCTGCCAGGGAAATTGCTTGCTCCGCGCAAACACCCAACGCTGTGCTTCTGCAGAGCCACCCCTCCGGCAGCGGGTCTGACTCCCTCCCGCTGCCACAGGGCCCCTCCTGAAGTGGATCACCTAAGGAGAAGCGAGCTGAGCCTGCCCCTCCTGCCCCCATGCACCTTGCCTACCCACCCCAGCTAATACGCCAGATCCCCAGCAACACAAGCCTGGCAGTGTGCAAGTAGCCCAGATGGGACACGCCACCCGACAGTTAATCCCGCCCCTAGGAGAGGGGAAGAGAAGGCACACACCAGTCTGACTGTGGCTCCAGCGGTGGGCTGGGGGCAGACATCAGGTCTGACTGCGGCCCCGCCCACCAACGCAAGTTATTCAAGACAGCACAGGGGAAGTGCCCCACAGTCCCACACCACCCCAGGGACTATACAAAATGAAGAAATGGAAGAATTCCCCTCAGAAAAATGTCCAGGAAATAACAACAGCTAACAAACTGATAAAGGATTTAAACAATATAACAGAAAGTGAATTTAGAATAATAGTCATAAAATTAATCGCTGGGCTTGAAAACAGTATAAAGGACAGCAGAGAATCTATTGCTACAGAGATCAAGGGACTAAGGAACAGCCAGGAGGAGCTAAAAAATGCATGGAAAAAGAAGAAGCTGAGAAAAAGAGAGATAAAAAAATCCAGGAGTATGAGGGGAGAATTAGAGAACTAAGTGATACACTAAAGAGAAATAATCTATGCATAATTGGTATTCCAGAGGAGGAAGAGAGAGGGAAAGCTGCTGAAGGTGTACTTGAAGAAATAATAGCTGAGTACTTCCCGGATCTGGGGAAGGAAAAAGGCATTGAAATCCAAGAGGCACAGAGAACTCCCTTCAGACGTAACTTGAATCGATCTTCTGCATGACTATCATACTGAAACTGGCAAAACACAAGGATAAAGAGAAAATTCTGAAAGCACCTAGAGATAAACGTGCTCTAACATATAAAGGGAAACCTATATAAGACTCGTGACCGATCTCTCTACTGAAACTTGGCAGGCCAGAAAGGAATGGCAGGAGATCTGCAATGTGATGAACAGAAAAAAATATGCAGCCGAGAATCCTTTATCCAGCAAGTCTGTCATCTAGAATAGAAGGAGAGATAAAGGTCTTCCCAAAAAACAAAAACTGAAGGAATTCATCACCACTAAACCAGCCCTACAAGAGATCCTAAGGGGGATCCTGTGAGACAAAGTACCAGAGAGATCGCTACAAGCATGAAACCTACGGACATCACAATGACTCTAAACCCATATCTTACTATAATAACACTGAATGTAAATGCACTAAATGTGCCAACCAAAAGACATAGGGTATCAGAATGGATAAAAAAACAAGACCCATCTATTTGCTGTCTACAAGAGACTCATTTTAGACCTGAGGACGCCTTCAGATTGAGAGTGAGGGGATGGAGAACTATTTATCATGCCACTGGAAGCCAAAAGAAAGCTGGAGTAGCCATACTTATATCAGACAAACTAGACTTTAAATTAAAGGCTGTAACAAGAGATGAAGAAGGGCATTATATAATAATCACAGGGTCTATCCATCAGGAAGAGCTAACAATTATAAATGTCTATGTGCCGAATACAGGAGCCCCCAAATGTATAAAACAATTACAAACATAAGCAACCTTATTGATAAGAATGTGGTAATTACAGGGGACTTTAACACCCCACTTACATAAATGGATAGATCATCTAGACACACGGTCAATAAAGAAACAAGGTCCTTGAATGATACATTGGATCAGATGGACTGGACAGATATATTTAGATATATTTAGAACTCTGCATCCCAAAGCAACAGAATATACTTTCTTCTCGAGTGCACATGGAACATTCTCCAAGGTAGATCACATACTGGGTCACAAAATAGCCCTTCATAAGTATACAAGAATTGAAATCATACCATAAATACTTTCAGACCACAATGCTATGAAGCTTGAAATCAACCACAGGAAAAAGTCTGGAAAACCTCCAAAAGCATGGAGGTTAAAGAACACCCTACTAAAGAATGAATGGGTCAACCAGGCAATTAGAGAAGAATTTTCCTGAGATCAGGAACACGACAGGGATGTCTACTCTCACCGCTGTTGTTTAACATAGTGTTGGAAGTTCTAACGTCAGAAATCAGACAACAAAAGGAAATCAAAGGCATCAAAATTGGTAAAGATGAAGTTAAGCTTTCACTTTTTGCAGATGACATGATATTATACATGGAAAATCCGATAGACTCCACCAAAAGTCTGCTAGAACTGATACAAGAATTCAGCAAAGTTGCAGGATACAAAATCGATGTACAGAAATCAGTTGCATTCTTATACACTAATAATGAAGCAACAGAAAGACAAATAAAGAAACTGATCCCATTCACAATTGCACCAAGAAGCATAAAATACCTAGGAATAAATCTAACCAAAGATGTAAAAGATCTGTATGCTGAAAACTATAGAAAGCTTATGAAGGAAATTGGAGAAGATATAAATAAATGGAAAAACATTCCGTGCTCATGGATTGGAAGAATAAATATTGTCAAAATGTCAATACTACCCAAAGCTATCTACACATTCAATGCAATCCCAATCAAAATTGCACCAGCATTCTTCTCGAAACTAGAACAAACAATCCTAAAATTCATATGGAACCACAAAAGGCCCCGAATAGCCAAAGTAATTTTGAAGACCAAAGCAGGAGGCATCACAATCCCAGACTTTAGCCTCTACTACAAAGCTGTAATCATCAAGACAGCATGGTATTGGCACAAAAACAGACACATAGACCAATGGAATAGAATAGAAACCCAGAACTAGACCCACAAACGTATGGCCAACTCATCTTTGACAAAGCGGGGAAGAATATCCAATGGAAAAAAGACAGTCTCTTTAACAAATGGTGCTGGGAGAACTGGACAGCAACATGCAGAAGGTTGAAACTAGACCACTTTCTCACACCATTCACAAAAATAAACTCAAAATGGGTAAAGGACCTGAATGTGAGACAGGAAACCATCAAAACCCTAGAGGAGAAAGCAGGAAAAGACCTCTCTGACCTCAGCCGTAGCAATCTCTTACTTGACACATCCCCAAAGGCAAGGGAATTAAAAGCAAAAATCAACTACTGGGATCTTATGAAGATAAAAAGCTTCTGCACAGCAAAGGAAACAACCAACAAAACTAAAAGGCAACCAACGGAATGGGAAAAGATATTTGCAAATGACATATCGGACAAAGGGCTAGTATCCAAAATCTATAAAGAGCTCTCCAAACTCCACACCCGAAAAACAAATAACCCAGTGAAGAAATGGGCAGAAAACATGAATAGACACTTCTCTAAAGAAGACATCCGGATGGCCAACAGGCACATGAAAAGATGCTCAACGTCGCTCCTCATCAGGGAAATACAAATCAAAACCACACTCAGATATCACCTCACGCCAGTCAGAGTGGCCAAAATGAACAAATCAGGAGACTATAGATGCTGGAGAGGATGTGGAGAAACGGGAACCCTCTTGCACTTTTGGTGGGAATGCAAACTGGTGCAGCCACTCTGAAAAACAGTGTGGAGGTGCCTCAAAAATTTAAAACTAGACCTACCCTATGACCCAGCAATAGCACTGCTAGGAATATACGCAAGGGATACAGGAGTACTGATGCATAGGGGCCCTTGTACCCCAATGTTTATAGCAGCACTCTCAACAATAGCCAAATTATGGAAAGAGCCTAAATGTCCATCAACTGATGAATGGATTAAAAAAAAGTGTGGTTTATATACACAATGGAGTACTACATGGCAATGAGAAAGAATGAAATATGGCCCTTTGTAGCAACATGGATGGAACTGGAGAGTGTTATGCTAGGTGAAATAAGCCATACAGAGAAAGACAGATACCGTATGGTTTCACTCTTATATGGATCCTGAGAAACTTAACAGAAACCCATGGGGGAGGAGAAGGAAAAAAAAAAGAGGTTAGAGTGGATGAGAGCCAAAGCATAAGAGACTGTTAAAAACTGAGAACAAACTGAGGGTTGATGGGGGGTGGGAGGGAGGGCAGGGTGGGTGATGGGTATTGAGGAGGGCACCTTTTGGGATGAGCACTGGGTGTTGTATGGAAACCAATTTGACAATAAACTTCATAAAAAATAGTGTAAATAAAAGCAAAGGATTTAAAAAAAATTTTACCACTGGGTATTTATCCAAAGAATATTAAAACACTAATTTGAAAAGATACATACACCCATACGTTTATTGCAGCATTATTTACAATAGCCAAATTATAGAAGCAGCCTGTGTCCAAATGACTTTCATTCATAGATGAAAGTATAAATAAGAAGTGATATATAGATATATAGACATAATGGAATATTATTCAGCCATAAAAAATATGAAACTTTCCATTTGCAACAACATGGATGGATCTAGAGAGTATAATGCTAAGTGAAATAAGTCAGAGAAAGACATACCATATGATTTCACTCATATGTGGAATTTAAGAAAACAAACGAACGCAAGGGAAAAAAGACAAAGCAAAAAACAGACTCTTAAGTATGGAGAAAAAAACTGATGATTATCAGAGGGAAGGTTGGAGGGAGGATGGGTGAAATAGATGAAGGGGATTAATAGTACACCTATCATGATGAGTGCTGAGTAATACATAGAATCATTGAATCACTATATTGCACACCTGAAACTGTATGTTAACTATATTGGAATTAAAATAAAAAATTTTGGGGCACTTGGATGGCTGAGTTGGTTAAGCATCCGACTTCAGCTCAGGTCATAATCTCACAGTACCTGAGTTTTAGCCCCACGTCGGGCTCTGTGCTGACAGCTCAGATCCTGTGACTGCTTCAGATTCGTGTCTCCCTCTCTCTCTGCTCTCTGTCTCTCAAAAATGAATTAAAATGTCAAAAAAATTTTTTAATTAAAAAATTTAAAAAGAACAGGTAAGAATAAACATCCATCATTATGTTTAATTAATCAATTACTGAGAAATATTCTTGCCAAATCTTATATTTTAAAAGCAAGCCTTATAAGACATATGGGTCTTAGGTATTGCTGCTGTATGCATGGCAATTCTGTGATTATGACCTATGACTAGCAATGTCACATGATAGCATGTGTATATATGTTCACCACAAGGCAAATTTAAAAATAGTATTTCTTTTCTTTTTACATTTTTCTAAATTGCTTTAATTTCTGGTATAATAGAAGACAGCCAGTTTCCCATATCTGCTTCTTCAGTCAACAACATATCTTTTATGATATGTTAATTAAAAACAGTATTTCTAATTGCCCTAATCTGGAAATGACCTGAAGACTTATCAACTATAGGATAGATACATCATACCATATTAAGATAATAGAATACTGAGGGGCGCTTGGGTGGCTCCATTGGTTAAGTGTCCAACTTTGCCTCAGGTCGTGATCTCACGGTTTGTGAGTTTGAGCCCCGCATCAGGGTCTGTGCTGACAGCTCAGAGCCTGGAACCTGCTTCAGATTCTGTGTCTCCCTCTATCTCTGTCCCTCCCCAGCTTGCACTCTGTCTCTCTGTCTCTCTCTAAAAAATAAATAAATACTTAAAAAATTTTTATTAAAAAAAAGATAATAGAATACTGAATACTATAGAACAAAAATAAGCAATTAGAAAAGTAAGACAACAATGAAGATCATTTATTTGGAACTTTGAGAAAAATTAACTCTATATAGTTCCATTTATATAAAGTTCAAAAAAAGACAAAACTTAACTGTAGTTTTAGGAGTGAGGATAATGGTTACCCTTGGCAGGGTGATAGTTGTTACTTTTGGTTTGGAGTGTGTTATTCTTTCCTCTAAGCTCATTTGATATTTACCCTTTCATCAGCTGGTGACCCCTCACATTCTCTTCTTTGGGTTTGATGTGCTCAGATAAGTTGTTTCAACAAGGCACTTTTGAAGAAAAATATTCCCAAATATTCAGAAAATTTTTTAAAAAGCACATGCACACACAATTCTTCTTTGCCTTGTCCTGTCCTTTCATAACGTCATCTATACATGCATAGGTCAATTCCATCAATATGTATGATTGTACACTTACAATTTTAAAGCACTGAACAAAGTCCTTGGAATACAAAAGTGAACTCTCTGCATTCCCAGTCTTGTTTTATATGTTATCCTAATAAAGTACAAAATCATATTAACTAATCGCAATTTAGTATATTAAATTATGCATAAAGTAATATAAGAACATAGAGAACTGTGCTGAAAGGTCATCATAGTGAGATAATATTTGAAATGGTGATTGTCCTCATCAGGAAGATGAGAAGAAAGCTAACCCAGGCAGAATAACAAGTTGTATTAAAGGCACAACGACATGTAAAACCACGGAATGTTTGCAGAGCACTGAACTGCATTACATAATGGCGCATGGGCTGAAGTAGAAGGTAGGAGCACAGGATGAGTTTGGAACCATAGGAGAGTATGAATTTTGTAAGTCTTGGGGCTAGAAAGGGATAGAAGCACGGTATTCATTTATTTTCACTGTACCCTGAAAAGTATGTCATTCCAGTTTAGTGTGACTTGCCACAGGATACACAGATATAAAATTAGCCTTTTAAATAAAAGATGATCTCCGGACCTTTGATCAAATTTAATTAAAAACAGTATATTGTAATGTTGTAATAGAACCTAAGAATATAAATTAATAAATCAAAACCCTTCACAGTTTAGTAAGAGAGATAAACAAGAAAACAACTAATCATAATACAACATAACATTTGTTTCACCACAAATTATTGGGAAGTTCGACTAAAGAAATTAAAAAACAAAAACTTAGAGAAACAGAAAAATGCGTGTGAATAAGTATAAAGATCAGAAAAGTTGGGGTGCCTGGGCTGAGCAACCAACTCTGGATCTCAGCTCAGGTCACGATCTCATGGTTCGTGGGATTGAGCCCCGAATCAGGCACTGTGCTAAGCTCAGAGCCTGCTTGCAGTTCTCACTCTCACTTTCGCTTTGCCCCTTCCCCCCCATTCTCTCTTTCTCAAAATAAATAAAACTTAAAGACTTCTAAAAATAAGAAAAGTTAATGTATGTAAATAAAGAAGGAAGAGAAAATTAAAGAAGGAAAATATGCTTATGCATAAAAAATTATCGCTATTTAAAAAAGATACAAAATTTGAGATATTGGAGATCAAGGAGGATTCCTAGTTACAAAAGTGGATGGCAATGATGCTATGATACTTAGATTTTGATTTCCTGGTTATTTATAACCTCAAATAAACCAAGTAGCAAGTTGTTTTTAACTAGTTTGGGTATAGAAAACTCATATCTCAAATGTAACCCAAGAAATGATGAAATTCATTGAGACTGCCTCTAAGGTATACCAAGTTACTAATTTCCAGTGTCACTAATAGAAAGAAGGTCATTCATTGTAGGAGAAGGAAATGGGTAGAGGGACAAAGATAGTGATTTTCAACACAAAGAAATAATTTCTATAGTGGATTTCTCAGCCTGCTTCTTATCTAAAATTTGGGGTCAGCATGCACTTTTGATGTTCTTATCCTTTCTCTGCCACGCTGACAAGCAATATTTTACATAGAGGCAACCCCCAACCTGAGTTTCAAAGTAAGAACATTACGTGTCACAGACCTAGCCCACTGCACGCAGACATGTAACATCAGCAAGAAGTACACTTTTCTTATTTTAAATTCCTAATAATTTTGGATTTCTTTTGTTATCATATTATAATCCAGTTTATTCAAAACTGACTCATCCACTAAGCATAGTAGACACCGTACCTAAGGCTCATTGTGGTTTGGGGACACAGAAAAAATACCTTATTTTTTAAATCAGAAGAAAAAATATAATAAAATCTGGACTATACTCATCTTTATATCTATTTTTTAAAGCTTTTATTGATTGGTTTTTGAGAGAGAGAGAGAGAGAGAGAAAGGTGCAGAGAGTTTGGGAGACAGAATCGCAATCCTGATGTGAGGTTCAAACTCACCAAACCATGAGATCATGACCTGAGCAGAAATCAAGAGTTGGATGCTGGGCGGCTAGGTGGCTCACTTGGTTAAGCTTCCAACTTCAGCTCAGCTCATGATCTCACAGTCGGTGATTTGGAGCCCTGTGTTGGGCTCTGGGCTGACAGCTCAGAGCCTGAACCCTTCTTCAGATTCTGGATTCTGTCTCTCTCTCTCTCTCTCTCTCTCTCTCTCTCTCTCTCAGTGTCTCTCTCCTCCTCCTCCTCCTCCTCCTCCTTCTTCTCTCTCTCTCTCTCAAAAACAAATAAACATTAAAAAGAAAAAAAGAGTTGGATGTTTAATCGATTAAGCCACCCAGGCGCCCCAATGTATCTATTTTCTTTAATGGAGGAAGGGACCACAGAAGTCCTAGGGCCCACAAACTTCTTAATATGGCCCTGGGCCTATTCTGAGTAACACACACGTGTGTGTTAGAAGTTGAGTGTGGTCATAACACAAACATAAAATAAGCAGATAACTGGTTTAGCGGTCAGGTCTTGAGGTGGGAAGGAAATTACAGAAATGAAGAAAGTTTATTTATATTACATATTTTTTAAACATTTAGTAAAACTATCAGTTGTGATAGTATGGAACGCAATTTGTGAACTTTATAAGCCCATAGTGTGTTAATTTTTATTGGCTATATTTGTCAAATTATTAAGAGAAAGATGAACTTAGAAAATGTTACTTCTATTTTAAAACAGAAATGTAGTAGGGGTCAGGTTAGGGAAGAGAGAGAAAGTAACACATAACACAAAATAAATCAAACAACAATGTAGAGGGAGGAATGAGTGTGGATAGGTTTGGCTATTGGCACATGGACCTGAGTCTTGGTATTGGATATTTTCAAGTGCCTTTAGATATTCTAATACATAAATACATTTGGCAAATTCTAAGATTATATTTATATTATATTTATTTTCTCATAAAGTTTTTGGTTTTGTTTTGTTTCGGGTACATAGGCTTTTAGAATGATAATTTGATAGTAGGCATAGAGGTTTTGTTTTGTTTTGCTTTGCATTGTTTAATGTGTGATTTGATGCCTTGGTTCACGGTCCAGGATACTTTAGGATTCTTTCTTTAATTATACAGTCCAATAAGTTCACCACAACATTTTAATTTTGTAGTTACTTCCTCCCTTCATTCCTTTATAACAGAACATAGAACTAAAGGGTCTTTTGTTTTGTAAATTTTGGCTTCCTTTATTTCAGGATTTTTTTTTTTTGAATGCAGTGTTAATATGACCTCTTTATAATTATGGTTAATTTTTTTGTGTCATCATTTCATATTTTAATAGGCCTTCTATTTCCCTTTTCATGTGGTCCCATTGTTTCATTTCTTATTTCACAAGTTTCATATTGTTTTTAATCATTGAAACTAGGAACAATTGTGGAGATGCTTGTGGGCTCTTTTATGGATATCTGTGTGTGTGTGTGTGTGTGTGTGTGTGTGTGTGTGTGTGTGTGTAAGTCTTTTTGTTTATGTCTTGTTCTCAGCAGCAAAATGACTTTCCCCCCACAATTTATTGTTCGAGTTAGAATTCTTCCACAGAAAGAATATACTGCTTGAATGACTGATTCTTTACCCTGCTCTCTCTCCATGCCAAAGTGCAAGACAGCTGACTCTAAGTAGGAGTTTCTTCTCTTCCTTGGAGCACATTCATTCCCCAGCCCTCACCCACACCACTAGGTTGAGGATTCTACTCATACCTGTTATTATTCCCATTTTATAAATGAGACTATTGAGGCTTAACTTCCATAAAATGACAGGAAAAACTATAAAAATTATCAAGAACTAAAACTGAGTCAATGATCCCATTTTTCCTATAATGATGTTATTTCTATCCACTCCAAACATGTATATAAATTTGTTCTTTTACTCAAATATTTTCCACTGATACTAGAGAACCTATTGATATGACATACTTATTGGAAAGTCCAGATTTGTGGCATTCAGTTTAATGTTACAGTACCCAGATTCCCCAGAGTGAATATCTAAAATCTTGGCCATTGATAGGTTCTGACTCAACTCAGATACTCTATATGATATTCTGAGGTCAGAAATAAAAAGTTTCCTTTACATCTAAGACAAAACAGAGATTTAATCTGATTGAAGCAATTATAAAGCCATGTAAAAAAAATGTTTAGTCGGATTGAAAAACCAGGTTGCCTAGAGCAAGTCAGGCTGTGTCTCACCTTCATCATTGTCATGTCAGCCTGTTCTGAAGAAACAGGACCAGCATGCTGAACAACTCAGCCATTATTCCAGATATCCCAGATTTATTTTTGTAACTGTGTTACACATCAGATATTTACCAAATAGCAAAATGCTTAGGAGATAGACAGCTTCCTTTCCAGGATGCCATCTCATCTGTAAGAATGACTTCTTATGCACCAGTGAAAATGGAAAGCAGTGGGTCAGAACCCATTGGGATTAATAATGTGACATAACAATTGTCTCTAATGAAAGAAAGGTGCCTAAGAAATAAAAATTGGGAATATAACTATTCTAAGGTTTTTTTTTTATTATTTCTAAATTTTTGGCCTATTTTTATTTGTGGCTGTTATGGCAAAATTACCTCAGTGTGGCATTAAAACCTGGTCTGTAGATCACCAACAAGAACATGCTTCCTTATATCTTTTTTATGACCCCCATATACCTGTTTTTTTTATTTTACCTCTGTCTAGATATATATGTTTATAATATGAAAGTATTGACTACTCTTACAATTGAAAAAGTGGAAAGGATAGTTGTATAAGCAAAAACAATTCTTTATCACTGTATATACCCATTTAAATGCTATTTCCTTTAGATTTGGTATGTTACAATCTTCCCAATATTTTAGTGGTATGAATAACACCCACTTGCTTAGCTCACAATTTTGGGGGCCAGACATTTGGTTTAGTTCAGCTAAGCAGCATATCTGCTGGGCTTGATTTGAGTCATTCATGCATTAGCAATCATCGAGCAGTCAGATGGCTCTACTTACATGTTTGGTAGTTGGCTGTCAGCTGATTCAGTGGTAGCAATTGTGCATTTCATGCATCCAGTGTCTCTCATCATTGAGTAGGCTGGGCTGGATTTGTTTACATACTGTTTGTTAGAGAGTTCCAAAAGTAGCAGGCCTGAAACCCCCCCCCCCCCCATTCCCAATGCTTTGTACATTCCTGCTTTGATCATAATTATAATGTCTCATTGGCCAAGAGAAGTCCTAAGTCATATGGCAAGCTCTGATTCAGGGACTGAATTCCACCTTTTATGATAGGGTAACAGTTCTTTGGCCACAAATAAGAGATCTCCAACTCAAGGTTAAGCAGTAAGGAAATATATTATCTTGGGTATCAAGAATCCCAGAGATAGAGTATTCTCCTAGGTGACTGATTTGGAGGCTCAAAAATGGCATCAAGTTTCTTTAGGTCCTTCTGCCTCTCCTCTCTGACATCCACAGTGTTTGTGGCATGTAAAGGCCTACAACACAAAGGCCACAGCAGTTCCAGACATCACTGTCATAAAGAAAAAGCAAAGGCAGAAGGGAAATAGTCTTTCTGAGGTCTCACTATCCAAGGAACAGACGAAATTCCCAAAATCCTCCAGTGACCTTCTTTTGTGTAACTTTAGCTATACTGATGCCACAAAACCATTCCTTAAACAAACCTTTCCGCAGAGATGATATTACCATGACGACCTTAGACTGAACACCTGGTAAGGAGTGGATCATGGATTAATTCAACAGATTTTTATCATATACCTACTATATACATACTTTAAACCAGGCACTGGGGACATAGCAGTGAATGAAATACTCCTACCCTTCATGAAGTTTTTAGAGTCTAGTCAGAGAGCATATAATAAACAAATAAGTATAGGGCACCTGGGTGGCTCAATCAGGTAAGTGTGCAACTTCAGCTCAGGTCATGATCTCGCAGTCTGTGAGTTCAAGCCCCTTGTCAGACTCTGTGCTGACAGCTCAGAGGCTGGAGCCTGCTTCAGATTTTGTGTCTCCCTCTCTCTCTGCCCGCTTTCACTCTGTCTCTCTCTCTCTCAAAAATAAATAAACATTAAAAAATAAAAAATAAGTATATAATACAATTGATAACAAAAGCTACTGAGGAAAAAAAAAAAGGATAAAGAGGATACAGAGAGCCAGAGAATGGGAGTGGAGTTTCTGTCTTGTATAGAAGAATTAGGCAAGGCCTGATTGTCCGGTTCACCTTTGCTCAGAGACTTTGAGAAATGAGATAACATGTCACATAGATATCTGAGGGAAACACTTCCAATGCAGAGGGAAAAGGACTTGCAAGGATCAAGCTTTGAAGAGGGTTGTTTGAGAAAAAGTAAAAAAGCCAGTGAACCTGGATCGGAATGATCTAAGAATGGAGTAGTGGAAAACAGTGCAGGTTAAGAATCATATAGAGCCTTGTGGACTGTAAGACTTTTGTATTTTCCTCTGAGTGAAATGGATGGGAAGCCATTTGAGGACTTTTAAATGAATTGTGACATATCTGAATTTATTTTTATAATATCGTGCTATGATTCTAACAGACCATATGGGACAGAGGCAGAAGCAGCAAAACACAAGTATTCCAGTTGAGCAACAATGGTGGCTTTGACCAAGATGGTGATGTTAGAGAAGTGTTCTGGCTCTAGGTATGTCCTAAAATGGAAACACAGAGAATCTGATGACAGATTTGATGTGCACCGTGAAAATAACTTCTGTGCTGTAACTTCCTTAGTTAATAAAATACCTCACAGTTTTGTTGTGGGGATTTATGATATATATAATTGTATTCAGCAGTTTATTATATCCAGTCTCTCATCTCATTCCCAAATGATTATAATTCATTGTGTTTGTATATTGAATTTCTAGCTAATAGGCATTTCACGTACCGTAAGTCTCCTAAATAAAGAAGTGAAGGTGGATTTGGGTGATCTTGAGAAACAGAGTTTAAAACAGGACTCAGAAAGACAGGAGAATGCAAACAGAAAACAAGAAGACAAATAAAGTGTAATGAGATAGAAATATTTGCCTTTATCTGACTTTTTTATTGTTCTGTGCTATTAATGATGGATAAATTAACCATATACATATGAAGCTTCAGAGACAAAAATACCCTCTTCTTTGTCAAGTTTCATTTTGTTTTTTGTTTTGTTTTTGTTTGGTTTTTTAATTTTTTAATGTTTATTTTTTAGAGAGAGAGAGAGAGAGAGAGAGAGCGCACAGACGCACACAGGGGAGGGGCAGGGAGAGAAGGAGACACAGAACCTGAAGCAGGCTCCAGGCTCCAAGCTGTCAGTGCAGAGCCTGACATGAGGCTCGAACCCATGAGCAGTGAGATCATGACCTTAGCTGAAGTCAGACACTTAACCAACAGAGCCACCCAGGCACCCCTGTCAAGTTTCAGTTTGAATGACCCTTCACTTTCCTGAGTGTCCCAAATAGAATACCTGGAAATATGTGCACATCTAATTCACTGGGCTAAGTCATATGATTTTTTGCTTTGGCCACATCTTTCCCAACAAGCAGACACTAGTGATGCCTCTATCACTATGTTACTCTGTCTTTTGTAAGCTCAAATTTGTGTAATGTTACTTATTTTATAAAAGTAAATGATATTAATATGACAATTGATCATACTAAAATTTATGATTAATTGATCTTTATAAATATAATCAGTTGTTACACTGGTATACTTCAAGTGTGTTACAAAAATCATTCCTGTGTCTTAATTAGCATATGATTTTAGAAAGTTATCATGTAAATATATTCCTATTTCTAAGGATTTGGTATTAAAGTATATTCAAATCACTTTGGGACACCTGGGTGGCTCAGTCAGTTGAGCGTCCGACCCTTGATTTTGAGTCAAGTCATGATCCAAGGTCATAGGATCAAGCCCTATGTCGGGCTCCACGCAGAGCATGGAGCCTGCTTAAGATTGTCTCTCTGCTTCCCTCTGCCCCTCTTGCCTGTTCTCTCTCAAATAAATAAATAAATAAATAGTAAAATAAAAGTGGCTTCAGTCTAGTTCTCATTAATGAATGGAATATTTTTCTTCCCCTCAGTGATATAATGCTTGATTAATATGGTCACATGAATACAAGGGTTTAAATGTCTTTTCAATGAAGCTCATTTTTATGGACATAATTTGGCACATAAAATTTATACTTGCAAAATACTTTTAAGAGCTGCTTTGTACAAAAAGCAGTGTTATGCCCATTACTGTTGTTTGTTTCCTTCCTGATAGGGAAAGTTGCCGTGTCACTCTTACTGTAGGCATGACTATAACTCATTTACTTTTGTTTGTTTTAGAAATTATTCCAGCCAGGATCTGATTAGACAAACTGGTTTGTGTGTGTGTGTGTGTGTGTGTGTGTGTGTGTGTGGGCACGCACATGTGTTTAAATTCAGTCCAGCAAATCAAGACTTGAAGCCACTGGAATGTTTTAGATTATAGATCACAGCAAATTTTCAGCAACTAGATTTCATATTCAAAGACAGATTTTGGCTGCTAACTCTATGGTTCATATGCTGAGATAAAATCTGGCTATTTAGAAGTTGGCCAGGCTGTTTCAATAGATCAGCACTGCTAAATATCTTGAAAAGGACAAAAGAAGACAGCATAACATAAATTCTGCTTTTTCACAATGACACCAGAGCCATGGAACTACATACATTTTAGTGTTTAGAGAAAGAGTGAAAAAAATGTGTTAACTTTATTTCTAGAATTACGTATATTCCTGGCAGCAAAGCTGGAATAAAAGGGTAACACGTGAGTATATGACAATGATTTCAATATCCAAACCCAAAGAAGTTGAGCAATATGAAATTTCCAGTAGTGAACCATTTCTGACCCTCAACAATGCTAATTTCCTATGGTTCAATCTCAAATATGTAAAGTTCTAGGATAATATCCACCTCTAACTTACTAGTGCATATAAGGAGAGTATATTTCTGAAAAGGTAGACATGAAAGTAAAATGCAGTTGTGAAAAAGTCATCAAAATGTAAAAAACTATGTAAAGCACTTGTGATTATAATTCTCATTCCTTTAAAGATTTCGGGTTACTTAATATGCAACATACAGATTTTTCAAAGTACATATTATGTTTTCTTCACGATGTGAAGATTACAGAATGATTTACATTCTATAATATGCACCGCTGATCTTATGCAGTTTGAGCAACCAAGTTTATCCTTAGCAATTCTCCTTCCCTTCAGCAAGGCTCATTATTCCAAGATACAAGAGAAAAACACTTGTTTTTTTTCTTCCTTGAAGCCTGTTAAGGGTTGTTATAGCTCCTATGTTAGATAACAAGAAGAAAACCTAGAGTTTGTTGATTACTTCAAATTGGAAGGCAAAGCAACATTTCAGTCAGGTGCCTAAATTTCAGTTCACTGCAAACGGTCTATTAAGATTAAAACATGGAGAAGAAAGAGGAAGTGGCAATGGGAGGTTTTCAGTTCCTTTGTCATTGCTATCAGAGAAAATTCAGCATTATGTTTTATTTTAGCCAACTGGAAATTATTATATTTGTATGAAAACTGAATGTTGGCTTTGGTTCAAGATAGAAAAAAGATGAAAATTCAAGGTGCCATTGAAAGAAGCAACCAAGAAAACTACAAATCACTTACTACTTAATATATATATATATATATATATATATATATATATATATATACACATATATATTTCTATTCAAAATGCTTTTCAAATAATCTCTTCAATCAAGTGGTCACTGGGACATTCACTTAATTAGTACAGCTACATAACTAACTTCATCACCAAGCAGCGACTTTACAAACCAACAGAGGAAAAGCAGGCACTGCCTTTCCCCCATGGTTTTATACTCTAACTAATGCCTTTGACCGATCTTTATTCCTAGTCTGTGCATCAAAATGATACTTTGTTCATGAACGTTCTTTATCCCAAAGAGAGTAATGGGGTTAGAGTCACCTTATGACATATGTGAAATGGCCCACAGCCAGCTTAGTGCACTCCAGAGAAACAGAGAGACTAATATTGTGGTTTTTGATGCTGGTGAGGCAAACTATACTTTTGTGCTGACTGAGTGTTTTAGACATGACTTACATTCTCTGAGTCTAGGGTCACATCATTCTTATTACTGCCTTCAGAGTTGTAGTCAACAAAGATGAACACAATAGATGTTACCTTTTATACCTTAAACACTAGCAGGTGCTTTTCTCTTATAGGAAATAGTCATAACCCCATCAAAACAACTTAAAAATTTATTAATATCGCAGTAGCCTAATGAACAGTTAAGTATATTTGTAAGTTTAGAACATAAAACATTTTCACTTTTTGAAGAATTGCGTCCCAACCAACAATTCAGGGGAGACATCCTTCACATAAGGTATAAGCTATAAACATGTGGTTGTTCTTATGCTACTGTCCAGAGTATGTCCTCAGTAAATTTTCCAGGGGTGCTCAATACTCAGTACAATGTAACCAGTTGGTATTAGAATCGGGTCTTCTGCTTCTTCTGGGGCAATAACAAAATTCAAGAAATATTCCTGAAGAATATGAGCTCTAATTGCATGTTGGAAAGTTTTTCTGAATAAAAAATATATGTAAGCAGTAATAAAAGGGGTGAAAGTCATTATGGATCTAAAAAAATATATAAGACAGTATGGAAATTCTTTATTTGAGGGTACATGCTGAAAATATATATTTCACTATAAAAATTAAAGCTTGAGTAACTCAGTTACTTGAACAAACAAGAACTTGGGCTGCAAGGAATATTGGGAAGAGATAATAGAAGGAAGAATCATCCAGTAGAAAAAGAAGGACCATGAGCTAGCAGTGGAAAAGATCCAGTCAGTGGCAATAAATCCATCAGTAAAAATTCCGTATCACTGCTCCTTGGAGTCCACACACATAATCTGCAAGTAACCCCTTTTTAATCAGTTGGATTTTGTGATTTTCCTCTCTTAAAATAAATAGCAGAAGCCAAAAGAATACTTTTATTTTTACTTGAGACCATGTGAAAGGTTGCTTATGTGTCTTGATCAAAGGTAGTGTCTCTTGTTCACAAAAAAAAATCTATAATATTGATTATTCCTGTGGAAAGAAAATACAAAACAACTCCCACTTTAGGAGGAGAGCAGAAAAGTTACTTTGGCACATTTGGTTCTATGTTTATGGTATGCCTGCTGGCCTAAAATTATAAATTTTCAAAATTTACTTAGAAAGTCCAGCTAATGAATTTCTTCCCTTTTGTAATCATTCCTTAAATTATGTAAAGTAGGTTTGAAGATGTTTTGCCTATGGAGAATTCTAATCTGCAGTGTTGTACTAGAGGTTAAGAAACCACTAATAATTGCCTCCCAATTAATCTTAGACAATTACAGTCCAAGAGATAGTTTCATGTTTTAAATGGTCTCTCTGGATACTTATGTTCAGAGTTTTAGAGTGTTAGTTAATTTTTTTTTCTTTTTATTTCCACTTTAAAGTAGAGCAAAAGACTAAAATATTATATTAAAAGTAGAAAAATACAGCATTATAATGGAAGAGCAGATTGAAAATCTGAAAAGTCTAGTTTATTTAATAGGCATAAATCTTGTCTTTCATTTTAAAAAATTCCTTGAGAGTATAAAAAGCTGCCTCTAGGATTTCTTGACACAGTCACTATTTTCAGACTGGTATTAGTAGTGGGAAGGGACTGTAAGAGAGTTTGAATTCCCAAGGACAGAGATCATTCAACTGAGAGAATCTGATAAAATTATTTTTGATTAACAAATATTTTGTCTTCGTGAAATATGTATTTTTACCATTCAGAGGCATACTTTTAAAAGCCTTTTGTGTCATTTTTCGTGGATCTTACAACAGTGCTACATGGAGACTTTATTGTCAGGAAACTGGTGTGCTTTTCCAAAAGGATGTTATAGAGATTCTACTTTGCAGTTGAAAGTCATACAGAAATTGTTTAACTATAATACTATAGAAGTGATGTATTTACAGAAAAAAAATCTTTGTTTTTTTATTTCTTGATGTTAGTGAAAAACATTTATTTAGATAGAAAATGATTTCAAGTGACATTCCAAATGTAAGCCTTTAAGAAATCCATATATTAATGAGTTGTTAAGAAAATGAATTCCAAAAACTTTTAGAAAAGTAAAGGTTAAGAATTTCAAAGTTGAGGAACATTTAATTGTGACAGTTGGGTTAAAGATCTTAAATGTGAACTGTTTTCTTTTTCATGTTAAATGGCATCATATTAAGTAATTGTGGGATGTTCTCATCATCAACTTGCTTATCTGAAAGTATTTTCAAAGTGATTTTTAGACAGCTAGTAATACAGTTTGCAAACCTGGAGTTAGGCTACACTTTTAATAGTTCTTTTTTTTTTTTTTTTTTACTTCAGTGTAAATAAAAATATGTTTTGTATTCTTTTTTGCATTAAAACTGGATAGGATTATATGAGTGAAAAATCAGGTTTAGTCTTTATAGATCACTTATATAGCAAGTAATTCAAAATATTGTGAGACGTAGAATGCTTCTGATAATAGAAAATAGGCTGTTAAGGACCATATGCTGTACTTTCCCTTATCTATAACACTGATTCAAACTTCAGCATTCTGAAGACTGACAAAAGTACAATTACAGACTCAACTGGAGTTTTTACTTGATATTCTTTATTATAGGCACAGTTTACATGCAGAAACATCGGTCACAACTGTATCTTCTTGCATATTTGCATAATACTCTTTCTTTTCCAGCCCATTTAGCAAGTAGAAGCATGTCCCGATGTATTGTGAACAGGTGGGCAAATATCAACTGTGTTTCATATAGTTGATATATAATTTCTAACTTCTTTTTGGTAATCACTTTTGCAAAGAATAGATGGTAGGGAATGTGGATCTTTAGGAGACAGTGGTTTATATATCACTTGAAATAAGGAAAATTCTTTGAATTTTGACATTGCATAGTGCTTTCCTATATCTTTTATTTTAGTTTTTATTTATTTAGATTGTACAATTAAATATCTTTCCTATCACTTTTATTGCAAGTATTTTGTAGTTTTCTGTCTTCCAGAATAATCTTCATCTATGTTAAAGCTTGTCTAGGATAAAAGAAAAAAGAAAAGGTATAAATACTTAGTCACATGCATATATAACTTTAAACTCTAGATTGTAAGCATTTTGGTGAGCCAGACAATGAAATTAGAAATAGAAGATGATTAATAAAAATATATTGAATTAAGGAATAATATATTGATTATACTTAATAAATAAACACATAGTAAATTTTATAAAACTAAAAATTATATACACATAAAAATTATTTCTCTATAACATCTTGAAGAAAGCATTAGTTTGAAATAGATTGCTAACCTGAAAGATTGCAATTTTAGGATAGTAAATCTTTTGATTTTAATAATTTATATTAGAAAAAATCTTTATTCTAACCTTGTTATTGAATTTAGCATTCAACATTACTCTGCAATATCAGGTCACTTCTCAGGCATCTTTCAGAGTAGAGAACTATCAGTTGATACTAAATTTAGTTTCTTGTCATAACTGAATCAAGAAATGGTTACAAAGAAGATTTCTAACCACTTACTTTTCAAAATGTTCATGAACTAAAAGTTCATTTCAATGGAATGTCTCCTACATGGATGTTTGTGTCATTGTGTAAAGAGATTCAAATTAAGCATAAAAATATACAGTTTCTAATCCTGTTTTTTTTTCACTTAACCTCCAGTTTTTAATTTCCTCAAAATGGAAATGAATCCCAATAACACCCATTTAAAGTAATTGTAAGAGTATCTGATAACTAATTTTGGTGAAAGAACTTTAAAATGGGTTATAATAAGATAAAATAAGTATTATAAAATCCAAAATAATTTGGAAAATGATTAAAAATAATTTGGAAAATGATTAAAAAAGAGAATAACATGCAATTCAATATGATGCCATATATATAAATATGAAGATTTGTTTAGTTTTATTTAATGTTTGGAAAAAGTATTCATTTCCCAATGTTTTTGGTAATTTAGTTCAGAAGCTAACAGTGCTGATGACATCTCAATTTGAAAGTCTTAATTAAAACACTTACATTTAAAGTTATTTAAAGTAATTATGGGTGCTTCAAAAGCAGAAAAATTATGGAAATGGTAAATGATTCCTGAGACTCACATTTATGAGGAGGAAGAAATAATTTTTGGCATTTTGAAACAGAATAACCAAAGATACTCTCCATAAACACTAGAAATGTCTATAGGCTTTCAAAATGATAAGCATGTCCACAGATGTACTATATATGTATTTACATACGCAATGTATGCAAAATATTGTACTTTAAATCTAATGTATTTATACTTTCATATCTCTTCATATGTATATATATATATATATTTTTATATATATACCTATATATGTATATATATATACACATGTCCCCATGTATACATATATATGTATATATATATATGTGTGTGTGTGTGTGTATATATGTATATGTGTGTGTTTGTGTGTATATATATTTGGTTTTGTATGCTTATGCATGTACATACATCCATATGGATGTATACTTATGTATATGAGAAATGTATGAGAGCAATGATAGAATGGAAGGGAGGGAAAATTGGGAATATTTTGTTATTATAAGGTACTCATGTTGCCAGAGAAGTGGTACAGTGCTATTTGAAACTGGACTTGGATTATTTGTAGTTGTCTACTTCAAATTCTAGGGCAAACACCGAAAAAAAGTGAGGAAGAAAAGCATAACTGATAGACTAAGAAAGGTGAAAATATGGAATAATATGAATTCTTTTCATTCTTGACAGATGACCATGTCATCTGAAAACACAGTTTTATGTCTTCTTTTGAAATCCTGTATCTTTTATTTCCTTTTCTTGACTTACTGCTTTAGCAAGGACTTGTAGTATGATGGTGAAAAGGAGTGATGAGAGGGGATAACCTTGCCTTGTACCTGATCTTAACAGGAAAGTTTTGAGTTTCCATACACAAAGTATGATTTTTCTGTAGATACTTTGTAGTCTTTATAAAATTAAATATTCTCTTCTAGTTCTAGTTTACTGACAAATTTTAGCATGACTGGGAGTGAATCTTGTCAAATGCTTCTTTTTTTTTTTTTTTGCATCTATTAACCTGATCATGTGATTTATTTTTCTTTATTAGTCTGTTCATGTGATGGATTACATTAATTCATTTTCAAATGCTGAACCACTTTTGCATACCTGGGACAAATCCTACTTGGTTGTGGTGTATAATTTTTTTATACTTTTTAAGATTTGATTTGCTAACATTTAGATGAGAATTTTTGCATCTATGTCCATGAAATGTTGGTCTGTAGTTTTCTTGTAACATCTTAGTTTTGGTGTTAAGGTCATGTTAACTTCATCCAATGAGTTAGGAGATATTCCCTCTGCTTCTATTTTCTGAAAGAGATTGTAGGGGCACTAGGTGGCTCAGTCGGTTGAGCATCTGACTTCAGCTCAGGTCATGATCTCATGGTCGGTGAGTTTGAACCCCACATCAGGCTCACTACTATCAGTGCAGAGCCTGCTTCAGATCCTCTGCCTATGCCTCCCTCTCTCTATGCCCCTCCTCCACTTGTGCTGTCTCTCAAAAAAAAAAAAAAAAAAATTAAAAAAAGATAGTGTAAGTTATTGGCATAATTTCTTCCTTAAATATTTGAAAGAATTCACCAGTGAATATCGATCCACTGCTTACTATTTTAGATTATTGATAATTTTTTTTTTTAATTTTCACTTTAGATAACATACGGTGTAGTCTTGGCTTCAGGACTAGAATACAGTGATTCATCACTTACATACAACACCCAGTGCTCATTCCAAAAAGTGCCCTCCTTAATGCTCATCACCCATTTCCCCCACTCCCCACCCCCATCAACCCTCTGTTCTCTGTATTTAAGAGACCCTTATGGTTTGCCTCCCTCTCTGTTTTTATCTTATTTTTCTTTCCCTTCCCCTATGATCATCTGTTAAGTGTTTCAAATTCCAGATATGAGTGAAATCACATGATATCTTTTTCTGACTTATTTTGCTTAGCATACTACCTTCCAGTTCCATCCACGTTGTTGCAAATGTCAAGATTTCATTCTTTTTCATCACCAAATAGTATTATATCTCTATCTCTATCTCTATCTCTATCTCTATCTATATCTCTATATATACGTATATGTATACATATATATACATATATATACGTATATATATATATATACGTATATATATGTATATATACGCCACATCTTTATGCATTCATCAGTCAATGGACATTTGGGCTTGTTGATAGCACTGCTATAAATATTGGGGTGCATGTGCCCCTTTGAAGCAGCATTGTTGTATCCTTTAGATAAATTCCTAGTAGTGCAAGTGCTGGGTCATAGGGTAATTTTATTTTTAATTTTTTGAGGAACCTCTTCACTGTTTTTCAGAGTGGCTGTACCAGTTTGCATTCCCACCAACAGTGCAAGAGGGTTCCCCTTTCTTTGCATCCTTGCCAATATCTGTTGTTTCCAGAGTTGTTAATTTTAGCCACACTGACCAGCGTGGGGTGGTATCTCATTGTGGTTTTGATTTGTATTTCCCTGATGATGAGTGATGTTGAGCATGTTTTCATGTGTCTGTTGGCCATCTGGATGCCTTCTTTGAAAAAGTGTCTATTCATGTCTTCTTCTCATTTCTTCACTGGATTGTTTGGTTTTTTGGGTATTGAATTTGGTAAGTTCTTTATAGATTTTTGATACTAACCCTTTATCTGATATATCATTTGCAAATATCTTCTCCTATTCCATCAGTTGCCTTTTAGTTTTATTCATTGTTTCCTTTGCTGTGAAGAATATTTTTATCTTGATGAGGTCCCAATAGTTCATCTTTGCTTTTATTTCCCTTGCCTTTGGAGACATATCAAGTAACAAGTTGCTGCAGCCTAAGGATTCAATTTCTCTAATAGATACAGGCCTATTCAGATTCTCTATTTCTTCTTGAGTGGTTTAGAGAAAATTGTGTCTTTCAAGAAATTGGTCCATTTCACCTAGGTTATAAAATTTGTGGGTAGAATTTTTCATAGTATTCCTTTATTATCCTTTTAATTTCCATAGATTTTGATGTCCCTATTTCATCTCTGATATGAGTAATTTGGATTCAATCTCTTTTCTTCTTACTTAGCCCAGCTAGAGGGTTATTAATTTTATTAATCATTCAAAGAATAAGCTTTTGGTTTCATTGATTTTCTTTACTAATTTCTTGTTTTCAATTTTACTAATTTCTGCTCTGTTTCTTATTTCTTTCCTTCTGCTAGTTAGGTTTAACTAGCTCTTCTTTTTCTTGGTTCCCAAGGTGAAATTGTAGGTTACTGATTTTCAATCTTTCTTCTTTTCTAAGTATTTAATGCTATAAACTTCCCTTCAAGCACTGATTTTATTTCACTAAAGCAAACACAAATGTGTTTTCATTTTCATTTAGTTCAAGATATTTTGAAATTTCTCTGAGGGCTATTTCTTCGACTGATATGTTATATACAAGTATGTTGTTTAATCTCCACTTATTTGGGGGATTTTTCGGTTATTTTCCTGTTCTTGATTTCCAGTTTAACTCCATTGTGACCTGAGGGAAGACACTATATAATTTCTGTTCTTTTAAATTTGTTCAGGTGTGTTTTATGGCCAAGAATGTTAATATATCCGTGTGTGCTTGGGGAAAAAAATGTGTGTTCTGCTTTTGTTGGATAGAAGAGTCTACAGATGTCAATTATACCCAGTTGATTGATGGTGTTGTTGAGTTCAACTATTTCCTTACTGATTTTTGGTCTGCTAAAATCTGTCCCATTTCTGGGAGAAGAGTGCTAAGGTCTTCAACTATGGTAGTGTATTTCTTTCTCATTGCAGTTCTATCATTTGTTGGTTCATGTTGTTTGACATATGCGCTAAGCACATACATGTTAAAAATATTTGGTCTTCTTGGGGGATTGCCCCTTTATCATCATTAATTTCCTTTCTTTTTTCCTGATAACTTTCCTTACTTCAAAGACTGCTCAGTCTGAAATTAAAACAGCCACTCCTGTTTTCTTCTGCTTAGTGTTAAAATGGTATATTTTCTATGCCCATTTACTTTTTAAAATCTATATGTGTCTTTATATTTATATGCAATATATAGTTGGGTTTTGGCTTTGATCTACTATGACAACCTCACTGACATTCAAATTGATTTTTGATACAGTTAGATTAATGTCTACCATATTCATTACTGCTTATGTTGCCTTTCTTCATTCCTATTTTTATCTTCCACTCTTTTTCTGCATTTTGTGGTTTAAGCTGAGGATTTCATATTATTCCATATGATTCAAAAGAATCAACATAAAAATTCCTGGAACAAATAAGCAATTTTAGCAAGTTTGAAGAATACAAGGTTAATATAGAAAATTCCATTGCTTTTCTAGATACCAACAATGAAGAAGAGGAACATGAAATTAAAACCACAATACCATTTATATTAGTAACAAAAATGTTAAATACTGAGATATAAATATAACCACAAATCCAGATATACAGTGAAAATCCTTTAGGTGATATTATAATGATAGGTATATGTCATTATACATTTGTCCAAACCCATGAAGTAAAATAAAAAATGGACTTTGGGTGATCATGGTGTTCCAATGTAAGATCTGGTGTCTGATACTGATAATGGAAGAGACTATGCATGTCTAAGTACAGGGTATATCTGGAAAATTTCTGTATATTTCTCTCAATTTTATGTAAAACTAAAACAGATCAAAAAAATTAAAACCTTTAAAAACAAAAGAACCCAGATTTGAGAAAAGAAGGTTAATTGTTAACTTTCAGAATGCTGACTTTTAGCACAAAATACTGACTAAAAAGAGTAAATAAATGCAAAGTTCTTCACATAAAATCCTTTTATTTGGGATTTTTAATGCAATCTAATTATCAAATGAGATATCAGAAAAAATAACAAGAGAAAAATTAGACAAGGGAGATTTCCAAACTCAATACCTGGGGCACCTGGGTGGCTCAGTTGGTTAAGTGTCTGAATCCTGATTTCTACTTAGGTCATCATCTCATGGTTTGTGATCAAGCCCCACACTGACAAAGCAGAGCCTGCTTGGATTCTCTCTCCCTCTCTTTCTTCCCTCTACCACACGCGCTCTCTCTCTCTCTCTCTCTCTCTCTCTCAAAAGTGAATAAATTAAACAAACAAACAAACTTTGAAAAAAGAAAAAGAGAAAACTCACAATACCAGTAACACTCATTACATTCATATGCAATTGCTTTAAAAAAATATTTTACCAAAGGAGGAATAAAAAATTTCTTTTTTCGATAAAGTTTTATCAGTAAGAGATAAAAATAAATATGATTTTTTGTTGAGGTATATCATCCTCATGATAAAACACAAGTATAGGAGATTCTTTTCCTTCTGAGTAGCTTATTAAAAAGTTAGCTCAGCTGGTCTGATTTAGCTCTCCTGAAGAAGAGATTAATGCTGTGAAGGCATTTCCTGTTTTTTTGTTTGGTTTTTTTTTTTTTGGAGTGGGGGGACCATTTCTTCAGTGATTAATCCCCCCTTTTTGTTGTCAAAAACTAGATGTTTCTCTCCTCCCCTTCCTCTACAAATATGCTGAACATTATGGGAGCAAAATCCGTCTCTGGGATCCCAGTGCTTAGGGAGTCCAGTCCAGCTATGTCCATCTTAAGCACACTGCTTCATCACTTATTGAGATGGCTGGGACATTATTTTGGCTCATTTTTCTCTTTTATTAGTTGTATTTAAAGTACAAACTCCCTTTGGTGTCTTCTTTTGCCTGCATCTAGCACAGTTAACATGCACCGGACTAGCTATTAATGTTTGTTCACAGGGTATTGATAGGAACAAATGGAAGTTATAACACAATATTTATTTCTCAAGTTCTAACTTTTTTTTCATCTTGACCAATAAAAGGTCATTTGTGTTTTTATATGACACATTTATGGAAATTGATGGTGTGAGCAACAGAATAAAGTTTCATGATCTAAAAATCATGCTGATAGTAATGCAATTAGTAAAAACCAAAACTAGAATATTTTCATATATACAAGCTTCAAAATACACTTCTACTTAACCCATGTGTCAAATAAGAAATTATTTTAGAAACTATGGAGTGTTTAACTGAGTAATATTGAAAAAAAATACATTATTGGATAGTTTTGATTGTTTTTAATGTCCCTTATTGTACACAGCTCAAATATGTTTAACAGCGGCTTGAAAATAGCCCCCCCAAAAGCCTCATTTGTCATAAATGTCAAAGTTCCAATGGCTTGCATTACGCAAATTGTGTGTATGTATGGTAGCACATAAAAGCAACCACAGAAAGGAGTAAATTAGAGTGATTATTGTACGATTTACAATTAAATAAACCACACCACTAGAACTGTGATTCAAAGAGTACTTGCCGTTTTGTTGAGCACTACCCCTTACAGTCAGCCAGTTGTTTATTTTCCATGTAAATTGCTTTCCTGAGTGCTCTAACAGCATATATTAAAAATAAGCAAATAAAAAACTCAATAAGCATAACTTTAAAAAGGTAGAACGTTTTACCCTCCTGTGTTTTAAACTCAGACTGAAAGATTTTCAAGAAGTTTCAGATGAATCCTATTTTAGTCTAGCTCACATAAAATACTCTCTAATTCTGTTTATTGCACTTTGATATATTCTGTAGTATAATTATTAAACAAACTTCATAATAGATATTGAATTGAAAAATATTAGAAATCCTGATTGAGCAATCCTGTAATTTGTGACATACTAATTTTAATGATTTAAACTTAATTTTTTTAATTTTAAATTCAAATTTAAATTAAATTAATTGATTTAATTAATGTTTAAGTGACTTATTCACTTAAAAATTAGTCAACAGTACTTTAGTTCTAAAATACTCATAGATATACATTTTGATTATGTACAAAATATATTCAAACTACTTAGTAGTGAATGTTTACCAACATTATCAAAACATCAAAACAATCTTTTTTAAAATAATCCCCATTAAAAGATCAAACTAGTATAAGAATAAATTGTCACTGTAAAAAAAATTGCTTTGGGAGAATGAAAGGTTTCAAGAGGAATGTAATAACTGTTGAATATCTCAAAGCTAAAATGCCAAGGAAGTTCATGTTAAAAATTAAAGAGCTGTCTCTATAATACAAGACATGTTTGAAAATTTCAGTACGAAAAACACATTTTATTTTAGAATAGTTTTAGATTTACAGTAAAATTGTCAAGATAGTATAGAGATACCCCATATATCCCACACACAATATCCCCTATTTTTAATATCTTACATTAATATAGTATATTTGGCACTATTAAGGAACAAATACTTATACATTACTCTTAACTAAAGTCTATATGTTATTAAGATTCCCTTCATTCTTACCTAATATTGTTCTGTTACAGAATACCATCCAAAATACCACATGGTATTTTGTAATTATATCTTCTCGTGCTTCTCTTTGCTTTGACAGTTTATCAGACTTTCCTTGTTTTTGATGACCTTGAGAGATTTTTGAGGACCACCGGTATTTTGAATTAATCTGGGTTTATCTAAATTTTTCCTTCTCGTTGGAATGGCATTATGTATTTGCAGGAGGAAGAACACAGATAAAGTGACATTGTATTATATCATATTAATGGCACATAATATCAACATGACTTATCACTATTGATGCTAACCTTGATTACTTGGCTGAAATTGTGTTTGAAAGGTTTCTCAAATGCAGTTATGCTCCCCTTCCCATACACACACACACACACACACACACACACACACACACACAGCTATATTTACAAATCTACGTGTATACCTATGTATCTGAAAGGAAGTCACTATGTGAAGTACACACTTAAGGAGTAGGAGTTGTGTTTCTCATTCTTGAGGATGAATTATCAACATATATTACTTGCAGTTCTTTTTCAGAAGGGATTTGTCTATTCTTTATTTATTCAGGAACTTATACTATGTCTTATATTTATTTCAAACTTTAAGTTATCATTTAATATGATTTTATTTATTTTGTTCAAATTTTTTCACCTTGGGTCATTGGGAGCTCTTTCAGTTAGCTCCTCTGTCCCTTTGACATACCTCAATCTGTGTGTGTGTGTGTGTGTGTGTGTGTGTGTGGTCACTTTCTTAATTTGTGGAAAATCTAGTCTCATTTTGTACAATTCCAGTCCAAGCCTAGAATCAGATACTTGTCCAAGGAGGTTTTCTTTCTTTTAATTAAGAATAATACTAGAAACCAAAACCTTAGTGCATTGCATGATCATTGCCAGCGGGCTGTATTCTAGATTTTCTCAGCTACATACGCGCACGCACATGCGCACGCGCGCGCGCACACACACACACACACACACACACACACACACACACACCTGTGTATATACATACATCTATACATGTTTCTGTAACCATCTGAATTTGTAACAAAGTAAACATGAGTTTGTGCTAATATGTCTAGCTATAATCCATTAACACTTGGATCATTTTAGCCACATAATCTTGCTTCTCTGTAGTCATTTCCATCAGAGATAAACCTGGCTTCTATTAATGCTATTAATTTACGTTTTTGTTCATTTCCAGTATAAATGTGTAGCCGTATCAGAATTGTTAACATGTAACTCCACAGGAAATAGCTTTGTGAATGAGAGCACAATGCTTAAGCATAAAGTTGGGGTGTTTTTGTTGTTGTTGTTGTTGTTGTTGTTGTTGTTAGGTTGTTTTTTGGTTTGGCTTTGTTTGGTTTGGTTTTACCTTTAGTTTTAATCCATTTATTTCCAGAATTACTTACATAGCAACTTTTGCTCCATTCCTTTCCATGAGATTGTTTCATACATTTGTAATAATTAGTTTCTTTTTCCACATTTTATATTTCTACCAGGGATCACATGAACTCCTATTTAATTTTTATATACTAACAGTCACTCTGTTCGGTAAAGCTGTTTGGGTTTTGACCCATACATAGTGCCATGTATCCATTATTATGGTATCATTGGAATGGTTTCAGAGCCCTAAAATACTTCCCGTGCTTTACTTATTTAAATCTTTCTTCTCCTCACGCCCATACCCATGACAAGCACTGATCTTTGTAACGTCTCTATAGTTTTGCCTTTTCCAAAATGTTGTATAAGTGAATTGTGTGGTATGGAGCCTTTTCAGACTCCTTTCTTTTACTTGGAGATATGCATTCAAGTTTCCTCCATATCTCTTGTGACCTTATCACTCATTTTTTTTTTATCACTGAATAATATTCCATCATATGATTTATTGGGGCTTGTTTTTCTAGTCCTCTATTGAGGAACATCTTGCTAATAGCACCTTTGGCTATCATGGATAAGGCACCTATAACTATTTGCACACAGAATCTTATTTGGACATAAGTTTCAAATCATTCGGTAAATACCCAGGAGCACTGTTACTGAGTTGTGCAGCAAGATTACATCTAGTTTTATCAGGAAATATCAAATTGTCTTCCAAAGTGGTTGTACCATTTTGCAATCCCACCAGCAGAGAATGAATATTCTTCCTGCTCCACTGAATAGTCAGCAATTGGTCTTGACTCCTTTTGGATTTTAGCCATTATTATATGTAGGTAGTGGTATCATATTACTGTTTTAATTTGCAATTCCCTAATGTCAAATGATGTTTCTTACCTTTTCATAAAATTATTTATTGTCCACATAACTTCTTTGGCAAGGTACCTGTTAAGATTGTGGTAGGGTCCCCTCCCTAAAGAGAAGAAAAAAAAAAAAAAAAACCTCAAAGCAACCTGGCTATACATGTGACAATGTCCCTCATGACCTTGTAACATGAGACCACTTTATCAGACTGCATGTTTGTGTGTTACCATATATGGGAGACAAATAAATAGAAAATGTATAAAAAGCTACACCACGTGGCATTCGTGGCTCAGTTCTTCAGTATGAACCCAACTGAGCAGTAAAAAAAGTTGCTTCCTGGAAAGAAAAGACTTGGAGTCATGACTCTCTCTGCATGAATCCTACTGCAAGATCTTTTGCCCATTTTTTGATTGGGTTGATATTTTCTGTTGTTCAGATTTAATAGTTATTTGTATATTTTGTAAGCAAGTCCTATAGAAGATACGTATTTTGAAGTATTTTCTTCTAATCTGTGGCCTGTGTTTTCAGTGTTTTAATAGGTTCTCTTATACAGCAGAAGTTTTTAATTTATTAAAGTCCAATTTATCACTTTTGTCATTCATGTGTCATGTTTTCTTATATGGAAAAACTTATCACCAAACCCAAGTAAATGTTCGTTTAATCCTACATTTCTCTTCAGAAGTTTTATAATTATGCATTTTACTTTTAGGAGTGTGATCAGTTGTGAGCAATTTTTATGAAATTAGCTGTCTAGATTCAGTCTAGACCTTTGTCTTGGTTCTTTTTCTTTCTTTCTTTCTTTCTTTCTTTCTTTCTTTCTTTCTTTCTTTCTTTTTTCTTTTTGCATATGGACACACAATTTTCTACCACCATTTGTTGAAAAGATTATCTTTCCTCCATGATTACCTTTGCTTACTATAAAAATATGTCGACTCTCTAATTCCTGTTTCAGTGTTTTGTTGGCTATGCTAGATAATCTTCCTTTCCATATAATTGGGAAGAATTGACTTTGTAACAGCACTGAATTTTTTGATCCCTGAACATGGAATATCCCTCCATTTATTCTAATTTTCTTGGACTTCTGTCATCATTGTTTTCTAGTTATCTGCATATAGATGCTCTACACAGATTTATATGTTAGATATATACCTAAGTATATCATTTTATTGGCGCTATTTTAAACGGTAAATTTTCATTTCAAATTCCAAATGTTTGCTGCTGGTATGTGTGAATGGAATTGATTTTGTATATTTATCTTGTACCCTCTGTTCTTGCTATATTCATTTATTTTCCCAGGATTTTTTTTATTTGAATCTTTGGGCTTTCCTACATAGGCAACCATGTCACCCATGGATAAAGACAGTTCTTTCTCTCTAGTATGTATAGTAATTTTTTTTCTTTTCTTATTTCATTGCACTAGTTAAGAATTCCAGTACAGGGGCTCCTGGGTGGCTCAGTCAGTTAAGTGTCCAACTCTTGGTTTTAGCTCAGGTCATGATCTCATGGTCATGGGGTCAAGGCCAGCATCAGGCTCTACACTGAGCATGCTTGGGGCTTAGGATTGTCTCTTCCTCTCTCTCTGCCCCTCCCCTGCTCGTTCTCTCTCTCTCTCTCTCTCTCTCTCTCTCTCAAAAATAAGTGAACTAAACATATAAAAAAAGAATTCCAGTACAATATTGAAGAGGTATAGTGAAAAAGAACTTCCTTACTTTTTTCCCTATCTTAGGTGGAAAGCATACAGTCTCACCATTAAGTATAATGTTAGCTCTAGGTTTTTTATTTGTTTTGTTTTGTAGATGTTCTCTATCAAGTTGAGTAAGCTCCTTTTTATTTCTAAATTGCTGAAACTTTTTATCACGATGGCTGTTGTCTTTTGCCAAGTACTTTTCCATTTCATTTAATATCATTATGTGATTTTCTGCTTTATCTTTTTGATGTGGAAGAATACATTGTTCGATTCTTATGTTTTGAAACATTTTTACATAACTAGAATGAATCCCACTTGTTCATGGTGTATAGTTATTTTTTTATAAATTGTTGTATTCAGTTTACTAATATTTTGCTGAAGATTTTTGTATTTATATTCATGAGAAATATCGGTCTTTGGTTTTGCTTTGTCGTAATATCTGTTTTACGTATCTCATGTCATTTGTGTAATGCTGGCCTCATAAAATGTGTTGGGAAGTGTTTTACATGTTGAAGAATGTGGTACTTTCCACGTTCATAGTATTCATAGAAGAGAGGGACATGCTGTACTTGCAGAAGATACAAAGAACTCATTGCATCATTTCCTAAGACCAGGAATGAACACACATTGAAGTGCTTCTATTACCAGAAGAGGAAGACAATTGTGAAAACCTGTGGTCTGTCCATTCCTTTGTCACATATAGTGTTGAATGGATCCTGTGACTTGCTTCTCCAACTCTACCTTCCCATAGTTCTCCTTCAGATAGTTATAATCGGACTCTTCCGACGTTTTTCAAAGAAACTTTGCCTGTGATGCAATTTTGTTTATTTGCAGCAATCTTTACTTAGTACTCATTATGTACCAGTTCATAAATCCGTCCCTACTCTTTGTTGACACAATCTGTCTCTACTGCGCTAAAGATGCATGTGTGCTGTATTCCCCCTTGTGTCTGATTGCTCTGCCATCTCAGGTTTAAGTCAGATGAAGGATTTTCTTTGTCCAGGTTTCTCTGTGCTCTGAATGGGGAGGAGTGTCCAGCAGCTCAAGCAGTACTCTCCCCACCAGGGATAGCTAACTATCATTTCTCCTATAGCATGCAAGGAAAACAACATTTCATCATATTGAGTTTGGATTTTTTTTTTCTTAAGATCTCACAGTATATCTTGGCTGAAGGGTATACTCTCACTATTAATCTGATTTTGACCCTATTCCGTAAGAAGTGTAACCATGGCTATATTTTGCTAAAAGTGTATTCACTGAATATCTAGGATTGTTTTCTTTACAAGGGCCAACTTCATTGGCTTAAAAGGAGCCATTGTGTAGGAGGAAATCATTCCCACATAGTTGCAGGATAATTTATGAATCCAAATTCATTTGCCACAGATATGTTCTGTGCCAATATTTTATATCATGCCTAATAGGGAAAGCAAACATGTGCTGCATATTCAGTGTATTTTAGCCAGCATGCCTCATCAATTGGAGCCAGACTGCCTCTTTTTAAATCCCTATGCCCCTTAATGGATACAAATTTGAGGCAAGTTCTTTAATTTCTCTGTTGTTCAGTATCTTCTTTTGTATAATGGGGATATTAATAATTTTATTTCCTTAGTTGACTATTAGGATTAAAATAATATATGTGTGTATATTAAATGCCTAATACATATATATGTATGTGTGTATATGTGTAAGTATATGCATGTCTAATAAACATACACATATATAATGTTCTGTTATATGTGTATGTTTGTACATATGTGTGTCCATGTGGGTATATGCACATTAAGTTCTTGTTTGTAATTCCTTGAAAGTAATAAATACTATATAAATCTTACCATAGACAAAAAGTAAGTAATAACAGGTAAATTTTTTAAAAGGTGAAAAAATTAACTATACTCTAAATGCAACATGTAACCAAGCTCTTAAATAGCAAAACAATAATCATAGATAACGCATGCAGGGTGTTAGAATAGATGCTAACCAGAATTTTAAAATAACATTATAAACACAGAATCCAAGAGAGGAAATGAGAAAAGAAAGCAAAATGTGTTCAATTAGATATAGTAAATTTAGAATATTCTCTCCTTAAACCATTTATCAGAAGTTACCAAACTTAAGCCTCCATCAGAGTCATTTGGAAGACTTGTTAATACACAGATTGAAGGATCCACCCCACCAGAGATTCTAATTTAGTATGTGTGGGCTGCATTTCTGTTTCACATTTGGTTCTAATTCTGCTGGTCCTAACCAGGGAACATAACAGGAGAATCATGGCTCCCACCACAGCTGAAAACGTAGATTCCACAAGGAATATCATAAGAAACAAATGGGAGAAGAACACTGATTCAAATATGTTTTAAATAGCTACAGGGACACCTGGGGTGTTCAGCTGGTTGAACGTCTCACCCTTGATTTCATCTCAGGTCATGACCCCAGAGTCATGGGATGGAGTCCTGCGTTGGGCTCTGTGCTGATGGAACCTGTTTAAGATTTTCTCTCTCTTTCCCTCTGACTCTCTCCCCCGTTCACTCTCTCTCCAAAATAAAATTGTATGTATGTGTGTGTAAAGTTATATATACGATATATATTTATATTTTATACTATAAATTTTATACTTTATATTGAATATTTTATTTATATCATATTATATTAATATGATTATATTATATTATATTATATTATATTATATTATATTATATTATATTATTACATATACACAGACTTGGGGGCTCCTATATTTTTCGAGTAAGCTCACCTCAGTTCTGTAGATTATTTCTATTCTCAGATCTCTCACAAAAGATATAAAATAACTGATTTCACGAGTAGAATACCAGCCTTCTGTAACAATGATGTGGAGCTTTATGACATTTTCTTATTTAAAATTGGATGGAAGCTCTATTCTTACTGCTCTAAAGATTGGTTAACATCCATATTCATTTACATTTAAGCAACTTAGGACTTGTCCTGCCTAGAGACCTGAAAATAGTCTTTTTTTTTTTTTTGAAAATACTAAATTTTAGTTCCTGGCTACTAGATTTGTTGATATGTTTTAAATGGAACTAATGTTTTGGGGATTTTGGAACTAATGTGTTTTTTTTTAATTTTTAAAAAATTTTATTTATTTTTGAGAGAGTAAGAGACAGAGCGCAAGGGAGACACAGAATCCAAAGCAGGCTCCAGGCTCTAAGGTGTCAGCACAGAGCCTAATGTGGAGCTTGAACCCATTAAGCATGAGATCATGACTTGAGCTGCAATAATCAGATTATTAACTGACTGAGCAACCTAGGCACCCTTTGGAACTAATGCTTTATAACCATGACTTCCTGCATAATATAAGCATATTTAATTTTAATAACATGGTTATTAATAAAGGTTTTGTTTCTGTAAAGTTACTTTAGAAATGAGTTAGAATTCTGCAAAGATACTTCAAAAGTTAAACTACTATCAAAATCATAACTAGCTTTTTTTGTAGAAATTAATCAAATCTTAAAATTTATATGGAAAGATACAAGACTCTAATTAGCCAAAACTATCTTGAAAGAAGAAAAAAATAGAACTTTCCTAATTTTGAAATTTACTATAATTTTTTTAAAACATTAAGATTTACTTTTAAGATACAGTAATCAAGACTATATAGTACTGACATAAAGATAGGTATGTAGATTAATTAAGAGTCCAAAATAAACTCATGTTTATTTCCAATTTCTATTTGACAAGTGATTCATACAAGTCAATGGGGAAATAGTCTTTTAACAAATGAATCTGGTATAAGTGGATTCTTTATGCAAGAGAATTAAGTTGTACCCCTATCTTGCACTATACACAAAAATAAACAAGAAACAACTTATGAAGCTAAAATGTATGCTAAAATTATGTAAGCCTTAGATGTGAATAGGGGAGAAATTCTTCCTGATCTTGGATTAAGCAATGATTCCTTAGGCATCATCAAAATTAAGTTTCGTACAATAATACAGTCAAGAAAGTGAAACGCTAACACATAGAATGGAAGAAAATACTTGCAAATTACATAACGTTGAAGGATTTGTATCATGAATATATAAAGAATTCTTATAATTCAGTATTCAAGACAAACTAATTTTTAAAAAACAAGCAAAGGACCTAAGGAAGTATTTCTCCAAAAAGATACACAATTGGCCAAAATCAAATGTACAATATCATTAGTCATTAAGGAAATACAAACCAAAAACCTCACTCAAGTACTGTTCAGCACCCAATTATAAGATGCCTTTAATTATATCTAATCTATAATCTAATCTATATTATATCTAATCTATAATCTATTATATCTTTATTTTTTTTATTTTTGAAAGAATTAAAAAAATTTTAATGTTCATTTATATTTTGAGAGACAGAGAGAGATAGAGCACGAGCAGGGAAGGGGCAGAGAGAGAGAGATAGACAGATCTGAAGCAGGCTCCAGGCTCTGAGCTGTCAGCACAGAGACTGATGCAGGGCTCAAACCCACAAACTGTGGGATCATGACCTGACCTGATGCTCAACAGACTGAGCCACCCAGGTGCCTGTAATCTATGATATCTAATCTATAATCTAAATGCCTAGAATTACAGGCATTTGATTATTGGGTGGCAATCATCAAAAAGATAGTGATAAGTGTTGGTGAGAAAGTAGAGAAATTAGAACCCATATGTACTGCTTGTAGGAATATAAAATGATAACAGTGATTCTGGAAAACAGAATGGCAAACTCATTAAGCAGAGTTTCTGTAAGACACAGCAGTTCACTCCCTAGTTATATAATCAAGGGAAATTAAAAATGTGCTCACATAAAGATTATAGCAGCTTTATTTATAAGAGCCCCAAAATGGAAACAACCCAAATTTCTAACAACTGATGAATGGAAAAATAAGATATGGTATATCATACAATGAAATAGTATTTAGGTATGGTAAAAAATGAAGTAGAGATGCCCACATATATATAGATGAACCTTGAAAGTACTAACTCAAATGGAAGAAACAATAAAAAATAACACATTTTCTACCATTCCATTGATAGGAAATGTGTAGAATGGGCAAAACTATAAAGTAGGCTAGATTACCGAGGACTGAGTAAGAGGTGGGAAGGAATGGGGAGTGAGTGCTAATAAATAATATAATATTCACTATTGGTGATTTTAAAACATAAAAGCAGAAATAAAAATTTAAAAATATTAAATAAATACATATATAAATAAAAAATGAGACGGGAAGAGAAAAACTGAGTGGACCAAATGATCAATTATAGAAATCAACCAAAATCTCTACAACAAAGGAGGCTCATGGGAGAAAGTGGCCTGAATCTTTATCTAGTAGTGTGGTTGACAAAATATATTAGATAGCCTTTGTTGAAGTGGAGGCCGCTTTGAAATGGGTAAGTCTTTGAAGTGGGTGCCTCCACTATCAAAGCTTAAACAAGGCACTTGCATCACAAAAAGAAAGCCAAGGGTCGGAGTTTACACTGCAGACATATAAAGTCTCTTTTTTCCCCATAGATGCAATTGTTCTAAACTTCTACATGAAAGAGATTTCTTGTTAAGTATAGCCAGCTATGGTTTATTTTCTTTGTCTTTGTGTAGATCTTTTCCCAGAGGGCACCTCACTTTAGTGGTAGTTATCTGGATGTGCTTTGAAGGCAAACATTTCTAAAGGCTTTATTCGGAAAATTGAAACATTGCTAAGGACAAAATTTTCATGAAAGGATAGGTTTCCTCTGGAAGTAGTGTAGTATATTTTACATCATAAAATGTCCTTTTTCTGGATATCTACCTGCCTTCCATTAAGATCATGCGCTATTTTAGAAAGTAATTCACAAATTTTGGCTACCATTCAAAATCTCTAGACTTTTTTTTTTCCTCTTTGCTTTTATGTTTGTTTTGCTTTGTTTTGTTTAACAATGGAGAGAGAGAGAAGTGTCAGATCCAGTGGTTTCATACAAAATTGCTTAAAGAATTACCAGATGGCTTTTCCCTGGCTTGCTCCTGTGTTTTTCTATTTATTCCTTGGATCTCAAATGCCCTTGCTTGAGGTACATTAAGGGCACCCATAACCAGTCTATGAGGCTTGGCTAAAAAACCTATTCCAAGAGCTGTTTTCAAGCACAAGTATATTATTAGTTGGTTTCTTTTGAAGTTTCCATTATTTTAAAACATCTCTGAGGAAAAAATGTCAGCTTTATCCACTGATTTGAAAGCATATGTCCTCACATAAATATGCATATCAGTGTTTAAAGTAGTTTTATTTACAATCACCCTAAACTGGAGAAATAACAAGATGTTCTTTGATAGAGGAATAGATAAACTGTGCACATCCATACAACAGGAAAATAAGCCAACAGGGTGCAAAAATACACAGGTGAAATGAATACATATAACTAAGTGAAAGAAGCAAGTCTGTGTTATACTTATTGTGCAATTCCAATTGTATGACATTTTGCAAAAGACAAAAGAAATATAGAAAATATCAGAGTTTGACAGAGACTTAGGGGCAAAGGAAAGTTTAAATAAATGAAACACAGAAACATTTTAGCATGGGGACACGAGTCCCATGATATTACAATAGTGGATACATTAACAAGGCATTTGTCAAAGCCCATAGAACTTTACTGAATGTAGAGTGACTCTTAATGCATGAAAAATTATTTTAAAAAAATTTAGGAGGTCAAGGGATCCCAAGATAGAATGCAGAATGTGAGGAAAGACTCTAACTGTATTACAAATGCACATGCAAAACAAAACCTCAGCAAGGGAATGGGAGAAAGAAGTGCTGACCTAATTGAATCTGGAAATTAGTAAAGTATGCAAGACAAAAGTAAAAAGAAACCCTACAGAAGCACTGTATTCTAGTTGATGAAATAGCTTTCCATGGGACTATGGGCTATTAATTATGATAATTCTCTATCTATTTATTTGAATTAAAAAATTAAGTAAATGGATAATGAATGGTTGCAAACAGGCTTCTCACTGTTGGAATAGGTATCAATAGACAAAGGTGGAAAGCTAGAATGATCCATATAATAATGGATTATCATTTGGTTAACTAAATGGATATCTGTATAAAATCATGTTTTAGATTATTATAGATACAAATGGTAACATCTAGAAGTATGTACAGAAATGTGTCTATAAATAAGTTAGTATACCCACATGTATTAACTTCTGTCAACTGAAAAGGCATAGGAGCAACAAAAGCCCAGAGCAATGAAAACACCTGGCAGCCAGATGTTGGTTTCCAAGAGCATTTTCCAACAAAAGGAGCCAATGGTTTCTGGAGAAATGGCTGACCAGGATAGAAAATACAAGCATAAGCCAGAATGTGGGAAAATATTTTTAAAAAATCATAGTGATATATGCCAGTGGGACCAAGGGACCAACTCAAAGAGCTCCAGTGGCCAAAGCTAGAACAACTTGAATCATGTAATAATTAAGTAGTATTGGATTATAACCCAAAATATTAAATAAATACATATGAGTCTATACTGATATAATAATGAGTCAATAAATACATGGAAAAGACAAAACAGATTTCTACTGTAGAAGAATTCCAAATAACTGATGTAAATATTCAGTACTCAAGGAGGTCAGACATAAATTCTTGCTACTTAAGTTTGGACTGCTCATAGTAATTTCCTTCTAGAGAACACAGCATGGAAAAGGGGTAGAAAAGAGTAAATTTACAATGGAGAAATATGGTAACATTATCTTATGGTCAGCATCAACAGTGATGTCATGTTGGCATATACCTGTGATATGTGATGAAAATGGCACTTTATCTCTGTGGTCTTCCTCCCCAAAACCTGTAACCCTAGTATAATTATGAGAAAAATGTTAGGACATTCTGTAAGAAACCTGACCACTATTCTTAAAAGTTTCCAAGTGTATCCATGACAAGAAAAGTCAGAAACTGTCACAGTCAAGAAGTTGAGGAAACATGATGATCAATGTAATGTAATGGTTTCCTGGAAGACATCCTCAAACAGAAAATGAACAACAGGTTAAAACCAAATACATCTGAATGAAGTATGTAGTTTTGTTAATAATAATGTATCAACATTGTCTAAGTATAACAAATGTACCATGTTAATGTAAGACAGTAATAGGAGTAACTGGGCAAGGGGCAGAAGGAAATTCTCTGTACTATCTTTTCAGTATTTCTGCAAATCTAAAACTGTTCCAAAGGTAACATTTATTTTTCTAATGGTAATCTGACTTAATTTTTAACATCTACATCATACTAGTCTTCATTGGTTTAATCATAGTTGTTCAGAAGTAAGTCAGCCAAGTAGTTTTTAAAAAATTTTGTACTGACTTATCTTCACAAGAAGAGTCCCAGACTCTGCTGCACAGAAATATCTGAAACACAGTCAGCTAGAAGACTATAACACAGGAACAGTATTTCATCTAGAATTTAAATGTCTAGTGGAAAGAATCAATAATACCCTGCTAGAGTGACAGCCTTGAGTAAGGAGCAAATAAATTTTGAGGAGGAAACAAAGAGAAACATATGAAGACTAACAAAGCTGTGAAAATTCGGTTAATAAATTATGATTGTCTCCAAGAACGCCAATCTCTAACCATATGTAAGTCTTGGAAAATTAATTTAAAAAATGGACTTTCTAAAAATGTTCTGTATTTTGACAATAGTGTTTAAATGTAGTGAAATGGTTAGCTGAAGTTCTGAATATGTACAACACATTACAATGAAGTCTATTAAGTTAAGCCACTCAACTCCTGCAGAAGGCTGCAAAAGTGTAATATTAATTTGTAGAAACTTGAATTGGAAATGTGATATCACTATGTCTCATTCTAGCTTCAGTCATTATAATTGGAATGAAGTCTTGTTATTTCATTTTCAGTTTTTCATTAGAAGCTTTATAATAAGGATGAATCATTAGCATTTTAATGCTTTTGTGAATAAAATTGTTGTTGCACTTGCTCTTGGACATGAGCACAATCATTTCTCAAGTGCTCTTTCTCCATTATAATTAAAGATTGTCTACTTGACAAAAACCCTGGTCTCTGAAATAATAGAGACTGTTGCTTTTAAGTACTACATTATTATTCAGAAAGCATTTTGTACCCATTTCTGATATCTTTCAGTATTTTCCCCCAAATTATCAATGCCCTTTCTTAAACCCAATGGACATTTCTCATACCTTATCTTTCTTGTCATCTCAGTCACCTTTGACACTGAAGACTCCTCCCTTCCTCATGAAACACTTTGTGTTTCAGAATCTGTGACGATTCTAGATTTCCTTATACGTAGCTGGATGCACATTTATTTGCTGTGTATTTTATTTTCTTCTTCTCATTGCCCCAGTTTTGGTTATCTTCAGGTTTCTGCCCTGGGCCCTCATTCATTCAGTTTTCACTTTATAGTGCATTTTTGAACAATCACATTAGCTCCAAGGGTTTGTATCATATTTGATCTTAAACTAGCATTTGTCAAGCAGAACAATAGTCAGAATCCATGCACTGATTTCAGACAGAAATGGATTTAAGTGTTCGCTTTTCAACTAACTTTTGCATGAATCTGGTAACTTGCCAAGCCTTAATTTTTTTCTATAAAATAATCATACTAATTCTACTATCATTCAGTTTATAAATCATACCAAATCTTATATAAAACGCCTTACACAGAGCATCTATTTCAATTCTCACTTTAACATTATAACATCATCAGGAACTTAACATACAGATTAGAATTTGAGGAATTTGCCAAAGTAACTTACCTGTGATTAGAACTCAGATCTGAATGAATGAGAGAATGAGTTATTAATGTCTGCTTTAGACTTTTACCATAGAAATACTGGACATAAAACAGCAATACTTAACCTGTAGTATGTGTGTATGGCGAGAGGGGGAGAGAGAGAGAGACTCATGCACCAAAGTACATACTTAAACTCTTCAGTAAATATAAGCTAGATACTCATTCAACATAAAATGAAACTATTCAGTAGACTGTTTCCCTAACTATTCCAACTTGTTTCTCCTCCTGCATCCCTTCACTACCCCTCACTAAGTAGTAAAGTTGGATCGCCTTTTTCTGCTCCCCCTCCATCCTTAAATCCAACTTGCCAGGTCCCTAAAGTGCACCTTATCAAGATTTTACATATATTTACTTCCTCCCTTTCCACTGCAATTCCCAGAGTCAAAGCCACCACCCTTTCACACCTAGATACTTGAATTATATTTTACCAAACATGCCCCTTCTTTGTAGTCTTTTTGTTTTTTAATTAAATGTAATTAATGTCAAATTTCTCTTCCTCCTTCAAAGGGCAGAAAATATCTCCTCCCTCCAACCTCCGTTGCTGTAAAGCTAAAATCAGATCACCTTAAAGTACTTTACAATGCCTGTGTTTGGAACCTGGGTTAAATTTACAGTTTCTTTTCACATTACATACTAAATTGACTTAAGGAATAATGATTTTCCCACAATGAGAACTTCTAGTTTGCTTTTTGTTTTATCTAGAAGAAGACTATTGTCTACATCCTTAACCTTGCTGGCTCTTACTTATAGAAGAAAGCACAGAGAAGGAAAGCACAGTTTCTGGACCTGAAAAAGCTGAGTTCTATCATGTTATAATCTTGATTAAGTTACTTCACCATTCAGTGTATTGGTTTCCACATCTGTAGATGAAGAAAGTAATATGTGCCTCACTGGTTGTTCTACTACTACATGTTTTAAGATTTTACTAAAACAAAATTAGCATTTATACTGGTACAAGAAAAGACTCAATAAAAAAAACTATCATTACATGTCTAAAATCCTAATGTATACTTTGGTATATGTTTTATAAAGATGTTACATGTATATTAAGTACAAGAAATAAGTTAGTAAATAGTAGTCATCAATTTAATGTTAGAAAAATGAAAGAAATACAAACATATGCTGTGATATATCAGTGAAAGATACTGGGATGAATCCTGGCTGACCATCAAAAGATCAATTCAGTTTTTTTCCCAGCATACATTTCTATATATGATCAATATTTAGAAAAAAAATTTAAGTGAAGAAGTAAATGAGTTGCTCAGTACTTTTATATCTGGTTGATGAAAGTATGGTAACATGTTAATACATTTCAAATAAGTAGTTTTTGTATCATCTTTGTTTTCATAATAAAAGACAATCTTATATTTTTCTGAATTTATATGTAATACATAAAATAAATGTAATGTTCTTAAATGTATGCAAAAATACTTTTTCATAAAAATGGGACACAGATTTTGCATAATAAGAGAATAGGTACATTTTATTTATTGCTTACACAAATATTTACGTTAAGGTATGAAAATTGGAGCATGCCTAATTTTGCAACAAATGCCACCATTCAAAGAAAATTAATTGTGTATTTAATATTTTTTTAGTCCTGTTATATACTGATGTGTGTACACTGAAAATAAGAGTGATTAATTCCTTCATAAGCTAGTGTAAATGAAAGAATAAAGCTTTTCAAAAAAAGATTAGAAGCTAATATTATCTCTTCTGAAATTTTGACCTTCTTTACTTGAGATTTTCATTATTCCAAGTCAGCAGGGAGAGTGCTAATTACTCATTTAAAGATGCTAAGGTGGCTCTGGGAGGTAGATGAGAAGAAGGAAGACCCTACTAGAAAACATGTCCCCTACAGGGACTACTTGTTAGCAGCTCTTTCCTTTGAAAACCTCAGAGGGAAAGTTTTTTACAGTTGGCCATGAAAAAAAAAATCTATTAACTGATAAGTGGAGACAGTAAGCATTACTAGAGAGTTAATGTTAAAAATTATTTCTTTGGGTCTTTCCATTGACTCCTGGAGCCCTTAATCGTGCACAGGCAGGTGTTTATAGAGGGGAAAGTCCCATCAGCAGTCCTGCAACCTTGCCCCAAGCCATCTACTTTTTTTTTAGCCTATTTTTTAAGTTATTTATTTATTTATTTATTTATTATTTATTTATTTATTTATTTGGAGAAAGAGCAAAAGCAGGGGAGAGGCAGAGCGAGGGAGAGAGAGAGAATCCCAAGCAGCCTGGAGGAGTTTCAGCTGGAATCACAGCTTCTCCAGGGAGTCTAAGTCACCTGTTTCAACTGTCAATCTAAGGCATAAGAGAATGCCTTGTTCTTGATGCTCTTTGAACCCCCGCAGAACCTGATTGTCCAGTCTCAGTTCTATACTTTTAGAAGAGCTACCTGTGTTTTTGCCATGCTCAGCAGAATAAATGAGCAAACATATATCCCAGTGTTTTTGCCTCTCCCTACGATATGAACTCATGCTTCCAACAAGAATATGGAACAGATCAGCAAATTTTACCCTCAACTCGACTAGCACATACTGTTCAAGGCATAAATTAGAAAAAGGGCAGAAGAACAGTAAGCACATTGTCATTTGCACAAAGGTATCAGTAGAAACTCTCACTCATTTTGAATTGTTTGGAATTGACAGAAATGTGTGAAACTAATGGGAAAAGGTAGAAAAAATGTTCATACAACTTTCTTTTTCAAACAATGGCTTTAAAATATTTTTAATTGTGGTAAAATACACAGAACATAAAATTTAATACCCGGACCATTTTTAAGAACACAGTTCAATCACATTAAATTCTTTCACATTATTGTGCAACCAATCTCAAGAACTCTTTTTTATAATGCAAAACTGAAACTCAATGTCTATTAAACTTTCCCCCATTCTTCCCTCCAGCTACTGCCTGGCAACTACTCTTCTCCTTTTTACTCTTATGCTGATTTGTTCAAAATCTTCCCCCATTTGAAGGGTGAATTCATACAGCGGGTTCATAACCTATTAGTCGAATCCTTAGTGGTTGGTATTTATCTTTTTGTTACTGATTTATTTCACTATAAATCAAGGTTCATCTATGTTATAACATGTGTCAGAATTTCCTTCCTTTTTAAGACTGAATACTGCTCTATGGTGTATATACACTACATTTTGTCTATTCAACCATTAGTGGACACTTGGGTTGCTTTCACCTTTTGGCTATTTTGAATAGTGTTGCCATGTACATGGGTGTACAAATACCTCTTTGAGACCCTGCTTTTCATTCTTTTGGGTATATATTCAGAAGTGGATTTGCTAGACTGTGTGGTAATTCTATATGTACATTTCTGAGGAAGGATTATACTGTTTTCCACAGTGGCTAGACCATTTTACGTTCCCACCAATAATGCACAAGGGTTCCAATTTCTCCACATCTTCCACTTGTTAGGGGCATTGTTTTTGTTTTGTTTTGTTTGTTTGTTTTATAGTTGCTCTACAAGGTGTTATCTTGTGGTTTTGATTTGCATTTCCCTAATAAGTGGTGTTGGGTGTATGTGGTATAAGGTAAGGGTCCAACTTCATTCTTTTGCATGTGCATATCCAGTTTCCCAACACCATTTGTTCAATAGACCATTCTTTCCCCCCTAAACGGTCTTGGTGCCCTTGTCAAAAATTATTTGATCATATATGCAAGGGTTTATTTCTGGGCTCTCTATTCTATTCTGTTGGTCTAGATGTCTGTGTTCATGCCACAGTGTTTGATTACTGTAATTTTTCAATAAGTTTTGAAATCATAAATATGAGATATCAACTTTTTTTTTCAAAATTGTTTTGGCTATTCAGAGTCCCTGGAGATTCCATCTGAATTTGAGTGAGTCTTCCTATTTCTGCAAGAAAAATGTCATTGGGATTTTGGCAGGGATTGCATTAAATGCGTCGATCATTGTGCATAGTATCTATATCTTAACATAATCAGTCTTCCAATTCATGAACACAGAATGCCTTTGATTTATTAGTGTCTTCTTTAATTACTTTCGGCAATGTTTTGTAATGTTCAGTGTACAAGTTTTTGGCCTTCTTGGTAAATTTATTCCTAAGTACTTATTCTATTTGATACTATTTGATGGTATTCTTATTTGATGCTATTATTAATGGAATTGTTTATTGAAATATAGGTGACATATAGCACTGTGTAAGCTTAAGGTGTACATAGTGTTGATTTGATACATTTATATATTGCAATATGATCACCACCATAGCATTAGCTAATACCTCTGTCATATCACATAATTATTATTTCATTTGTATTGAGAACATTTGAGATCTAATCTCTTAGCAACTTTGGAGTATATAATACAGTTTTGCTGACTATAATCCCAACACCATATAGTACGTAGGTCTCCAGAACTTATTCAGATAGCTCATTTATTCACACAACTTTTAAGATTAAGCATGAATACAGAAATTTGCCTTTCATGAAGAAAAGCTTCACTAAACATGATTAGATTTCAGAATAATTGAAGTGAGATGTTGAAAATGAATCATGGAGACACAATACCTTAGAGGTGAAGAGATATAAAGATCATCCAGTCTAGCCTTTTCATTGTACTAATAAAGAAACTTCAGCCCAGAAATATTTTTTTGCCATATAATGAGTCATATTTATGGGTCACCTGTATAAAATGCTTAAAAAGCTCGTACTTTTTCCCCTCAGAAATGTTTATACACGTATATAATTTTATATTTAATATGCCTTCTCTATTATACTTTTCTGTCCTCTTCCGTTCTTTTTCTATAATCTCAGTTTTAGTCACATCCTCAGCTGTGGTAAGCATTGACCATACTGGCTGTTGGAAGTAAGATGTGTAGGACACAAACTCCTCTTAATGAATGTACTTTATGCCACTATAGCTGTCAGAGATGTAAGCCAGTTATTAATATGCAAGTCAATGACTTCTGTTCCTGAAACTATTTGAAAAGTGTATCATTCCCATATTGTTCCCTCTTCTGTGTTCATTTAACACTCCACACATCAGGATGACCCCTTCTTTGGTCATGTCATGATAAATATTTTTGGCACCTCTTAAGTAATCTAGGAAATTGTGCTTATGCCTGACTGAGGGACCACTTCCTACACTACTGAATAAAAAATCCTTCCTTGGGGCATCTGGGTGGTTCAATCAATTAGGCGTTCAACTTTGGCTCAGGTCATGATCTCATGGTTGGTGGGTTGGAGCACTGCGTCAGGGTCTGTGCTGACAACTCTGGGCCTAGAGTCTGCTTCGGATTCTGTGTCTCCCTTTCTCTGCCCCTCCCTTGCTCATGCTCTGTCTCTCTCTCTCAAAAATGAATAAACTTAAAAATTTTTTTAATCCTTCCTTTTTTATTCCTAATGGGTTTACAAAGTAATCCTTTTACCTGTAATCTCCAGAATCTTTTGCAACTTAGTCTGTTCTAAATCTCTAAGAGCATTATTTTTTCCTCAGCTCCATGCTTCTCTCTTTTAAACTTTTTCTTTAACTCCTTAGCCAAAATTGAATCAAGCGGATTTTATGTTACCAGGATGGGAAAAGATATATCATGCAAGTAGCAACCATAACAAACTTGGGGTGGATCTACTAATATGACACTGCATAGACTTTAAGTAAAAAACTGTTTCTAGATATAAATAGGGAAATGTTTAAATGACAAAATGACAATGACACATCTCTTAAGGAGTCATTCTTTAGTGTGTTGGGAAGGCAGATTATAATTGAGTGAATTTTTATATATTATTATTACGCTTCTTTTCTGTACCTTTTTTGTTTGCTCTCTGATCTTTCTGGCTGATGGAGTAGCAGACCAAGGCAACCAAGAAGTAAGGGCAGGCATGGGTAGAATTTGCTTCTATACCAGGTGCAAGGCTGACCGCTAGCCCAGGCAGTGGTTTTTCATTCATTCAGCCCTGCTTATTAAGGTTCACCACTAAAGTTTGAAAATACGGCTTTCTAGTATGCTTGCTTAGCTTTTATCTCAGTGTACACATTACTCCTGGGATTTCCTCTGGTAGGGATTGTAGGAGTGGTTGTTCCAGTTTTAAGGTATAGAACTCTTGCCATTTCTTAATTGACATCCATTTATTTCGATTATTGAATCTATTATGTACCTGCATCAGTATTTTCAAATGTTTTGGGCTGTTTGTCAATTCATTGACACGTGCATGCTTGTGGCAGGAGGAACTTATTGCTGCGGAAATGTTAGAGACAGTAAAGAAGATTTGAGAAAACAGAGAAAGCCAGTATATTACCTTATTGGAAGTCTTGTTAAATCGCCTGCTGTCTCATTTTGGTTGACCAAATTAGGTAAAGCCAGAGAATCATTAGAATTTAGTGTGTATTTTAACTCAATGTGAGTTTATCAGTCAGTTATTAAAATTGTTAATGGAGGTTTATAGGTTCCAATTATAGACAAACACTTAAAAGTAATTTTGGATATCAAATTGGAAGTCCCAGGCATTTCATTTCTGCTGTGAAAGGAGAATATCTTAATGAATTTGAAATGAATTGACTTGCATACACTAGAATGAACATTTTTTCTAGAAGCAACAATGTATTATTCAAAGGCAAACTTCTTTGTTTATACATTAAATGTAATTTGTACTAATAATACTTTACTTGAGGGTATTATGTTATGGAAATAATATATGTATTTATATTTGTTTAAATCAGAATCTCTTGGTATATAAGCTTTAGTTTAGGAATTTATTAAAAATTAATGAAATTTGCGGCAGTCTAAATCAGTCGTTCTTAACCAGAGATGGTTTTGCTTCGCAGGGGCTATTTGGCGATGTCTGAACATATTATGTTGTTACAGCTTGGGGTGGCGTGGTATTCTCCTTGGTAGAGGCCAGAAATGCTATTACAGATTTGACAATGTAAAGGACAGCCTCCTGCAACAAAGAATTATCTGGTCCAAAACATCAACAGTTTCAAAATCAAAAAACCTTGCTCTAAATTGTATAGCATACTTGAAACCAGCTTTAGTTTGATAGGTGGCCCCAAACTTAATATAACATTCTTACATAAACACTGCATTTTCTGTTCAATTTTTTTGTTAACTAAAACTGATCTAAAAATTAAATACTACTTTTATTAAAAAAGAAACTAAGATGACAGATTTTCAAAAAGATTTTTGTTTAAAACTAATACATAAGAATAAAAAATAGTTTTTTGAATAAAATAACCCTGAAGAAGATATATTAAAATATATATTTTTTAAGTTTCATCACAATAATGTGTGCCAACAATGACATACCTTTAAAGAGAAGAAAATGTGATATTATCACTATATATATCCACACAAACACATATATCACATTACATATATATATGTATATAGAATGTACATACATATAATGTGTATTTATTTATAATACTGTTATAAAAATATATCCATATAAAAATTTTATTTAAATGACTTGCAACAAACATAAGGGAATACACAGTAAGAAAAAAAAAAACAAAAAACTGGAGAATGACCAAGATCAATAACTAGCTGTCATAAAGGTAGAATTGAGTGACTCATGTTTACTTTACAGATCTGAACCTCCATGGAATATTTCTTTTATGCTGTCCTTCAGTATTCCTAGACAGAACAGAGATCTGAAAAACAATTTAAAAATAGTATACTGCCCAATTAATTATTAATTGAACTTATTCTTCCAGATTTATTTCTGAGCACTCCACCTATAAATCTTTTCCATTATTTCTTCATTTGGCATTTTACTTCTATACTCACTATGATATTTGCTACATAACTGTGTGAAAATTATTTGGATAAGGAACTATTTCTTAACATGCATTATGCATTTCTTAGAAAAATGGACCACATCTTGTTTATTTTGTTTCTTTGAAAGCTAGTATGTTTATGCATACATATATATATATATATATATATATATATATATATATAAATAAAGTTATATGTATATAAAATAAGTTATATGTGTGTGTGTGTGTATATATATATATATATATAATAAAGTTTTCTTTGTATTTTCCTTCCTTCCTCCCTTCCTTCTAAATTGGCTGAATATAATATATGTGTTTTATTCAGCCAATTTAGAAGGAAGAGAGAAAGGAAGGAAAAAACAAAGAAAACTTTATTTTTTAAGGCAACCATTAAATTTTTTCTCAAACTCCCTGTTCAGTCAATATCAAGAGAAAAGAGGGAAATTTAATTTAAAAAAAATGGTCACAAAGGGGCAAAAATGGGAACATGATGTTATCTAGAATGTAAGAAGTTACTACTTCCCCTAGGCTAGACTCATGAAATTAAAATTACTGCTGTTTGAGCCCCGCCATTGTTGGTAACATTGCTGTGGCCTTATGAAAAATGATACTGGGGCCAGTATCATTGACACTGCTGGAATTGCACACAGCCAGAAGGATTTTCTCTCCCTTTTGCTTTCAAAACTCTTATGAATGCTTCCTGGTCAGATCTTAGACTCAATCATCAAAGAATGTTAGATGTCATGAAAGACATGGATGTGAACACAGACCTCTGATGGTATACCAAGATGCTATACCAAGATGGTAATAGTCATTTGCTGTATGTATATGTGGATTATATATGTAGAAATTATCCAAGGAAATTCAACAAAAAATTATGAAATTGACATATCAGGAAAAATTTAGCAACAAATTCTCCAATATTATTTTAACTCTCGAATATATAGAAAGGGTATGCTTCTCTCAATATTTTTCTTTTCTATAGAAATCTCGATTTTAAAAATATTAACTTGTATATACATATATAATATAATATAATATAATATAATATAATATATAATACATATGTATATTTTTAAAATTTCCTATAACCCATTATTCTCTTGTCTCTGAAAATTTTATATAGAAAGCTAATAATTGTATATTCAGGAAACATATATATATCATTGGGGAGGACCAAAATATATAACAATGAGTAATATACAGAAGTGGAATCTAAGAAATTATTTTTCTTTATTAAATTGCAATACAAATCCTGTGTAGTAGAAGATACCAGAGTAACATATCACATTTACGAGTTTTTGTATGAATTCCTTGGAAGCCAACATTGCCTGGTAGATGAGCATGACAGTAGAAATGTGAACATTCATAAGATTTGTCCCAAGGTCATTTTGCCTTAAAAAGTATTAAAGCTCCTAAAAATGATATTTGTCTATTGCAGCAGCAGAATAAGCTCAAGGTCAAATAACCACATTTCTTCATTTTTTTTAAATATGAATCTAAACCTTACAAGAACTGAAATGCTTAAGGACATCAATAAAGGAGGCATTTTAGAATAAAATCTTTGAAGGATGGTTCCACTGTGTGAAAAGGAGTCGCAATCATTCAATTGCCTGTGTGTTTATCTTCTAAAATGTTCCCAGATATTATATCTTAAAGAACTGAAATTTGAAACAAAAGAAAGTGCCTAGCATTTAGAAATTGTGTTTTTAAGTGCGTAACGTATTGGAAGAATTCTGACTCATGCAAGGGTTAGAAAAGTTTTCATTTCTTCTTTCTTTTCTGTTAGCTATGAGAAATCTTGATCTAATTAAAAGTGAAGATATAATAAATGCTCCTTTTTTAATATATCTGATTTTTAAAAATGAGAATGAAATTTTATTCCAATTTTACTTCACCACAAATAAAATAAAGATTGGAGCAAAATATCCATAAATACGTATGTATTTGTAGGTGTATTGATAAGTTTTGTAAAAGAAATCTCAGAAGTTGTGTTCAATTTTTATTTTGTAGTTATAAGTGTAATAATTATTTATAGGTAAATATCTGTATCTCCTTATAAGAATGATGATTGTTGAAAATAGTATTGTTTTCTGACATTACATATGTATATATTCTTTATGAAAATTGTAAGAAAGATAGATACATCTGTTGATCAATCTACCTACCTACCACTTGAATTCAACAAGAAATACTTTTCAAGAATAAATATCTTTCTTTTAATAAAGATTTTAGTTTTAAGTAATCTGTACACCCCATGTGGGGCTCAAACTTACAACCTTGAGATCAACAGGTGCATGCTCTACCAACTGAGCCAGCCAGGAGCCCCATGTTAGATTTTAGAGAGAAAATATATCCTATATGATACTTTATAAAGAAAAACATTTTCCATGCAAATAATTTATAAGTAGCAGTGGGCCATATTTACAAGAAGTTATTTAGAATTAGATATAACAGCATCCAGTTGTCAGAATGTGTATCGTTGTGCCTGAGTTACTTTCCAACACTGTTAGAAAGCCACTTTGCTTTTGTGAGTACAGCAAGCTTAAAATACTAGGTATTAACAATCCACAACTCCTGGGGGCTTTCAAAGACTGAGAAGAAAAAATACACACACACACACACACACACACACATATATAAATATTTGTGTGTTTGTGTGTGTATGTATATGTATATACATACACTATACCTCCATTTTCTTTAGGAGGAAGAATTCTAAACCATCTATTTTAAACTGATTCCCAGTGTCTCCCTAAAGGAATAAACTTCAGTCACTTACAGTCAATTAGCTTAATAATGAATACTTTGTCTCTATTGTCTGGGGTTTTTTTCCTTCCTTTATCAGTTCCCTGCTCCATAACTTATGTTCCTTGCATCTGCCAAATTGTTTATGCATGTCATTGTGTAATGTCAAAGAATTTACCAGCCTAATGATAAAAAGGATAGTGTTGTTGATGAACATTCCAGGATCATGGGACCTCTAACATGCTATAATTTTATAATTACTAAGAATCTCAAATGTTCTGTAGTATGGGGATATGGTGAATATCTACATAAGAACTTAATGAGATGTAACAGATAAAAGTAATATCTCTCATATTTAAAAGTTAAGCTGACAATAGTAATTATAAGACTATGTAGCTGGTTGTGGTTAAGTATCATTAATGCCCTGAAAAAACAAAATTAAGGTCTAAGTCACCCCCATGGTCATATCTGAGTGTGGTATAAACATCACAAGGCCTTTGTAATAGCATATAATGACTCTATCTTCTGCAACTGGAAAGCAGACTGGCCTGAAAAACCAGTTCCAGAAACTGACTATTATTAAAAAAGAAAACAACAGATCCAAAATGGCATCAGTAAACCAAGACTTAATACCTAACCTAACTGCAATTTCAGTCCGCCAGAAATGTAAACTTTTACCGGGCAACGTGGGGATTTTTCTGGTCAGCACTAGAAAATTTACTGATAGAACCTTTTCCTTTCTCCTTAGAAGGGCAACCTTGTCCAAAACAATGGATTATTTGCTAACAGTTTTCTTTTTTACACTCCCTCCCTAACCTTTAAAAACCTTTCCTTTTCCGTAGCCCTTTGGAGCTCCCTTCATCTTGCTGGACAAGATGCTTCCTAAATCATGAATCAATTAATAAAGTCAATTAGATCTTTAACACTTACTTGGTTGAATTTTTGTTATTTTACAGTGTGATAGCAATAGAACAGAAGCTTTAATTCACAATCTCAGGTAAGTCTCCAGAGCCAACAGAACATGTCTAGGAGTGGATTTTGAGGGAGCTAGGTAAGATGGAGGATGAGATAGAGAGGAATAGATAAGAAGCTATTTCTCCTTTGGTTTTTCTAACCAATGTGGTTTTTTTTAACTGGTGGGTTATTCCTACCAGTGGAGCATGGTAGTGCTGGTTGTTCCCCATCCTTTTTTTTTTTTTGGCTTCAAACTTCTCTTTTATTTAACCTTTATTTTTTATTTTTTTTAACATGAAATTTATTGTCAAATTGGTTTCCATACAACACCCAGTGCTCATCCCAACAGGCACCCTCCTCAATGCCCATCCCTTTCCCCTCCCTCCCACCCCCCATCAGTCATACAAAGAAAGACAGATACCATATGTTTTCACTCTTATGTGGATCCTGAGAAACTTAACAGAAGACCATAGAGGAGGGAAAGGAAAAAAAGTTAGAGAGGGAGGGAGCCAAACCATAAGAGACTCTTAAAAACTGTTCCCCATCCTTGACATACATTTGTTCTTACCTGAAACTTTTATTTAAACAATTTTGATGATTTATAAATAGTAATGTATTTTGGTTTTATTTTTAATTTCTCTAATGTGTAATGAATATAATCACCATTCCATGAATATTAGCTATTATAAAATCAACAATGTGAAATTCTTGTTTAAGTCCTTTGCCTATTTTTGGTCTACTTTCTTCCTTATTGATTTATATATGCTGAATATGAATCTTTTATTGGATATATGCATTACAATTTCTTTCCTTCTGGAACTTATCATTTCACTTTAATGGTATTCTTTTGCACCAATTATACAGGATTGGACACTTGAAAATACACAACTCTTTAGGAGTTACTCATCTAAGGCTTTAAGAGAGGTAAAAGTGAATTTCTTGATGAGGCATATTCTCAGGATTATGACTCAGGATTTTATACACTGACAAATACACCTGGGCCTAGTACTAATTCAGAGCTGGAATTGCTACTGGAAGCATGGACAAATCAATGACTTATAATTAATGAGGTAAAGTGATAATATTAACTTGGCAGAGTATTAAAAAGGGATCAAAAGGCCCAAGGAGGTAAACATGCCAGTATAAGTTTATTACTTAAGACCAGAGAACAGATAGCTATGTTTCCCAGGAAGCAGTAGAGACATTCTTTTCCATAAAACAAATACTAATGTCTGTTATACAGACATGAGAATCACTGAGAAGCCAAGGTTGATGGTAAGAGTGATGTTTTAGAACTTATTTCACTGAAATAATGGCGATAATAGGATTCTGCAATAGCAGAGGGCAAGTGGTAACATTTTATATTCAGAAATAAGGTGGATATATTATTGTAAGAAGTCTTTGCCAGGAACAAAGACTCCCAGGAGTTTGTATCTGTGGCTAATATATCATGGCGTTCCTAGTGGCAAAATAGATGGGTAGCCAACAAGGTTATGTATTAACCTATATAATCTAAAACCCATGTCAACTAAATAGGAAATTAGGGCACCTTAGCCAGTTCCCAGATCCGAACTAGTTTCAAACCCTGAGCTCTCCAAATTAAGTAGAGTGAGGGTCGTCTTGAAGAAGGACCCCGTAACATCAAAGGAAGAGTAAGGAACAGAAATTTCCCTGGTATTTCACCCACAGGAAACTTTAGTCATTTATCAGGGAATGATTCACTGGAAAAAATAGAATTCCCAACTATTTCTAAAGCTTCTGGATACATGGCCTGATCTAACACTAATAAGATGTCACAATGACTCATGAATGGAGTAGCCATATTGGTGGGAAAAGAGGCTATTCGTGGATCTAACAACATTGAATTTCCTCTCACAAAAGCATATCTAGCTGCAAGTGCTACTGAATGCTCAAACCCTAGGAAATATAGAGACTAAGCCTGTGATACTGTACCAGCCCATTAGGTGGTAACAGCCTGATTATATCAAGCCCCTCCACCAGAGAAAGTGAAGGCATACATATTTATTAGAATTGAAACATATTCCAAGTATAAGTGTGCTTCTCTTACTTGTAATGCCTCAACCAGAAAATTATCTGAAGGCTCACCCTAGTGTCTGTTTTATCATCTTGGGATCTTACCTCTAGAAGTCAGACTCCCCAGCCTCTAGAACCATGAGAAATAAATGTCTGTTGTTTAGGTCACCCAATCTATGGTATTTTGTTATAGCAGCCTGAGCTGACTAATACAGCTCCCTAAGGATAAAGGTTAAAATGGCCTACTGTAGGATTGACATCCTATAACATACAATAAATACTTGAGCCATCATATGTATTCTCAACAACAGAATACATATGTCTGGGAACCAAGAAGTGGAAATTGGAAATGGCTTGTCTCCAGTGGCTCACCTGAGGAATTTATCCTTCCTGTCACCTCAACTTTAATCAAAACTGGTCTTGAAGTCTTGTTTTCAATGGGAGAAACAGTTCTACAATGAGTACAGTAAAAGTATGGCTGCTGTCTAGGAATGTAGTGAGTCCTCATATCAATGAACAAATAGGAAAAGGGAGGAGTTACTCTCCTGGCTGGATAATTAATATGGAGGGATTTAATATGGTGCACAAATGGATCAGGGTGATGAAAAAGGGATACCATACTTGAGGCTGATAGTGCCAGACTCAAACCCTTAATAAATTTCAACATGCTTCAGTAGATTTCCAGCTGCTTGCGTCTTTTTCCTCTGTACTGAGGAAGGTTTGTCAGCTCATGACAAACCTTAAGTGCCTGGAAATGAACAGCCCTTGGATCATTTCTCAACTGTTGACTGAAAGGGATTGGTTTATGCAAGTTAGCTTCTTCATGCATCCAACAGGATAATTCTGACAAAATATAATTTCATTTCCTGAAGTTTCCCTAGGAGTTTAAATTCCAGTCAGTCACAATGGATGTTGACTGAATCAGACATCCTTTGATGACTGCCTCCCTTCTTTCAAATGCTCAGCCATTACCATGGTTTCTTGCTTTCCCAAATAAAATATTTTCACCAGGATTCTTTTTTTAAATTTTTTATGTTTATTTTTATTTTTGAGAGAGAGAGAGAGAGAGAGAGAGAGAGAGCATGAGCATGAGTGGGGGAGGAGCAGAGACAGAGGGAGACACAGAATCCAAAGCAAGCTCCGGGCTCTGAGCTGTCAGCACAGAGCCCAACATGGGGCTCAAACTCACAGACTACAAGACCATGACCTGAGCCAAAGTCAGACACTTAACCAACTGAGCCACCTAAGTGCCCCCAAAATTCTTGTCTTAGGGATGGCTTCTCCAATGACCCAAACCAAGACATTTTATAGCACATCATACACCCTCCTAAATAAAGCTGTGACCTTCAGCACTTTTTTAAAGTATTGTAAGCCTCTGAAAAGGAGAAAAAAAAAATGCCATGGTCCTTAAATGGTGTTTTTATGATTTAAAAAGCAAAGTGAAATAAAGTGAATACATTTTATATTCAATTGTACACTATCATGAATTGCTATTATCTTTTTAAAAATCATTGACAGATCATTTGAATAATCTCTGGGAAAGGCACCTGGGTTGCTCAGCTGGTTAAGCATCAAACTCTTGATTTTGGCTCAGATGATGATCTCACGATTCATGGGATTGAGCCCTGTGTTGGGTTCCACGGCTGACAGCACAAAGCCTGCTTGGAATTCTCTCTCTCTCCTTTTCTCTCTGCCCCTCCTCCCACTTCTGCATTCTCTGTCTCTCTCTGTCTCTGTCTCTGTCTCTGTCTCTGTCTCTCTCTCTCTCAGAAATAAATAAACTTTAAAAAAGAAGAATATCTGGTAAATGGAAACAATAAAATGTATAAAACATACTATACCTAAAACAAGGTAAGGCCCCAGATTGACACATAACTTTCCAAGGCCTATCTATCTATCTATCTATCTACCCACCTCTCCATTTATCATCTATCTAGTGACCATCACAATTGTAAAGTAATAATTCCCTCCCCAATTTTCTTCATGGAAAGCATTAAATATATAACTGAAGGAGCAGAGGAAAGAGAAGTATGGATTTTTCCAAATGACTGAGAAGCACTTGAGACCCTCTTGGTCATTATTTCCTAAATTATGCTCTGTGGAAACACTAGTCTTTGTACAGCTCTTAAAACTGAGTAAAGTAAAAGACTATAAAAGATGCTGTATTTCCCCTCACATCACTTATCCCAATTCTTGCTCAAGTATTCACAATGCAAATGTGAAAATCTGTTTTAATAAACTTTCATATTTTTACTTCTTAAATGTTTTCTGTATTCTTCCAACTTACTTTATCAAGGATTTATAAATGAGTGTGTATGTGTAAAAATGTATAATAAGTTCTCTAGACTTTAGAAAGTGCTGCTGTTAGTACTCAAATATTGGGATTCAAGCAAATCTCATTAATGACATAAGTCTTACTATCTCAAATATCATTCTTCTGTATATTCCATGTATGTAATCCTATAAATCAAACATGACAATTATATATTAAGTCCACATACTTGCCTATATATAAAAACATATTAATTGACCGATTTTTATTATTTTAGAATGCATTCAAGGTATCAGTATTTTTGTGGTCATAGTCAGATAATCAACTACTATTATCTAAGCTACCTCAAAATTTACTTAAGTGATTGATCTAAAAGAGAATTTTGTGTTAAGTATTTAATAAACAGAGATGCTATGGGGAATGTGTAGAATATAGCTCATGTTCTTACCATGAATAATTTGAAATTTTCTAGAAAAACAAGATTATATGAAATTATGACAGCACAAAAGTTGCAGTTCAAATTAAATGCTAAGCATCATTCTATATAATAGAAGGGTACTAATTTTCTTAGAAAATCAATATCAATATAAACTTCAATATTTACCCATTCTTCTAATTTATTCTTACTAATATAATAGTAGCTAATTATTTTGAGTCTGTGTCATTCTTCATTTACTCATATTGGACTTCTCCGTAGCATAATTCAAACCATATTTCCCCTGGATACAATGAGAACTTTCTTCAAAGGCACAGTAATCTTCATGTTAATGTAGCTTGGAATTTCAAGGGCATACCTGATATAACAATGTGTTGTCATAAATATTTCTGACATTTATTCATTATAGTTACTTTAAAAGCAAGTTAATATTTCAAAAATAAATTAATAGTAACATCATTTCTCAGCTCAATTATAAAATATGCTAATGTGTCAGACATTCTTAATGCATCAGGATTAGCTGGGGACTGCTGTAGCCAAAGTAAAAAGAATTTTAAAAAGCAGTATTCCATGGTGAATAATTTAACCATATGGTCATTTGGCTTTGATTTAATTCAGCAATGGATGCTAGGAATTTTATGGTGTATCTAGAATACATATACTACTTCTAAAAAGGACATGTTACAGGAAAGGAAATATAAATAGTATGATGAAAATTTCATGTATTACATTTCTTTCCAAATTTTACCATGGCCTTTTCAAATTCTCCAAGGAAACATATTTCCTTTGGTCTATTAGAAATGACTTCTCCAATCAGAGAGTACTGACAGTATTAATGTGTGAGAATTATATTTTGGATGAATTTTGATAAGTCAGAAATTATCAAGGAAATTTCTCACAATTAAACTTTAATTATACCAAGATACTAAGAGAGAGAAAGAGAGAGATAGAGAGGAAGATAATCAGAGTTGTTATGTTATTACAGTATAAATCTGTCCTGCACTAATGAAACAAATTCTTAAAGTTTTCTCTGCAGGTACATTTTGAAAAAATCCAGCAACAAATATTTCATATATGTATGTGCATGTTTGTGTTAAAGTGCATATTTATATATTTTTAATATGAGTGTGTGTGTATATTCACACACACACATACACACACACACACATACACACACATTTGTTTAGGGGTCAGCAATTCTGTCTTCTGCAAATAAGAGTTTGTCCATGAAACCAAATATTCACTTGACCTGGTTGCCCATATTAAATCAATGTAGTTACTAATACAAGGTAATGTAAAGGGAAGTTTGGGATTTTCATGTGTACATCTGAGACACAAAAGCAGGTCATAACTAGAGAGAAGACCAGTAAAGTTCTGTGAGTGGCCTTTGATAAAATTTAGGCTCTAAGCTGTATAGATTCCACTAACATTTTGTGTTAAAATGTAGCAAAATTTAACAGTGTCTCTTTGTGTAGGATATATCACTTCTTTCAGCATCTGCATATTCGTTTATAAAACAGGGACAATAATTCCTGCCTAATGTTCTTCATGGTTTTGTGTCAAGAAGTGATAGTAATTGAAAATACCTCAACAAATATAAAGTTTTTTTTTTTCCTTCTATTTTTGTATCTGGCTGTATTTGTCACCAAAATATGTTAGGACTACATGAGATAGTATGCAATAATATGTTGAAGTGAAGAAAATAAATAAAAGACATAAAATGGGATTACTATTGAGAGAAAACATGAAATGCGTTTTTAAACTGACACTTACAAATGAAAAGCAATGGCAGAATGAAAATTCAGTGCAGGCACTGACGTCCTGTGGTTGAAGAAAGCCATAGAGAAAAATCCCGCCTGTGTGTCATCATCTTGTACAGAATTCTGAGCAGTTTCAAAGTATCACTGGGACTGTGAATATGCTACTGATGTGATTGAAAGATAAAACCATCAAACACCAGATTCAAAAACTTCCCCTCATAATTATCTATTTAATTGAAGCAACGTGATACTTTATCATCCTTTAAACTATCATTGTTAGTGGAGTCCATTAAGCCAAACAGTAAAGATCAATGCTAATTTTAGGTAAAATAGTTTGCTTATTTTTCCTAGAAACTATTCTGAAACCACAATTTACTAGCTGTCTTTTGCCCCCCTTTTAATTAATTTCGTGTTATGTCTTCCTGCTGGTGTTCATTTTCACTGCCCTTACTGTGGGATAGGTGTTTCCCCCCCAATTGTTGCCAATGTCACTCTATTCACAAGGTGACACTGCAATAGCAGCTTTGTCACCTAAATCAGCATGACCATTCCCTCTGTTGACCAGCACACTATCATCTGCCATTTCTCATGGTTTGGTCCTAATTAAGAACTTTGCGCTCAAATGAATTTTAGTGCACTGCGTTCAGATTTGAATAAGGAGAGGAGTGGATGAAAGTTGCTTGATTAGAAAGAAAAAAATAAACACATGCTTTCCTTATATCTCTGTCTTCTTCCTTCTATTTCTTATTTACACAGCATCTATTTTCCCCCACTATGTGCTGTGTGGGTTAATCCCACTCATTCCTCGATGTTCATACTTCAAGGCAATCAGTATTGAGGTGGTGAGGAGGAAGAGGTAAAGCAGTGATTTATTAAGCATTACCCCTCAGAGATACAGGAAAATCAGTATATTTGTGAGATTCCTCTGCTATTTCAACTGTAATATTATTTTTGCCGTGATTGTAACTTTGGTGGAAATCACACTTCGGCTCTCCCACTTTCTGACTTCAGGATCCTAAGTTGCTTAACCTGTTAAACCTGTTTTCTTATAAATAAGCTAGCAATATAGTCCTTGAGGGATCACATCATATCATTTATTTATCCATTTACTCATTTCTATAATATTTCTTCTTTATTACATTATAAACTTGAAGATTAGAAGGCCATATCTGCTTGTTTAACTTTATACTTATTCCCAGTGCCTACCACTGTACCCAGAACATAGTAAATACCCAATAAATATTTGAAGGACTGCCAAAATATTTACAACCATCTGTGCCAGGAAAGAGATAAATAAATGCTAATATGTAGGAACTTGGATAGTCTTGTAAATAGGACTTTTTAATCGATATAAATTTATATATATAATGATTAAATCCTACTACTACACACTATATACACATATATATGTATATAACACACACACACATATATATGTATATATATACACACATATATGTATATATATATAACAGATTTGTAAACTATCTACTAGACACTATGTATATAACAGATTTGAAAACACAAGAGGGTTGGCTTGAGCCAATCAATAGTATGACTTGTAAAACACAAGTTAAACCATCAACTCACGGACTAAACTTTATATTTCTGGGAAAAAGTGTAACTTATCTGAATTTAGATGATATTGATTTTGTGGGAGGGAACTGCTTTTGCTTTACTTCAGCCATGCATCTCTAATCTCCATTAAACTGCTCGGGATAATGTAGTACTCACCCTTTCCTACCACCAATGTCCCCAACATTGGCACTGTCAACAGCTCAGTTCACCTTTTATCCAGGGTGCTTAGCATCACTAACCTAGGTCAAAAGGAAAATCATCAGGCCACACTTCTGGCCATAGTGATTAAAATATGCAAGCTTATATATATTAAATTACCATGTTATAGAAAGGCAGTTTCACTATATGGATTTAGAAATTGCATCATTTAGAAAATATTTATAATATTTATATATCTACCAGAATAGGATAGGTAAAGAAGAAGAAACTTTAATGGACAGTCTTTATCTTTAGGTACCCTAAAATACACTTCATGTATATATAGTTAGATAGATAGATGATAGATAGATAGATAGATAGTACGTGTGTGTGTGTATTCACATATATACTTCTACATTATATAAGTATGCAAATATTTATATATAAAAATAACAATAATACAAGGGCATAAGTATGTCAGATAATAGAAAACAACAATACTACAAGAATGTGTATATGGGTCAAGTAACTGATATGAATGTTCAGTCACATTATACTCCTCCAGTCAGGGATCATATCTCACTTTCTTTTCTGTATCCCTAGATCCAGAACAAAGCAAAGCAACCAACATATTCTCATGAAGCAAAGCTTGAAAAAGTAAGTGGATAACTTCTTTGATACTTCAAAAAAGAGAGTATTTATTTGTGCTAGAATAATATGATACGGTAAACATAAAAAGGAACTTAACTATCATAAAAGACAGGAGGACATCTTTTTCTTTTGTTATTTTGTTGTTGAATATTTCCTGACATGAAATGTAGTGGAAAATAGATTTTTTATTATGTAAATGTGTTTGCTTGTATTCGTATTCTTACAGAGGTTTTGATGACTGTGAAATTACTTATTTTTAAAATACTGAATTCAAATATATTTCCAACATCTGGATCATCTTTGCGTAAACTTCTGGAGTTATTAATCCATAAACTTTGCAAGGCATTTCTTTCTGATCTTCAGATATTTACAGCTTTTAAAGATCTCCCTCTATAGAAGTAACTTAAGTATGTTTTCACATGGCACCTAATTTGATATTTCTAAGAGGGCACAATCCTGTCCTCCTCTACCTGTTAGGAATCCTGGTGGATTGAATTAAATTGTATTTTAGAAAATGAATTTAAAAACTTTTGGCTGCATGTAACCTCAGTTTCATCTTAGATAGAAAATAGAAAATTATTTCTAAAAAATAAATTTGTCTTTTCAAACTGTTGATGAGAGCCAAACAATAGCCCAAATATTCCTTTTATGTGATTTTTAAAACAGATATAAAGCTAGAGATAAATGTTACAAATAATTCTAGGTCATGTTTTTCTAGAAAGTAGTCATTTTTTTTCCTGGTGATCATTCATACAAATAGTAACTATACTTGAGCCCAAATAATTAACTGCAAAAATTATTTTTAATGTCATCTTAAGACATGATAGACTGAATGTGGAAAGCAAAAGATAAATAAGACTTTATTTGTACTGTTACATGCTTTTTATTTATGTGTTTGTGCGCAATCTAATAAGCAATCTAAGAGGGGCCATAAGAAAAATAGATGTCAGAAAAAAGTGTATATCAGACCTTAATTTTTGTTTTTTTTGTTTTGTCATCCTGATCATTCCCCAAAGACTGTTTGTTTGTTTGTTTGTTTGTTTATTTATTTATTTATTTATTTAGGAACACTGTTATCCTACCATTCCTACCATTGTAGCATTTTCAAGAAGTGGTTTCCATCTTCCTGTTCAAAGTAAATTTCAATATTGCTCTGGGTTTCGTCTCTCCTGGTATTGCTTCTCTTTTTATTAATTTTATTCCTATATGTTACATTTCACATTCTTAATAAATTTTTTCTATTGGTATACACATTTCATTCATCCAAATACATACATCCATACATACTTCTCACTTATATTCTGTTTAATCTACTGACCACTTTCCATCAAGTTTGGTTAAATTTCATAGAAACTAATCCAGATACATTTCTAACCTATGTCAATATTTTTATAAACAGTCATGTTGTGTAATATAATATAATGCATCTACCAAAAGTACAAATTTTATATGTTTGAAATGTATAAACACCCTTGAAACCATCACCACAATCAAGATAATGAGGAACTACATCACCCTGAAAGTTTTCTCACCAACTATTTTATCCCTCACATTTTACCCTTCCTGTCTAACTTCTTCTCAGGCAACCGTATATTTAGTCTCTCATTATAGACTAGATTATATTTTCTAGATTTTATAGAAGATGAATCATATACTATGCACTCATTTTGTTGCTGTTGTATAGATTCTTTCAATCAGCATAATTATTTTGAGATTCTTCAATGTTTTATATTTAGTAGTAATCCCTTACTTTTTATTTTGACTAGCATTCTATTGTATGTTTATACAATATTATATGTATCTATTTGTGAGTAGATGGACATTTGGACCATTTTCAGTTTGGGGTAATTAAGAGTAAAGTTGCTATGAACATTCATACACATGTCTTTGTAGGGATATAGGTTTTTCATTTCCTGGGATAAACACTACTTGACCATGATATATTATCCTCTTTATATATTGTTGAATTTGGATAGTTAGAATTTTGTTAAGAATTTTTTGCATCTGTATTCACACAGGATATTACTCTGTAGTTTTCTTTTCTTGCAATATTTTTATCTTGTTTGGCATCAGGATAATGCTAACATAATAGAATATGTTGGGTATTATTCTCTCCTCTCCAATATTCTGGGAGCATTTTGATATAATTGCCCTTATTTCTCCTTTAAATCTTCAGTAGAATTCAATAGTGAAGCCATCTGGGGCTGAAATTTTCTTTTCAATTTCTGTAATAGTTGTAGGGTTATTTATATTATTTCTGCCTTCTTGAGTGAATTTTGGTAGTCTGTGTCTAATAAAGGACACATCTAAGTTTTTAAATTTATTGTCATAAGTTTGTTCATAGTAACCACTTTTTTATCTTTTAATTTCTGTAGAATCTTAATGATATCATCTCTTCTGTTGCTGATATTGGCAGTTTGTGTGTTTTCCCTTGTTTTCCTGACCAGTCTGGCTAGAGTTTTATTCATGTTATTGATTCCAAAAAAACAGTTTTGTTTTTTTAAAATTTTTTAAAATTTTGTTGTATGTTTTACATTTTATTGATATCTATTCTGATTTTCATTATTTCCTTTCATCTACTTTTGTTGGATTTAATTTGTTCTTATTGGGTATAGCATTGGAATATAGAGCTGTGCTCATAGTTTGGGTCCTTTATTCTTCTCTAACAGGTGTTTGGTGCTGTAAATTTCTCTTTAGATCTTGCTTTACCAGTTTCAAATAAATATTGATATGTTGTGAAGGATTTTTGTCATCAATTAATATATTTTTAAATTTCTTTTCAATTCATCTTTGACTCAAGAGGTATTTAAAATGTTGTTGTTTAATTTCCATAATATAGGGAAAATAAAACCTCTTTGGATTTTTTAATGCTCCTGTAAAAAGCTCTAGCCTTTTGAGACTCTTCACATACATTGGGAATTATATTTGTAGCCATTTATCTAGTTAATGCTCTGATCCAAAAGAATAATAAGACTCATTTAAGCTATTCAAAAGATAAATGGTTACATTCTTGATAGACATCAGAGTTAGCTCCTTATATCAGAATATTGCCTTCCTAGATATTTATATTTCAAGGAGGAATGAGGCCCAGGAATTTAAAGACATGTCTAAGTCATAAAAGCTACAGACACTGAAGGTTTATCTGGCCCTTGGAAAGACATATTTCCATCCCATATCAATAAAGAAAAACTATTTTTTTCTTTCCTTTATGGAGGGCATGTCAGATGCCTCTCTCCTGCATATTAATGGGAAGGATTTACTTATTTTTTTATCCTATACCTATAGACTACCTGGCTAGTCATCCTGGTTTTCATTAAGTTGCTTAAGTCATATTAGGGTAGGGAAAATGAAGAACTATAGGTTTTTACTATAGGTAATTAATAAAAAATCTGTCTCTGATACAGAATACTTCTGTGTGCTTTCAGGATAAAATTAGAAAAATTAATTTAAAAACCCAATACATATATTATGAGAATATTCATACATCTTTTTATTATTGATTTCTAATTTAATTTCATTAAGGTCAAAGGATATACTTTGTATATACTGATTCTTTTTACATTTATTGAGACTTGTTTTATGGCCCACAAAAAGTTTATTAGGTAAATGTTTCATGTGCAACTTGAAAATAACATATTTTATGTTGTTGTTAAGTGGATTATTCCATAAATGTCAATTAGTTCAAGTTGGCTAATAGCACTGATGAATTTTTATATATTTTTACTGATTTTCTGTCTACTAGATTTATAAATTGTTGAAAGAGAGTTATCAAAATCTTCAGCTATAATTATGTTTGTTTATTTCTCCTCTAAGTCATGTCAAGTTTTTCTTCATGTATTTCTAAATTCTGTTTCTTATTAGGTACATTATTTTTAAGATTGCTAATTCCTCTTGATGAATTTCCCCTTTACCAATAGGAAACAGAATTTTTTTCTTTTCACAATATATTTTTTAAATGTTTATTTTAAGAGAGAGAGGATACACAGGTATGGGGTAGGGGCAGAGAGAGGGAGAGAGAATCCTAAGCAGGCTCCACCCTGTCAGCACTGGAATCCATGAACCATGGGACCATGACCTGAGCTGAAATCAAGAGTATGACACTTAACCAATTGAGTCACCTAGGTGCCCTTCACAATATTTCTGCTCTAAAGTCTTTATTTTCAATGTAGTTAGTCCCCCTTCCTTTTTACCAGTGCTATCCAATTACAACTTTTCCTATCCTTTACCTTTCATCCGGTGGTATCTCTACACATAAAGTGGCTTTCTTATATGTAGCATATATTTAGGTCTTGTTTTTTATGCAGCTGGATAAGCTCTTTAAATTTGGGGCATTTAAACTATAGTTAATATTATTATTGACAGAGTTAGGTTTAAATTAACATCTTGCTATGTTTTTTTAATTTGCCCCATGTTTTCCTTTTTTTTTTTTTTTACTTCTTTAGGATTACTTTTTATTACTTTATTGTTATTACTGATTTATTAGTTATAATTGTTTCCTTACTTATCACATTCAACTTACTAGCAATATTGTGCCACTTTTCATAATTTTGAACTTGTGAATTTGTCTGTATTTTTTCAGTTCTAACTTTTTATTGCTTTACTCATGAAATTCTGTTAGCAGGCACATAAAAATTAGGATTGCTGTGTGCTTTTTAATTGACTCTATTATTATGAAATGATGTTTTTCCTTGGTAATACTGTTGCTATGAAATCTCTGTAGTCTGATATTAACATAGTAACTTTAACTTATTTTGGTGTTAGTCTGAAACATATATGATATATAATAATAATAATATATAATAAAATAATGTATAATAAAATAAATACATAATAAAATATAGACTTCTAGTTTAGGAGGTAATTAAAGTAAAAAGAGTATGAGCCATGCTGTAATTTGTCTTTATAATTTCTTAAAGAAGGGCATAATCTCAAATATTTACTTAAATAAGCATTTCAGAGAATGTTAACTCTTTACAAAGTATTACCACCTTCTCCCTCAAATTAATGGAACTCTTCATTTAGGGTAGGCCAATTGCATCTGAGAGATGTTATTTTCCAGTGCTCTCTCGGATTAGGTGCTGCCATGTGCCAGATTCTGACCAAGATAACAATTATAGCCTCATAAAAATATCAGAATGCAATTAGCAAGGAGTGCTAAATGTTGAATGAATTCAATTGGCTTGTAACAAAGTTCAGTAAACCATAACACAAAAACTAATAAACTGGTTCGTCCAATTAAAGTATTCAGCCCGGTTCTCAGAGCTAATCCAAGGTTATCTAGGAATCAAAAATAAGATTTGTTTTCCTAAGAAGCACTACCATAACAAGCTATTGATTCTGATGAGATTATGCTTTTGAGGTATAGTGAGATAGTATAAATGTTGAAAGTTATTCTTACAAATTTCACTCATAAACAAAGGCACAAATTCCTAGAAAACAAAACTCAACAATTCAATTGAATGTATAAGCTACAAGTGGCAAGTAAAATTTCTTTAGGAATATAAAGATGATTTATATTGGAAAATAAAATTAATATTTAAACAAACAGAGAGGTTAATCGAAAATAAAAGACATGTTAAACTCTGTAGAGTTAATAGACAACTTATAAATTAAATATGCCAATATTTTAATTTCATGATGGAAAGAGATGACCTGAGAGTGTAACTTACTCAGTAACACATGGCAATGTAATTCAGGGGTTAAGATTAGATATTTGTTATTCAGAACAGTATTGCTTTATTCCATATAAAGCTTACAAACTCTGCTTTGCACTGGTTTGGGTCAAATGTTATCATCAAAAATGAAAATATATTTTACTTCAGAAAGTTTAATAAGGGTCTATTTTCTTTTAAATGTTAATAACACTTTTACTAAGAAAGTTGCTATATTCCTTTCATCTTACCACACCTGCATCAGGTGTCCACCCCTCCACAAAATGGCTTATTTTTCACTATGCTTAAAGGTTCTTAAGTTGACATTTAAACTGTAAGCCACTGTAAAGGACTTTTATATTTCATTATGTTAGTATATTTATTAATTAGTATGGTGTAACTGTTTTAGACAGCACTGCCAAATGGACAGAGAGAAAAAAATAGAAGACGTAAATATTTAAAAGATAGAACTTCTGAAAAATAGTGTTTTGGCTTATATATAAATCATTTTATAAGGAAAATTTTGGCTCAATTTAAAATGCATTTTGAAGGAAAATATTTTAATTCATGTAAAAGATTACAAAAAAGACAAAAAAGAAAAAGTAACTAATGAAGATATAATCTATGGTAGTACATTTTTCAGTTCAGACTCAAGAGATAATTCAACCAATTATCATTATAATTTTATAATTATAATTATAAAGTAAAATTATAATTAAAAGAAAGATTAATCCATTTAAAAATTCATCATTTTATTATAAAATTGTTCCCTCTACCTGAAATATTTATATGTACTTTTGAATATATTAGAGAAAATGTTATTTGACTTTTCATTTAATTAGTCTTTTGGGGATATTATGGGCTGAAAAATTATCAGTGGAGATGTAAAGTTTTAAAAAGGGAAGTGATGGGGCGCCTGGGTGGCTCAGTCGGTTAAGCGTCCGACTTCGGCTCAGGTCATGATCTCGCGGTCCGTGAGTTCGAGCCCCGCGTTGGGCTCTGTGCTGACAGCTCAGAGCCTGGAGCCTGTTTCGGATTCTGTGTCTCCCTCTCTCTCTGACCCTCCCCTGTTCATGCTCTGTCTCTATCTCAAAAATAAATAAACGTTAAAAAAAAAAAATTAAAAAATATAAATAAATAAAAAGGAAAGTGATTTGTGACCTCATGTGAAAATATCGAAAATTATAATTAGAATTGTTTAAAAAAACTACAAAATATTTTCCCAGTAGAAAAATTTATAAATTAATTATAGAAAGATACATGTAACATTAAATATTCTCTTATTTTTTTCTACAGTATACGTTCATAAGTTATTTTAACTTTGAAAATATTTTCCCATGAGTTCATATTTTAGATAATGCCTGAAAAGAACTTCTATAATCATGGATTTAAAAAATGTAAAAACTTAGATGTCAACAACTGTCTTTCAAACACATATTTAACTCTATTACATTATTATGTAATTCATCAAAATATTTATTATATAAAGTACTTAAACATTCTCTTCTAATTTTTTATCTTTGTTTAGTGCCTCCATTTTAAACTTTAAAACAACTTTAGAATTGTAGAAAAATTGTGCAGATAAAGGGTCTCCATATACCTCACGTTCATTTTTCCCTATTAATGGCATCTTATACTAGGATAGCACATTTGCCACAATTAATGAATCACTATTCATATGTTATTATTAACTGAAATACACATTTTATTCAAATTTGCTTCTTCAGATTTTTTTTAATGTTTATTTATTTTGAGAGAGAGAGAGAGACTACAAGCGTGGGGTGGGGCAGAGAGAGAGGAGAGAGAGAAACCCAAGCACAATGTCAGCTTGAAGCCCAAAGCAGGACGCCATTTCAGGAACTGTGACGTCATGACCAGAGCTGGATGAAGAGTAGGATGCTTACCCGACTAAACCACCCAGGCCCCAGCTTATTCAGATTTTCTATAGTTTATTATCAAATGTGCTTTTTCTGTTCCAGAATTCCATCCAGAAAACCATATTATTTTCAGTCACCCTGTTACCTATGCTCCTCTTGACTATTATAGTATATGATTCTTTTTTTTATTAGAATTTTATTCCTAGAAATTGTCTTAAGTGTTCTCAAACTCTTTCTCTCAATATCTTTTCTTTTTCTCTGTGTTTCTCTCCCTTTCTCTACTGAGTCTATAGAAGCCTTCAATAACATTGTAAATATTAAATGTGGAGTTTGATTTACACAGTTTTTGAGGTGAAGTGGCAAATCATTTTATGATAATGTTAACATCTTTGGGTATATACAATTTTGTTTAAATAACAATAAATTCTGAAGTTATTTTCTATGTGAGTAAACTAATTCAAAATATGTTTTGCTGTATCAGTCATCTTAGGCTAACATAAATTGTAACAAGAGCCTATTCCAAGATTTCAATTCCTTATAAAAATAAAGATTGATTTGTCACTCAATTGGCATGCCCATCGCTATTCTTTGCATATCTTCCCTTTGTGACTTGGCTGAGGGAATTGCCACTACCTGTGACATTGCTAGTCTTGTGACTAAAAGAGAAAAAATAAAAAAAGTAACAGAGCCACATAATGGCCCTAATGGGAGAGACAGACATGTAAACAGGATGCTGCAATATAGTGCAAGTAGCTTAGTGGAGGGATGGAAGGAGGCTATGGAAGTCTTTCTAGGTGAATGACTTTTCCAGACAGAATCTGAAAATGAGTAAATTAACCTAGCAGAAAAGAAATGCAAGAGTACTCCAGGCACAGGGAGTAATATATCTAAGTGCAAGAAGGATGAAGATACCTTAGTGCTTTCAGGGAATTACAATTATTTGGTGTTGCTAAAGGGCAAAGTGGGAGGGTGAGGCAAGGAACAAAGGAACTGACATGAGACTATGAGACAGTTGCATTGTTTTACGTATATTAGCTTGCTGATACATACGTAATATTGGCGGAGATCTTAAAGGATCCATACCCCCCAAAAGGTTAGATTAATATTAAATATCAATTTTATGGCGTATTATTAAATTTGAACATCAAATAGCTTATAATGTTTTGCTCTTCTTAACAGTAAACAGGAATGTTGTTGAGAACATGAGACAAGACATACCTATTTACAGCAGGGAGGAGTTGGTAGGGAACATGAGGAAAACAAAATTAGGCAGATTTTGGACTTCTGTGGTGAGATGTGGAAGGCTGGGTGTCTTAATGAAAGAGATCTTAAAGAAGATGTGGCTGGCAGGACAGTTTCTTTCTATTGCCTCATAGGTATTATTTAAAAAGTTATTCAGTGACACCAATAAATGGAAAGATAGTCTGCGCTCATGGATTGGAAGAATTAATATTGTTAAAATGTCCATACTACCCGAAGTAATCTATGGATTCAATGCAATACCCATCCAAATACCAATGGCATTTTTCACAGAAATACAGTGAAGTATCCTAAAATTTTTGTGGAACCTTAAAAGACCCCAAATAACCAAAGCAATCTGGAGAAAGAACAAAGCTGGAAGCATCACGCTCCGTGATTTCAAATTATACTACAAAAGCTGTAATAATCAAGACAGTATGCTACTGGTATGAAAATAGACACATAGGGCAATGGAATAGAGTAGAGCTGTAACCCAGAAATAAACCTACACATATCTGATCATTAATCTATGACAAAGGAGGCAACGATATACAATACAGAAAAGACAGTCTCTTCAATAAGTGGTGTTGGGAAAAACAGTTACGTGCAAAAGAATGAAACTGGACCAGTCTTTTACACTATATACAAAAATAAATTCAAAATAGATTAAAGACTTGAATGTAAGATGTAAAACCATAAAACTCCTAGAGGAAATATAAGCAATGCTCTCTTCGACATTGGTCTTGCAATTTTTGTTGTTGTTGTTGTTGTTGTTTTGGACCAGTCTCCTCAGGCAAGGGCAACAAAACCTGAAATGAACAAATGGGATTACAGCAAAATAAAAAGCATCTTTTCCAGTGAAGGAAACCATACAAAACAAAAAGAAATTTACTTAATGGGAGAGGTTATTGGAAAATAATCCATTTGATAAGAAGTTAATATTCAAAATATATAGAGAATGTACACAGCTTAATATTGAAAAAACAAATAACCTGATTAAAAAATGGGCAGAAGGCTTGAAGAGACATTTCCAAAGAAGACATAAAGATGGGCAACAGACACATGTAAAGATAATCAGCATAACTGATCATCAGGGAAATACAAACCAAAACCACAATGAACAAAACTACCTTATGATCCAGTGTGTGTGTGTGTGTGTGTGTATATATATATATATATATATATATATATATATATATCCGTGTGTGTGTGTGTGTGTGTGTGTCCGTCCACAATGGAATATTACTCAGCCATCAAAAAGAATGAAATCTTGCCATTTACAGTGACATGGATGGAGCTAGAATGTATTATGCTAAGCAAAATAAGTCAGTCAGAGACAGACAAATAGCATATGATTTCACTCACATGTGGAATTTAAGAAACAAAACAGATGAAAATATGGGAATGGTGGGAGAGAAGAGAGGGAAACAAACCACAAGAGACTCTTAATGATAAAGAACAAACTATGGGCTAATGGAGAGAGAAGGGTATGAGGTGGGCTAGGTGGCTGATGGTTACTAAGGAGGGCACTGTAGTGATGAGGGCTGGGTGTTGTATGTAAGTGATGAATTATTGACTTCTACTCCTGAAACTCCAATATTGCACTGTATGTTAACTAACTAAAATTTAAATTAAAAAAACACAATGAAATATCACCTCACACCCGTAAGAATTGCTATTATCAAAAAGATGAATTATAGTAAGTATTGTTAAAGATGTGGAGAAAAGGGAACCCTTGTACACAGTTGGTAGGAATGTAAATTGGTACAGTCACTATGGAAAACAGTATAGATGTTCTTAAAAAAATCAAAATAAGAACTACCATACAATGTAACAATTCCTTTTGTAGATAAAATAAATGGGAATATTATTATTGGTTAAATATTCTAAGACTTTTCTTTTTTCTGAGCCTTGAACTTAAGTATTAATTATCAGTGATTTGGTAGCTTAAATACACCAGCTAAACACAGCCAATATTTGTTTTGGAAGTGGTTTAACTTTAGCATACATGAATGTATAATAAAAATAGACTGCATTTGCTTGGTATAATAATTGATAATACTTATTTCATGGTATGCAAAATATGACTCCCTGTGCCACAGTCCTATGAGAGAAAGCATTATAAGTCGGTGGTTGGTGCACAGTTACTAGACTGCAGATTGCCTGAGTGATCTTCTAGCTGAATGGTCTTTCTAGCTGAAGAAGTAAATTCACTATGCTGCACTTTGTTTCCTACTACCTACACAAAAACACTTATTAAGCACACCTTGTTGAGCATAGCATTTCAAACCAGTTTGAAATGGATACATTGAATAAGAGTTAGCTATTTTTATGAATCTGAGAACTAAATTTGTGAATTATAATACAAAGTAGATCATTTAATGTGAGCAAAGTCAGAAATTTATAACTGAAAGGTCTATTCAGTGTGACCAAGTGGATATAAATATTTAATACGATATTTGAGAATAGAATTTTCCCTTAATTTTTATACACAGACTTACATTTGTGGTTAGTATTTTATCCTAACAATAAGACCAAAAGAAACAAAATGTAAGAGAGATTTAATTTGTCATATTATTGACTATTTTAATACTGTATGTATTTTTAGATTTCATGGTGTCAATGTAATACAGTTCACATTTTTAAATTGCTATCATATCAATCATGTATGTGTTCACTAGCTCACTGTAATTTTTTGACAAAAAGTTTAAGAATAAATATAATGTATAAAAGACTATTTCTGAATTTTAAACCAATATTTGATTAAAATAAATGTGTAAAACATAAAAGATGCATTCATCATTTAATCAATAAATTTTTATTCAGTCCCCACTATGTGCCTCACCGGTTGGTGATATAATAATGTACAAAATAAAGTCACTGCTGTAATGAAACTTATATTTAGGGAGTCAAAAAATATGTATGATTTCATCATTTTCTGTCATGTGTTATAGGTGGTATATATAGTGAAAATAGTAAGGGTTTCATGTTAGCTCACAAGATCCTTTCCGTGTGGTGATATTTGGTCATAGACATATGGAAATGAAAGAAATGTGGGAGCAAGCAATGTACATATCTGGAGAAAAAGTGATTGAGACAGGATCATATTTGGCATGTTTCCAGAACATGACAAATATAGGCTGGAACACAGTGAGGAAGTCAGGGGATAATAGGAGATGACATACACAGGAGGGGGTGGTTGCTTAAACACAGACACCATAAAAGCTACCTCAAATCCTTTGTACCCACCCATAGTACAACTTTTGATCTTGTAATACTGGTTCAGGAAAATAAAGTGTGAACAAACAAGAAGATAAATATAAAGCAAAAACACTAGTAAAAAGAAATTCTAACAAAATTTAATATAAACCTTTTACCATTCAAAAGCATGCTGAAATATTACAGATAAAATTTTGAGGAAATTTATAACATAATACCTGACTTAAATATTTTCATATTGTAAAGAAATACCTTAAATTGAAATTCACATATTCAGAATAGTAATAGACAACAGGAAGGAGATATGAAATGAGAATTTGTAGAACTTGAGAAAGAAGTTGAAGAAAAAGACAATATCATCTCAAAAATAAAGAAGAAAGAATACATTGTGTCTCAAGAAAGAAGAGACACAAGTGAAAGATGAGTAAGTGAGAGAGAGGATAAAAAAATAAACTTAAAGAAAAACAGAAATGAAGAGAAAAAGAAGAGAGAAGGGAATAGCTGTGAAAGATATTTTAAAAATATTGAACACATGGGTAACAGGAATACCTGAAGAAGAAAAGCAAACACTGTAATATAACTAATATTTAAAAGTATAATTTGGTGATATCAGTGATATTGGCAGAGTAAAGACTTCCAAAATTTCACCCTTCCATAAAAGCAATAAAAAAAAATTGGCAAAAATTGGAAGAATCGAATTTTTTAGAACTATGGAAATTAATCAAGACCTTAGCCACCTGGAGAATGTTCAAGAAAATAGTTGAAGTTTAGTAAGAGCAGCGAGTCTGTGACAGTTTGATGTGCCCTAACCACATTTCCTGTTCCTCAACTAAGCAGTAATCTCGAAAAATAATAGTCCACATTGCTGGGATCAGATTGAAAGGCACAGAAAGAAGCTGAAGTTCTTTAAAATTGTCATGGCCAATAAATTGTCACTATTTGATCCGTTTGATTGTTCCCTGAAAGATCCCATTCAAATGGCTTATCTTTATTTGACCTGCACTCTGTGCTAAAAATGTCTAGCTAGGGAAAGTTTTAAAAGACATTTATAGGTATATATTTTACCCACGTAGTTGTCTGAAGTAATGGATAAGAGTTGGGATAAACAATAGACTAACCAAGGGGCTCCTGGGTGGCTTAGTCAGTTAAACATCTGATTCTTGATTTCCGCTCAGGTCATGATCTCAGGTCAAGCTATCAATTGAAACTGGCCCTGAAGATGATCAGACTTTGGACCAAGTAGACACAGACTTTAATTAGATTGACAGTAAAGAATGGAAAGATATGCCATCCAAATCTTAACCAAAAAAGTGCTGGTGTGGCCATAATGATATCAGATGAGATAGATTTTAATATATAAATTACAACTAGAGAAAGAGAAAGATATTTTATGATGATAAATGATCAATGAAAATATAAAAATACACACTTTTATGTACCTAACATGAAGAGGCTCATGAGCTGGAGCCCCATATCAGGCTCCCCGCTGACAGTGCAGAGCCTGTTTAAGTTTCTTTCTCTCCCTATCTCTCCCTCTCTCTCTTTCTCTCTCAAAATAAATAAACTTAAAAAAAAAAAGAAATAGACTAACCAAGAACTTAAAAGCTAATGAGTAAATTGTCTATAGAGGATTTGAAGAGCTTTGACATTTTTCTGGGAATCTAGAAGGCCACTCACATGCATGGAGTTGTATGCATGATGAAGGATCTGAGAACACGCTCTCCTGTGACCTCTGGCTAACACTGAGGCCCTGCAAAAGCAGGAAGTGAAGTCTAAGACAAAGTTGTAAACTTCCTGGCTGAATGTTGAAGGCATGTCTCCAAACCCCTTTGCAAAACCTGGGGGATTGATACTGGTCATTTAAAGAAAACTATGCCATAATTAGTTAACCATTGAGTTAACCACATAGAGACTTAAGTGGCCACATGAAAAAGAATACAGATTTTACAAAATCAGTTCACAAAAAAAATCAGTAAATAAGCAAACATTTGCAACTCACAAGCAGGAAAAACAACAAACACTGGAGATAGAATGTCATTCTGATTAGAAGTTTTGTCACATTTTAGAATTTCAAGTGTCCATTTTTCATCAACAACAAAAATGAGACATGCAAAAAATTAAGAAACTATGGCCAATCCATAAGAAAAAAATAAAATGCTATCAATTGAAACTGGCCCTGAAGATAACCAGACTTTGGACCAAGTAGACTTTAATTAGATTGACAGTAAAGGATAGAAATATACATCATTCAAATCTTAACCAAAAAAGTGGTGGGATGGCCCTAATGATATCAGATGAAATGGACTTTAATATATAAATTACAACTAGAGACAGAGAAGGTTATTTTATAATGATAAATAATCAGTGAAAATAAAATACAGACTTTTATGCACCTAACATAAAGAGAGAAATATATAATTCAACAGCAATATTTGGAAGACTCCAGTATCTCACTTTCAATAATGGATACAACAACTGAACAGAATAGCAATGAGGAATAGAAGACTTGAATACCACTATCAAACATGCCTAGCAGATATCTGTAGAACAACCTATGCAACAATAGGAAAATACATATTCCTCACAAGTGTGCATAGAACATATATTAGGCCACAGAACAAGTCTAAATAAAATTACAAAGTTTGGAATCGCACAAAGTATATTACCCAACCATAATGGAATAAAATTAGAAGTCATTTACAGCAAGAAATTTGGGGAAAATACACAAATATACTCCTAAATATCCATTGGCTCAAAGAAGAAATCAAAATAAAATTTAGAAAATACTTTTAGATAAATGAAAACAAAACACAATATGACAAATCTTGCAGTGCAAATAGTACTAAAATAGAAATTTATAGCTGTAAACACACAAGTTACAAAAAATGAAAAGGTTATCATATCAATAACTGAATCCTACATTTTAAGGAAATAAGAAATTTAAAAAAAGCAAAATAAGCCCAATACAATCACAAGAAAAAATTACATCCGAAATTAACAACATAGGGTAGGGGCACCTGGGTGGCTCAATTGGTTGAGTGCCCAACTTGAGCCCAGGTCATGATCTCACACTTCATGAGTTGGAGGCCCACATCCACCTCATTGCTATCAACGGCGCAGAGTCTGCTTCAGATTCTCTGTCCCCTCTCTCTTGGCCCCTCCCCTCCCTGTGCTCTCTCTCTGTCTCTCAAAAATAAATAAAAAAACGTTAAAAAAATAAATGAACAAAATAGGGTATAGAAAAACAGTAGATAAAATCAACAAAACAAAGTTGACAATATCGATAAACTTTAGCTATATTTCTAAGAAAGAAAAATAAGATACAGATTTTAAAAAGCAGAAATAATAGAGTGTATGTTACTACCAACCTTGTAGAGAATAATGGAATACTATGAACACTTTTATACCAACAGATCAGATTAAACTAGGTGAAATGGAAATATTCCCAGAGAGATACAGACTACCAAAAATGACTCAAAAAGAAAGGCAAAATCTGAATAGATGTGTAACAAGTAGAAATATTGAGTCATTGGTCAAAAAACTTTCCAAAATGAAAGTCCCAAGCAAGAGGATTTACTAGTGAATTCTACCCAGTGTAGCATCAACCCAGGTCCAACATTGCATGTAAATATTAGCAGTTTAAAAGTCTCAGATCTCATTATCTAAATTATTTAAATCGTATATAGATGAAACTAGATAGAATTCATCTGAGAAAATTGTTCTCCATCTATGGACTTGTAAATCTATAAAACAATTTACTTGTTTCTAAAATACATTGGTGGGACAGGCATAGGATAATAGTTATAAACAGCCCATTTCAAAAGATGGAAATGGAAAGAAGGTCACCATTCTGAAGAAATTTCAAAATCCAACAGGGCAAATTCCATTAGATTCACGACATAACAGTAATCTGTAACATGAGGTTCTGGGCTTTGTGACCACCAGTATTTTCTTTGTGGCCATAGATCTGGCCTCTGAAGCCATAGATAGGCCTTTTTTTGCCCAAAGATCTGCCCTTTGAGCCCTAGGCTGCCCTCTTGGAGTCATCTTCTCTTTTTCTTAAAGGGTTGCATGTGGGGGGCCGGGCCCCGGCGCCAGGCTGAGACCGGGTCTAGCAACGTTCCCTGTTGACTCAAGCCAACCCGGTGGTTCCCCCTCCCATTCCCCCACTTTCAAGGGCATACGAAAGCCTTGTCAAGGCTGAGAAAGTTAATTCCTGAAGCCTGTGGTCTGCAGGTGTTGGCAGTAATGCTACCTCCCTTTTTCTACCCCGAGTCAGATAGACACAAACATGGGAACTGTGTTTTGCTAGCAATCTATCAACAAGGTCTTGTGACCTGTTCAGAAAGTTCACAAGGTACACAGAACTAAATGTTTTGGCTGGCAGTGATCATGTGAAACCTGTTTATTCTTAGAATGACCTGATCCATAAGAGTCTTATATTATAAAAGATTGTGTACAGCAACAATAAAGCCGTCACTTGGGCCATCAGCCCAGGGGACCCTCCTGTTCCCAAACTTTCTCTTCTCTCTTTTTTTCTTGCATTCCCCTACCCTCAGGACCCTGACCTTGGTGTTTGTCGCACCGGCCGCGACAGTTGCATATGTTTGCAGGTGAGGAATTTTATCCGTCTGTTACCTGTATGTAGAATTTGGGAGTGCAACAACCTTCTTTTATTTCATCCTGTCTCTGTCCATACCAGACCAAGGTGATAGTGTTTCTGTTGATATAAAGTTCTCAGACACCTTTGGGTTCTTTCATGGATGTAACAAAGATCCATACAGTTGGACAAGAATGTACTCCAAGACCTTTTGTAGATAATACCATTTCTGTTACTGACTTTTGCTGATATGGTTGAGCAAATTCATGAGTCACATACCTAATCTTTTCAGCCAAAAGTTGTCCAACATTCTTTACCTTCTTTCCAGAGCACACCTTCCAACAGTGAGTTTCCCAATAATAGCATCCTCTGCCCCTTGGATAGGCCAAGAACCTCCCAAAATTATCAAATTCTAGTTCCTTTACACTTAACAGTTCCTTCCTCTTAACAGTTCCTTCCTTGGTTTGTCTTTACTGTTGTCAGCAAAGAGATGTCAGATCACATATTCAGTACTTTCTTTAGAATTCTCCTCAGCTGAATATCCATCACCAACAGATTCTAGTTTCCACGCAAGTGTAGGGCACAGCATTATCAGAAACATCTTTAACACTGATATTTCTACCAACATTATGTTTATTCTGATACAGATATTCTCTATGATAAAATGCATTTTATCTACCATGCTTCTCACTTCCGACTGAACTCTCACCAGAAATACTTGTAACATCCATGTATATATATCCATGGTTTAAAGCAATCTTAGATTTATTCTATCATGGGCTTCTAAATTCGTTCAGCAAATACTCATTGTCCAATTCCAGAGTAACTTCCTCAGTTTTAGATATTTGTTACAGTAGCATTCCACATCTAGTATAAAAATCTGTATGTTACCAGGGCTACTGTAATAAATTGCTACAGATTTGGTGGCTTAAAACAACAGAAGTTTATTCTCTCCCAGTTCTGAAGACAAGAAGTCTGGAATCAATGTGTTAGAGGATCACACTTCACCAGAGACTCTAGGGAGAATTCAATTATTGCCTCTTCCAGTTTCTGGTGTGCTGCTATTTCTTGTTTTATGGACATATCATCCTAATCTTTGCCTATATCTTTATACCACCTTTTCCTTTTTGTGTGTCTATTCTTTCATTATCCCTCTGGATACTTTGATGGCATTTAGGAGCCATCCAGATATTCCAGAATCATCCCATCATCTCAAGATAGTTACCATATTACATCCACAAAAACTTTAACATAAAAGGTAACATTCACTGGTTATGGGGATTAGGATATTTTGCCTGTGTAGCAGAACAGTATTCAGTCCACTATAACAGTCAATTTGGAAGTCTCAATCCACTGGGGGAAAAGATTATACAAAAATAAAGGTAAATGCAATAAACTTTCAGCAGACAAAATTGTTTCCATTTCACCTCTGAGATTTCCTATTTGTTGATTCATCATGAGTATTTAATTTTATAACCTTGATAACTTATAGTAGCTACTATAGTATCCCTGTCTACTAATTTCAGTAACTGTATTATCTTGGGACATTCTCTGTTGTGTTTTCTTGAGTTTGGGTCACACTTTTGTGGGTTTTTTTAATGTCTTAATATATGTATTGTATCCTGATGATACATTGTAGAGACTCTAGATTCTGTTATGTTCCTCAGAAGAGTATTTTTGTTTGTTTGCTTTAGCATTCAGTTAATTTGGCCTGACTCACAATCTAATTTATGTTTCCCCTGGGGTGGATACCATGTGAAATTTTCTTTGTTTTTTTTTTTAATTTAGGTAGACTTCTTGAGTCTGCCTTGACCATGGGAGTTTGGAGATTAGTCAGAAACTTGAGCAGAGTTTATTCACATAATTACCTGCTAAATGGAACTTTTCATTTTCTAGGTGTGATGGCTTCAAACTCTGATCTCTGTTTCTTCAAGCCAGTTAAGACTGAAGAATTTTTCTCCAAGTTTTATGCCCCCTAAATTGTCAGAGTTGCATCTGCAATCAGGTTTAAAAAAAAGGGCGGGGGGGAACAAAAATGGGAAATAATGCCATTCCTTTCTTCTACATGCAAACTCCTCTAGCAGTTGTTTTGTTTTATAGTATCAGACATTTGGTGCAGTGGGAGTTAATGGAAGCGTTTGTAATTTGTTTCAGTTGTAATTAATAATTAATTGATGGGGAAAGATTTTAAAACTATGTAAATATTCTGTTCCTCATGGAACTTTTACATTATTTATTCATCTATTTATATCATTATGATCTATTTTTCCCCTATTGTATCTAAAATATTACAAGACATTTGCATCATTACATATTCTGACATAGGAGAAAAGCGGGCTAATGGTCAGACTCACCCTCCTGGTGGTCATTTCCTGATTAGGATCCTGGCTTGCTTAATAAATATGTGCAGAATATATACATAAATGAATAAAAACAAATTACTGCCAGGACTATAGGAAAGTTTGAAACCACACTGGAATAATGCTGAGCTGGCTAGCTAGATAGCTCATGTTCATGTGTTTATTCTAATACAACTATACAATCTTTATATTTTTATTTGTTTCTAGAATACAGATTCAGACAGACCTCCAGAAATGAGGAACAAATCACCTAAAAAATAGTATAAGAAAGTCATAAGCACTACAGAGGAATTGCTTGTATTGTATATGAAAGAGACATCTTGACAGAACAAGGGTGAAAGTGCCAACAAATAGTGTACACGTGAGGCATATTTAAGGAAGTGGCTCATGTCAGAGAATTACAATCTTAGTCTCACATCAGAAAATTAGAATCTTAGGAAACTTAGCAGTATTTGCTTATTACATTTTATTCAGTAGGATCATCCCAACAGGTAATTCTCAGCAGTAGATAAGAGAGTTTCTCTAGGCCCATTTAAGAAAAAGTGTTAATACCATTGATCTGTGTGACAATGACTTTCTAAGATCTTTCAGTGTTGATGTTAGATCCTCCTTGTCCATTTCACTGCAACAGTTACTATTAAAGTCTTTAAAATAAAAGGACTAGTCAATAAAATGATGGGAAATATATCTTCAAAACAATTCTGGGGAACTGATGGGAAAGAAAGAATCAGATATTGACCTAGGATTAAGAAAAGATGTCTAAAACCTATATATTAAGACTGGTTTCATATGATGTCCTGCCTCTGGTCCATCCCCCATTTATAAAATCTTGCTATGAAAATAAAATTATAAGTACGTCAAAAAGGTTTTGTGATAGACTTTTGGCACTGCTTGGGCAAATCTAATATTTGCATAGCATCAGGAGGAGTTTGAATCTCGTAGCATATTCCTGCCTGGAACCATAGCCCACTTTAATTAAATCCCATAAACTTTAGTTTATATGCTCAGGACACATAGTTTTGATTTTGAGAGGCTTTAATCCCATACTTATAAATATTGCAAGATGGTCTGCAGTTATCTATTTATCATTTTTGTTAATAGTCACATAAATTTTTGCAAGGTGCATTGCATATTTAATACTGATTTTTAAACCTAGCTTCCTACCTAGATGGAATAGTTCCATATTTTAGGTTATATTATCACATTTTTTCTTATCCATGTGCAGTATTTTTTGAAAATACCAGGCTTTAAAATTTATCCAACTGTTACTGTTATGTGTATCTTTGAGAAGCACATAACTCATATATATAGAAAAGTATACAAAACCTACCATTTGCTTGCTCAGCATTAGATGATATTAAATAAGACTCATTATATAGCAATGGCCTGCAAAACCAAATGGATTCCAGGGCCTGTCATATAAAAAATGTAATGAAGAAGGGATGTAGTAACAAGGAAATAGTAATTAAATAGTGTATTCAGCATCTAAAGGCATATAAAATTAATTTAATTTTTTTAATTTTTATTTATTTTTGAGAAAGAGGGAGACAGAACATGAGCGGAGGAGGGGCAAAGAGAGAGGGAGACACAGAACCTGAAGCAGGCTCCAGGTTCTGAAATGTCAGCACAGAGACCGACGTGGGTCTTGAACCCACGAACCACAAGATCATGACCTGAGCTGAAGTTGGACGTTTAACTGACTAAGCCACCCAGGTGCCCCTAAAATTAATTAAGAAAAAATTCTGCTGACCAAACATAATATAATCCCAACTCAAATTTGAAAATGCTACTTTGGAAGGCAAATAAAGCAATATTGATTATTGTATTAGAGGAAGATAAGCTATGTTGCTGTGAAATAACCCCAAAATAGCAATGACCTGATGCAATAGCATTTTATTGCTGCTTGTGTTACTAATGTCAGTGAAGGCTCTGTTATATACATTCTTTTAAATACTCAAACTTCTTCCATATTTTGAGGTTATCAGCTTTAAAATGACTTTCTTGGTCACTGAAAAAGGGGAATAAATACAGTGAAAGTTCTCCCAACAGGATTTATGGTCACGTCTGGAAGTCATGTATATCATTCTTACCCGTATTCCACTGGCCAAAATCAGTCATACAACCTGACCTAGGAAATAAAATTCTTCCTGAGAACACAGAAAGAAAATAAAATGGATTCTCATAAAAATCTTTGCCATTGTCTAAAGTAGGTTTGCATAAAAACAATGTAATTTCCTTTTAATAGAGAGTACTTTACATTATGTATTAAACGTGACACATATTAAGTGAGTAATATGATCAATAAAGTGAAAACACAATTGATGTACATTATTGTTCAAATACTAATTACAAATTGAATGATTGTGTTTTATTCTGGCATTTCCAGAATAACTATATTTATTTATTTAATACATACATATAATTTTAATTAATCTGGCCTCTTAATATGCTTCAGTACAAACTACCCCTGGATTTGTTTAAAAAAATAAATAAATAAGGAGGGGGGTGCAGGGAGGGTATAAAGGAGATCTTTCAGAAGCTGTCATAAAGCTGTGATTCAGCCTCTGTGAGTAAATAAACCCTCTAGGAAATTTTTTCAACAATCTTCAAGAATGTTTAGCTTTGTGTTCCTAATATGAGGTCCTTTAAACTCACCCTGTGCTCCCTACTAGAGGGCAGGATTTTAGTAAAAGTTTTCTTTGCATTCCAAAAGATTAAAAATGGAATTCATCTGCTAAAACTTTTAACACATTTTCAGCTTATCAAGATGAAAATAGACTAATATAACCAGAGAGTGCAAGAGAGAATGAGATCTCTAAAAATCATATCAGGGGAGTGAGAATTCACTATAGACACAGGTTTCAAAGGACACTATTACATATTATTCTTGTTGCTCTTTGGCCTAATATTAACATACTATTGTGTCTGTCCCAGCCTATAAGTAGCCATGCCTGGAATTCCTGAGGCACTCAATCACCCATATTACTATAGGGAGTCTCCACAGATATTTCCCCTACTAGGGCCAGTGTTGTTGCTGGACCAGCACTTGTGGTCTTATGATGATTGCAGGAAGCACTTCAGCTAAAACCATCAAGGAACTTAATGTAAGAAAATGTATTCCTCACAAATCCTAAAGGCCATACAGAAAGATTGCATGGAAAATTTGAGAAACAGAGACAGACTGACTGTGGACCTAGAGCTCTGTCCTTACTAGGGTTGAGGGTGGGGTGTCTAGGGTTTCCTGGGTTCACTCTTTATTGGCTAATATAATTGTTTTAATGTTTATTTATTTTTGAGAGAGAAACAGAGCACAAGCAGGGGAGGGGCAGAGAGAAAGGGAGACACAGAATCTGAAGCAGGTTCCAGGCTCTGAGCTGTCAGCACATAGTCTGATGGCGGGGCTCAAACCCAGGAACCACAAGATCATGACCTGAGCCAAGGTCAGACACTTAACCAACTGAGCCGGGCTCCTTTATTGGCTAATGTAAGCATAAGAATGGGAATTAGAGCTTGGGAAGAAAGAAGCAGGGTCACTCAAAGGGTTAGTAATTCAGGTTACCTGGAGCTTTCTGGAAGAAGGAACTTCATGGGGGGTGTGGGGGCTCAGATGGCCTGGGTCCTTATTTGGTTGTTTTGCTAGTATCACTGTCATAGGGCTAGCAATATGTTTATTTAAGATGAGTGTCTTTTGAATTCCATGCCTCAGCAATCGAAAACGTAAAATCAGGCATTTACATCACACATACAAAGATCTATTGTAATTTCTTGTTTTATGATAAGCTTTTTGAGGGCAGTGACCATGTCTTTTTTTTTTTTTTTTTTCCAGTGTGTTTTTTCATTATTTTCTTGGTATCCAACACTTCTAGTGCAGCAACTGGAACTAACCAAATAGATGAACTAACCAATACAAGGATGAACTAACATGAAAGGAGGCAAAAAGTTAGTCTGCCGCTAACAGACTGCTAAAAGATAACATTAATAAAGCACAGCAGCTTCACTTTCCTTCCATCTTTCTTTCACTTTCCTTTCCCCTTTTGACCTCAAGGGTAGAAGTGTTTTTGCTGTTTTTCTTTTGCTCTTTATATTAGTTATCTATTGATGTGTAACAAATTATCTCAAACTTAGAGCTTACAATGTACTACATTTACTATCTCAGTTTGCATAGGTTAGGAGTCTGGCATAGCCTGCCTGGGTCCTCTGCTCATGTCTCAGAAGGCAGCAGTCAGTGATGGTGGCTGGGCTATTTTCATTGATCCCTAGAACCCTGAATCCTCTCTCAGGCTCCCATGGATGTTGGCATAATCCATTAGTTTATGAATGTAAGACTAAAGCACTTGTTTTCCTGGAAGCTATAAACTGAGGATTATTTTTACATCCTAGAGGCTGACCCCAGGTTCTCGCCATGTGTCTCCCTCCCTAGAACCATTCATAACATGAGATCTTCCCTGTTTAAGGACAGCATGGGAATCTTTCTGACCTCAAAGATTTGTCTGATTAAGTGAGGCTAATCTAAGCTGTCTTTTAATTAACTCAGAAACAACCGATTAAGGAACCTAACTGCATCTGCAGACTTCCTTTTGCCTATAGCATAACATAATCAAAAGAGTGATCTCTCATCATATTTACAGATCCTGCCCGCACAGAAGTGGAAGAAATTATATAGATATATGGATTATTCAGGTTCATTCTATAATGCTGCCTATCTCATCCTAGGAGCCAAATTGTAACTTAGTCATGCTCCTTGACATACCCCTGTATATTCAGTTTGGCACATTGTCTGCAATGCCTTCCTCCTATTTTATCTATTAATCTTTGGTTATCTGCTCCCTTTTGTCTCCACAACATTACTATTAGTTTAATTCAATTGATATGCTGTTTCTTTGTGTTCATATGAAATTTATTTTATATTTTGTTGGAGTTTAATGTATGTAAACAGTGTTTATGTTGAGAATCATTTTGTTCTTTATGTTACCTTTCCCCTAAATACTATTTTTTGAAAGACATATTCATTTTTCCACGTGTACATCTACTTTCTTCTTTCTAAGTGATCTGTAACGTTCCATGTTCACATTCACACCATGTTACTTACCTGCTTCTGAGATGGAGCCTCTGACTACCTCTGGTTCCTTTCCAAGAGACTCAAATACATGTAAATATTTGACATTTTCCAGTTTTCAGTCTAAGTATTAGGTACAAAATTATATCTCATTATTTGTCATTGGTTGAATTATGTTCCCCAAGAAAGATGTATTAATGTCCTAACCTCTAATGGCTTAGAACATGATTCTGTTTGGAAATAGGGTTGTTGCAGATGTAATTATTTAGCATAAGGTCATATGGGAGTGATATGGGCCTTTAATCCACTCTAGTATGACTGGTGTCCTTATAAGACTGAGTATGAAGTCACAGGGAGAGTGTCATGAGAAGACAGATGCAGGCTTTGGAGTTATGCTTACATAAGTCGAGGAATACCAGAAGCCATCAGGAGCTGGAAAAGGTAAGGAAGGATTTTCCTATAGAGCATTCAGAGGGGTGCATGGTCCTGCCAACATCTTGATTTTGGAACTTTGGGCTCTTGAATGATAAGATGAAAATAATTTCTTTCGTTTTAAGCAACCAAGTCTGTGGCAATTTGTTATAGTAGTCATAGGAAACTAAAACAGGAAATCAACTATTGGCCTTATTTTTGTTTCCATGAGGGTGACAGTATGTTACCCTTCCTCCTCTGGCCACTCCTAGAAATGTTTTTGTTATTTGTTTTCAGGAGATTTAGCTGTGTTGTGTATAGGTGTGGTGTTTGTCTGTATTTATCTTGCTTAGGTATGTGTAGACTCCTTAAATGTGTTAGGCTCCTTGATGTCTTTCTACAGTTTTTGAAATCTATGCTCATAACCTCTTCAAATATCTTACAACTCTACATTATGTCATATCATTTGCCTTGATCAGCCTCAAAATCCCTCAAATCACTTAAAAGTAGTTATGAGGAAAAGGGGAGAAGTTTTGGAGTTGATCAGGAAATGAGTGATGGGACCTACCCAATCAATAAGACAATCAGTCAGCAAAATGATCCAGGATGGCCTTAAGTGATTGGCACTCAAACTTTGGAACACCTGAACTCTGGTGTGGCATTGCTCTGTGTTATATTACACTCTATATTTCTTGTTGTCTCCCTGTGCCTCATTGGATTGGCCAAGCAATATTAATATTTGAGTGAACTCATACCATTGGAACTGATTTTGGGTATCAGAGGTGCCAGCTGCCTGAGAAGAGAGGTCAGCACACACACCTGAGTCCCCACTGGGCTATTCTGGACATTATAATACCTGTGGGCCTAAACAGACAAAGGGGAGGAGAGCAGACCACTGTACCAAGGGTGGGCTCCCCATCACTCAGAATGGGCCCTAGTGAGTGAGGTCCCTATAGCTGATGATTTGGGGTACTCTAAGGCAAGAGGATATCCTCCTCTCTGGAGACTCCTATGGCAGACAAATGAGCCAATAAGTCAGAGATGTCAGGCCAAAGCCAGCCTCCTGAGTGCAGTTGGGGGAGGTACCTTTGTAAACAGTTGGCATGACTCTGCAGCTGTCACTCTAGGATTTGTTATGGCAGATGGTCTCATTCTAGCCCATCCCCAGAGTGACATCCAAACCAACCCTTGGGCTGAACCTGCTAAAGTATTACTTAAAGTGACTAAGGGCAAGAAGATTTCTATTCCTACCCCTCTCGGGACTTGGAAGGTGGTGGATAGCCTACTAAACAGGTACTTCAGGGGTGCCTGGGTGGCTCAGTCAGTTCCGCATCCAACTTTGGCTCATGTCATGATCTCAAGGTACATGGGTTCCAGCCCAGCATCGGGCTCTATGCTGACAGCTCAGAGCCTGGAGCCTGCTTCAGATTCTGTGCCTCCCTCTCTTTCTGACCCTCCCCCACTTGCACTCTGTCTCTCTCTCTCTTTCAAAAATAAATGAACATTAAAAAAAAAAAAAAAACAGGTATTTCAAAGCACAGATGCATGTTGAGTGTTTCTTGCTACTGCTTCTCATCAGGTTGCCACCTGGAGAGGAGGCTTAAACTCTAGGGGAAGGCTGGGGGGAGAATCCTGGGGAAGAGGCCTGGTGTCCTCTAGTGGATAAGGTAGGATGATACCACTGTGATAGTGGCGAGGATAATTTACTCTTCTCTGCTGGTAACCACCCTCAAAATAATAAAGACAGAAAAGAAAAATGGGGAAGGGTCAAGTTGGTTGTCCTTTGGAGGAGATAACATGTCCTTTCTCTCACCCTGAGGCCTAGAGTCTCTTTAAGGATCTATCCAGGAACTGGAGGGAAGATGGTGGCGTAGGAGGACGCTGGGCTCACTGCGCGTCCTGCTGATCACTTAGATTCCACCTACACCTGCCTAAATAACCCAGAAAACCGCCAGAGGATTAGCAGAACGGAGTCTCCGGAGCCAAGCGCAGACCAGAGGCCCACGGAAGAGGGTAGGAAGGGCGGCGAGGCGGTGCGCGCTCCACGGACTGGCGGGAGGGAGCCGGGGTGGAGGGGCGGCTCGCCGGCCAAGCAGAGCCCCCGAGTCTGGCAGGCAAAAGCGGAGGGGCCTGACGGACTGTGTTCCGACAGCAAGCGCTACTTAGTGTCTGGGAGGTCATAAGTTAACAGCTCTGCTCAGAAAGCGGGAAGGCTGGAGGACAAAGGGAGGGAGAGCTGCTGAGCCCCCGGACGGCAGAGCTCAGCTTGGCGGGGAACAAAGGCACTCGCCAGCGCCATCTCCCCCGCCCATCCCCCAGCCAAAATCCCAAAGGGAACCAGTTCCTGCCAGGGAACTTGCTCGCTCTGCGCAAACACCCAACTTGTGCTTCTGCGGAGCCAAACCTCCGGCAGCGGATCTGACTCCCTCCCGCTGCCACAGGGCCCCTCCTGAAGTGGATCACCTAAGGAGAAGCGAGCTAAGCCTGACCCTCCTGTCCCCGTGCACCTTGCCTACCCACCCCAGCTAATATGCCAGATCCCCAGCACCACAAGCCTGGCAGTGTGCAAGTAGCCCAGACGGGCCACGCCACCCCACAGTGAATATCGCCCCTAGGAGAAGGGAAGAGAAGGCACACACCAGTCTGACTGTGGCCCCAGCGGTGGGCTGGGGGCAGACATCAGGTTGGACTGCGGCCCCACCCACCAACTCCAGTTATATACCACAGCACAGGGGAAGTGCCCTGCAGGTCCTCATCACTCCAGGGACTATCCAAAATGACCAAACGGAAGAATTCCCTTCAGAAGAATCTCCAGGAAATGACAACAGCTAATGAACTGATCAAAAAGTATTTAAATAATATAACAGAAAGTGAATTTAGGATAATAGTCATAAAATTAATCGCTGGGCTTGAAAACAGTATAGAGGACAGCAGAGAATCTCTTGCTACAGAGATCGAGGGACTAAGGAACAGTCACGAGGAGCTGAAAAGCGCTTTAAACGAAATGCAAAACAAAATGGAAACGACGACAGCTCGGATTGAAGAGGCAGAGGAGAGAATATGTGAACTAGAAGATAAAGTTACGGAAAAAGAGGAAGCTGAGAGAAAGAGAGATAAAAAAACCCAGGAGTATGAGGGGAAAATTAGAGAACTAAGTGATACACTAAAAAGAAATAATATACGCATAATTGGTATCCCAGAGGAGGAAGAGAGAGGGAAAGGTGCTGAAGGGGTACTTGAAGAAATAATAGCTGAGTACTTCCCTGAACTGGGGAAGGAAAAAGGCATTGAAATCCAAGAGGCACAGAGAACCCCCTTCAGACGTAACTTGAATCGATCTTCTGCACGACATATCATAGTGAAACTGGCAAAATACAAGGATAAAGAGAAAATTCTGAAAGCAGCAAGGGATAAACGTGCCCTCACATATAAAGGGAGACCTATAAGACTCGTGACTGATCTCTCTTTTGAAACTTGGCAGGCCAGAAAGGATTGGCACGAGATCTTCAGTGTGCTAAACAGAAAAAATATGCAGCCGAGAATCCTTTATCCAGCAAGTCTGTCATTTAGAATAGAAGGAGAGATAAAGGTCTTCCCAAACAAACAAAAACTGAAGGAATTCGTCACCACGAAACCAGCCCTACAAGAGATCCTAAGGGGGATCCTGTGAGACAAAGTACCAGAGACATCACTACAAGCATAAAACATACAGACATCACAATGACTCTAAACCCATATCTTTCTATAATAACACTGAATGTAAATGGATTAAATGCGCCAACCAAAAGACATAGGGTATCAGAATGGATAAAAAAACAAGACCCATCTATTTGCTGTCTACAAGAGACTCATTTGAGATCTGAGGACACCTTTAGATTGAGAGTGAGGGGATGGAGAACTATCTATCATGCTACTGGAAGCCAAAAGAAAGCTGGAGTAGCCATACTTATATCAGACAAACTAGACTTTAAATTAAAGGCTGTAACAAGAGATGAAGAAGGGCATTATATAATAATTACAGGGTCTATCCATCAGGAAGAGCTAACAATTATAAATGTCTATGCACCAAATACCGGAGCCCCCAAATATATAAAACGATTACTCATAAACATAAGCAACCTTATTGATAAGAATGTGGTCATTGCAGGGACTTTAACACCCCACTTACAGAAATGGATAGATAATCTAGACACACAGTCAATAAAGAAACAAGGGCCCTGAATGATACATTGGATCAGATGGACTTGACAGATATATTTAGAACTCTGCATCCCAAAGCAACAGAATATACTTTCTTCTCGAGTGCCATGGAACATTCTCCAAGGTAGATCACATACTGGGTCACAAAATAGCCCTTCATAAGTATACAAGAATTGAAATTATACCATGCATACTTTCAGACCACAATGCTATGAAGCTTGAAATCAACCACAGGAAAAAGTCTGGAAAACCTCCAAAAGCATGGAGGTTAAAGAACACCCTACTAACGAATGAGTGGGTCAACCAGGCAATTAGAGAAGAAATTTAAAAATATATGGAAACAAATGAAAATGAAAATACAACAATCCAAACGCTTTGGGACGCAGCGAAGGCAGTCCTGAGAGGAAAATATATCGCAATCCAGGCCTATCTCAAGAAACAAGAAAAATCCCAAATACAAAATCTAACAGCACACCTAAAGGAAATAGAAGCAGAACAGCAAAGGCAGCCTAAACCCAGCAGAAGAAGAGAAATAATAAAGATCAGAGCAGAAATAAACAATATAGAATCTAAAAAAAACTGTAGAGCAGATCAACAAAACCAAGAGTTGGTTTTTTGAAAAAATAAACAAAATTGACAAACCTCTAGCCAGGCTTCTCAAAAAGAAAAGGGAGATGACCCAAATAGATAAAATCATGAATGAAAATGGAATTATTACCACCAATTCCTCAGAGATACAAACAATTATCAGGGAATACTATTAAAAATTATATGCCAACAAATTGGACAACCTGGAAGAAATGGACAAATTCCTAAACACCCACACTCTTCCAAAACTCAATCAGGAGGAAATAGAAAGCTTGAACAGACCCATAACCAGCGAAGAAATTGAATCGGTTATCAAAAATCTCCCAACAAATAAGAGTCCAGGACCAGATGGCTTCCCAAGGGAGTTCTACCAGATGTTTAAAGCAGAGATAATACCTATCCTTCTCAAGCTATTCCAAGAAATAGAAAGGGAAGGAAAACTTCCAGACTCATTCTATGAAGCCAGTATTACTTTGATTCCTAAACCAGACAGAGAGCCAGTAAAAAAAGAGAACTACAGGCCAATATCCCTGATGAATATGGATGCAAAAATTCTCAATAAGATACTAGCTAATCGAATTCAACGGCATATAAAAAGAATTATTCACCATGATCAAGTGGGATTCATTCCTGGGATGCAGGGCTGGTTCAACATTTGCAAATGAATCAACGTGATACATCACATTAACAAAAAAAAAGAGAAGAACCATATGATCCTGTCAATCGATGCAGAAAAGGCCTTTGACAAAATCCAGCACCCTTTCTTAATAAAAACCCTTGAGAAAGTCGGGATAGAAGGAACATACTTAAAGATCATAAAAGCCATTTATGAAAAGCCCACAGCTAACATCATCCTCAACGGGGAAAAACTGAGAGCTTTTTCCCTGAGATCAGGAACACGACAGGGATGCCCACTCTCACTGCTGTTGTTTAACATAGTGCTGGAAGTTCTAGCATCAGCAATCAGACAACAAAAGGAAATTAAAAGCATCAAAATTGGCAAAGATGAAGTCAAGCTTTCGCTTTTTGCAGATGACATATTATACATGGAAAATCCGATAGACTCCACCAAAAGTCTGCTAGAACTGATACATGAATTCAGCAAAGTTGCAGGATACAAAATCAATGTACAGAAACCAGTTGCATTCTTATACACTAACAATGAAGCAACAGAAAGACAAATAAAGAAACTGATCCCATTCACAATTGCACCAAGAAGCATAAAATACCTAGGAATAAATCTAACCAAAGATGTAAAAGATCTGTATGCTGAAAACTATAGAAAGCTTATGCAGGTAATTGAAGAAGATATAAAGAAATGGAAAGACATTCCCTGCTCATGGATTGGAAGAATAAATATTGTCAAAATGTCAATACTACCCAAAGCTATCTACACATTCAATGCAATCCCAATCAAAATTGCACCAGCATTCTTCTCGAAACTAGAACAAGCAATCCTAAAATTCACATGGAACCACAAAAGGCCCCGATTAGCCAAAGTAATTTTGAAGAAGGAGACCAAAGCAGGAGGCATCACAATCCCAGACTTTAGCCTCTACTACAAAGCTGTCATCATCAAGACAGCATGGTATTGGCACAAAAACAGACACATAGACCAATGGAATAGAATAGAAACCCCAGAACTAGACCCACAAACGTATGGCCAACTCATCTTTGACAAAGCAGGAAAGAACATCCAATGGAAAAAAGACAGTCTCTTTAACAAATGGTGCTGGGAGAACTGGACAGCAACATGCAGAAGGTTGAAACTAGACCACTTTCTCACACCATTCACAACAATGAACTCAAAATGGGTAAAGGACCTGAATGTGAGACAGGAAACCATCAAAACCCTAGAGGAGAAAGCAGGAAAAGACTTCTCTGACCTTAGCCGTAGCAATCTCTTACTCGACACATCCCCAAAGGCAAGGGAATTAAAAGCAAAAGTGAATTACTGGGACCTTATGAAGATAAAAAGCTTCTGCACAGCAAAGGAAACAACCAACAAAACTAAAAGGCAACCAACGGAATGGGAAAAGACATTTGCAAATGACATATCAGACAAAGGGCTAGTATCCAAAATGTATAAAGAGCTCACCAAACTCCACACCCGAAAAACAAATAACCCAGTGAAGAAATGGGCAGAAAACATGAATAGACACTTCTCTAAAGAAGACATCCGGATGGCCAACAGGCACATGAAAAGATGTTCAACGTCGCTCCTTATCAGGGAAATACAAATCAAAACCACACTCAGATATCACCTCACGCCAGTCAGAGTGGCCAAAATGAACAAATCAGGAGACTACAGATGCTGGCGAGGATGTGGAGAAACAGGAACCCTCTTGCACTGTTGGTGGGAATGCAAATTGGTGCAGCCGCTCTGGAAAGCAGTGTGGAGGTTCCTCAGAAAATTAAAAATAGACCTACCCTATGACCCAGCAATAGCACTGCTAGGAATTTATCCAAGGAATAGAGGAGTACTGATGCATAGGGGCACTTGTACCCCAATGTTTATAGCAGCACTCTCAACAATAGCCAAATTATGGAAAGAGCCTAAATGTCCATCAACTGATGAATGGATAAAGAAATTGTGGTTTATATACACAATGGAATACTACGTGGCAATGAGAAAGAATGAAATATGGCCTTTTGTAGCAACGTGGATGGAACTGGAGAGTGTGATGCTAAGTGAAATAAGCCATACAGAGAAAGACAGATACCATATGGTTTCACTCTTATGTGGATCCTGAGAAACTTAACAGAAACCCATGGGGGAGGGGAAGGAAAAAAAAAGAGGTTAGAGTGGGAGAGAGCCAAAGCATAAGAGACTGTTAAAAACTGAGAACAAACTGAGGGTTGATGGGGGGTGGGAGGGAGGGGAGGGTGAGTGATGGGTATTGAGGAGGGCACCTTTTGGGATGAGCACTGGGTGTTGTATGGAAACCAATTTGACAATAAATTTCATATATTAAAAAAAAAAAAAAAAAAAAAAAAAAGGATCTATCCAGGAACTAACCAAAAAGGGGCTACCTGCCTGTATGGTGTATCTGGCAGGTTTGGAGCTCCATCTACTGGAGGTTGAAATTAAACAATTGGGTGACATAATAAGGATGAGAAAATGGTGTCCCTACCAAAGGAACCCCACAATTAGTGCAGAAGGTGGGAATGACCCCCAGAAGAGGCTTTGGATCCCTGTCTATATAAACCTTGATATGAATTTCCATGGCATGGAGGGCAGCCCACCTTACATAGGCCCACATGGACAGGCCAACTATGAATAGAAAACATTAGCTGAGACCAAAGATCTTCAGCTAGGCATGTCAGACTGGGTTTATCAGACAATGAGTAGAGTTCAGCATGATGACTTGGAATGTCCTGAGGATGCTGAATTGAGTACTGAGTCCATCCAGATGTTTCTCAGGGGGGCTCCCAACAAATATAAATCCCCTTTACAGACAATGATGGCTGATGCAAAAATATTAAAGAAGGCATAGCTGCCCAGGATTTAATAGAAACTCATGGGAGACAAACTCTGAGCCAAGTGTTGCTTGTTAATTCTACAATCCACTTCTAGGCTTAATCTAAATTACTATCGATGGGGAGGCCACCCCTTCCTAGGCCAAACAAGTCACATACAGCCAGGCCCCTGCTTAAGTATTAATCTGAGATGTACAAGAGAGGTTATTTTGGACTCTAAGAGATAAAGGGTTCTAAATTGCATGATATATAGTAAATCAGTGGAACAATTACAATACTTACTATAATTACATTATAATCTGTGACAGGTGTCTTCTTTGGAAGCAGCCTCACCTTTTTCATCTACCCGTGATCTCAGCTGGTGACAGGAACCTGTCCCCACATAGGGATCTGTATTTCTTGAAAGTTGGCCCCTTTAAGTAGACAATTAGTCTTTTACCACATTAACTATAGTTTGGACTCCATGAATTAATTAATTAATTAATTAATTAATGGTGAATGAATGATGAATGAAGTCTGGGCTCCATGAATGAAAGGATGCATGATGAATGAATGGACAAACATTGGCTGGCTCCAATTGGTTAGACAAAGATGCTCAAATATTCCTAATCCATGAAAGTACTCATGTTTTAAAGGGTTTCCTCCCTACCCACCAGCCCCAGGAGATTACTGGCTTAAAAGGAAGATTAATTAAAGTTAATGAATTTGAATCTTACAACTGGCTCAGTTTTTGTTAAACTGGCCCATCTTTTTGGTAAAAGATGCTCTACCTGATTGTCACCTTTCGCACACCCCCTTCCAGGAGACTATCCCTTTTCCCATTGTTTAGACATCCTCAGTCAGCAGGTAACTTAATGGAACATATCTAAGGCTGTTAGACTTTTGATTGATGGGCATGACCTGGAAAGAAACAGTCAACTTTCCCTACCAGTGTGGATGGTAAATATGATAAAATACTGATTTAGGTAGGGCTGGGCATAGCACTGAAGGATTATGACCTGTTATAGCTAAGTTAAAGAAGGAGTACTGATTCCAACCATTCTTTCAATCCCCCATTATGAACTGTACTGAAAGTAACTGTTGATAAGTGGACACTAAGTATTGACTATAGAAAGGTAAATAATTTTGTCTCTGTGTAAGCACCTACCTCTACCAGATATCTATACTTTAAAGGATGACATTCAAAATGACATGGGTAAATCGTTGCTATTGTAGACTTGGCTAATATGTTCTATTCAGTAAATATATCACAGGAGACTCAACCACAATTTATCTTCATCTTTGAGGGTCAATAGTATACCTTTCCCTGATCACATACAGGCTTTGCCCTTTGGACCTAGATATTTGCTTCTCACTCATACCAGAAACTCAGCTTTGCCATTATATAAATGACATCCTCCTCACAGGATCTGATAAAGATACTATCTCACAGGTCACATAAAGGGATGAACAATTTCCTCACATAAAGTATGAGGGACCTCCCGTGTTAAATTAGGGAGCTACATCTGGAGCATAGAAGTGCTACTGTTCCCAATTTGTAGCTTAAAAGGTAAACTCTTAGTGCTCCAATCTCCTACATTGGACCCAATACTGAAGAGAAATGTTTGGATTCTGGTCCAACATATTACTCACTTCCAATATTTGTTGGCCTTCATTATTAAGTCACCACCTGTCCTCTACTTTTTACTTGGGACCTGAGAAATGACAGGCACTGGATAAACTAAAGGAAGTTGTCAGTTTGGCTTTCTCACTGCAGCCTTGGAAACGGGACTTACAATTTTAAGTTTGAGCCACCCCCAAGTTTATTTCCAGAAGTTTCTGGACCAAATGGACAGGTAAATGCCTACCCCACAGGCATTTGGTATAAGTGGTTTTCAGACTCAACCAAAAGATGTTAACTACTAAAGAGGCAATCCTGGCTGGCATACTAGACATTTATCTTCACTGAAGCCCTTATAGGGACAAAGCCAATTATTCTATGGACTGAGATTCTTATTATGCTCTGAGTAATGGAAAAATCTCCCTGTGAAATTGGATCACAACAGAGGCCTTTTTATTAAAATGGAAATTACACCTACATGATTGAAATAATTCTGGCTCTACTGGAAGAAATGAAGAAATAACCATATTCTGCCATTGAGGTTAACTCGCCAAAACCTTCAGTAGGGACTACATGGAGGTTGGTCAGCATTCTCAAACCAAGAAAAGCAATGGCTTTTCTTTACTGATGCTATGAGCATGAAGTATAAGGGAGCCAGATAATGCACAGCTGAAACCTATCACCTCTATTCAAACACTCCAATTTCTGTATGACTGAAAGACCAAAGTGTCACATGAGCTGATCTGCATGCAATATTCGTAGCACTAGAGGTTGCCCTTGACAAATGTTTTCCTGAAGTTCATATTCTAACTGACTCTTGGCTAAGAGGCCAATGAGCTAACTATTTAGAACCTCAGAAAATCAGGGCTAGAAAACACAGGGCCCAATGGAGACATTTGGGATAAAGAGATGGGGGGAAATTGCCACATTGGCTCCCACTCTGCTCATCTTAGTGCACCATGGATTCCCTCAATGACTGCTAATCAATATAAACAAAAACAAGCAATGTGTAAAAACATATAAGCACCTTAGCCAAGGTGTGTATGAAAAGTCAAAATAACAACCAGCTGTGCATCATTCCCTAACCTTACCTCACAATACCAACTGCCAGTTTTACATAACACTCAATGGAATTGAGTCTTAGAACGATTGCCCTCTTGGCTGTGCACCATAAGCTACACAGCTCTTGGGTGTTTCAGCAACAATAACTCTTGTAAAAGACATTAAATCCCATGGAGAAACCTGACTGCTTTCAGGATGGTAATTCTCCATCCAAAATAACAACTACTTACTTAAGAAAATTTGCCAGACCTACCAAGACCACCACTAATAAGCATATGGAAAATATTTGAGGGAAATAACCTCTCACTGTTACTCTTATAGAAGATCCTTTAAAAACATATACACACAACCCACCTTACTGGAAATAGAAACGATAATGAGAAAGTCTGTGGCAAAGCCAACCTGAGAAGAAATTTATTGGTGTAGCTACTCTGCCCCCTGACAAGGGGCCATCCCAAAACTATAAAAATAATACAAATGGCTGCTTTAGAAAAGTTTCCCCTACAATGGAAGCAGTGGGCTAAGTGGTACCCCACTGCAATACAGCAATATGATGATACACAGAGAAAGAAATGGGCTAAATGTGTAACACAATTAATGTCTCTTTTTGAAATAACTTGACCCACCTATGAGCATCCTGTGTGCAAGTGCCCTGTATTTCAGGATCTAATTTGATGTACAGCCAAATTAACAACTCTTTTTTTTTCAAACCACAAGAGCATCCTACACTCATGGAAATACACCAGTGTTATTTACTATTGGAAATCAACAAGAAACTCAAGAACCAATGTATACCAATCCAAACAAGAAGGAACATACAATTGCCCACCAAATCAAAGCTGAATATAGCTTTAGTCATAGCAATACATAAATGGCAAATTTAACATTTCAACAAAAGCCTGCATGTTGGGCATGTTGTTACTAACAATCTGATTTTAGTACATACAACATAATACCTCTCACCTGGCGTTATAGTTTTACATCTCTTGGGTATGAGAACTAATGTTCAAGAAAGAAGCTAGATATTTTTGAAATAAACTGAATCTAATGTTTCCAAAGAAAAAGAAAAGAAAGCAGGAAGTAAGGAAATAAAGAAAAAGAAATAAAGGAAAAGAAAAAAGAAGTGAAATTGACATATAAGATCACATTTTGCATGCATATTTGATAAATGAGGTAAGGAGAGACTAACTTCAGTCCTCTTTTAAGAAGTAAGTAGCTATAGACTCAGCCATATGTCTAAGACTGACTTTGTAATGAGATTTCAGGAGTGTGAACAAGAGCACATGACTGAACATAGAGTTCCATTATAGTGTACTATAAAATGATGAACTGTTAATTTAACAGAGTTTTGCATGAAAGTCTAGTCTTTTTCTGTAAGACTGGGTTTTTTAGAAAGAATGATTGGAAGCCATTACAGAGGAAGCAAAGCTAACTCCTTCCAGATGCAAGGTTTCTATATTCCCAATTGCTCTTACTACAGACATATGGGCACGGGTAATAAGCTTGGCTTCAACAGAAAAATACTAACAGTTCCTCAAGTTAACTAATTCATCAAGGAGACAAAAACAATGTAGAATCATCCACAGGAGCCAAATATATTAAATTGTATATGGTCATCATACATGCTTTCATTGTGATAAAGTAATGAGGAATAATCATCTTCCTAAAATCAAGTACTTCCCATTTAATTAACCAATATCAGAATATTCACTCACATTCTTAGGGGACATATTTTTGAAAGTGGCTTTTGCAGTTTATTGAACTCCTCTTTGCATGCAAAAATGATTTTGTTGACATATAAAGTAAGTAGTTAGATCCCTTTTAATAAAACTAAAATCCCACATTGCTTAGTCAGTGGCATAATTGTGTTCCAAAACTCGAAGCTTTGGAACAGAGAGAATATAGCTAAGGAAAAGTTTTAGTAAGGAAACATTTACAGTTACAAATGATGAATTTGCATATAGGAAAAAGTAAAGGAGAAACTGAAAAGCTTTGTTCTAAGACATCATGTTAATGGTCTTTACTAAAGAATATGCATTTTTTCAATAATAGAAATTTGAAGTCATTTTATTTTATTTGTTTCTAAAAATAAAATGCAGGTAGGAGATCATGAATTTGACTTACATTAAACAAACATAAAACAACAACTCTCGTGATTTTGGAAATGATAACAAAAATGATTCTTATGATTGAGGGATAGCTTCTTTTAAGTTACATTGGGGGAAGAAACTGTATTACTCATAAGAATGTTGCACATTTTCTTTCCCTAAGTATGAGTTGATGGTGAGCAGAGAGGCTACAAAGGGGAAGAAGTACACAGTCCTGGAAAAAATCATGATTTTATGATATCTGAATGTATAAATCAGAAGCATATGCAGAAATATTAGAGATGGGTCTAAGGGGATAAAAAAATTCTGGAATTACCTGTCATTTAAGGGAAAATAAAGGTGAAGGGGAATCTAGAACACTTTCAGATTCAGAATCAATACATTTATTAAATAGGTGATATTTATCAGGCACTGGTAAAGAACTTTCACAATTCAGCAACAAATGACAAACTAATAATTAAATTACAGCCAAAGGACTTGAATATATATTTCTCCAAATAATATATCCAAATAGCCAACAAGCATATGAAAAAATGTTCAACATTACTAGTCATTAAGGAAATTCAAATTAAAAAAAAAGGGAAATGCAAATTAAAACTACAAGGGGTATAAGGTCACTCCTGCTGGGCTGGCTATAATTTAAAAGAAAAAAAGTGTTGTCAGAAATATCAAGAAATTGGAACCCTGGTACATTGCTAGCAGAAATATAAAATGTTTCAGCTGCTGTGGAAAACAATTTAGTAGTTCCTCAAAAAGCTAAATATATAATTACTATATAACCCTGCAGATTCACTCCTAAGATACATGCCCAAAAGAACTGAAACAGGTACTGAAACAAATACTTTATACATGCACGTTCATAGCAGCACAATTCACAATAACCAAATGGTGGAAACATCCCAAATGCCCATAAACAAATAATAGATTGTGGTATACACAGGCAATGGAATATTAGTTAGCTTTAAAGAGGAATTAGATAGTGACACATACTACAACATGGATGAATCTCACAGTCAAAGAAACCGGTAATAAAATGTCACATATTATGTGATTCCATTTATATGAAACAGTCAGAATAGGTGAATCCATAGTGACAAAACACAGATTGTGGTGGCCAGGGGCTGGAGAGAGGGAGATGAGAAACTGTGGAACTGTTGTCTGGGGAGCATCAAAAGGATTTTTTGTGACAACATACTTATTTGGGAGCTGATATTCAGAAGTCTCATTTAGTTGTAGAAAAGGCAAGTGTTGGGAATGTTAATATACAATGCGTAAAAGTACACATTTGGATAAAACTCTTTTTTTTCTTTCTTTATTTATTTTGAGAGAAGGAGAGAAGGAGAGCACAAGCAAGGGAGGGGCAGTGGGAAAGGGAAAGAGACAATCCCAAGCAGGCTCCACACTCTGGTACCCACGAACTTCGAGATTATGCCCTGAGCCAAAACCAAGAGTCAGATGCTTAACTGACTCAGCTACCCAAGCACCCCTGGATAAAACCTTAACATAAGGATATTGAGTGCTCATTCATTTTTTAAACACCAACTTGGAATCACACAGAAATACCTGTTTTACATTAGTGTTATGTGTTAATGGAATTAAAAATTCAAGTCATTTTAAATATTTTTAAAATATGAATAGATAAAATCTTAATCAGTTAATCAGAGACCTTGTTTGTCAAGATGATCTCATTCTTTGGCTGGACAGGGTCGCTGAGTCACTGCAAGATTCAGTGCATATTAATTTTAGTTGTGTATTTGGGGAAATGAAAACATATCCAAATACACATGCTCCTTGGCATTTTACTTCCTTTAATTTTCACTTTTTAATCCATTTCCCTTTAAGTCTTTAATCATCTTTTCAGTGAAGATTTTCCCTTTCATTCTGTTCATGTGTCTGAGGAATTAACAATCCTATTCTCAGTGGTTTCGTGTAATCAAAACCTCCTGATTCAAACACTGTGTGCAATCCGCAGGGAGAAATTATTAAAAGGGCTTTGCAGATTTATTTAGCACTCTGCTCAGAATATGAATGTGCAGACTTTTAAATATTGGAGAAGAGATTGCCAAACCGTTACCCTTCCAGAAGAACTTTTGAACTAGACATTTTTTAATATTTACAGTATGAAATAGTTGGAGTGAAATTTCTTTTAGAAAACTTTTGGGTAATAGATGACACAAAATGAGACCAAGTTTATAGGTTTCAGATTCATATGTACATTGTATTTTTAAAGATCCAAACCACAACCTCATTTAGCCATTTGTTGAAGGCCCCTGAAAGTTTTTTCAGGAGAAATAAGGCCATGGACATAGATTAGATTAAGTGTGTGGGTATGGAGGAGGAGTGAGGGCAAAAGGGCCAGGAATTTATAGGATATTCTCTCTATATAAATGCTCCCAAGTGACAAAGAAAGAGTCGTATCTTAAACAGGTTTTGCTCCAGGAGAGTTGTGGCTGAATTTGGGCCACTTCATTGAATTATTGTCAGGTAATGAAGTAGAGGGATGTTCTTTCAAACTCATTGCTCATGAAGGAAAGAAGATGGGGTGCTAGCTCAAAGAAACACAGGATCTAGATAAGTGTTCACAAGCACAGATCTTAGAATGCAACAGATCTGGGTTTAAACCTCAGCTCTGTTACGTACAACTTGTATGAACTCAGCAAATCATTTAATGTCTGAACAGATGAGGTTATGTATCAAAATGGGCATACTTATTTCAGAGGCAGATTATTCTTTATTATAGATAAATTATTGTGCATAAAATATGGAGTAAAACGTGGAGTACACATACTTAAAAATTTTAACTACTATGGGTGCTATTATAATTCTTAACTAATAGTTTGTATCAGTTGTTAGACTTATACTTTCCAGTAATGTAATTCATATTTTCTAGGTCTGACTTGAGATTTGAAGTGACTGGCTTTATCAACACTTTGGCAAATTTTATATTGGTCAATCAGGAAATAAGATCTCCAGGCTTTGTAGAATCTCTACAAATGTGCAAGTTCTCTAACTACAAATGTGCAAGTTCCTGATCTTCAGCTGAGAATATCCAAGATTGCTAAGATTCAAAAAGACAGAATTTTTGTTAAAAATATCTCATATTTTGTGTAAGGTATGCTTTATATTTTTAATAGACTTGTTCTGGACCAGTTTTTCTTAACTTACTACATCCTTGTGTTACTTAAGCAATTTATGATGTAGCTAAAAATTATTTAGTTAAAATTAGCTATAATAGAAATGTATAGGCAAGTTGGTTCTTCTTGTTGAGAGGAATTTAAAAGTTAATTCATTAGGATAGAAACATTAGATAACCTGAAGTCAAGAAATGGGAGGAGAGTTAGGAGAGGAACATTTTAAATGTTGCTCTGCTGACAGACAAGGAAATGAGAGAAGTAGACAATCTGGGGACAACACGGATATGCAGACACACTTCTTATGTCAAGTTGTCTGAGATATATAGAGGCAGTAAGACCCCAGCAGAAATCTGTTTCTAACGTAAAATTCAGAGTAGGTTGAAAAAGAATGGTAATTAAAATCTGGGACTAAGGCCAGGGATCAAAAACAAAAACAAAAATGATTGATAATTATTACAGTTAGGAAAGGTGCCTATATTTGAATGGAAATGTGCATAAATGTAAATGATATTTACGTTTCCAAGTTGTAAACAGACTGCCTGAAAGTTTATGAAGTCTGTTTAATAACATATTCTCCCTGTTACAAAATTGTTATATATAAATTCTTTGTGATTTAACTGTGATAATAAATGCTGTGAAAAAGTGAACAAGAAGATAAAGACTTTGACAATGAAGGGCAAATAAATTTAATGATCCTAAGAATAGTAATAAGAGCTACTATTTAATGAGCACTTATCATTTTCCAGGTGCTACAATTTTCCTTATTTTTCAAATAAGAAAAATTAAGCAGGGATATGTAACACCTGATAAGTAGTATTAGCTGTACTAATAGTGTGGAAATGTAATTGTGTATTAAGCTAGAGAGAGAAATTTGGGCTCACAATTCATTATCTCCACTTGCTAATTCTGTAAATTTGGTAAATTTATGGAAACATCTATGATCAGTTTCCTGGTATAGAAAATGGGGATTAAAAATATGAACCTTGGAAGGTTGTGATGAAGATTGGTAGAGCTAATTATAATTTGTTAAGAACATGAACAAGAGCTGTTCCAAGTGCTTTGCATGTACCAGCTCTTTCTATTCTCACAACAAAGCAGTGGGGAGGATACTCTTGTCCTCACCATTTTACAGGTGGGGACTCTGGCATGCAGAGGGGTTGAGAGACATCTGCAAAGTGACAGTTAATAAATTACACACTAGGCATTCTGTTTCCCAAACCCAGTCTCAAATACTGTATGCTCTCTCACCAATACCACTGCTTGCCATATTTATTACCCTTAAAATTTGATATATGGGTGTGTATGTGTATATATATATACATATATATGTATATATATATTCATAATGTAATTTAAACACATCATAAGCTAATAAAGTATTGTTGTCATTATAATTATTATTCCATAGAAACTAATTCTGTCCTAGGTCTCATTTCTGGAATCATGACTCTTTACATCTTAGGGTAACAAAAAGAAAAACAAGAGATAAAAAGGTAACAATAGAAAAACAAATAAGTCAACATTTGGCTCATATAGTTTTTGATACTGTGATATCTGATTGGACATAGAAGGGAAGTAAATGTGTTCCACCCTACTTCCAAAAGGACATTTTATTTCCACTTGAAATGGAGTCTGTGCAATTAGAAAAACAAGCAACAACAAATAAATGTTCTCTATTCCTACTTTTTTATGGCTGTAGCATTTTCCTAGCAGTAAATTAACTTCTGTTCTAGGAGATGGAAATTTCATTCTTGCCTTCGATAAAAATTCAGACATATTTATTAAGTGTACTGTCACATCATTTCAGGTCACTCTTTTATGGCCATGTAGTGTTTCCCTTTGACCTTTTTCTTCTTTGTGAAGTTCAAAAATGCATAGATCATATACAAGTAACTGGAAAATACGCATATTCTACATACAGCTTAGGTAAATGATAAAACTTTTTAAAACAAATAAACCTAGTTGGGGAGTTTAGCCTTGTTAAATTAAAGGGTTTTAACTCATAACACCAGCTACTTGCTTATGGAGACTAGGATTTTTATCTCAGTTACAGTTCTGGTCACTGTCAGTATTCATCAATATATTGGATAATTATTTTATGAGAAAAATCTATTACTTCTTTTAAATTCCTATAGTTAAGAGAACAAACATCTCTCATACCATCTCCCAGGAATCTGGATGTAGAGAGAGATACCAATAATCTCCTAAAGGTGGTTTCACCTTAGGTATTATATACTTTTGTGATATTAATAGCAGTTTATTTAATTTAGTCACCTGGAAAGTAAGGAAAGTTGTTTTGGAGGTCAAAGACACTGCCTGACATTTTCTTTTCCTCTGGCCTAGGATATGGTAGGAAGGTGGCAACGGATAATTTTCTTCTCTCACTAAACAAGGAAAAGTAGCAGCAATCTTGCAGAAACCAGTAAGTAACAGTGCCTGTAAGAAGCAGAATCTGTGTTTGGATATATAAGTATTTCTAAGCCATATAAGTGCATTCTAGCATAAATTAACTCATTCTAGCATAAATCAACAGGTGTCAAAGGACCTCGATTTTCCTGATGACAGTTGTATCTAGTGATTTAACACAGGAAGCTGGTGGGAAGACAGACTATGGTCATTTTAAGCTGTGCTTATAGATGGATGGACTTCACTTTATTGTTTTGGCCAACAGTAGTTTTCTGTGGCTGCTTATTGGTTTGCAACATTGGGAGTTCTCTGGGTGAAATTCAAAACTGCCCCCCCCATACATGGAAGGAAAGGCTGAAGAAAGAGGCAGACCACTCCTGATGGGTAGGTTTCAGTTTTAATAAGCAAAGGAACTTACACGTCAGGCTTGTTTCAGAAGGCTGCAAGACAAGTAGATCTCTGCACCTGCCCACCAGAATCTTCAGTTTATATATAGAGACCTTAATAGTGTTCAGTGAAGTATGCAGTCTACGTGGTCTCCGTCACATCTTGCTCTTTCAATGCTGTGATCTTGAAGTGTCTCATAGCACAAGAACATATGTTCCAAAGACAGAGGAGAGGGAGAGGAGCCTGAGCTCCAGCTCAAGGGTCAGCTCAAAGTCACATCTTCTCAATATCCACCTCCAACACTGCTGTAACAAATTATCACAGACATGGTGGCTTTAAAGAACAGAAATATGCTCTTTCAAAGTTCCTGAGGCTACAGAGCTGAAGTCAGTATCACTGGGCCATAAACAAGGTGTCAGCAGGTCCACACTCCTTTGGAGTCTCTAGAGGAGAACCTGTTCCTTCCCTCTTCCAGCTTTTGGTGGCTGCCAACCTCCCTTGACTTGTGCCTGTATCACTCCAATCACCAAGACAAGCCTCTTCAAATGTCTCTTTTGAGTCTTCATATCACCTCCTCTTTGATTAAAATCTCACTCTTGTAAGTATACATGTATTGCATTTAGAGCTCAGCCAGTTATTCCAAGATAAACTCCCCATGTCAAGATCACTCTTGCAGTCAAAACTACAAAAAGCCTAGATATTTTTGCTTTGTTTTGTTTTACTTTTTGGGCAAATAAGGGAACATTCACAGGTTCTAGGGATTAGGACATGTGTATATTTTAGGGGTTAATTTATTCTGTTGACCACAGTAGGGATTTAGCAAGTATCCAAGTTTCTGCTAAAAAGTTTTGCTACTACAAAAATAAAAGTCCTATTGACTTTCTAGCCACCTTTAAGATATTCATCAAGGCACAATTACTACTTCAATCAATCAATCAATAATAACAACAAGTACAATTAGCACGTATATATGGCTAGGAACCAGGCTCTGTTCTAAGTACTTAACATTTACTAACACACTGTAGAGGAAATCTCCTTCCAAAACTATCTTTGAATGTGAGAATGAGGTCAGTTTCCCTCTACTGGTGCATAGTTGTTGTCAGACTTTTAAATTAAACCCATTGCCCCCTAGATACAGGAGATACAAAAATTCACTTTTAATTCTGGATATTTTCCATCTACTTCTCAACCATGGTAGATAAAGCTCCATCTACAAACTGAAAAGTACCATGGAATGGTGTTATTTTTGTTTATTCATCAACAATGTCACTTCCTTTAGGCACCCATAGCCTTGGCTGTGGAGAATAGAGTCATTTTCAAGAATGTAAGGTATAAATACAATTTTGCTAATTTAAATAAGACCTAAAGCATAAAAAATGCAATTCTTAAATACAGAATTTTTTTTTTTTGCAAATCAGTTAATGAAGAGATTACTAATGCTTTTTTATGATTGTTTACATTTTAATGCCAGTAAAACCAGCCACTTTCCTTCTTTCAATTAAGTGTGCTAAACTCTCTAGCTTAATGGGAAATGACTGAACGTTTGAATGAGTGCTCCTATTGAGACTTAAATAACATTTGAAAAACATGACAAACTTCTCAGCATAGGTCACTGATTCATTATGAAATATATTAAAATTTTGCAACCAATTATTGTTATGTTTCCTTTATCTCTCTCTCATCTCTCAACACTTGAAGTTCAGGCTGCTAAAACAAGTTAACATAGACTACGTGGCTTAAACAATGTTTATTTCCAGCAGTTCTGGAAACTAGGAGGTCAAAGATCAAGGTACTGGCAGATACACTGTCTGGTGAGAGCCCACTTCTTGGTTTGCAGGTGGCAGTCTCCCTGTGTCCTCACATGGTGCAGAGTGGAGAGACAGGAAGATCTGGTGTGTGTCCCTTCTTGTAAGTGTACTGATCCCATTGTGAGGGCTATGCCCTCATGCCCTACGTAGTTCTCAAAGATCCCCACCTCCTAATACCATCACACCAGGGTTGAGATTTCAAAATATGAACTTTGGTGGGACACATTCATTCCACAGCATTTAGTATCCATGCATAAATGCATTCCCTTATTTCATCAAATAAAAAACCAAAGCCAACACTCCTGTGTGGCAAAATGTTGAGGTTTCTAGCATTTTCTCTCAACCTACTCCTGTTCTACTTTCATTTAGAATCCAGTGTTCTTAATGTTTATTTCTATAACCTTCCTCTTCCTTGCCTTTTACGGTCTTTTTTTCAGGCAAATCTTTTTGTCTAATAATTTTCTTGCTGAAATTTACCTCTAAAAAATAAGCTAAATTCTTCCACCAAGGCTTTTTTTTCCCTCCTAGTTTAATAGCCCCCTCCCAAAGGGTTTAGGTCTTAAAGTGGGTTAATCTCACTAGTAATAGATATTTTTTCTTTGTAGGAATATATAGATTCTCCAGAAAACTGGCCTTTGAATCTGTTGCTGTTTTTAGTAAGTTTGTTTAGCATTGTATATTGGTCCAAAGTTTGAACTTCCAATGTTTACACAATATTTCCATTTTAGTGATATGTTTTTATTGGCTTATATAAACTAATAATGTAGAAACAATCCTGATACTTTTTCACATATTCATTTCTGTAATTCTATATTCATTTCTGGAACATATAGCGGATGGTTATGAGAAAGTCAAACAAGTGCTCGTGAATGATTTATAAGTGACAATTCAAATTAGGAAAAACTGACATTGACCATATTTGCTTATTACATTACACCAATGTGTAATATTTGTATATCAGAGTATAATAGAATCATCATATGAAATGATTCCAAAACACATAGATCAGTAAGGTAACATGAAATTCCAAACCATATTTTTGTTTTCTTCACCTTAAAATAAAATCACCCCAAGCATTTCAACAGTTGTAATTAATGCCAAATACTATGTAGCAAATCATTTTGCCTGCTGCTTCCCTACCCACCTGCTGATTATCCTGTGATCTGTCTTGCTGCTTTGTCAACCTGATGAGTGGTGTTGCCCTCTAGACACCCTGCCCACCTGTTCATAATTTACTTCCAGCATGTCATACTTGACTATTATAGGAAATTTTAAAAAAATACTGTGAAAATGATCACCTTCCAAGGCTGAAATTATAATAATGCAGATGCTTTTGCTCCTTCTTCCTAATTCACTAATGATTGCCTTTTCCTTTTCCTTATATTAAGCAAGGGTGCTTTTTTTCTCTAGTATTAAAACTTAATTGTTCTCATGAATGTCCTTCATGGTGTGCCTTAAGAATATATTCTCCAGATAGCCACCTTCTTCTTCTGTGCAAAAGCTTCTGGGACCAAGAACAAGAAAAATGTGGCAGGTGCAGTGAGGGCCAATTAAAAAACAAATCTGCACTAACTGATGGGTAATCTTCAGTAAAATCACTAGTGACAATACCAGATGCCTGGGGAAAATTGACATTGACCAGATCCGTTTATTGCTGGCAGTGCTTTGATTCATCTGCACCGTGCAGCTGTTGTAAAGGTAAATGGCTTGCACTCCCGTTTCGTGCTTTTATGGGTTTGTTTTGTTGCAGCGGTCTTACTATTTCTTTTTTTTTTTTTCACCCAGGCTTGTAATAGGTCAGATGTTACCATTTTCAAACAGCCTTTCCATCTTTCCTCATTTCCCAGAGAACTAGATTTGCAAGTAGATTAGTGTTGCATTTGAGTTAATCACATTCTGAATTACTGAGCCGTTTGGATATATTAAGTGAATGCACATTTACCTAAAAGGTGGACAATTCAAATTAGGAAAACATGAGCGTCTTTACCCTATTTTTCTCCTATTGCTCAATGCTGGTGCAAATATTTTTTTCATTTAGATGCCAGTCTCTTATTCACATATCTTACTACATAGGATGTAGTATGGCACGTAATCAGCACAGAGTAATGTTTGTTTCATGTTGACTGAAGGGATATTGGCATATTTATTTTTAATAGATGTCCAAATCCCAGTGCCTTCAAAGTTTTAATCTTTGCCATTACATTAAATACATTCTGTGATTTTGTAATTTGTTAGATCTGTGTGCTTGGTTTGTTCAAGGTCCATAAGGTTATATAAAGTAACACAGTAAATATATCAAACTTTTAATCATAGTTTTAATTAACAGTCTAATTTTATAATGAAATCCAGTCTGCTATGGAGTAAAATTGAAGTGTTATATAGGGTGTTTGTTTTTTTGTGGGTTTTTTTCTTGTTATTGTTGTTTTTGCTTGTTTGTTTACATAAACCAGGAAACTAAATACATTTTACAGTTTGGATGAAAAACTCAGGCAAACCTGGCAACACAGGACATGTTTATTTCTCACAGTTATTCAGAAATATGTTGATGGAAGAGTTAAAAAATGCCCACCTTATTAAATTACCTCATTACACTATGTACAAAATATACCTTGAATCAATCCAGTTCTTTCTATCCAGACCATCTCTCCAACAACTTCAGGTCATCCTTTGTACTTTCCTACACCAGGGATCCCAAACTATGCATGTAAATCACTTTGAGATCTTGTGAAAGTGCATTCTTTTCCCCGGAGCCTGGAGTGGGTCCTGGGACTCTGCATTTTTAACCAGCTCCCAGGTAATGTTGACCCTGCTGATTTATGTACCACACTGTGAATAGCCATGGACACAGCCAGTTTCCAGTCTTATCCCCTACCTCTTAAGGCAAACAGATGGGCATCTGTTAGAGGAGTCTTTTTTTTTTTTTAAGAGAAGTCTATCTCTTCATATCATTCATTTTAAATGTATATATCACGGTTACCCTCACACATTCCAGCCACACTCATCTCAGTTCCTCAATCAGGTAGGTACCTTCTCGCATGCTGTTCAGTGGTTAGACGTAGTATCCCCTCCAGATGATTCTGCTCCCCACTTCTATTAATAACTGGTTCTTTGTTGTCCCTAAAGTTTTGGCTTAAATTTTACTAATTCAGATATTATTTCCTGAAACCCCCATGGAAGTACTTCTCACTTCCCACTATTCTCTCTTGTGTATTCTATAAACATAGAATAAATTCATTTTGGAATTCTGTATTTGCTTATTTACTTGATTGTTGAACTGTAGCCCCCACTAAGTAATAAGTTCCATAAGAATAGGAACGGTGTCTATTTTATAGACCTGTTTATACGTGGGGACACATGCAAAACCTGGCAGAGAGGGGCATTTAATAACATTTAAAAAAACATACATATTTGAATTTCTATTAGGATTTTCAGATTTTCTTCAATAATCTATCCACTAATCTAAACACAAACTTTATGAAATTATTTAATTTTACTTTATTCTTCTAGTCTAGAGTTGAAAATATTCAAATCTGCCACTTTGATGCATTTATTTCTCTGCATTTGTTCAATCTTATTTGATTGATTAATCTTATTTGATTAATTCCATTCAATTCATTAAGGAAGCATTATTAAAATGTCAAGATGCAGCTAAATTTCATAAGGAAGATTCAGTATGTCCAATTCCTCGGCAACTGATTTGCAGCAAACAATTCTGCAAACCGACTAACATTCAATTTTATGAGTAGTCACCATGCAAATTCAAAATCTACATGTAAATGCCATTACCTAAAAAAAAAAAACAAAAAACAAAAAACTTAGGAACCTGTGGAATTCATAGTGAACTTACAATTCTGAATATTTTATAATTAAAAGCTAATATTTGTTGAGTGTTTACTATGTCCTTTATTGTTATTCTCAAAATATAACACCAAAAGTAATTAAATGTTGTCATAATTTGGATCCAAATATAGACCTATCTTATTCCAAAGCCCACCTTCCTAACCAGCACATTTTACTATTACTTTTTAATACATGCATTTCTTCCTTTTTCTTTTTGCTTTTCTCTTCAGCTCCACTTTTCATTTTATTATGATTTTTCTCTCCCCTCTTCTCTTACTTTTTTTTCCCCCTGAGTGTAATAAACTGGTTCACTTTAGCCACAGGAATGGTAATAATGAAAGTGATTTGGAACGTATCGTCCATTTTTGTTTATTTGTTTTGCCAAGGGTTTTAAGATTCACTGAAAAGGATTAATTACAAGTCATTGTCCAAATCAAATATTGAGACATACTCAAGGTGTTTATGTGTCAGTGTTTCTTTGTAACTCCAAAGAATTGCTGAAAAATATATAAGAACAAAACATTTGCATTCAGGTAAAGAGTAAGATTGTAGTTTGTTTTCACCATCATAAAAAGAAAAAAAAATCTGTATGAGTATCTTCAAAAGTTTGGTTAAAAAGGTTTGAGTTTAGTGCCGTTTTGACTTGAAATTGCTCCAGAAATCACAAATTCGTACACTTCAAAATAAGGCTTGCAAAAACACAAAATTCTCCCTGGCTCCATTTCCCAGCACATAGTTCTGAGTTCCTAATTCTATTTACAGAAGTTGAAAATCAATTTCTTTTTCTTTTCTTTCTTTCTTTTTTTTTTTTTAAAGCAAAGCAGTCTTCAGCCTGTAACACTCCCATTATGTTCCTTGTGAAGCCCCCAGCCCTTCTGTGGCCCCCAGGACTATAGACTCTCCGGCTTAGGGAGAGAGTGCCATTAATTGAGAATGATCAAAAAGTACTGCCAATTTGCTCCAGGAAGTCAGAGAACTTGGAAAAAGCTAAAAAGGCTATTCTCCTTTGTATTGATCCTTATATGAAGTGCACTCACAGGTCGCCAGTAGTTTTTCCTTTTCTTGTTTAAAATCAGATGTAATTTACTGTTGACAAACAGCAGTGCAAGATGTGTTCGATTTGAGGTCACTTCTCTGCACTCTACGCTTTGATCCTGTATTGAACACCCTAAGAATGTTCAGTTATTTTTAGCTGACTAAGTGTATACCAGCTATCTATAGGGACTTGCAGTTTTACCTATAACTTCATCTAACACCTACCAGTGAATAACAAAATACAACTGCAGCCCAATCAGCAGCCTGAGGAAAGCAAAAACATGAGTATGCAGGAAAATACAAACTACTTAAGTTCATGATGACATAAAAACAAACTTCTACTCTGATATTTGCATAGCATTAAATCACATAATTATGATCCTTACTTTACACTGAAAGAAATGAGAGAAGTCTGTTTCTGTATAATCTTGCATTCTTTGTACTAAAATAATAGGAAACCCAATTAAGGTTAGTGCTTTACTATAAAATCAGTGTAATATAGGTTGGAGGGGCAGAAAAGAATTAAAATATTTCGAAGTGCTGAAATGGTCTTCTCTGCTTTAACAGAATTATTTTGAATATCCACTTCAGCTCATTAAAAGAGTCTAAAAAATTCCATCTTCTAGATTTGCATTGAAAAAGAAAAAAAAACAACAAAATTATGTACACAATGCCATCAGTTATGGCATCCAGATCAGGGTAAAGAAATATTAGTTTAGGTTTGAATTTAATAGAAGGCTAAAAAGACCATGGTGTCTATTTGTTTATGCAGATAAGAATATGGATATTTTAAAAGGGGTATGGCATATTTATCCATTTGGGATATTTATTTAATACCTCTTATTTTTCTAAGTCCCTATGTTTAAATTCAAAACTAAGAAAAGAAAACAGAAACTAATAAGAACCACATGTGTGGGCATTATCTTGATGAAAGGTATACTTTAGAAGAGGAGAGTGATAAAGAGGAAATTACCATATACTATAATTCATGGTCTGAAAGAGATAAGCATGACTGCTGCCAGAGTCCTGGGAGGGGAAAGGAGAACATACCCTAGATTCTAAGGGGTGCTCATGGAAGTTTAGTTGGAAAACTCCTGAGTTGAGTCTTGAATGATGATTAGGCAGGTGCCACCTACCGGAGAAGGGCAGGAAGAGTGCTAAATGCAGAGAGAGGTTATGTCTTGAGGCCTAGAGGTCAGGTAGGGGAGTATAAAGAGCTATAGATGCATCAGTATGATTAACCCAGGGAAGAAGTAGGGAATCCTTGGAAAAATAAAAGTAAGTAAGTTGAGGGTTTAATCCAAGAGCGTTAATCATATATTATCGAAAGGACACTGTGGTTTATCTTAAAGGCTGAAGAGAGCCAGATGAGACATTAATTGGGTAAAATAATAACAGTCAGCCTTTATTGAAAACTTACTGCATGAACAACACTGAGCTATGTGTCTTTCATGCGTTGTCACATTTAATGCTTACATTAAACCTTATGAGGTAGATGCTATGATTATTCTTACCTTTTTAAAGAAGTGAAAGAGGATTTGGAGACATTAAGTAATTAATTGGTCAAAGCCACAGAACTAATAAGTGGTAGAGCCAAGATCAGAAGCTCTTATTCTGGAGATTCCACAGGATTAATCCCCTCAAATGCTTCAAAAGTAGAGAAACAACATATTAGAAATGTCACTTTGGGGGCAGTATAAAACATGTATTCATAAAGGGCAAATTAATATAATGATACCAGATGTCAGAGATAGACAGTTAATAGGTTGTTATAATGCAGATAAGAAATAATAAGGTCTTGAAATGAGGAATGACCACTGTAAGAGATAATATATTTGTAAAATTTAGAAAACTACTTAACTATTATGGACAGAATGTTGGTGTCCTCCCAAAATTCATATGCTAAAGTCCTAACCTTCAATGTGACTGTATTTATAAATAGGGCCTGTGAGGAAATTATAAAGGTTAATTGAGGTCTTAGGAGTGGAACCTTAATCCAATACATCTGGTGCTCTTATGAGAAGAGGAAGAGATATGCTAGCTCTCTCACTCCACCATTGGAGGATATAGGGAGAAGGCAGCCATCTACAAGCCAGGAAGAAAGCTCTCAGAAACCAAACTAGTCTATACCTTGATTCTTGACTTCCCAAATTCAACAACATGAAAAAACAAAATTGCTGTTGTTTAAGTCATCTAGTTTATGGTATTTTGTTATGACAGTTTAAGCAGGCTAAATAAATAACCTTTTAAATATGGAGGCTGAATGAAAGGAAGGCCAGTGGCTCTCAAGTATCCAGCTTTGGCATTTGCCATTTCCTCTGTGGATCATAGGACAAGCTAAAGTTGTGTTAGGAAATGAGATGAATTACTGTCATTCATGGGGATTTTCTGATTGTGCAGGATAACTTTGGGGAAATGTTAATTAGACAGTTGATTAATGAGAATAAAGGGATTTGGGCCGAAAGGATAAATTTGTGGGTTGTCTATATATATAATCTTTCTGTTAACATTGGTGATGGAAGGAAGTGTGGAAAATTATAAAATATTTCCAAATTTGGTTTAAACAAAAATAACCAAGATCTAATATAACATAAATTTTATATCATTTAAAATTATGTCTAATATTTTAGAATACTTTTTATACCCAATATTCAAATTATAGATATAATCACGTTTAGGAAAATAACACCCAAAATGTTTTATCTATGACAGTCCAATGTTATAATATTTCAAACAACACATTATTATTGTGTCTATATTAGCTCTCTTTTCATTTTCCAAATATGAAAACAAAACCTATATACCATCCATTTGTCACTGAGCAAAATGCCCTCTTTGATGTCTCAATTTCATAGTCAGTATGGCAAGTCTGTAATTTAGAATCACATGATAATGTTTTACAAACTATAATTTCTCCTTCACCACTCCTGTCTATCAGAGAATCACCCATACAATGTCACTACTACTCTCTCTAATGGATAGACCCAGTTCACAGGAATCATTTGGTAGACTCTCAAATTAGAAGTTAAACTATTTGTCAACACTCTCATATTTCTTTCTACCAATTCCTCAGAGTGCCTCCAACTTTCTAAGAGGCAAGCCCCTAAATCTATATAGTGCTAAACTGTAAAACTTTGTTGTTGTTTTGATGAAGGTCATCTTCAGCCTTATCTTCAAAGCAGTCATGGACCTTGATTCCAGTGAATTCTAGGACTTATAAAGTAAATCTCTTGTACTTATTTTTAAAACATTTTAGGAATAACCAGGGCGAGGAAAAAAATTAACTCTTAGCTGAAATAAGAACCATACAGGAGGTTCTGGTTTCATGGTACCCTTGCAATACAGAACTTACAATCCCCTGCAGATAAAGAGCCAACAGAGGGTTGCAGGTAAGGGAGCAAACACAGCATGCATCTCATTAGTGTTGGAGAAGAGCATTAACATGTTGCAATAAACACAGTGCTTGGTTTATTGTTTAATCAGAAAATATAAATATTTAAGGGCTGGGCAGAGGGAAATGAACCCTCAATGGCAACAGAGAATTATTAATCAGAATGAAAAGATTGAATGAGGGCAGAGTAGTGCCATGAAGTCAAGAAAGTGAGGAGGCCAATTGTGTCAAATGCTGTCAGGAGGCCAAATGAGAGAACAAGTGAAAAACGCTCATTGGCTTAATTAACAAGAAGTCATGTAGAGATCTGGGGAAGTGTCAGAGAATTCTAAGGTGCAAAATGGAGATAAGGAGGTAGAAAGATCAAGTGAACACTCATTCAGAGAGTTGGTGGCAAGAAAAGGAAGGCAGGTTTTCAGTAACTAGAGGAAATTTTTTTAATATCATAGAGAAAAATGTTTACAATAATGATAAAATAAAACAGTGGAGAGAGAAGTTGAAAGTGTGGAAGAATTGAAGATAATTTATGGATGAAATATTTAGTATGAAAATGGAGTATGGACAACAACTACTCCCTGCACCAGGCCAATTTGGTAATAATGGTAGGTTCATAAATCTTAAAGTGGAATTAGGTTTAACTACTCTTGCGTAGCTTCACCACCAGCTTATCATAAAAACAAGTCTTAGTCCAAATTCTGTCATATATACAGACTTGTATTAAACAAATATTTATTACCCAGCAAATTCAAAACACTTTATTCAACCTGTTTGTAAGTGTGATGAAGTCCTACCTTTCCACCTTTATGTTGCACCAGCCACTATCTTGCAAAAAGTTCACTTAAGACTGTTGTGATGCTATTCCAGAAAAAATATTTGTTCATCCTTATAGTTGGCATCTGGCAACCAGAAGTGTTACCTTATATGACTGGACCCAGGACTGCTTAGGGGAGTGACTCAGGTGCCATCTTTAAAAAACAGTTACAGTAGGATACCCTTTGATTCTTATACTTTGATCATCTAAGGATCAGGTATATAGCTAAAGTTATTTTAGCAAAATCACTATCTTAAAAATCCTCAGTTTCACCAGTGAGATCTTAAGTCTAATATTTATCATGTCCAGAAAACCCATTTTAGACCTTCAACATGATCATTTGCAAACATGTGTGATTGTTGAGATATTTGGTTAAGATCACAATGTAGATCTTCTGATCATTCCTGATTGGAGTAACTTGTTAGTTTATATTAGTTTAAATTAACTAGCTCATGTATGTTGCAGTGTTGATGCTGAAGTGTTTTCAAGCAGATGACAGGTAATCATGACGTGTGGACTTGGGCAAGAAGGCAAGGGGTCACCTAAAACAGGATATCCTCCAGAGAAATATTATCAGGGATGAAAATGGAGGGCAAATGGTTAGGTTTCATTTTTGTTGTTGTTTTGTTTTATTTATTTATTTATTTATTTATTTATTTTTCTGAATTGTCAAAGTAGAATGTGAGTGCACTAAACCATAAGTAAATTTCCTTTTCCTAAGGATAAAGTAGCCAAAGTTAGAAACATAAACAAAGCAAAATATGTACAACTGCTTAGACTCTATTCTTTCTAAATCCATCTGCAGTCTTTCATTTTTCTACTCTAATATCAAGGAAAGGCAATTTTAGATCCTTCCAGCAAGTGAAAATACAAAGGTATTTCTGAGAAAACTGAGATGCACATCAGCAGAATGTTCTCTTCAGTCTAAGTGAGAGCCAGGTGAGGCTGTCCACTCCTATCTTCTCAAACAAATGCAGTCAGTGTAGAATTCCAGGAGTGAGCATTATGGCTTATGAAATGCCCCTAAACCAGAACAACATTTGCTCACATGTCTTGCCTGTAAGTGAACAGATAGTTTCAAAGAGGTCCTGTGAACTCTTCTTAGCAAACTGGATCCCAATAACAGAATTCAATTAAAAAAAAAAACAATATAAAATTTAATATGCTGAGGGAGGACATTAAAAAGTAGCATGGCAAGTAATTTAGAACAGAGAAATTGAGCCCAGATTATTGCAATACATTATGCAAAATATAAATACATGAAAAGAAAAGTTTATGTTTTTCTGCCTAAACAGAGATCAGTCTCCACAACTCATCCACGTAATGAAAATGCAAAGAGATGGAAACAGATAGCAGAATATAAAGTAAATGTATCAGAATAACAGCAGTATCCGTGACGAGGACAGAATGTTTTACGTGGCAGAGATTCAATTTAAGCAAACGTGTAAGGAGTCCCTAAAGGCAAAATAATTGTGCAGATAGGACTACCACACAAACACAAAACCAAAAAGAATTGGTTTTTCATTCAGGCCTGAGACTCAGCCTCTCATGATGACACAAGCTTTTTCATGCAGTAGAAACAGAAGAAACAAAGCTTTCTGGGTTCTCTATCTAGGCCTTAATTATTAAGTAAATCTATACACAGTTCACCCATAATGTAATTTTGCTACTGTTCAATTCTTAGTTGTTTTCCTTACAATTTAAAAGAATCCAAGTTTTTCAGATACTAACTTACAAAACTGTGATAACATGTAGATTCAGCTGACTGTCATGTCACATCCAGCAGCAGAACAGCAAAGTATATTGACTAAAAGCATAGACTCTGAAGTCAGACTACAGGAATTTAAATTCTGGAATGCCCCTTTTTTGAGCTACATGACCATAGGCAGTTTGCTGATCCTCTGTAAACCTCAAATTCCTTGAAGTAACCTCAAAATAATCACAGTTTCTACCTCGTAAGATTGTTGTGAGTTTTAATAATAGACACTTCCAAAAGACTTAGAATAGTACATGAATCATTAAAAGCACTTGATAAATATTTGTGGTTATAATAAAACAAGGAATTCATTGCACAACATAGAACTCTGGAACTGTTGCCTCCTTCTTTACTATGTTCTTATCATTTAGCTTTGACACAAGAAAACAGATCATTTGGAAGGAATTGAAAGCAGTGTTCTTTGGGGTGCCAAGATGATGCTATAGCACCTTTGATTTACTTGTATGAAAGCTGAGTAACCCTGAAGAAAAAATTCTCTGGTTTTCTTGGTCATGATCAATGAAGTACAACCAGGAAAAAAAAAAGAAAGAAATCCATCTTATGAATGTATAATGGAGCACAGAGGCTAAAAATTTAGCTGAGTAAATGCTAAATGGCTTCACAGTTTCAAAAGGCTTTTGTGCTTTTAAATTCTGCCTATGCTAGAAGGAATCAGCAACTTTTAATGAAAATCTTTTTATTAGAAAACACACACACACACACACACTCAAGGAATCTGTGTACATCGATCTGGCTGATTGCTCCAGTACAACACTAAAAGACATCAAAAGGATATGAAAAGAAAGAAAAGCCTGAATATTGGACTCCAGAGCTCATGACCTTATGGACTATATTTAAAAACTGTATTAGATTAACTGACTCAATTGAATCAAATGAAAATATTTTCAATCCAAAGAATTCTAGTACATTGAGATGTTGATATGGCAATTGTGAAATATCTGAGATTTTATTTTACTTTTATAATTGGTTTAGACAGTTTTAGAATATCCTCTAAATCTGAATAATCAGACTTTCTGGTCACACCTCCTTTATGCAAGATTATATTAAAAAACATGTTTCTTAACTATGTTGTACTGAGCAATCTGCCATGTTTTGTTTTGTTTTGTTTTTACATGTTTTTGAAGTTTATTTTTATTTATTTTGAGAGATAGAGAGAGCAAGCCAGGGAGGGGCAGAGAGGGAGACAGAATCCCAAGCAGGCTCTGTGCTATCAGCACAGAACTCAATGCGGGACTCAAACTCACAAACCATGAGATTTTGACCTGAATTGAAATCAAGAGTCAGACGCTTAACTGACTGAACGCACACAGGCATTTTAGAATAGGATAAATTTAAAATACTATGGAAATTTTGAAAACTTCATGCCCAGAAGAAACTCAGATTCCTATCAATTTCACTCATATTTTTAAAAATGAGTCCTAAGCTTTGGCATTGTTACCAATCACAGCATCATGCACATTTGTATTGTAGTTGAGAGCACGCATAAAACTTGTTTATTTGGTTTTAGCATAAGGCAGTGAAGTGCATCTGATGATTATAGGTTGACTTTAATTAGAAATTTCCTATCAATTATTTCAGTGAACATGTCAACCAAAAATACCTTCTTTAGAGCTTGTCTTCACAAGTCGTTATTTTTTTTTTCCTAATTTAGCTTACTGGTAGTATTTCTTTTGTTTTAGTTGAAGTATAGTTGACATACAATGGTATGTATGTATCACCTCTTCTTTGTCCATTCATCTATCAGTTGACATTTCAGTTGCTTCTATATCACAATTAATTGAATTATTGAATACACATCAAACTTTACTTTTTTATTATTTCATCCATGATCTTAGAGTATTTGTGGTCTATTTTACTTCAAGTTTCTCTGTTGTGATAAGAATTGAAGATGGAATTTTCATATTGCAACAATATGACTCTTTCTCTTAAGAGTTTTTGCTAAACAAGGCCATAAATATGTTTAGCACAAGGAGAAGCTACTTTCTTTATTTGGCTCTAGCTATTTAACAACTTAGCAAATCATGTCAAGTATCACAGGCTTGACACCAGAGAATACTTAACTACAATTGCTTGTATAGTCTTCCAGTCCTTTCGTGGGTTTGAAAAAACAACAAAACAACAGTTCTTGTTAATGCATCTGTTCTATTGTGAGAGTCCTGTGAAGGATGAGAAATAGCCTATAAAATGTGGATAATTTGAATAAAAAATTCAGAGTCTGTTAGTTAAGCTAAATTCTGATAAGTATGGTAGTTCTATCTTGGGGTCTGGCTGTCAGAAAAGTCTAAACTGAGGCAATGAGATTTTTGTACTACGCTCTCAAAGAATTATTTGGCTTCTTTTGAGGGAACAAATGTACGGAATATGAGATTTGCTTTCTTTTCCATATAGGTAAAGTGTGATTGAAAAGTCTTCATAAGGAGCTTATTTTGCATGTCCTTGTTTATATACCAAATTCTCCCTGTTCTTTCTGTGCGGAACAACCACTGTGTTTTTCTTATTATAAGTATTTGATGTGATAGGTATTAACATATACCAATGGCTCATTTCTGTTCAATATGTGTTCTAATGCAGGCAGAAAGAGATGGCATCCAGCTGGAAAAAAAGAAATGGTTCATTCCTTTCTTGTTATTTTCTCAGCAAATGCAAGTGGGCTTTTTTTGTTGTTGTTCAACCATGCTTTCTAATTACTGATTTGAATGGTTCTGTAGATTAAAAATAAAGTTCCTAATTGAGTATAAATTAGTTTGGAAAATATCCAAATGGCAAAGCTTTTCTCTTCTAACATTTGTTACAAATCAAGATGTTTCCTAGTTGAAGAAGTTGTAACGTTACTATATCTTTTAAAATCTTTTATGTTCATGTCTTACGGGACAGAGCACTGAGGTTTTATTTTGTGTGGTTTGGGAGCTATTAGGATGTATAAATATATTAAAATACCCACAGAACATATTTTTATCAAATTAACTACTTCATTTCTTGGAGACTCTGGAGAAACTGTGCACCAGGATGACAACAGCCGCTACAAGTTTTTTGGTTTTAAATACATTTAAGACAAGTAATCATAATACTTTATATTATATTAGCTCGAGGGAATGTATGCACTTGTTTTAAAATTTTTTTTTTTTTAACGTTTATTTATTTTTGAGACAGAGAGAGACAGAGCATGAACGGGGGAGGGTCACAGAGAGAGGGAGACACAGAATCGGAAACAGGCTCCAGGCTCTGAGCTGTCAGCACAGAGCCCGACGCGGGGCTCGAACCCACGGACCGTGAGATCATGACCTGAGCCGAAGTCGGACGCTTAACCGACCGAGCCACCCAGGCGCCCCTGTATGCACTTGTTTTAGAGGAGTGATAGCACAACTGAGCAATAAGCATCAGATACAGACCTAACTAATGCCTCACTACAGATACACAGACACCCCAACCCCTACCTCCTTATCCAACTGGGCAAATAACTAATTCTCTTAACTTTCCATGCTTCCAGAACTTTCTTGGACTGAGCCTAACCTCGTCAACTGTGCTAATCAGTCCACGTTATTTTCATTAAAACAGTATTATTAGTGAAGTGAATTGTTTCATTATTTGATATATATCATTGTTTAGGTTATTTAATTTAAATATATGTAATATATAAAATTAGATGTATTTTATTACAATCAAATATGTAGAGATATATACATTTGAGTTATATATATATATATATACACACATACATATATATACATATGTAGCATGTGTGTGCATATATATATATATATACATATACATTTTGTATATATTAAAATTAGTAAATGTTTACTACTATAAATTTTGAGGTGAGGTTTTTTTCAGATAGACCTAATAAAAGGAAAAATTCCCTTGGATTCTTTCAAATAATCTATCATGTAACATTTTATTATAACTTGAATATTCACATTTTTCTTTCAACTTTTTTTTAACTCTTCCATTCATAGGATACAAATTTAGTAGATTCTGGATATTTGGTTGGTAACTGGCAGATCTGAGAGAAGAACCCAAGTGTTCTGACGACACATACTTTATTTCGACTACTGCATCATACTAAATATTCAGTTATATTTGTTTTTTAATCTCATTGACTACCATGAAAACAAATGTTCACATGAAATATACCTCTAAAATATTTAGAGAGCATCTTCCAGCACTAGGTTCCAGTTATAATATTGGTCTGAGTCTCCTTCAAAAAAAAAAATAATGTATTCATGAAACTTGTTGTAAAGTCTCACCTTAAAGTGAATTATGTGATGCAGAAAAACAGGTATTTCCAGTTTCAAATGTTTTGTGGTAGTATCAGTAGGCATCATTTTTGAATAGTGTATTATACTAATATACTGACATTATTATACTAATATATATAATATGTAATATTATTGTCATAAAAAGTCTTGGGGTGCCTGGGTGGCTCAGTCGGTTGAGCATCCGACTTCGGCTCAGGTCATGATCTCGCAGTTCGTGAGTTCAAGCCCCACGTCAGGCTCTGTGCTGACAGCTCAGAGCCTGGAGCCTTCTTTGGATTCTGTGTTCCCCCTCTCTCTCTGCCCCACCCCTGTTTGTGCTGTCTCTCTCTCTGTCTTTCAAAAATGAATAAACATTAAAAAACATTTTTAAAAAAAAGTCTTGTTGGCTATGTAGTCTTTAAAAAAAAAAAACAACCAAGTTTTGAGTGCCTGGCTGTCGGTTAAGCATCTGACTTCGGCTCAGGATCTCACAGTTTGTGAGTGCCAGCCCCACTTCAGGCTCTGTGCTGACAGCTCAGAGCCTGGTTCCTACTTCAGATTCTGTGTCTCTCTTGCTCTCTGCCCCTCCGCCCCCTTTCTCAAGATAAACATTAAAAAAAAATTTTTTTTAAAGAAAACCAAGTTTCAAAGAAATGAGGTTATTTGACCAAAGGCATATTATTAGCTTATGACTAACAATAGAACAAATGACAGAACTATTGACTGAGATAAAACTAAAAATCAGTCTCTTGAGCACCAAGGTAATACTTTTCCTGCTGCCCTGAAGCCCCTGCACCACCTCTGTAAGGACGTCTGCTTGTTTACACTGTAACTTATTGGTGGCTCTAGCTCTTATCTGCAAAATGTGGGAAATTATCCTTGGCCCTAAGAAAGACTCTTAAGTTTTCTGTGAACTGATTCGATTTTGGTAAGCCATGTACTCTTTGCAAGTACACATTTTACTTGTATTCTGATATTTCTAATACTCACTAGATGAAATCTGAAAATTGGTACACAAGAATGACCATAAAAAGAATTACTGTTTTCAGGATAGAAGAAATACCTCAGAAATTGTAAGAAAATAGATGGTAAATAATATATATAAAAATAAACCTTTTCAATCATTGGAGTGGTCCAAAAGGAAACATTCACTAAAGAGATGAGTTCCCTTTCAATGAAGAAGTTGAAGCAGAAGCTGAAATACTGCTTGTCAATATGTTGTATTCCAAAGTCATAAACTATATGACATTTTCATGAAGTGATCTGTAAAGTGTCTTCAAATTCTGAATTTCTATCTTGACACATATATTGAATTGTCAGTAGACACTTCTCATGACTATCAACCAAAACTTCCAGAAGGCATGTATCACTATTTGCTGCACTGGTTTTGGTATTTTATCAATTTTGTTTTCACATCTCTTTTAGTTTGAAAGAATTTAAAAATAATTTTGGAAACTACATGTCTTTACTAACAGCATATGCAAATATAAGAAAAAGCACCGTGTTAAAGTGCAGCCTTACATGTTGAGCTAATTAGCTGGTGAGTGTTAACCTTCATCATTTTCAAAAACATTACTGTATTTAAATATATCAATTTTTAAAACAAGAAACGATTCTGCTTATATTAATTATAATTCAATATATAATGTGAAGCAAACCGATGTATTGTTTATAAAGTTTAAAATTCTGGTTTGCCTTTCAGTGTTTTGTCTGTCAAGCATTTCCGAACACCTTGACGCCATTAGAACCCTTTGTCCTTTGGCAAATTTACCTGTTGTGGTAAATTCTGGCCAGTTCACATGCTAGCTAGGAGGCAGTGTGCCATGCTCAAAATGAATTGAGCCACTGAAAAAACTCCACTAAGAAGCCTTATTCTTTTTCTGAGCCCAGCCTCAAATTCAGAGTAACAAAAATACTGCCAGGCATTCCGCTATCTCCACAGAGGAAATTCTGGATAAATATGTCATGCAATTAATTTAACAGTTTTTCAAGTTCAAATCAATTGACAGGGAAATTCTGGAGAGATTCTTGTTTCCCTGTTCCTATTTCTGTAATTTTATTAGCATATTGTGACAGTAAAAGCCATTACTAATAATAAATTAGGCCTTAATTGTAAATGATATTCTAGTGAAATTTAGAAACAAAGTGTGTCTGGTCTCAACATTTTCATGTGCCTATCAACATTTATACAGACAAAAATCAGTATTAAGTTGTAACTCAGCAATAGGCTTGAAAATCATCTATACCATTATTATTATTATTTTGTTGTCTCTCATAGGGACATCAGACAGCTGGTTTCAAAGATAATGGCAGTAACAATTATTTGCATCATAGCCCTAGCTAACTAGATAGCTGAAAACATCTGTTATGATCTTCAATTCCTCTAACCTGTCCCTGGAGAGGCTTTGATTGCTTAAAATATCCCCCGTTTTTTTTTTTTTTTTCATTGCTCTCTGCAATAATCATTTTTGCAAAATATAGATTACTTGATACTTAAGGAAATTGACTGTAATGCTGCTTTTGTCTTTTTGAATGTAAAACTGGAGGAAGGGAACATTAAGGAAAACTTCTCAGAAAATTATCTTTCCAGACTTGGAATTTTACTGTCATGGCTTTATTGCATTGCCCTTTTAAACTATGGTCATTGTTTTCTCTGATATATTAAACTCACAAAAAATAAAGTTACTAGTATTTTGAACTAACACATCAGACATTCACCAGACCATTGTCATTATGATCCATTGACACATACAGACAAAGCTATTTAAAAAACTTTTTGGCACTCTAACCAAATAATTAAATCAGAGGTATTTGTGACACTACCATGTGTGAGCAGTAGACCAGACTCTGGGCTGTTCAGTGCACACAAAAGTTGTAAGTCACATGGTCTGTTCAGCACTGATTTCAATCTTGTAGAAGAGCTTAAATCATTAACAAGTGAGGCAAAATACAAATCCTAAACTATAGAATAAGTACAGTAGTGCTCAGCAGAAAGAAACCACTGTGTACAAAGGAGGTTGGAAACAGATGATTTTAATCCTCAGTGTTCGGCACACTCAGAACAGCAGCAAATCAGTCTGGGTCACCAGAGTGAGGCACTCGATGAATATGTGTTGTCTGCACAAACAAATGAATGCATAAGTAAATTAATGAAATAGGGAAACCTTTGAGAGGAAATGGAATCTGATATGGTTTTGGAGAATGGATGCAATTTTTATAGTGTGAGAGTATGAAAAAGGGAGAGGAATAGTATGGCCAATGTTTTATATGATGATGAGGGTGGGGATAGAATGAAGGGTAGGTGATGAGGTGGAACAGGGACATCTTTGATGGTGGGGGGGAAAGAGATAGTAAAGAGAAAATATTTGTTCAGTTATAAGGCTCATATAAGACATAATGAGAAAAATATTTCATGCTAGCGTGAGAGCACATTATAGAAGTCTATAATGATGGATTGAAGAAGTTAATTTTAACCCATTTTTTAAATTTCTTCAGTAGGAAAAAAAACCATGAGGAACAGTGAGTAAAACATGAAGAGATTGGAATTAATATGAACAACTTGGTCAGTTAGGTAAGACATTATAATGGCTTCACTCAATTAGAATAAAATTGAAGAAATATGACATTTGAGAGACCATAACAAGTATTTATTTAATAAGATTTCATGACAATTAGATATGTGGAACAAGAAGAAATCTTGAATGCTGGGAAATGTAGGTAATATTAATGAAATTGAAGATGTGCAGTAAAAGGACTACATTGAAATGAAAGATCACTTCAATTTTGAACATCTGAGGTCTGATAATTCAACTAAGCGCTTGAGTGGAAATAGTAAATAGGTGGTTGGAAATCAGGACTGGAATTCTATTGAAAGATTATATTTGGAGCTATTGAATTTAGAGTAATCAGCAAAGATGGCTATTGAAAAAAATAAACAAGAATCATCTCTCAAAGTGAATAGTATTTAGATTTGTTTAAGTTACAAATCAATCTTGTAATGGTTGCAAACATATTTGCCTTGTGTCAAATTATTTTTTGTTGGCAGCGGCATTCTGGGTATTTCACTGTGGTGTTAACTTTATATGAGCTCATTTTTTATAGAGAAAACCTATACTTTTGATCAAATTATATACATCATAATTCCAATATTTTACATGTAGTGAAACTACTAGACTTTAAAGATCAATGAGTGCTTTACAACTGTATATTAATGTATTAATATGTGTTTCTTCCTGTAAAAATAATACTTTGAGTATGAATAGTACCAAAATTTGCAAACAATGAATTTATTTAATAAAACAAAGACATATCCCTATTTTTATGTTTCTCCAACTGTATCAATATTTCTTGGCTAACTTGTTTTTATCTTTTAGTGCTGTGAGATTTGAGTAAAGCTCATTCTCTTTTTATAAATGTTCTTCAAATTCTACCTGCTGTGAGCCTAGGTTAGGATAATTGAACTCAAGAGAATATTTTAAAGTACAAGAAAAAATAGGGCAGCAAAAAAACATATGGTTTCCTAATTATGCTATTTTTTTCTCTTTCTGTCTCATTCTCATCTCTTTCTCTGTCTCTGTCTCTCTCTCTCTCTCTCTCTCTCTTGATTTCTTTCCCCAATCCACTGTGAATAACTGGTTGTGTCATAAACAGACTCTGTAGATGGAATAACAATGGCATTCATTTAACTGTAGAAAATTGATACCTATTTGGTCTTTCAGTTGTGTTTGTTAGATAACTAGAATTGTGGAGGTTACAAATGATCACCTATACAGAGACTCTGCTGTCAATAGGAGCTATGGTTTATAACTGACCACATATTGGAGAATTCAAGGAGACAATGTGGAAGGTTGTTTACAATAAAAACCACTGCACTTAAAGAACATGTTTTCACAGGGGACTTTACCTTTAGTACTACAGAAATATATTGTAGTCTTTTTATTTATTTTTAATAATGCTTAGTTTTCATATGCTGTTACTCATCTATCATTTTACTGAGTAGACACAAATGCCCTGAATCCGTAATATTCCAAAATCATCAATAATAGTAAATTTCCATTTGGAATAGTCATCTGCACACTGTGTGTTAAGTATAGGTCATGGCTAAGTTTGTGTAGTTTCTCAATAGGTTATCTCTCCAGGTTTCAAGAATAAGATTAAGATTAAGTCACTTTTAAAAATCAAAGCACATATGAAAATATGTTCCACATCATATGTCATCTGGGACATTCATATTAAAACAAAGATGAGGTACCACTGCATACCTATTAGAATGGCCAATTTCCAGAATAATGACATCAAACGCTGGCAAGGGTGTGGAGTACCAGGAACTCATATATTGCTGGTGGGTACAAAATGTCACAGCCACTTTGGAAGACAGTCTTGTGGTTTCTTAAAAAACTGAACTTACTCCTGCTCCATTGAACTTGCTGTTTAGCCAAATGAGTTGAAAATTTATGTCCTCATGAAAATCTGTACACAGATGTTATCAGTATCTTTATTCATAGTTGCCAAAACTTGGAAGCAAATAAGATGTTCTTCAGTAGGGAAATGGATAAACTGTGGTATGTGCAGACAGTGGAATATTATGCTAAAAAGGAAGTGAGCTACTAAGCCATGAAAAGACATAGGAGAATGTCAAATGGATATTGCTAAGTGAAAGAACCCAATCTGAAAAGGCTACATACTGTAGGACAATTTTACGACATTCTGCAAAAGGCAAAACTGAAAAAAGATCACTGTAAAAAGATCAGTGGCTGCCAGAGGAGGTGTGTGGGGGTTGGGGGTAGGGGAGATGAATAGGCAGAGAACAGGGTATTTTAAGGGCAGTGAAAATGCCCTATGTAATATTTTAATGATGTATATATATTATTATACATTGGTCCAAACGCATTAAATATACAACACCAAGAGTGAACCTCTAGATAAACTATGGACTTTAAGTAATTATAATTATGTGTCAATATAGGTTCAGCCTTGGTAAAAAAGTAACATTGTGGTGAGTGATGTTGATAAAGAGGGAGACTGTGCATATGTGGGAGCAGGGGATATGTGGGAAATCTCTGTACCTTTCTTTCAAGTTTTACCGTAAATCTAAAACTTCATTTAAAAATTTTAAGTTTCTAAAATAATAAAGCAAAGGAAAGTATTGGCTCACAATGAGGTGAGCTATAAATATAAGTGACTTTTTAAAAATGTTTACTTATTTATTTTGAAGCGTGGAGGGGCAGAGAGAGAGAGAGTTTGAGAGAGAGACAATTTCAAGCAGACTTCGTGCTGTCAGTGCAGAGCCCAACACGGGGCTTGATCCCAATCCTGAGATCATGAGCAGAAATCAAGAACTGGCCTGTCAACCCACTGAGACACCCAGGCACTCTGTATAAGTGACTTATTTTTGAGGGAGTTTAAAAATACTATCTTGCTATTAGGAACATTGTACTTGAATCGATGTTCTGGGATGTATGTGCCATAACCTCAGATATTCTTGCATCAATTTGGGTACGAACAATATACTCAGTTTTGTTCATTTTTAAAGAATACGGATTAGGAGGATTTATCCATTTTTTTCTAACATAAAAAGAATACATTTGATATATTTGTACATTATTTTAGCTGCTAGAGTTGTAGTTCCTTCTCTGAAGAAGCAATTAAGTATTTTCATATCCCAGGTTAAGTATTCTTCGATATATTAAATACTCTTTGCTACATTTTCTGCTTAACAAAGTAACTGGTGAATGTCTAATTACTCTGGGCCACAGGTACACTGATAATGAAAAGGAAGTTTCCTTAACAATTCCCAGAGGTGGATTGATGTGCAGGTAGCTTTCTTTTAAAGTTAATAAGTTGCCATTCTGATTTGTCAATCACACTTTTATGGATTTGATTAGTGTTTCCCAACCTGCCAGAAACTGATCAATTTTGTCAAACTGGTAGAACAAGGTTTCTGGACATGCAAAGGTTTGGACCACACCCCAGATGCCCTTTATGGGACCAATTATTGTTTTTTATTTTTGAACATCTTTATAACAACAGAGGAAAAAAAGGGAATCAAATGAGAACTTAAACTTAGATGTTAAAAAAATTGTACCACAAAAATACATTCAAAGAGGATTAATTATGAAGACAAAGTTCTTAAAAAAACATTCTCACAGAAAAAACTATATTTGAAATTATTAGCTCTAATAATGTGAGGCAAGCTAAGATGAATGAGAGCAGCCAAAGATTATATGCAAACCTTATGGGAGTTAATCCCCTTGCTTTCCTCTTGTCCCTCTTCTAATAGAGAAGGTGAGGAGAAATTAAGGTAAGATATTAGTATCAGGAGAATTGCGGCTGACAATAGGCATTAGTGATCATCATTTAATTATCTACCATCTACTATACTTAAACTGAAACATTTGGAAGACAGACTTCAGTGTTTAATAATCTAGGTAAATAGTTTAAATTTGTTGACCAAAAGTCAGGACTCTCTTACTAAATATTTTGCTATATATGCCCATACTTCCTTCTTTCCACTGCATAATACAACTGTTATTTTCATTGTCCTCCTTACCATATTAACTACATACTCCAGTGGTTGTAATGTTCATTTTTACTCTGGCATTTTACACTTACATGGTCACTGACAGTGACAAGATGGCAGTGTGGAATTTAAATTCTATGCACAAATATTCTTGATTGTTTCTGCTATTTAAATGATGTATGAGGTAGGAATCTATTAATATATTCTTGTTAAATATGTAGTTCTTTCTCATTTTTGCTCCTTCTTCTCTGTGTATATACCTATTTACTACTAAAAGATAAGGTAAGGTTTTAATTCCTCTGTGCTTTATGTAGTTCTCCTGGTATTTAAACTGTTTAACACTATACTGATTCATCATAGTGAGCCTACTGGTCCATTCCTGTCTCATGTGGGAGAATATACTGACATTTTTCATTTTGCTTCCTTCGGGCTAACTACATTTATTACATAGGGTTCTAAAAAATCAATAACATATCTTTTTTTATGTTGTATAGGAGCACAGAAAATACTTGCAAAATATTTACATGGCACAGAATACAAGAACATTATAACAAATCAATTGTTCTCATATACTGTTCTCATATACTGTACTCATATACTGACATTTTTCAGCACCACACATCCCCAGGCACATTACTTCACATCAACTTTCATCCTCATAACAATGAAAAACCAAAAAAAACTGGGGCAGAGGGGCAGAGAGAGAGGGGGACTGGCAGCAGAGAGCCGGATGCATGGCTCGAACTCACGAACCATGAGATCATGACCTGAGCCTAAGCTGGATGCTTTACCAACTGAGCCACCCAGCCTCCTTGCATTTTAATGATTAGACACATTAACCCAGACCCAGCAAACATTTCGATACTAGGTAAAATTATCAATTTGAAATGTCTTTTCTGATAGCCCTTCACAGGTCTGTGATAATCTGTTTCCCAGCCCAAAGGTTAAGGTTTCAAATTGAATCATCGAATCCCGTATAAAAATACATTTCTAGAAATTTAAAATGGGAGAAAACTGTATAGATTATGTGGTATAAACTCCTTTTAAATAAGATGTAGAAACTAAGGTATAAATAAATGAAGTGATTGCCTAAGGTCATATGCTAATTAGCATAGCCTTAACCAGAGATTATGTCCCATTATTTATCTAAGCCTTTTCCTAGTACACTTCAGGACAAATTTGTTCCTTCTATAAAGAATGAAAACAGCAACAGCGATAAACAAAACAGATGGAGGTTTTCCTAAGCCCTAATTGTCTGAGAAAACTCGAATAGAGAAAGATGGGCCTTGCATCTGTAAAATTTCCTTTACATAAGTAAATATGTTGCTTCCAAACTTTAATTTTCCATTTTAAGATATATCTGAATGTCTTCATGAAATTATATATTCAGCTTTTAACTTTGTTATCATCAAATACCACATGAATCGCTTGTTTATTACAGGCCCAAGACTGATTAAAGTAACCAACAGATTTGTAAGTGCTAACCAAACTACAGTTTTTCCTAATAAATTGTGTTAAAAATCATCACATACCATAGGAATATTGCATGTATTGTTGAAACTGCTGTCCAGCAACTTTTTGAGCCATAACTTCTACTTTAAATATCACCAGATACTCTGAAGATTACTTTCAAATGTAGTTTCTTAATTAAGTCATATTTTACATAGAATGTAAGAGACTCAGACTGAGTATACAGAACTGCTGAATTGACTTCCTGAGGGCTGTGCACAGTCATGACTACATCTTCTGTAGTTCCTCAGATTGGCCACATGTCACATTCACTGAAGCACCAGGTCAGCTACTTTGATGTTATCGGTAGGTTATCTAGTTTACACATGTCCATATCCATGTGACAATGGTTTGTAGCAATTTTTAATAATGTGAGTTTGTTCAACACAAAGTTAACTAAGTACTTCTGTAAGCAAAGCTTAAATGTGGACAGAAATATCTTAATAAGCTATTGGTCCTGCCTGTTGTTCTTATATACATCTATATATTTGGAATGATTTCTTATATAAAAGCATCTTCACTGGCTTTTAATATACTAGATTCTTATTTCACTTTTAAAATAATCTCCATTTATGTAAGGAAAAGTGGATTCAGTGTGGGATATTGATAGCATTCACTTAATAGATATATTTAGAGAAGAAAAATTGGTAGTATTCAAAAAAGTCAATAAAGTTATTTGATGTTTTTCTTTTCTCCAGTAGAATCTTTTAGATTCTTTCATTCAGTACTATTCAATCTAGAAAGGCTTTTTACAGTGCATGTTATTTAAACTTCTAAAAATGATTTATTATAATTTATACATAGGAACATATATATGAAGACATCTAATACATAATTATATGCGTATGTAATACATACATAATGAAACACTTATGTCTTCTGTCCTAACGAAAAATGTAAAATATTTTATCATATGACAATTTAATCTCTTGATCATCTTCTCTATTTTAAGACCCTATATTTCCTCATGTAATTTACTCTTCCATTACCAAATTACCAAATTTACTCTTCCATTACCAAATTCTGAAGCACAGTTCCTAGATCAGAACAAGGTCAAGAGCAAGGCACGAGGGCAGAAAACAATCTCTTTTGGTAAGAAGAGAGAGTGTAAGTATGAGCATACTCCTATTTAATGTATTTTTGTCACTTAAAACATGTTTTTGTGAAAAAAGAAAAAAGTTACATTGAAATAAGTAGCAAAAGTAACTTGATATTTTTTAGAGAAATTAGCAAATTAATTTTGCTTTGGCATCAGCATGTTAACTTAGTCACTTGTTAGTTAAATGAGGACTATGATATCTTTTGGCAAAAATATTTTGATGCAGCCTTGAAAAAAGGTAACAGCTTTTATAGCCCTTTTTTATTTTTATCTTTTTTAATTTTTTATATGAAGTTTATTGTCAAATTGGTTTCCATACAACACCCAGTGCTCATCCCAAAAGGTGCCCTCCTCCATACCCATCACCCACCCTCCCCTCCCTCCCACCCATCATCAACCCTCAGTTTGTTCTCAGTTTTTAAGAGTCTCTTATGCTTTGGCTCTCTCCCACTCTAACCACCTTTTTTTTTTTTTCCTTCCCCTCCCCCATAGGTTTCTGTTAAGTTTCTCAGGATCCACCTAAGAGTGAAAACATATGGTATCTGTCTTTCTCTGTATGGCCTATTTCACTTAGCATAACACTCTCCAGTTCCATCCATGTTGCTACAAAGGGCCATATTTCATTCTTTCTCATTGCCACGTAGTACTCCATTGTGTATATGAGAGAACACAGTGATCAATCCCAACACCAGATACAATGCTCATGATTTATGTTTGTTTAAATCAGATACCAACTTTTCTAGCAATTTTAAACAACCACAGTTGACAGCATGTGTTTGAATATCAAAACTCTGAATGTTTCTAATTAGAATAATTATCTTACAGTGAGTCCTATATGGGGACTTGGATTGTTAACCCCCAAATTCACTGGAAAAACAATAATAATGATATATAATGTTAAATTTTACTTCCTTCAGGCTCACTACATTTGTTACATAGGGTTGTAAAAAAGCAATAACATATCTTTTTTTATGTTGTATAGGAGCACAGAAAATACTTGCAAAATGTTTACATGGCACAGAATAGAAGAACATTATAACAAATCAATTGTTCTCATTTGTAGAACATTGGATTAGGCTGGCATGAATTGTTGTATCTATTGCGGCAACCACCTAAATGACATCAACATTGCCAATCGGGTTCACTGCCTAAAACAAAGATCTAATCATGGTATGTACCTGATTTCAGAATAAAATCAAGACCTACCAAGTGCTAACTTGATTAATTTTTGCAGTTGTAACTCTTCCCCAACATGGCACATGCCTCTTTCACTGAGATCCGCTGTGCTTTCATACTTTGCAAGCACAATTAACTGTTCCCCCATACTCTTATCTCTGTCTCTAAAGCCATTACCTGTATCTCTGCTGCCCTCCTCTTCAGCCTCTACAGAATGAATCAAGAGCCTTAGATGAGCACTTGGAATGTTTCCTCTCATGGAATTAATCATTTCAATTCTTTGTTCCCGGAACAATTTTGGGTCCCACTATTCTAACAGGTTGAGAAGGCTGATTTTGCGTTGTTAATTACACGTATGTTTAGGTACATGTATGAGAGGTACAGTGCAATAATATTGTATTCCTCAGAAATTTTGTACATAGTGCTAAATACATACATGTTAAATGGCAGTCTTTGTTCTTGTTAGTATTTCTAATTCCTACTTTTATTCTTTATTGTTTCTCTAGCCCTTTAAATATACATAATTTTTCTCACTGTTTTTTTATTTTTATTTTTTAATGTTTATTTATTATTAAGAGAGAGAGCACAAGCAGGGGAGGGGCATTGAGAGAGAGACACTCACAGAATCTGATGCAGTCTCCAGGCTCTGAGCTGTCAGATGTGGGGCTCGAACCCACGAACCGTGAGTTCATGACCTGAGCCGAAGTTGGATGCTTAACTGACTGAGCCAGCCAGGCACCACTGTTCTTCACTGTTTTAAAGTAAGTTTTGATTCTGTCACATATTGAGAGCAAGTATCTAAATTATTCAATGTCTTCATTTCTTCAGATAAAATTCGCTACTATAAATTTTAATACTGATAATATATTAAAAATTAAAATAGCCTCATTACAGTTTGCCCCCTTGTTTGTGGAGGACAGTATTTAGAAGGAAAAACAATTTATTTTGTTTCACTAATAAAATAAACCAATTTATTTAATGTAGACAAGGTGTTTGTTTAAGCTGTATGAATTGAATTATTTAGTATTCAACTAGTTGTCCTTGAACCACAGAACTTTTCTCTATTACTATACTGTATTTTAGAGTAGATTCTGCATATTTGTATCTACTCATGGATATATTATCTACAATTAATCATTTTAATAATTTATTTTTAAGTATATGCTTTTATCTCAAAGATCACCTAAAAAACACATGATGTAGAAAATGTATAAATAATTAATATAACTAAATCTCCTCTCCCACAAAAACACCAAAGATAACTCTGCTTTGTAGCTTCATTCTTGGAGCCTATTGTGAACAATGGACTAATAATAGTTTATACTAAAGAAAGCTTGGAATCTATACCAGAAAGGGCAAAGAATACTAGTGGAAGAAAAACTAATAGAGAAGGATGATAAGAGTGGGTGGAGGGGGAAATACAGGTGTCATCATAAACTCATTTGGTAAAAAATTAGGGCAAGGTTTGAATTATAAACTGACAGAGATCAGGGAAGTCTTCTAACTTATGAGGAGCTGTGGATCAATTTATGCTGAGGGTAACTTATCAAGAGTTTTGTTGTATGTTAATTATAACATCTACTTTTAAGTGTCTTTGCAATGTGGCAAAGATTCTTAATCGGGAAGATTATTCACTCAGTTTAGTCTGAGTAAACTATTCCCATTAAAATATGCATATAGTTGTAGCTGTCTTTAAAGGTGCATTATTAACTGCCGGTTGGACTGATTGGACCCCCAAAATTAACCAGCCAGAGCCTGGCAATGCTCTGATATCACAAGCGTCACACACACAGAGTTGCTGATCTCCTTTAGTCATAAGGAACTGGTTATATGACTGTACATGTGAATGTGATACTTTATAGAGAGCAAATGGAAAAGTGAACGTAATCATTAGTTACTTAAAATAAAAATAAGTAAGGGGCGCCTGGGTGGCGCAGTCGGTTAAGCGTCCGACTTCAGCCAGGTCACGATCTCGCGGTCTGTGAGTTCGAGCCCCGCGTCAGGCTCTGGGCTGGTGGCTCGGAGCCTGGAGCCTGTTTCAGATTCTGTGTCTCCCTCTCTCTCTGCCCCTCCCCCGTTCATGCTCTGTCTCTCTCTGTCCCAAAAATAAATAAAAAAAACGTTGAAAAAAAAAAATTAAAAAAAAAAATAAATAAATAAAAATAAGTAAATAAACTAATAGTTGCTAGAAATGGCAGAGAATTACATCACAAGAGAGGGTGATTTAAAAAAATGCCTATTTTCTGCTTTTAACATTGACATTACTTGGACTAGAGCTCCCACTTCCAAAAACAAACAGACAAAAATGACTGAAGCTGATTTAACACCTACAGATGACTACCAAGGGAAGTTCTTTATATCCCTAATTCTCTCTCAGATGACTTGGAAGTCATCTTCTAGTTCAAATTAAGTAAAAAATATTGTTTGGAATCCGTTGCCGGCAAGGTAGTTTGTATGATAGTTGCCTTTTTATCTGTGCCAAAGTACTAAAGTTATATATAATTATGGAAGAACATTTGTTGGAATATATTGAACCAAAAAAAATCATACTTATTTTTCCAAAATTCTATTCAAAGTTGCAAGCAAATCAGAACACTTAGAGACACTTAGTAATATATTACGCTTGAGTGATAAAGCAGCCCGAAAATGTAGCTGCAGAGAAAAACTGGAGGAAAAGAAACCTCTTATTTTCGACTAAGTTGAGCAAAATGTCCTTTTTAACCTTCTTAATGGCACCCTCCCCTGTTTTAAATGGAGTCATTCTGAGTACCTGAGTTTCATGTTTTATAGTTTTATAATTTGTAACGTCTGGCAAAGATCAAGGATTCTCACTTTCCACCTCACAGATGTCCTTGCAAACTGGAACAAGATTTAAATGGTTTACATACATATATTACTTCATTAGTGCCTAATTAAAAATACGTCTGACAGCTGGCAGACAATGAGGTGCTTCAGATAATCCAAGTGAACTGATCAAGGATGGAAAATTGTGCTTGTACCACTTAAGTGAATGCATGGCATTCATTTATCATTTTTAGGAATGAGTTTTTTTCCCCACAGACTTTATACACTTTGTACACATGTTGTTACTGACACATCTATGCTGTATTTAGATGAAATGCCGTATTTTGTGGAATTATATGGATTATTTTTCCATTAGAAGTTCTCAGGAAAAAAAAAGAAAAAGTAAATGACAGGTCTTTGTAAACAAGTCATGAATTTGATCCTGATTGCCCAATAGCTAATATTAGCCACGTGTACATGGGTTTCTCTTCTATATTTGTTAAGGTTTAGCTGCTAAGACTGGAAGACCCAGGGAAGAGTTGGTATTACAGCTAATGTCTGTAGGCAGTTGGGAGGCAATTCCATCTCACTCAGAAGACCTCAGTCTTTTCTCTTAACCTAACTGTTTAGGTTAGCCCCATCCCCATTATGGAGGGTAATCTGATTTATTCAAAATCTGACTTACATGTTAATCACATCTTAAAAAAAATACTTTCACATGAATATCTATACTGATATTTGATCCAAAACATAGGCTTAACTATGTTGATGCATAAAGTTAATAACCACAGACTCAGAGGTAGATAAACATAAAAAATTTGAAGGCAATCTGAATAAATAAAGTAGGTAGGGAATGTTATTGGGGGGGAAGTAGATTTGACTAGAAAAGATACAAATAGTATAGAAGGAATATTAGTAATGATAACAGCAGCGACTTGGAAGGCAAAAAAGAAAAAAACATTAAATCATTGTTAGAAAGTTTATGCAGTACTGCTCTAGCAGTCCACCATCTTACCCCGCTTTTTGCTCTATAAACCTTAATCCAGGAATGTCTGGAACTCCAGGGAAAATCGCTTGCTGGTAAAATTCCACGTACTGCATTTTTTTCTTGGAATATAGATAAAAATGCAAATACTATAATTGGCACAGAAAAAAAAAATCCTTCAGTGATGTGGAGAAACCCCACTAATAATTAGAAGATAGAGCTCTGGTTTATTAGAGCCATGAACCAGCAATAAATTTGAGGATGGAAACTTGATCAATGGTGTTGATGCTGTTTTCTGGCTCTGTCACTGGGAAGCAGTATCTGAAACACTTATATAGCTGGTTAAAATCCAGCTGGATCACAAACTGTTCTTTGAGAAGCAAATTGCTAAGTTAAAATACATATGAATTAGTATCTATTCCTTTATACTCATTGGTAATTAAAACATTGAAGTATATTAAAATATATGAACCAAATCTTCAATTACATAATGTTGCTAGCCAGTGGCCCACTAGCACCGCTCAGACAATCTGGTAAGTGTCCTGTTCATCTTTTCCCAACTCCACATTTAGAAATGGCATGTTGGTAACCTGACATTTGTACCACAGAAAGTGACAAAGGCCGCAAATCAGGAGTATTTGCCTCAAAGATTGTTTGTTCAATATTTACGTCACTACTTTCAAGTATAAGTTTATTGTTTACAACAGAAGTATTTATAGATAACAATTTACCATTACACAATATATTTTTTACAATTTCTTTATCACTCAAGTAAATTTCCATCAAATAGGTTCTAACAAAATCTAGGCAGAAAAAGTTAGATAAATCACTCTGTCATCTGTTATATATTAATTTGTCTCTCATTTGTCCATGGTTCCAAAACTCCTTGGAATTCCCTGACTGATAGGAGTGTCTTTGTAATTTATGATGGTCCTTTAGACTGCACCTAAGTTTATGTTAAACTTAAAGAGAATAGGAACTGGCCTTGCCAGAAAGAGCAAGTATATGATTAGAAGATTGGGGTTTTCAAACATGTGATATCAGCATGACCTTCAGGGAAGAGACATGGGGGTGGAGATGAGTTCAATCACATGGTCAGTGATTCAGTCATTCATACCTATGTTATGAAATCACAATACAAACTCTAGACTCAGTGTTTGGGTGAGCTTCCCTGTTTAGCAATACTCTGTGCATATTGCTACAAGATATGCCAGGAGGATGATGCATCCTGACTCCACAGGAGAGAATATGGAAGAGTCAAGTTTAGGACCCTCCTACACCTCAGCTTGTGTATCTCTTCTCTTGGCTGATCTGGATTTGTATCCTTTTTTGCTACAATAAAACTTTAATCATAGGTATAATGCTTGCTTGAGTGCGGTGTGTCATTCTAGCAAATTATCAAACCTGAGGGGAATAATAGGAAACTCTAGATTTATAGGCTGTTGATCAGAAGTGAGTGGCCTGGGAATCCCAAAGCTTGCAGCTGGTGTCTGAAGTGAGGGCAGTCTTTTAGAGATCTGTGCTCTTAACTTGTAAAGTTTGGCCTAAATCCAGGTAATTAGTATTGCACATTATAGACCTAAAAATGAAGAATCTATAAGAAATGCAGTATTAAGTGCAAATAAATGCACTATATTTTATTACTTTTTTTTCACATTTCCTATAAAGGTTTATTGGATTCAACCTATAATACTCCTGTTTTTCTTTTATCAATTGTTTGCATACACTGATTTCAATAACAAAGCATATAAGAACTGATCAGATAGACATCGGATGCAACATATAATCATCAAAATCACTCCATTTCTTACTAATGATCACCTTTGAGGTTATTATATCAAAGAGGAAGAAAAATCTATTTTGTTCATTATGAATGTTCAACTAGAAGATGGAAAAAAGCAGAGACTACAGGATAAAATTCTACTTATCTCTTATTTGTATTTTCTCTCTTTCTCAGTCCTCTATTTTGAATTTTTGCCCCTTCTGTATTTTCTATTATTTCCTTTCTTGAATTGGAGCCACAAGTCTTCAAGAAACACACTACATTAATCACCAGAAATAATTTTCTGTTAATGAAAATAATTATTAAATTAAACTTGAAAATATTTTTTTTTCCAGAAAAGGATGTGAAAGAGCAATGGGTAGCTTTTAAGAATTATGATGCTAGAGGCTCCTGGGTGGTTCAGTCGGTTAGGCTTCCAACTTCGGCTCAGGTCATGAGCTCCCAGTTCATGGGCTCAAGCCCTGCACCGGCCTCTGTGCTGACAGCTCAGAGCCTGAAGCCTGCTTCAGATTCCGTGTCTTCCTCTCTCCGCCCCTCCCCTGCTCGCACTCTGTCTCGCTCTGTCTCTCAAAAATGAATAAATGTTTAAAAACATTTTTTAAAAAGGAAATATGATGCTAAAAGCAAACATGGTGGATGCTTAAAGTTTAAAGATAATTTAATTCATCTGCACTTGCCATTTTATTTACAGGTGAAGAAATGATGTAGGAGGTTAAGTGACCTGCTCCAGATCACAAATAATGGCTGAGTTGGCATATAAAAAACAGGTTGAAGATTATTAAATTTTAGGGTTTTTTTTTGTTTTTTTCTTTTGTGATATCCAGCTGAAACTAAGTACTGGAGGAAGAGTGGCAGGGAGCATTAGAAATCATCAAATAATAAGTAATATCTAGGTGGTTTATTTTCAGAGGAGGTGAAATCTAAGGTACAATGGTTACACTATGTCCTTGGCCTCATTCCCAACAAAGGCTCAGCAGAAGTAGCCTCAAATCTTTAGCAACTTTCCTTTTTTAAAAACCAGTAAAGGCTCTGAGAATATTTATCCACACCCAGAAAGTCTGGGATGCAACTTAGAAATGACTTTTTAAAATGTAGTTTTTATTTGAAACCAGGTTCTGAAACATGATCTAGAATAGTTTCATCCAATAGGCCTCTCTGCAGTGATAGAAATGTTTTATATTTATGTTGTCCCAAACTGTAGTTACTAGCCCCATTGTGATTACTGATCACTTGAAATGAAACTAATGAAGTTAAGGAATTTAAGTTTTACTTTTATTTCATTTTAATTAATTTAGATTTAAATGGCTAACTCTTATACAGAGCAATACAGAAAATGAAAGACATTTTGATAGAAAGAAAAATACATGCAAAAGATCACATATGGAAAGAAGCATAGCTTAAATGTATGAGAAAGATTCAAATATGTTTAGCAAAGTGTATAGGCTAAGGAGTTGTCTGATTAAAAATTAAATAAAAACCAGTGTGTATTGAGAGTAAATTGAGCAAGCCCATGAGGAGAGCCCAACAGAAGAATATTTGCAGTGGATAAGAGGGATTCCTTAGAGAGAACTTGTCCAAAGGATTGACAAATCACTATGTTGAACCTGTCCCCCAACTTCCTTGTCAGTGCATAGAAGGAATTCAAAACTATCTAGCTCTTGGATACATAGGTCCCTGACACAGAAAGCACTGAAAAAGAAAATTGAAATAACTACCTTATCTGAGTCTGTATAAACTTAGAGTATAAACAATACTCTGAGAGTTAAACCATGCGGAAAGAATTATTTTCCCTACCCCCTTTCCCTAAGATATCCTCAGAGTGTGATGAATGGCAGAATGATGGCAGTCTAGTAACTGAGTTTTAGGATTATTTTACTTGTAAGTCATAGAAAACCCAACTTAAATTAGCTTCAGGCAGAAAAAAGAGAGAAAGACTTGGTACGTGTAATTGAAAAATACAGTGGCTGAAAAGCTTTCATACACCATTTGTTTTGCAGGATCAAACAGTATATAAGGAATTAGTCTTTCTGCATCTCTTGTCTCTGCTTTTCTCAGAGTCAGCTTTACTTACTGTCACCAGCAGTAAATTCAGGCTGTTGTTTTCCCAAGTTCAAGACCAGGTGAAATGAAGGTGTATCTCTCCACATTTTTAGCAAAAGCCCTAGGATTAAGATTGAACTAATACTAAGTCACATGCCTACAAATTACTTTATCACTTTGCCCAGGGCCATGTGGTGTTCTGTGGCCAGACTTGGTCATATGCTCACCTTTAGAGGTGGGGGTAAAATCAGCTCCTTCAAAGTGATGTGGTCTCATAGAAGCATAATTCTCTAAGGAAAACAAGAAGGTATTTACTACAAGAAGAGACAATGGATGCTCAACAGACAGTATTTAACTTTGTCATTGGAGGGCCCAATGGAGATGGTTCCATCAAATAGGGAAGACATAGAACCTGAGAGAGTTAACAAGAATGGCAGGAAAAGCAATGATGGCAAGCATAACTGCAGACACTGTCAGTGGCTCCTAGCAGGATGATTGGTCATGAACACAGATAAAACATCCTGCTGGGTATATTAAGTCACAGTTTTGAGATACTGGGAGAGTTGAAGATTTTTGCACATTTAATAAATGCAGGGAAAGAGCCAGTAAAATTTGGATCTTGCTATCAATGAGATCTCGGTACACTATATACAAATGAGTGGTAGAGAATTTCAGATTATAAAAGGAAGTGATATGCAGAGAATTTGCTTGGGGCTAATTTCCAACACATGGCCAGAGCATGAAGGAAAATAAAAATAAATTGACAATACAAGAAAGAAATAAGCCAAGTTGAAGTAATATACATAACATATAATATATATTATAATATACATATATAATAATATATATAAATACTATATGCATTCATATTTAATTGATTTTAAAGAATTTTGAGAATAATGAGAATAATGTTTCTCCCTAACATAACAAAGGGGGAAATTTTGGCTTAAAAATGGCAAGTTTCACATAGGATTGTTGCCTTTTAATACAAAATCTTCTCTATTTTTCCATAGACTTCACCAATGTGATAAGCTACTACAGAAATTAAAGCAATGATGTGATAAAAACAGAGACTGAGGGAGATTATACATGCAGTTTACTTAAAATAGAGTAAATGAAAATACTCTGGCATAAGGGATTTATAAAGAATTTTGTAATAGTATAGGTTTTTAGGGAAGAAATTTTAAACTAAAAGAGTAGGTGAGAAGTAGGCGAGGGGAGAGAGAGAGAGGGTGGGGGAAAAAAGAGAGGGATCAACTCTTTTAGGAAACAAATAAAAAGAAAGAAGATACAAGGGATATGAAAGAAAATATCCCAGGAATGATCATGAATTCATTGTATTTGTAATCAGAGATGAAGGAGGACAGGGTCCAATATTTAAGATCTGGAGAAAGAAAGGAAGAACAATTGTCTGAGCATTTGTGTGTGAATGCGAGTGTGTGTGTGTGTGTGTGTGTGTGTGTGTGTGTGTGTGTAGATAAACACATATATTTCTATTTAATTTGGTTAATAGTATAATAGATAAGTATTATTATCTTAATATTTTATTATTGCTTTTTAAAGTTTTTTTTTTAATTTACTTTGAGAGAGAGTGCAAGTGGGGAGAGTTCAGAGAAAGGGAGAGACAGAATCCCAAGCAGGCTCCACACTGTCAGTACAGAGCCTGATGTAGGGCTGGAACTCACAAACCATGAGATCATGACCTTAGCCAAGATTAAGAGTCAGATGCTCAACTGAGTGAGCCATCCAGGCACCCCATCTTAATAATTTAGATCAAAGGGGCACCTGGGTGGCTTAGTGGTTAAGCGACCAACTTAACTCAGGTCATGATATCATGGTTCGTGTGTTTGAGCCCTGAGTCGGGCTCTGTTCTGACAGCTCAGAGCATGGAGTCTGCTTCAGATTCTGTGTCTCCCTCTCTCTGCCCCTCACCGGCTCTCTCTCTCTCTCTCTCTCTCTCTTTCTCTCTCTCTCTCTCTCTCTCTCTCTCTCAAAAATAAATAAATATTAAAAAAAATAATTTAGTTCAAGGAACAAAGTAGAGATATTAAATAATGACCTAATATCTCATAGTAAGTTACAGGGCTCAGATTAGAATTGAGATTGGCCAATTTAAAAAACAAGACAAAATATGTTCTCAAATGCCTTCTATTATAACATGAAAACTGAATGACAGTGTAAGAATTTGATATATTCAAAATAATTTTGTTTAACGTGGAGCCAACACTAATTTTAATTGTAAAATAATACATTTTAGGACCATACCCAATTAAGTATTCTAAGCTATGGGAAAATCAGAAAACATGTGCCTGGCATATTAATTAATATGCATATAACAGAAAACTATTTTTAATTATAATTATGGTTAGTTATGTGTTTTACATATTACAGCATTTTGCAGCAGTTTATTTCATGTGTCGAGTTTACTTATTTTTAAATTGTGTACAACATTTATCAATAAATGGAATATTAAATTCCTTAATATTTTTTACCATTGACCTGATATTTGTCAAACTTCTGAGAAAATCCCATTCTCTAGGTCTGTGATATACAGCACTGATTTTCATCACAGGTATTGTCACTCAGATGTTTTTTGTTATTTTATTTTGCTTTGCAGCCATGAGAGGAACAAAGAAAATATTAAATGCACAGAGCAAGAAATGGGACGGGGGGCAATAAGGAAGACTGATTTAAGAGGATTCTCTTAAGATTAGAGAAATAAGGGGTGCCCGGGTGGCTCAGTCTGTTGGGTGTCCAACTTCGGCTCAGGTCATGATGTCGCGGTCCGTGAGTTCAAGCCCCGCATCCGGCTCTGGGCTGACAGCTCAGAGCCTGGAGCCTGTTTTGGATTCTGTGTCTCCCTCTCTCTCTGACCATCCTCTGCTCATGCTCTGTCTCTCTCTGTCTCAAAAATAAATAAATGTTAAGATTAGAGAAATAAGACTAATATTTCTCTCAAAATTTAGCTTTAGGAAAGCTTAAAGGGAAATATCAGTAAATCTTCATCCTATGAAAGGCAAGTTGAGAAAGGAAACATTTGTTCACTAACAGTTCTAACTTAGCTCACTGATATGTTGCACTCACTCTCAGAGAGGCTATTTTTGCTTCAGTCTGTTTTTTTGCAAAGCAAGATATACCTTTTGTTTATAATGAATGTAATTTTTTTAAAAAAGTACTTTGGTTGGTGGTGCACCTTCATATTTACACATTTATCCATAGAAATCATTCTATTTTATTCCATATTTTTATAGAGAATAAGCAGGAGAGTTATAATATGTGTTTATACATATAGATGTTGTCTTAGTCAGAACTGCTATTACAGAATACCATAGACTGAGTGGCTCAAACAGCAAACATTTTTTTAAATGTTTATTTATTTTGAGAGAGAGAGAACATGAGCTCAGGACAAGGGCAGAGAGAGAGAGGGAGAGAGAGAATCCCAAGCAGGCTCTGCACTGTCAGTACAGAGCCCAATGCAGGGCTCAATCTCACGAATCCCAAGATCATGACCTGAGCTGAAATCAAGAGTTAGATGCTAACCAACTGAGCCACCCAGGCACCTCTTAAACAGCAAAATTTATTTCCCACAGTCCTAGAGGCCAAGAAGTCCAAGATAAATGTGCCAGCAGATTGGATGTCTGGTGGGGACTCTTCCTGCCTAGCAGACGGCTGCCTTCTTGCTGTGTCTTCACATGGCACAAAGAAAGATCTTATGTCTTCTCCCCTTCTTCCATTAATCCCATCATAAGGGCTTTGTTCCCATGGCCTAATTACCTCCCAAAAGTCTCACCTCTAAATACCATCACATTGGGATTAGGGCTTCAATGTATGAATTGGGAGGACAGGGACAAGAACATTGAGTCCATAGCAGATATGATACAAATGTGTATGGAGGGAGAATATTGGGACATAAGCATGACAGGGAGACATATGACCATGATCTTTCCATGCTATTTATAAGAGAAAACATTATGTAACAAATAGGGTTATTTTTCTTTACACCAAATGCAATGCTTATTCATTTCAAATGAATTTAAAAAGTGCTTTTTCCACTCAACTCCTGTATTTTATGCCCTACAAAATTGAGAAAGCTATATACAATGAGATTAAGTGTTAAAGAAGAAATGCATGATAGGTACACAATGTCTAAGGTATGAGACATTGTGAGAGAAATGCTGTACATATCATATTGCAAAATGAAGGTCAAAGAAGAAAATCACCACCAGCTGGAGTTAATGGGGAAGGTGTCTTATAGCAGTTGACTTTTAAAAGAGAGTTTGAAGTGTCGATAAATTTCAAGGAGATAAAGATGAATTTTAATTTGCAATGAAGATATCCCATTTTATCTGGTGTTTAGTGAGCACCATACTGTGGTTTAAGAATGACTATCTTTTTGCTTTCAAAGTTTAACTAGTAGCTGTACATTTAATTTATATCCTAACAGACAAAATTAATTGCTGTGCTTTGCTAAGTTCAGAAAGATTTTCCTTTCATTTAGCTCTCTCAAGTGGAAGTATTAACCTACCGTAGGTATCACTACCTCTCTTTGTAAAGGGAAATAAAAGTGTGCAATTAACTTCAGACAATTTCTTAGAAACCTTGTATCCTACTGGGTGATTTCAAGGCAGCAATCGCTTGATGATATATTTCTTCCCACCTGACTTTTGGCTCCTAAAAACATTAGTGGAGCTTTTCAAGTCTGTAAGTGGAAAGGCACGTCTCTGTTAGAAAGACTATTAATGTAGGCCCTAAGTAGAGAGGTTATTAACATTCAAGAAACCAGGGCTGTTCATAAGCCAGTTCAGAAGATCATCCTACTGTTGAGATGGCCCCATAGATTTTGAGTTAATAGAAAGTACTGGATCAAAGTTTAGAGAGCCACTTAAGAGCAGAAATGAAGCAAGGTCACTCTTGAAAAAGTTACCAGAAGAATAATATAAAAAGATAGTGAACACTTTTAAGTACAGATTTTCCTCAATTTACATACTGATAAACCCATCGTAAGTTGAAAATATAAGTCGAAAAATGCATTTTCGAATTGCACCTAATCTATCAAACAGCGTAGCTTAGCTTAGCCTGCCTTAAAACGTGCTCAGAACACTTACGGTAGCCTGGAGTTGGGCAAAATCATCTACCACAAAGCCTATTTAATAATAAAGTGTCGAATGTCTTGTGTAACTTGTTAAATGTTGTACTGAGAGTGAAAACCAGAATGGTTACATGGGTCCAGAAGGATGGTATTGGATGTCTACCCTTATGATCTCATGACTGACTGGGAGCCGCCTCTCATGGCCACTACCCAGCATCATGAGAGAGGACTGCACTGCACATCACCAGCCTGGGAGAAGATCAAACTTCAAAATTCAAAGTATAGTTTCTACTGAATGCATAACACATCCACACCACAATAAAATTTAAAAAAATGCAACTCAAACCACTGTAAGACAGGGACGCTCTGTAGTCTTAAATTCTCATTTAAACTTCGGTTTAGAGATGTTAGCTATTGGTGATTTTATTAATAATTACTTACATCTTTTCTAATTGAAAGTATTAAAATGATTACCTTTCAATTTAACATAAGTAAGGGAGATTTTGTTGATTTGGGTTACCTGCTAATTGACTGTGGAAAACAGATTACCACTGCCAATTCTTTGAGGCAATATCTGTATCTCCTTTCCTTGAATCTGAGCTGACTTTCTTGTAACCAATAGAATGCAGCAAAAGTGACATTCTCTGACTCTCAATGATGGGTCCGAAAAGGCCACACAACTTCCATCTGGCTTTCTGGGAATCATCACTCTCCGTATGCCCTCCTAGCCAATGTCATGCTCTGAGAAGCCCAAGCCACATGGAAAGCCATGCATGGGTGTCCCTGGCTGAGTGCATCCTTTGATCATTCCAGCTCCAGTGCCACATATGTGAGTGAACTTGTGTCCATCAAGATAATTCCAGCCTCCAAGCTGTGAGTGATATCCAGGCTCCAATGTTCCCACCTGAATCCCCAAACATCTTAAAGCATAGACAGCCATCTCTGTTGTTACGACTTCATCCTGTCCAACTTCCTGACCCATCATTTGTAAACATAACACAATGAACTTTTTATGCCACTAACTTTCTGGGTGCTTTGTGCTTAGTAACTGAGACAACTTTTGTCCAATAGTCTTTCAATTAGAGTAGAAGAAGTCTGTTTATATTTCATCCAAGTTGTGTTGTATCAAAGTTGTGGTTAATACTTATAACTTTTATTTTTCATTTTTTTATGTTTATTCATTTTTGAAAGACAGAGACAGAGCACAAGCAGGGGTGGGGCAGAGAGAGAGGGGGACACAGAATCCGAAGCAGACTCCAGGTTCCGAGCTGTGAGCACAGAGCCCAACATGGGGCCCGAACCCACGAACCGCGAGACTATGACCTGAGCCAAAGCCGGACACAACCGACTGAGCCACCCAGGTGCCCCTAATTGGACAATTTCAATATGAGATGGTAATTTGAAGTGTGTGTGTGTGTGTGTGTGTGTGTGTGTGTGTGTGTGTGTGTTTTCCCACCTCCACGTAAAAGAGTAAAATAATATACCTGTGAGGATCCAGATTATTTGCAGGAATAGGTTTTACTTTATCAAAATTGTTGGCTGAAGCAAGTATAGTCGGACCATGTGTTTTTTCTTACTAATGAGCATGAAGGTAGGCGCTATAAGTTTCCCATCAGTGGAATCTGCAGATTCTGGTTCAGAATTGTTCTTGCTCCTGGTTAGATGCCTCAGCTTTCAGTTTTCCTCCAGGCTTGGCCATGTTATGACAAGGCATTCATTGCCTAATTCTTACACATGTTCCAGGAACCAATGCAGAAAATAGACTGAAGAATGGTTCACCGTATTTACTAAAACCAATTCTGTCCTGCTGTTAATGAACATCGATGTAGACAATAAACTGATTAAAATTGTTTTGCTGGTGGATCAGGAAATAAGCTATTTAAGGACAGATGTTATTTCAGCACAAAGAGCTTGCAAATTTGTGGTTTGGGTTTTTCACATTAATACACTGTACACAGCTAGCTGGATTAAAACTGACCTGTCACAGCCACAAACTATTTAGAAAAAACAGCATGATTACATGAAATTATGATGACTTGTTTCTTCCATTACTAACAACTCTGAAATGTGGTGGTTTTTAAAGAATATGATGTGAATATAATGGAAATAGTTTCTATGAAAGAATCTTGCCTTGTGTTCATTATATTTCCATATTATTAGTTGTTTCTAGTTAGAAGACAAAGTGAAATTAGTTTATTCTATTTGGAGGAGGGGCAACCTACTGTTCTAAATAATTAACTATAAAATAGAATGTGAGTGTGCACAAGAAATGATAAATGTATGGAGCAAACCCTAAAGAGAGTGCTTGAAACCATGACTGTTATTTGCCAATCTGAAAATAATTTTCTTTGTTCTATTCATTAGGGGAAATCTAGAAATAAATATTAGAATGATTTAAAAGCCATCAGTGAAAAGCTATGTCTTTAATTAGTGTCATCATCCTAGGGAAATAAAAACGTTCCTCATTCAATTCACTGGATGCATCCATCTTCACAACATCTGAAGGAATCCCAGGGGGTTAGAAACAAACAACCCAACAAAACACAGAAAGAAAATGTAAATTCAACCAATAATACATCGTATAGATCTCTATTAAGTGCAAGTATATCGTATCCCATACCAGTCTGAGATCAATATAACATGAGAAAATATATAGAATGACTTAAACACATTTCTAATGGCAGTCAGGGGAGGACAGTGAAATATCTGAAAATCAGAAAGTTTCAATAATGGAAATAGGATTTTGGGGGGAGTGAGAAAAGAGCTTGGGGAATGTTAAGATTTGACAGATGGTGCTACAAGACATTCCATTATTATATTTATTCTATTTATAGTTTTATTTCATTAATCAAAATATATGCACTGGACATCTAGTGAGTTAATGTAGCCATGCTGTTGTTCTAGGAAATAAATAAATGTTTATGTTTTCCAATCTGGCAGAGAAAATAAGTTATGCGTAGCAATTATATATGCTAACTAACAAAAATAATTTTTAAAAAAACCATAAAAAGTTCAGGAAGCAGAAAGTTTATTTTCAAATGGAAATGTCACAAAATATTGTGGACAAGATGGAGCTTGACCTACACGTTGGAGAATGATGTGGATTTCAGCAATAGCTTTGCTTTGATTTTTGTGCTGACTCCTCCTCCTCCTCCTCCTCCTCCTCCTCCTCCTCCTCCTCCTCCTCCTCCCTCCTGTTCCTCCTTGGTGCCTGGTTCTTGGAATGTGGAATGAAGAAGAAATTGCATACAGTTATCTATGCTCTAACACTTATTTCCTGTGAATCTTACATATATGTTTATCTGTCTTTTCTCACTATTTACCTATAATATCTCTGAAGGCAGAAGCAATGTTTCATTCATCCATGGATTCTTAGCACTACACACGGCACCTAACAGCCTTGCACAGACCTTAGTAAGAACTATGATGTTAATGAAGAACAAAATAATTGAAGCCCAGGGACAGCACGGTGGAGAATGTCTTCAGGCACTGGAATAAAATGGCTTGAAATTGGTAAAGAATGTTATTATTGGGGTTCCTTGGTTGCTCAGTCGGTTAAGCATCCGACTCTTGATTTCAGCTCAGGTGGTGAAATCGAGCCCCATTTCAGGCTCTGCACTGGGCATGGAGCCTGTTTACGATTCTCCCTCTCTCTCTGTCCCTCCCACACTCATGTTCTCTCTTGGATGGATGGGAGGAAGGAAGGAAGGAAGGAAGGAAGGAAGGAAAGGAAGAAGAAAAAAAATGATATTATGTCACGAGTATTAAACCATACTGGGGTGCATGGGTGTCTTAGTAGGTTAAGCTTTGGACTTTCGCTCAGAATATGATCTTGTGGTTTGTGAGTTTGAGCCCCACCTCGAGCTCTGTGCTGACAGCTCGGAGCCTGGAGCCTGCTTCAGATTCTGTGTCTGCCTCTCTCTCTGCCCCTGCCCTGCTCACACTCTGTCTCTGTCTCTGTCTCTCTTTCTCTCTCTCAAAAATAAATAAACACTAAAAACATATGAATAAATAAATAAATAAATAAATAAATAAATAAATAAATAAACCTTAAAAATATTTAAAAGAAAGCACACTGTATTTATGTTAATTCTGACAGGCAACAAAGAGTTCTGGTATTTTTCCCCCTACTGAATAGTGGACTATACCATATTGACATTATATTTTACAGTCTGCTTCATTTTACCTATCTACATATTGTGCATTACTATATAGCATAATTGTGTGATCTCAGTAAAGTCTGAAAGATACTGAAAGGTAAAAGCATCTCTACATTCCAAATGTATTACACTGTAGAATGAAAAAGCACTACAAGTAATGGTTAAGACATAAGCACACGAAATTTGAGGTCAGACAGAAGGTGAAATTATCCTCGTTCCATTACTTATTTTAAGTTAAGCTGTTTAGAGCATCAGTTTTCTTATTTGTAAAATGGGGTTGAAACTGTGCCCTTTCAATTTTTTTTGCTAGGTATTAAGGAAAGTAACATGCAAATACTTAATACAGTGTAAAGACATGCTGGGTATATTGCAGTGATGGCACTCAGGCATAGGACCAGGATTCCTGTATCACCATAATTTATGAGGTGCTTTCCATACACCAGTTTTGTCACTACCAGCTAAGTATTACCTTAGATACAAATGATTTGAGGAGAAAACTGAGTCTGTAATTGCAGGAAAAAATTATTTAGTGCACAGATATGATTATAGTCAGAGAATGTTATTGATATAAGGATGGGTAAAATAGTGTCTTTGCAGCCATCCTTCAAAACTCTCCCTGGGGGAGGAGCCTAAGGGGAAAAGAGTGATCATGAATAAATTAAGGCTGTTTTACATTCTTTCTGGTGCTGCCTTCGCTGGTAGTGACAGTGTACTTGGAGAAAGTTTGTAATTTAGAGGCCAATGCATTATTTTTTTTAAGTTTATTTATTTTGAGAGAGACCGAAGACAGTGCAAGCGGGGAAGGGGCAGAGAGGGAGGGAGAGAGAGCCTCTCAAGCGGGCTCTGCACTGTCAGTGTGGAACCAGACACAGGGCTTGAGCGTGGGAGACCACGAGATCATGACCTGAGCTGAAACCAAGATGCTTAACCAGCTGAGTCACCCAAGCACCAGGAGGCTAATCCAATAGATTATTAGAACAGGACCTGAGTCTGTGGCTCTGACTGTCTGTATTGAAACCCCAGTTAAATACCTTATGAAAGTTACTTATAATTGTTGGATATTACTTGCCCTGTTACTTTACATTACTACATGGTAGATTTTACCTTTCAGAAAGGGGGCCCTCTCATCAGAGAGGCTATCAGAGCACCAAAACGTGACCCCCAAATAGATTTTCATGAACCACCTTTTATTGCTACACATTCTCCATGTTTTATTATGAGGGAAAATGTGAAAACCCATGGACATTTAGGCATTTGTGAGAGGGAGAATATCAGATAACAAGGATCAGGCACTGTGGTCTAAAGTAGCTCACTGGTCTGTCTACTCCTGCAGCACTTGTCTGTGAGGAGCTTGGAATTAATGGGGGATGTCAAAATTCAAAAGAAACAGGCAAAACACCAAAACCATTCCTAACTGATGATAGGCTAAGTGGTAAAAATAAACTACCGTAAGAGCTTAAAGAAGAAAGAAATAAACTTTAGGTAGACACAGAAAACATCTTTGACTGGGGTGTCTGGGTGACTCAGTCAGTTAAGCGGCCGACTTTGACTCGGGTCGTGATCTTGTGGTTCATTACTTTGAGACCTGCATCACGCTCTGTGCTGACAGTTCAGAGCCTGGAGCCTGCTTCACATTCTGTGTCTCCCTCTTCTCTGCCCCTCCCCTGCTTGCGCTCTGTCTGTCTCTCTCTCTGAAAATAAATAAATATTAAAAAAAGAAAAAAAGGAAAACATCTTTGACCTCAAACAGTAAAATAGGGAATTCTTCAGTTATTATTTTAATAATTTAAGATTGGGTATTTTGAGAGGTACAGGTATATCCAAAATATGAAATATTTTGAAAAATAAAGAAAATAATATGAAATTAATTTTTAAACTGCTTTATTTTTCTTGGGAACATGTAGTCTTTGATACGATGTAATGGTTGTATGTGCATTTTTTTTTTTAAATAAGAGCCCTTAATCTAATTTTTAAGATGTCATACAAAAAAAATCTGAGAAAATAAAATCTGATGACATGTGAATTTTACTGAACTTCAAAAGATTTAATTCAAACAATGATGTGAAAAATTTTAATTACACTATAAGGTATGGTATACAGCTCAAAAAATACTCTTGATCTTCTCAGTAAACTAGGTGTAATGATTCAAACTAAGCCTGCAACATAATACAGAAGAGGCCCCAGAACTTACGTTCCATGGTTATGAAAACTGAGTTTTTGTTAAAAAAGTTTAACTCAAGTGGCTTCCAGTCTTAGCATAGTTTCTTGGCTCAATAATAACTGCAGTAACAACAGCTTTACAAATAGTGTCACACTTCATTCTCAGAGCGTTGCCTCTGGAATATGACTGTTAACTGTGTAACTTTTGGAAAGTGACTTGACTGTTAGACTGAGTTTTCTCAATCTAAAAAGCAAGAATGTTAAAAATGTCTACTTCATAAAACTATTTTAACAGTTAAGATAATTGATCCCTTTAAGTCTTTACCAGAATGTTTTACACATGGCAAATATTCAATAAATGTTACTGGTCATTATTTGAACATATATAATCGAGATGAAGAATCAGGCTCAATTTGGCTAGATGGATTTTCCAAGGACAAAAGGTAAAAATAGAAAAAAGGATTTGAAATAAGGTTTCTGTGATTCTAAAGTGTGTAGTATTAGTATTTATGCTATGCAACCCCCAAATTTAAAAAAGCAGCAAGTACTTATTAAACTCCTACTATATGATGATACTGTATCAGCTCCCAGAATCAAATAATGTAAAATATAGATAAATATTTTAATTCATGAAATTTATATTTTAAGTGAGATTAAGAGCATAAACAAGAAACCACTGTTTCAGATTGTGTTGAATGCTATCAAGAAAATTCGTAGGATGATAAGAGAAAACAGGGAGAGTTCCTTTAGATAGGATAATCAGGGAAGGCTTCTCTGTGGAGGTGGCATTTGACCTGAGATCTGAAAGATTTGATTGAGACAACCAAGCAAACCATCTGAGGGAAAAACATCCCAAGTAGACAAATCAGGATATTCATATGTTCCTAAGTAATACTAGAATGTAGTTTTCCAAAAATAGAGTCGGGTAGGAAATCGACATTGCTGGAGGACAGTGAGGATGCAGGATTGCAAACCAGCTAGAATATTCAAGGATTTGTGGTCTTTGTAAGGAATTTGGATTTTATTTTAAAAGTACTAAGAAGTCCTTGAGGGATTTAAGCAGCGAAGTGCAGTAATCTGAATTGCTTTTGTGAGAATGGATTGGACAAGACCAAATATGGAGTGAGGGTGACTACAGTGCATATTATGGTGGTAACACCATGACCTAGGGGCTTTCAGTGGAGTTGGAAAGCCAACAAATTGAACAAGCTAGAAGAAATGAATAAATCCTAGACACATACAACCCTCCAACACTGGATCATGATAAACAGAAAATCTGAATAGACCAATTACTAGTAAGAAGCTTAAACAGTAATCAAAAGCCCTCCCACAAGCAGAAGTCCAGAGAGCTTCACTGGTGAATTATGTCACACATTCAAAATAGAATTAATACCAATCCTCCTCAAACTCTTGAAAAAATAAGCAAATAGAGGATTCTTCCAAACTTGTTTTATGCGGTCAGCATTATCCTGGTATCAAATAAGTTGAAATGTTTTTCTTAAAAAGAAAAATAAAGCCAAGAATGTCTTATTTAAAGCATCTCTAAATAGTAATTCCTTCTTTTAAAACAAAAATTTCCTCCTAATGATCCCCCTTCTTCCTACCTGAGTCAGTGTGTAGAAGGAGGAATAAATCTTCTTCACCATACCCATCAAGATAGTACACATCTGTTTGGTGAGATTCAGTAACGCTAGAGAGTGGCACACTTGTTCCTTACAAAAAAAGAGGATGAATCATGAAATTGAGGGATTAGAGACTGTTCTTAATATTTTCCATTTCTAACTGACTTCTGAGAAAAATATCTTCCATTAAAAAATAAACCCAGACTTTTAGAATAGCTTAGGAAGTTGATGCTCTGGCATATTCTGCTCAAATAAAAATTAATGAAAGCTAAAGCATAAAAAGACATCATGGTCAATTTAAAAAATAAGACCTACATTTTCACAGCTAAGGAATTGAACGAAAATGCAAAAAAAAAAAAAAAAAAAAAATTAGCAAGGGAGATTCACAGGGCTGCCTAGATCTGGGTCCAGAGTGGGAAGAGCCAAACAAAAGTCTGGCTTTTGTAGAGAATTACTCTTTCTGTGGTTATTTACTTTTAGCTAAGAGCTAGGGTAAGCCCGGTTGCATGTGAAAAGAATCTGGAAACATAGTAAAACAATGTCTGAATTTATCTACTATTTATGTCAAACTGTGAAACAGAGACATGGGAGGAACAGAGAGTTAAGATTAGGCTCCGAATTGAATTGTGAGATTGCTAACTGGACTAACGAAGGCACTGCTCTTGCTGAGGACCCAGGAAGGCAAAAGGGGGTTGAGGCAAGGTTTAAGGGGGGTGGGGTAAACAGGCAAAATTGCTGGTAATGGAACAATAGGAACAAGGGGATAGTGGAACGAAATTACAATGATTTGGAAAATAAAACCTGCTCAAAATGATACTGGAAACTAAAATTCTAAATTACTAGTAGAAATTAATGCTAATAGAGATATCTCAACAAATCTATAATAAGCACATGAATGTTCTCAAAAAATTAACTTTATGGCAAAGACTGGGATTTTTTAACAAATGTTTTTGGGATGCTCAAATAAGTGAAGAAATGATAACCTCTTAAAAAGGATGCAAAAATGTAGCCAAAAAGAGGAGAAATGAAACAAGACTAATTAGATGTAAAAAGAATGCTGAAATTCTTGAAAAGAAAAAAGTATCTATATCTATATCTATATCTACATCTATATCTATATCTATATCTATACTATCTATATCCACACACACACATATATATATTCATACATGTAAAGACTAAAAGTTATACTTAATAGTTTTAGATAATATTATAGGAAATATATTCAAGATTTCAGAATATAAAGATTAAAAAAATTACACACAAATTTGACTTCCTAAAACTAAAACTTTATACATACACAAAGAAATTAGTAAGAAAGTGCAAAATCAAGTCTCACGGTGGAAGAATTTTTTAAATATCTATAACTAATGAAGGACTAATATATAAAATATGGAAAGAATAAATCATAACGGGGAAAAACACAATGACCATATTAGTCATCTTGTGCTTCCATAACAAAATATAGCCTAAGTGGCTTAAACTACAGCAATTTATTTTCTCATGGTTCTGGAGGCAGAAAAGTCCAAGGTCAAAGTCCAGCAGAGTTCAATTTCTGGTGAGAGCTGTCTTCCTGGCTTACAGACTGCCAGCTTTTCTCTCTGTTCTCTAATGGTCTGTCCTCAGAGTACATGCACGCGGAGAAAGCAAGAAAGATTTCTCACACGTGCACTCGCTCCCTCTCTCTTCTAATAAGGCCAGTGATACTGGCTGCTGATAATCATGCTCAGGAAACAGATATAAACCATGACTGTTGCTGGCAAACCCTACCACATATTCACTAGATTAGCAAAATATAAAAATGTGACAGCACCAAGAACTAGTGAGAATGTACAGCAACTGGAACTCTTAACTTTTGATAATAAAGTTGTAAGTTAATAGCAGCCCCTTAGAACGTTTTACTCCTCCATATATGCCATAGAGAAAACTGTGTACTTTTGCACCAAAGTATTTATAAAGGACTATTCATAGTAGGATTATATGAAATAGCCAAATATCAGGCATAACTCTTTTTATGATATATGGATGTAAAAGAATATAAATAGCAATAAAGAAAAGCATATGACAACATAATTTTCACTGAAAAAAGCAAGAGATAAAATAATTTACACCATAATATTATGTCTTAGCCTACTAGGATGGTTAATTTTATGTACCACTTGGCTAGGCCACAGTACCCACATATTTGGTCAATATTCTAGATGTTTCTGTGAAGGCATTTTTTATGTGGCATAAACATTTAAATAAGTAGAATTTGAATTAAGTAGATTGACTCTCATAATGTGTGTAAGCTTCATCCAATCAGCTGAAGGCCTTTACAAAAAGATTGTTCTCCCCTGAAGAAAGGGAATTCAGCCAGCAGACTGCCTTGAGACTTTCTACAACTCTTCTCTGGGTCTCCAGTTTGCAGACCTGCCCCAGAGATTTTAGACTTACCAATCTCCATAATCGCTGGAATCCAATCCTTAAAATTCCTCTTCCTCTCTGTCAGTTAGACTTCATGATGCTCATGATAATAATCAATGAGATTTTAACTGATACTTTCCTAAAAGTTTTCTACACGTCTTTAAATCTTTACCCTATGCATTTGGCACTATTATTGCCTCATTTTATAGATGAAGAAGCTGAAACAAAAAGGTTAAACAGCATGTCCAAAGGCACAATAAAGAGTATGTAGAAGAATGGGGGGAGCTAAGATAGCAGAGTAGTAGGAGAACCCTAGGCTTGCCTCGTCCCTTAAACACAGCTAGATAACTATCAAATCATTCTGAATACCCAAGAAATTGATCTGACATCAATTTCAAACTGCACAACTAGAGAGGAGAGGATGCCATATCTTGGAAGGTAGGCGGTATGGAGACTTGGTTTGGGGGAGAAACAGACCATCTGTGCTGCAGAGGGGAGGGAGCCCTGGTCTGGAGCCTTGGTCATTCCCTCTTCTTGGAGTGCATCTGAGAGAGGTGGCATTGCCTCTCAGGACAAAAGAGCTGGTGGGAGGCAAGTCCCTCCCCTACTCCTCAGCATAGACACGGAAACACCTGCTGATGTGTGGCTAACCTAGACACAGGCTCTTTGTTTCACTTTGTTCCAAACCCCATGCTCCTGCACTCTGGTGCATCTGCCCTTCTGGGTCAAATCTGCATCAATCCCAGTGTAATGAGACCCTCCCCAAGGAGACCAGCATAGGTCCACACCACAACCAGGTCCCTTAAGTTTAGAGTTTAAAACTCAACTGGCCTGCCTGAGATAAACCCAAAGTGCACGGCACTGCTCCAGGCAGGCAAGCTACCTGGACACTTAAAGTGTGAAATGGTGATCTGAAAAACATCTTGGACACATGAGGAGAAAGTATTTGCTCTTCCGGGAGGGCTTCCCTAACAGTAGAATAATGAACTCCCCTCTCAAGGGACAAAGGAGTGGGCTGGCTCTACTTCCCTCCCCTGGCCCTCAGCATAAACTAACTTCAGTAAACAATGTGGTGCCAACGCTGGCTGCCTAACCTGCTTACACCAAGCCCCACCCCTCTCTTCTTCACTGTACAGCTTTTCTCGGCCAACTGTGTCTGAAAACAAGCACAGTGGGCCCTTGCCCCAGAAACCAGCACAAACCACCATATGCACCACATCTACTGACCACAGAGTTTGGAAAAGCTTTAGTGCTGGTGGAAATAGCATTGGGTCTCTTTTTAACAAGCCGCTCAGAGCACACCTATTTAAAACTCACCACACTTTGACCAAGGTCCACACACTCCCCACTGCAGGCAAGGAGAAACTGCAGAAGACTAACCTGAGGGGTCGAGTAGCACATTGCACACAGCACACACCAGAGACTCTTAGTGGAACTCCAAGCCCTGAACAGTATATGACCTCTTCTTCATAAAGCCGTTACTCTTGGAAACAGGAAACATGCTGGACTTCCCTATCACACAGAAGATAGGGAACTAAACAAAATGACAAGATGGAGGAATTCATCCCAAAAGAAAAAACAAGAAAAGATCATGGCCAGAGATCAAATCAGAAGAGAAAGAAGTAATATTCCTGATCCAGATTTAAAGCAGCAATCATAAGGATACTATCTGGTCTTGAGATAAACATAGAAGACATCGGGTATAAGAGAGCTTAAAACCAAACAGGCTGAATGAAAAATACAACATCCAAGATTTGAAATTGACTTTATTATGACCACAGGGATGGAAGATTCAGAGGAACAAGTAAGAGATATAGAAAACAGAATTATGGGAAATAATAAAGCTTAACAAAAGAGAGAAAGAAAAAGCTTGGGTCACTAAAGTAGACTTAGGGAACTCAGTGAACCTATCAAATGTAATAATATTTGTATGATAGGAGTCCCAGAAGAAGAAGAGAGAAAAGGGGGCAGATTTATTTGAGGAAATTATAGCTAAAAACTTCCCTAATCCTGGGGGACAAAAGCAGCCTTCTAATTCTGGGAGGCATAGAAAACTTCCATCAAAATCAAGAAAAGCAGACCAACACCAAGACATATCGTAGTACACTTGCAAAATGTAGAGATAAATAAAAAATCCTACAAGCAGCAAGACAAAAGAAGTCCCTAACTTACAAGGAAAGAAAGATAAGGTTAGCAGCAGATCTCTCCACAGAAATTTAGCAAGCCAGAAAGAATGTGGCATGATATATTCAACGTACTGAATGGGAAAAATCTGAAGACAAGAATACTCTATCCAGCAAGGCCATCATTCAGAATAGAAGAGCTAAAGAGTTTCCCAGACAAACAAAAAATAAACGAGTTCATGACCACTAAAGGAGCCCTAAGAGAAATGTTAAAGTGGACTCTCTGAGTGGGAAAGAAAGACCAAAAGTGACAAAGACCAGGAAGGAACAGAGAAAATCTCCAGAAACAACAAAACAAGTAATACAATGGCACTAAATTCATATCTGTCAATAATTACTCTGAATGTAAATGGACTAAATGCTCCAATCAAAAGACAAAAAGTGTCAGAATGGATTAAAAAATATGACTTATCTATATACTACCTATATTAAACTCATTTTAGATCTAAAGACACCTGTGGATTGAAAGTGAGGGAATGGAGGAACACTTACCGTGCAAACAGACATCAAAAGAAAGCCAGAGTCGCAATATTTATATCAAACAAACTAGATTTTAAATCAAAAACTGTAACAAAAGATGAAGGACACTACATCATAATAAAGAGGTCTATCCAACAAGAAGATCTAATAATTATAAATGTTTATGCCTCCAACAGGAAAGCCTGCAAATATATAAAACAATTAATAACAAACATAAAGGAACTCATTGATGATAATACAATAATAGTAGGGGACTTTTAATAACCCACTGGACAGATCATCTAAGCAGAAAATCAACAAGGAAACAATAGTTTGAATGACAACCCTGGACCAGATGGACTTAACAGATATATTTAGAGCATTTCATCCTAAAGCAGCAGAATACACATTATTTTCAAATGCATATGAGATATTCTCCAGGTAGATCACATGCTACATCATAAATCAGTCATCAACAAGTACAAAAAGATTGAGATCGTACCATGCATATTTTCTGACCACAGTGCTATAAAGTTTGAAGTCAACCATAAGAAAAAAAAATTGGAAAGAGCATAATACATGGGGGTTAAATAATATCCTAAAAAGAATGAGTGGTTCAGACAGAAAATCAAAGAAAAAATTTAAAAATACATGGAAACAAATGAAAATGAAAGTATGATGGTCCAAAACCTTTGGGATGCAACAAAAGGGTCATAAGAGGGAAGTATATAGCAATACAGATCTACCTCAAGAAGCAAAAAAAAAAAAAAAAGCTTAAATACACAACTTAACCTTACAACTAAAGGAGTTGGATAAAGAATGACAAATGAAGGCCTAAAGCCAGCAGAAGAAAGGAAATAATAAAGGTTAGAGCAGAAATAAATTATATAGACACAAAAACAATAGAAAAGATCAATGAAATCAGGAGCTGGTTCTTTGAAAAATGTGATAAAACTGATAATCCCCTTGCCAAACTTATCAAAAGAAAAGAGAAAGGACATAAATAAAATCACAAATAAGAAAGGAGAAATAACAAGCAGCACCACAGAAATACAAATAATTATAAAAGAATATTTTGACAAATTTATATGCCAACAAATAGTGCAACGTAGAAGAAATGAATAGATTTCCAGAAACATAAATTACCGAAACTGAAACAGGAAGGAATAGAAAACTTGAACACACATAGGTCATCAAAAAAATTCAGTCAGTAATAAAAATTTCCAAACAAACAAAAGTCCTGGGCCAGATGGATTCCCAGGGGAATTTTACCAAACATTGAAAGAAGAGTTTGTACCCATTTTTCTCAAACTATTCCAAAAAATAAAAATGGAAGAAAAACTTCTAAACTTATTCTAAGAGGCTAGTATTACCCTGATTCCAAAGTGAGACAAAGATTCCACTAAAAAATAGAACTGCAGGTCAATGTCCCTGATGAACACAGATGCAAAAACTCTCAACAATATACTAGCAAATTGAATCCAACAGTACATTAAAAGCCTCATTCACTATGATCAAGTAGGATTTATTCCTGGGTTGCAAGACTGGTTCAATATTTGCAAATCAATCAATGTGATACACCATATTAATAAAAGAAAGGATAAGAACAATATGATCCTTTCAATAGGTACAGAAAAAGCATTTGTCAAAGTACAGTATCCATTCTTGATAAAAACCCTCAACAAAGTAAGGATAGAGGGAACATACCTCAAAATCATAAAAGCCACATACAAAAAACCCACAACTAATATCATCCTCAATGGGGAAAAACTGAGGGCTTTTCCTATGGTCACGAACAAGACAGGGATGTCTGCTCTCACCACTGTTATCTAACATAGTATTAGAAGCCCTAACCACAGCAATCAGACAACAGAAAGGAGTAAAAGGCATCCAAATCATCAAGGAAGAAGTTAAACATGCACTACTTGCAGATTACATGATACCCTATGTAGGAAACCCAAAAGACTCCATCAAAAAATTGCTAGAACTGATACATGAATCCAGTGAGGACACACAGTATAAAATCAACATACAGAAATCTGTTGCCTTTCAATACACCAATAATGAAGCAGCAGAAAAAGATCAGGAATCGATCCCATTTACAATTCACCAAAAGCCATAAGATACCTAGAAATAAACCTAACAAAAGAGGTAAAAGATTTGTACTTTGAAAACTATAAATCACTTATGAAAAAAATTGAAGGTGACACAAAGAAATGGAAAATCATTCCATGCTCAGGAATTGAAAGAACAAATACTGTTATAATGTCTACACTACCCAAAGCAATCTTTCGGTACTATACAATCCCTATCAACACACCAGCAGCATTTTGGACAGAGCTAGAACAAAAAATCTTAAAGTTCATATGTAACCCCAAAAGAGCCTGAATAGCCGAAGCAATCTTGAAGAAAAGCAAAGCCAGAAGCATCACATTTCGACACTCCAAGGTATGTTACAAAGCTGTTGTGATCAAAAAAGTATGGTATTGGCATAAAAACAGACACACAGAACAGTAGAACAGAAAAGAAAACCCAGACATGGACCCACAACTATATGGTCAACTATATATATTCAACAAAGCAGGAAAGAATATCCAGTGGAAAAAAGTCTCTTCAACAAATGGTGTTTGAAAAACAGGACAGCAAAACACAGAAGAATGAAACTAGACCACTTTCTTATACCATACACACACACACACACACACACACACAAATTCAAAATGGATAAAAGACCTAAATGTGAGACAGGAAACCATCATAATCCTAGAGGAAAACATAGACAGGAACCTCTTTGACACAGCCCATAGCAACTTCTTACTAGACACTTCTGAGACAAAGTATACAAAAGCAAAAAATGAGGTATTGGGACATCTTCAAGATAAAAGGCTTTTGCACAGTGAAGGAAGCAACCAACAAAACTAAAAGGCAACCTTCAGAATGGGAGAAGATATTGGCAAATGACATATCTGATAAAGGGTTAGTATCCAAAATCTATAAAGAATTTATCAAACGCAACACCCCAAAAAACAAATAATCCAGTTAAGAAATGGGCAGGAGACATGAATAGACATTTTATCAAAGAATACATCCAGGTGGGTACCAGATACATGAAGAGATGCTTAATATCACTCATCATCAGGGAAATACAAATCAAAACTATGAGATATCACCCCACACCTCCCAGATTGCTAAATTAACAACACAGGAAACAACCGATGTTGGTGAGTATATGGAGAAAGAGGGAAGCCTCTTACATTATTGATGGGAATGCAAGCTGAGGCAGGTTGGAGGTTCCTCAAAATGTTAAAAGTAGAACTACCCTATGATCCAGAAATTGCACTACTAGGTATTTACCCAAAGAATACAAAAATACTGATTCAAAGGGATACATGCATCCCATATTTATAGTAGCATTGTCAACAATAGCCAAATTATAGAAAGAGCCCAAATGTATAGAGGTTGATTAATGGACAAGGAAGAAGTGGAATATTACTCAGCCATGAAAAAGAATGAAATCTTTCTATTTGCAACAATGTGGATGGAGCTAGGATGTATTATGTTATTGGGTGATGGGTATTGGAGGGGACTTGTGACCAGTGCTGGATGTTGTATGTAAGTGGTGAATCACTAAATCTTACACCTGAAATGTAAAAAGAGGGAGAGTATGTAGAAGATCCAGGATTTAAACAAGGCCACCTGATTTCCAAGTTCAAGTTCTTGGGAAAAAAATAGTCTTTAGGTATTCATGCACCTAAGGATTAAAGAAATACTTTATGTTTTTAGACAATAAAATAAAAAAGTATATTCAAGAGTTTCCAGGTTTAGGGGCACCTGGGTGGCTCAGTCGGTTAAGCGGCCGACTTCGGCTCAGGTCATGATCTCGCGGTCCGTGAGTTCGAGCCCTGCGTCGGGCTCTGTGCTGACAGCTCAGAGCCTGGAGCCTGTTTCAGATTCTGTGTCTCCCTCTCTCTGACCCTCCCCCATTCATGCTCTGTCTCTCTCTGTCTCAAAAATAAATAAACGTTAAAAAAAAATTAAAAAAAAAAAAGAGTTTCCAGGTTTAAACTGTAATTCACTATCAGGACAAGGTCATCTGAGAGAATATTGAAATGTTGCAGGTCGTTAGTAGTTTTTATATTTACTACAGTGTACTGAATAAATAAATATTGAAACTGAAAAAAGTTTTTGGTCACGGATAATAGATCAAGCTGTGAAGATGCAGGTATCCTTGATCAGAATGACCAACTACCTGAGAAGTATTTTTTTCCTAAATATTATGTGACCCAGATATATTTGTAACATAATTCTTACAGCCTTTACACAGAAATTTAGTGAAGGACAAATATTTTCTCTTTTGGATCTTGGCACTAACTGCCTATGAAATATGGGTAGTGGAGGAGATTTAAAACGGAATAACGGGGGAGCCTGAGTGCTTCAGTCGGCTAAGCATCCAACTTCAGCTCAGGTCATGATCTTGCAGTTTGTGAGTTCCAGCCCTGCATTGGGCTCTGTGCTGATAGCTCAGAGCCTGGAGCCTGGTTTGGATTCTGTGTCTCCCTCTCTCTCTTCCCCTCCCCTGTTTGTGCCCTGTTTCTCTCTGTCTCTCAACAATAAATAAATAAATAAATTAATTAATTAATTAAAAGGAATAAGGAAAAAGCAAAACCTAGAAGAAATAATTCAATGAAGTTGACAATATGTCAACATTCAACTTCAGTGAGCATAGGTCAAGCCATTTCATTTACTCAGAATTTTATTCAGAGAATGATCTAAAATGAGGGAAGAAGGATGAGATGTATGTGCAAGAAGCATTCTGTCAGTTTTATTTCTAGTCAGAAAAATAATTTGGTTAGTTTCCTTTTTTAGATAATTGCAATAGTGCATTAATAGAAAAGCAGCTATATTTATTGTATTAAAAAGTACATTCTCGGGACACCTGGGTGGCTCAGTTGGTTGAGTGGCCAACCCTTTTGGCTCTGGTCATGATCTCACGGTTCCTGGGATCAAGCCCTGCAATGGGCTCTGTGCTGACAGCTCAGAGCCTGTTTGGGATTCATTCTTTCTCTCTCTCTCTCTCTCTCTCTCTTTCTCTGCCCCTCCCCACTCATACCTGTCTCTCTCTCTCTTGTTCTCTCTCTCTCAAAATAAATAAATAAACTTTTTTTTTTTAAATAGTATAGTCTCACTTTTTTAACTGAGTGTTTGGATTAAGACAACAGAAAAACAGGAAAATTGCCTTGTAAAAACACATTTTGTTCATTAATTTTTAATATATAGATTTGTTGTCCTTCTACTTCAATATGAAAAACCTAAACATTTGACCTTGTATGATAGGATAATTTTAAAAGTGCTAGGATTTGAGCTTTAGAAATATTTGAGCTTCAAACAGCTTAGTACCAACATAAAGCACTACTTTATTTTGTATTCCATTATATTTATTTTTTTAGTATTTAAATCTAAGCATTAATATTTATAACTTCTAGATATAGTAAAGTCTCAGTGTTTTCTAAATTTAGTGATCCTTTGAAAAACAGCTAAGCTGAAATTGATTTAGCACGTTCTTACTTCGTAAAGAGACCAAATTAATAATGAAGAAAACTTTCGTAAGAATAATTAAGAATGTAAGAAATATACCCTCAAGCTACATGAGCACTTCAAAAGCACATAGCACATGGAACCATAGAAAGCCCAATTATAATTTTTTCTGACATAGTCATTAAAATAAAGTCCCCTGGAGGTTTTCATAAGGTAACACTTTTATTGCTTGCACTCTAAATATAAAGGCAGCTTTTATTTTAAAATAATCATCATTTTATCCTTTTTTACTAATTTAAAATGATATATTATTTTCTTTTATTAGTGATTCAGCTTTCCAATTATTGAATGTTTCTCTGTATTCCAGTTTACCTGTGAGCTATAGAATGTCATGCCATCTTGTTATTTCACTTAATATTTACCAAATTTCACACACATACACAGACATTAGTGATTAGTGTGTATCTACTGCTTTGAACATAGCCTTCATGAGGACAGGGATCCTATTTATTTTATTGTTAAAGTATACTTAATCCTATGAAAGTGTCATGTATTGATAATGTGCTTTAAAATCACTTGATGAATTAGCGTTTAATGAATAAAATAGGTAATTTTATTTTTGAGAGTGCTTTCCTTCAAATACACCCCTTTTTAATGAAGAAGGGATTGAGTAAAATAAAAGAAGCTAGCAAAGGATACTTGGAAAAAGTAGTCAAAATGTAGGGGAGGTTAGCCGGAAATGTTTTGTTACAGAACAAAGTGAAAATACTTTCTAAAAAAGAGGTTAGAGATTACATGGGATGAAAAGAAGGTGTTTGAATAAAACTTTGGTAACAAAAAAGGTCATGGATAACTTTGACATGAGTGGTTTTTAGAAAGGTAGAAAGGCTGATAGGAATGGATTCAAGGGAAAATGGGAAATGAAGTATTAGAAACAATGAGAACACTCCCTGGTGGGTTGTCAAGGTGTTTAGGCTCTCTGTGTTTGCTAATTAATGCTAAGGAAGGTGTTAGGCCCCTACCCTCCCTCCCAGAGACTCTGAGACAGGGACACTATCCTTTTTAAAGATTATATTTCAAAGGAATAGTTCCTAGGTCATTGAGAAAGACATTTCTAGGCTCCAAAACTGGTAAGGGCTGAGAGAAAGAATTGAAAATTGTGAGTTTTTAACGTAAATGCTCTATGAAAAGAGAGGTGTGGTGTCCGTCTTCCGAAAGAAACCTGTCTAAAATGTACTCAAGCTGAGGAGAATTTTAAGGCCTCCTTGGTCACATTAGAATCTGTGACAGATATGAATGGATGTCAGAGTGGGATAATTAATACATAGTAAAAAGTGTCAGGATCAATGGATTAAAAGCCATAATAAAATGGATAATGGCAAATTTGAAATATTTTCCTGCTAAAAATAAGGAAAATTAGGAGCTGGTAGTTAGTAAGCAGAATACTTGAAATTGAGGGTTAAAAAAAAAAAGAAGTAGGGGCAACTGGGCGACTCAGTCAGTTGACCCTTGATTTTGGCTTATGTCATGATCTCACCGTTCATGGGATCCAACCCCACTTCTAGCTCTGCATTGACAGTATGGAGCCTGCTTGGACTCTCTCTCTCCCTCTCTCTCTGTCCCTCCCCCCTCTCCAAATGAATACAATAAACTTTAAAAAATAGTATGAAGCTATAAGTAGTAAAATATTCTAGGCTATAAATATGGAAGTGGGAAGCTGTGGTGAGATACAGAAGTTATATGAAGATGAACATATTCACATATCACTAAGTTGTATGTTTTGTTAACACGGTTGCTTAAGTAACCTAGAGTAAGTATAGGCTCCCTCACTGAGAGATGTAAAGTGAGCCTGGTGTTTAGGTCTTAACGATTTCAGTGTTTAAGAACAACTGGGAAATTTAGAAGTCATCATAATAAGGAAGTGCTATGATCCGATGGCCAAAAAGAAAAGCAGTTTTATTTTTGTTGTGTGTTTTTCTTTTTTTCTAGAGTAGAGGGAGTGGAAAGGAGTTGAAAGGAGGAAGAAGCCACCTCCAGGGATTGTACCCAAAGTAGGAGGAAGGAAACAGCCACCGTTTGAGAGGGGTATGGAGGACTGATGGCTTTTTGTTTGTTTCCATCATGTTTCAGTTGGAACAAGAAGGTGAAAGGAATATGCTGAGAAGTTTTTGAAGATATGAAAGATTTGGTTATGAGTTTCAAAAAATATTTGTGGGATTTGGAAGGGATGGTAGAATAGGTCAGATCATGAACTATACAGAGCCATTTGGATACATGTCTTTATGACAGTGGGTCATTGGAAAGTTTTTGACTTAGGGTAAGAGCTGAATAAATAGGGTTGCAACAAATGGAAGAATTAGTACTGTTGTTCTCTTAGAGTAATGGAAGTAATCACTGTAATCATTGCCTCCTTCTAGGAATTAATCTCTTGGGCAGTGTAAATTGTGAGACAGATGGTGTCGTGGCAGAGGGAAATGACTTGCCAGGAACAGGGGAGAAGGCTCTGTAGGCCTCCCTTAAATCTCTCTGTAGGCAAGGTCATGCTCTGGGAAAGGAGTTTTACCAAGGCCTCTTGATTATTGTTGTGATGGTGATTGCTCCCATTGAAATGAAAACTTTGAGCATTACGATTAAATGATTCATGATGTTATTATGGTAGCATTAAAAACACATAAATGCTTAGTCCTTCACTTACTATTTAACTAGGAAGATTAAACATTTGTGAATAATTACCACTGGGTAAAACACTACTGTTGACATTTACCCATGGATCAGTTTAAATTGTATTTTGGAATATTCATTTCTTTTCCCCCTGGAAGGTAAAAGAAGAGAAAGTGATTTAATAAAAACATCTCCTTTGTAATATTTACCTCTAATCCTATACTTGTGAGTTTTTATGAACTATCATAGAAGGCAATGTGCCAACACAAAGATAAATGCTCTGCAGGGCAAATGGCTTTGTTTTTTTCACAGACTCTCCCTCACTCCTGTTCTCCATCCCCATGAACTCTGTCAGCCCCCAATCACGGTAGTTACAATCCAGTGTGAGGCATCCTATAAAGAAACGGATTTTACGAAATTATTCTGCCTTACACAGGCTTACTATTTGGTCAACACTGACAAATTCCTATAGCCAACAAAGCACTGTGTCAAAATGATGTTTCTTTATAACTTGTATTAATGTTTTTTAAGATCTGGACTCCTGAAGTACACATTTCTTAGTTGATTTTAGAGACCATGGACATTTCCCTAAAAATAATGCTAAATATGAGCTTGTGGTTTTAAATGTACAAAAAGAAATGGAGTTTCAAAACAACCCAATGAGTCATATGTATATATTTTTATAAACATATATTTATATTTACAATGCATTATTTACTGTATAAGAAGATTCTATACATCAGGGAAGCATCTGGAAATACAATACATCAGGCTTTTATTTCTTTACATTATGATTGTAAATTGTTACTTACATCAAAAGGTAACACAAAACCCATTGTGTGTGTATATGTGTGTGTGTGTGTATGTGTGTGTGGTGTTTATATATGCGTGTACACACACACACACACACACACACCTGAAGACTTGACCCCCAAAGGATCTTTCAAAAAAAATGTGAATGAGATGAAAGATGGACTGAATTCCTTGGTGGCACAGAGAAAGCAGACAAGTAGCTCAGGAAATCAAATCCTGTTTTAAGCTTAGCCCCAGATAATGCTGGCATAAGCCAGTTAATTTCCAAACTAACCAGATGGAAAGTTTAAAAGCCAAGTTAGCTATGGATGTGTGGCTACCTTATAACATAGACCTCTAACAGCTTTGTATATATACAAAAGTTTTTTCAGTCATCCAACAAATATTGAGTGACTACTCGGTGCCAGGCACAATTCTAAGCAATTGGGATACATCAGTAAACAAAACAAACAGAAATTTGTGCCCTGAGATAGCTTCTAACAATAAATATAGTAGTAGGGCTAGGGGGACTGACAGTGCTGGTCCAGCATGAAGGGTAGTGGTTACAGTTATAAGTAAGATTGTCTGGAAGACCTGAGTGAGAAGCTATTTGATGTTGGAGGCAGTAAAAGTAAAAACCCACAAACACACAAATATAAGCTCTTTCACAGTTGAAAGTTGAGGGGTAAATATCTTTTAAATCCTCTCAATGCCTTGCATATAAAAAGTGATAAAAAATTGTGTAAAATATATATACATTTACATGTAATATATATACATATATTTGTAATTATTCTGATACATATGCTATCAGAATGAGTCTTACAAATACTATTATCAGAAGGCATCATTATCAAATTTTAATGTCAGCATTTTTCCTTTCTTAGTAATACATAAAATAATTGTGATTCGTATAAGGAATGGGTCTTCTATTTGATGCAGTAGATATGAAAGATTTATATATTTTGGGATTTGCAGATTTTTACATTTTAGATGTTTTTTAAAGTTTATTTATTTATTTTGAGAGACATGGAGGGGGCACAGAGAGAGGAGAGGTAGAATCCTAAGCACACTCTGCCCTGTCAGCATGGAGCCCAATGTGGGGCTCGAACTCACAAACTGTGAGATCATGGCCCAAGCCAGAGTCAAGAGTTGGATGCTTAACCAACTGAGCTACCTAAGCACTCCTATACTTTTTAACTTAAAAAATGTCTCTTATTCTCCCCCGTTTTCTCTCACCTACACTGCAACACAACTCACATCTTTCATGTTCTTAAAAATCCTTGTGTTTCAAATCATCATGTGAATATTAGTGAATGCGAGGACTACACTCCTGACACAGTCCATCCTATACCCTCTGCTCTATCTCCAGGCTGTTTCCTCTACTTCCCCACTCCCATGTTTTCATCTCCTACTAATAACTCACCTTTCTACATCTTCAATCTCCACACCTCTTGGAAATTACAAGCTCATATTCTCCACCATCTTTTGAACAGACTCCACTCATATATGTCTAAAGAAGTGTATTGTCTCACATTAACCTCCCCTTTAAAAAACAGCTACAACCCCCCCAACTTTGTATTCTTGATCTTGATTAAATAAGTCAAAATCATCATATTAATCCAAGTGAGAAATCTTAGTTTAGTACAAATATTTGACTCTATCTATACACTTGCTCATCAGGCACACATTGTTAGTCTCCAAGTGCTATTGATTCTACTCACTAAACATCTTGGAGGTAATCTACTTGTTTTCTTTCAAGAACTATTTTTATTTAAATAATTGAAATAAAAGAATAATTCATACTTATACAACAGTTCAGCAATGCTGAAGTGTCTAAAGGAACATTTATAGACTTACTCTTTCCTCTTGATTACTAATTATTGTTAATAACTTACTGCATATCATTCTGTGATTATCCTTTGCTTACACAAAGATAAGAACGTATATAGATGTTCCTACTACTTTTTATTACCATTGTCACCAGTTAGGGTCTAATATTTGTCTTTTAAACTACTGAATAGTTACCTCATTCTTTTCTTAAAAACTTTTAATGGTCCTCCATCCACCTACCATATGGTAAAACTGAACCTATCAGAATACAGAAATCTATGGCTAAAAAATGATTTTCTTATCCTCAGATCCTTGTTGAGGGTACTTTTGTGGATGCCTGTTTCCTGGACTTTGGATGAGAAAGCAGGCTTAAGTGTTGGCTTATGTATTTAACATATTTGAATTTTCAGCTTTTAGAAAAAATGGAACATAATGGGAAAATTTCAGCACATAAAAGTTTTGGTTATGTGACAATAAACTGTGTTTTCTTTCATGATCATAGATGTTATCAATGAAAATAATCTGTGCCATGAGTCGTTAATAGAGATTTTTTCATGTTTATATTTAGATCAATTTAATATACTTTATCATTTAAGTCAAAATTCTTCTGTTATCCTAGTAAATTTGACTACATTAGATTTTTTTGTTGTCTTTAGCTTTATTATTTCAAAAAAGGCTAACAAAACTAATTACACCATTTTCAGATTTATACTTCTTATTGAGATGAGATGTGTATTTGCTCTTTTGAACTCAGAAAAGGCAACAGTTCATTCTTCACTTGTCTATCTTCACTTTAAGGTTGACATTTTATACAGATGATGGCTGTCAAAATAAGATGATTGCTATACGAGTCAATCTTGATGGTGTATTCTCCAAAATAGAATGCATTTTTTTCTGTGTGTATTGTTAGACAGTGTGCATTTTAGAGCTTCCAATATGTTATTATAGTTTTCAACACATTAAAAAAAGAGTAAGAAAATATTTTTAGAATTGGTTGAAAAATACAAAATTACTATTGTTACTTGGTCAGCAATTTTTAAGTGATTCTCAAATATAAATATTAAAATGATGAATATATCTAAACCTTGCTGACTATATTTCTGTTCTATATATTTCTTCCTTATTTGTTAGTATATTAGAATGATTCTGCAATCATACGTAATCTTTAGTTGTTTTGTTAGAAAGGAAGAAAGATATTCAGTTTTCACTTATTTATTCCTTTACTAAATATCACGTTTAAAATATGTCTTTTGAAATTATTTGAAAACATACTGATTACTTTAAATAGACCTTGCATTTTTTAAAGTGCTATTATTCTCATCTTCTTAAAATTCTAAGAGATCTAGATTCCGAGGACATATAACAAGGAAGTATTATCCAAAACTATGAAGTTCGTAGCAAGAATGTTTTTTTTTGAGTCCCTGTCTCTTGAAGAAACTGGCTTGAAGGAGAAACCTGAAGAATGAATTTTCTTTCTCACTTCTGCATAGGGCCTACCACAAACCTCTTCCCAGAATCCCATCCTGTTCTTCCTGGTCAAACTTTCTCCAGACAAATCTCTACACTACAAAGCTCAAAAGTAATCAGGAAGGCTGAGAAACTAAAAAATATTTCGGAGTTCAGAATACATTAGGTAAGTAAAATGTTACTCCCCAGCCCAGACAAGAATGCCATATACTAAAGCAGTTCTGAGTATATAATCTTTTTTTCTCCCATAAGAAGTCCCAACCTAATTAGTCTTAAAATAATCTACTGGGAGTGATGAAATAGAAACCAATAAATTTGTAACTTTTGGAAGGTTATTTAATCTTCCTGTGCCTCACTTTCCTGGTTGTAGGTAATTAGTACTACCTACAAAGGGAATATTGATCTATTTTTAACCTCCCTAGGCTACAAACCAAGGGCCCTGATGGAGGACTTGGAACCACTGACCATTTTGTATTTGGACAGTGGATATTCTTCCACTTATAGATTTTATTTACATTTGAAGGATGTGCAGTATCTCCTTGGTCCAAATTAGAAATTTCATCAAACCTGTTTCTATTTGCTATCCTCTATTCTCTCTATGTCTGTCTCTCTTTCTCGCTGTCTGTCTCTGTCTCTCTCTCTCTAACACACACACCAGGTTTGAGCCAGGAGATTTCCTGACAGCATATGTCTGTGGCTCATCTCTCATATAAGTCTTGCAAAAAGCTCACAAAAAAGAACTCAGAACATTTATAGATGAGTAATAATAGAATAACAAAAGGAACTTGTGTGAAATATATAAAAAGATACTAAAATAAACAAGGAAAGAAATTTAAAAGTTTTAAGAATATTAGAAAAATATATTTCCATGGAACTTTGAAAATTTCATTCAAAAGTACTGTCAAAATTTAAGGATAGCTCAAGGAATAAATTACCTTGGGGAACCTGGGTGGCTCAGTTAACTGCCCAACTCTTCATTTTGGCTCAGGTCATGACTTCACGGTTTGTGAGTTCAAGCCATGAACTCATTGTGCTTTGAACTGACAATGCAGAGACTGCTTGGGATTCTCTCTCTCTCTCTCTCTCTCTCTCTCTCTCTCTCTCTCTCTTTCGCCCCTCCCCACCCTGCTCTCACTGTCTCTCTCTAAAAATAAATGAATAAACTTAAAAAAAGGAATAGATTACCTCTGTAAATCAAGAGCAGAAATTAGAGACAGAAGAATCCATGAAATCCATGACAGGACAGTAAAAATCCATGCAGCGTGAACTGGCAAACCTAGTCATGTTGGAGAAGGAAAATAAATATATTATCCCAGAAATTATGGGAAATTGGAGGCATTGAATAATATATTAAACAATGTTAAAAGCTAAGAACAAGACAAAAATTATCAAACTGAAAAATGAAGAAAGCTGAAGTGCAAATGTCCCATGAGATACAGCAAGAAAACATTATCCAAAAGCATAAAATTCATACAAAGAGAAATTTATGAAGTACTGTATTGATATACTTTACTTTAAGATACAGTGGAAAATTACAGTATCAGGTAGCAATTCATAAGATTAATTTATACAATTTGAAATATTCTACATAAAATGATAATCTATAATGTGACACTATTATAATAGGTGCATATTATATAAGTACATAGTTTATTTATAATTTTGCTTTAGGACTGTATTTTTAAAAATTTTTAAGCTTTTGTTTTTGAGAAAGACAGAGAGTACAAGTGCATGTGAGGCAGAAAGAGAGTGGAAGATTCCCAAACAGGCTCCCATCTGTCACCTGATGTGACAGAGCCTGACATGAGGCTTAAACTCAGGAACCGCAAAGTCGTGACCTGAGCTAGAATCAAGAGACAAATGCTTAACCAACTGAGCCACCCAGGCACTTCTTGCTTTAGGACTTTTCTGGACAATTTCCAGGGCTACTGCCTTAGGAGACAATAGCTTCATCAGATTGACAGTACCAAAAAGTTATCAAAGATCTTTAATCAATATTGGAAACGTTGTAAATAAAACCCATGTGGAGTTAATTTAACCACACAATTCTAGTTCTTCCTAAAATAAAAGCATAAATAAACTCAATATAATAAATATTTATAAATATTTAATAATTTGCATATAATATTTTTCTTTACATTATGAATTACCCAAACTCTGTCATACTAAAAACAATATCCCCAAGTAGGCTTTCGAATGATTAAATTCAGTGACTTTGAGATGCTGCCAACTTTAAAACTAGAGTGGTAGTTTTTTTGTTTTTTGTTTTTTTTGGTCATAATTATATTTTCAAAGTAGAATGATAACACATGATTTAAGACATGGGTTAACTTACTAATAAACTTTTGAAGATGTAGATTTTTGGTATCTGGGACACAAATTTTATTCCTGCCTAAGACCCCAATATATAAGGGAAGATTCTCCAGGAATAAAATGAATATGGAAAAGTCAGCACTGTGCATGTCCAAATAAACGTACCATATTTCAAATAAATGAAAAACTTTCATAAAAAGAAAAACAAATTTTGGGTAGTCTCAACTTTTAACAGGCACAATAGAAACAATGCATATTTTCTTCCTGCTTGAATTAATGTGACTCTCAGTAAATTCTTTCAGGTAAACAAAATAACTCAGAAGAAGGAGACAAAAGGATGGCCACATAGAAAATTGATAGACTCAGGTACTTATATCAAGTCTAAAGGTAAAGATTCACGTTTTATGGCTATGGCCACTTATACTTAGACGTGAGTGGAATCAAATAGAAACCAAACAAGGACTTAGTAAACTCATATTTTGAAATGAACCTGAAACATGGATTAAAAGAGACTCTAATAGTTCAAACATGTCAAAAGAGACACAATAGTCCAAAAACACTTACATATGCAAAATTCTATGGGCAAAAAGCAGAACCTCTTCAGATATAACCAATGGAAAAGATCTCCCAGAATGCATATCTAAAACCATGTATAAAAAGGGACTTGAGAGTTTCTCTTTTTTTTAAGTTTTATTTATTTATTTATTTATTTATTTATTTAGGGAGAGTGTGAAAGAGGAAGGTGCAGAGAGAGAGGGAGAGAGAATCTCAAGCAGGATCCACACTCATACAGAGCCCAACATGGGGCCAGAACATACAAATCATGAAATGACCTGAGCTGAAATCAAGAGTCAGATGCTTAACTGACTGAATCACCCAGGCACCTGGGACTTGAGAGTTTCTATCAGGGGTAGAACTAACCTAATCAGAGAATATTCCGTCTTTCTGAAAAGGGGTCTTAGAATATTTGCCTATGATTATTTCAGAATTGCTTCTAACCAGTAACAGCCATTATCGTCTTTTTCAGCTAGAAGTATTTGCTACAGTTACCGTGTTCTGTTTTCACAACCACATACTATTTTTCTCTATTTCATTTATATGCCTTCAAATAAAGGTAATATGCATCTGGTCCTGATGAAGAATAGCTCATCATAAGACTCTGTGTTTCAAGCCTAGGGTCATGTGTGTCTGAAACACCTGTGGTACCATTCTTGGAGAGGAGTGAGTGCATTTTGTATGTAGAAAGGAGATAACCCAATTACTGTTGCCAAGGAATGTACTTGTTAGATTGTATTATGTCAGAGCTATTCGCTCTTTGCTTTCCAACACATTTTTATCCATGCCCTTTGCCATATGACTTCCTGCCACGTGGCCTTCACCGTATAGTCTGCTTTAGCCAGGAGAATGTAAGCAAACATGTCAATATACAGTCCAATTAAATACAGAATATATAATAGGAATTCTGTGTTTCCATCAGTCTTTTTTTTTAATGCTTTCCTGTTGTCTGCCATAAGAACAGCAAAATCCAGGCAGTAACCATTCCTCCAGCCTATGTCCCACAATGAAAAAGTCATAAAGCCCTACTGAGCCAGTCTAAGCCAATGGATCCCAGTAGATGTGAAGCTGACATCTTAGAGTTGCTTATTTTTGTAGCAAATATTGACTAATAGAATATATTTTAAAAAGAAATAAATCATAAAACACATTTAAACATATAAAAAATGGACCAAACAATATATGTTTTGTAAGCCCTTCCTAAGGAAATTAACAATTTAAAATCTTCAGTTGAACATAAAATGAATTGAGAAATTAAAGAAAAATGATTTGTGACATGCAATCCAATTAATTTAATAACAAGACTAAGAATAAAGCATACTGTAATGTAAATGTAATCAATTCTGAATATCCATAAGTAATATAATTAATAATATTTAGAAGGGAAAAGAAAAGTTATGAGGTTGTGAAATCACATTGATTATCTCATTTAAAACTGATAACCAAGTTAAAAAGAATGAGAATGTTCAAAGGCTTAAAAAAGAGTAAGAAAAAATAATTTTAAAAAAAAGTATTAGAAAATAAGTAATATAGTCATCAAAACCAGGTATATGATGATTGTGGTATGCCACCTCCATACCATTTCAGTGAAGGACTCATCCTTGTTAAAAGGCTGAGAGTGTTACTGGAGAGTGTTACTGATAGATAACCTTGAGCTGTTTGCTTCTTCAAGGGTTGTCTCAATTCCAGAGTCCTGTAGCCCAAGTCACACTGCCACCAACAATGACTGAAAGCTAGGAAAGCATAAATGACTGGCCATCACGGCTCAACTCAGAACAACACTGGATGACCACTGTAGCTCCAGAGCTCCCAGAATCATCAAACTAGGCTGTTTGGGGGCTTACATTTCAGCTTGACATCTTCCTCCACCCAGTCCTGATTCCTATCCTGTTTATAAATGTGTATCCTAAATACACTTCTTAACACATATCTTACATACAAACTTTGTCTCAGAATCTACATTCTGGGAACCCACTCTACAGCAGAAGGTTCAGGGGAGGGGTAGGTGGGTGGCTTAGTCAGTCTGAGCGTTGGACTTTTGGTTTTGGCTCAGGTCATGATCTCCTGGTTCCTGGTATCAAGCCCCCAGTCAGGCTCGAGCAGTGCAGAATCAGCTTGGGATTCTCTCTCTCCCCCCCCCTCTCTATTTCTCTCCTCTGTTCCTCCTCCTTAGCTCTCTCTCTCTCTCTCTCAAAACCTGCAAAATAAAAAAAGTAAAGTGGAAAGAAGGTGTCTAGGTTCCTCTAAAATCAGACTCTAAGATAAATACTTGAGTAAATAATTTATTTAGGAGGTGAACTAACACCAACATTCAGAGGGAAATCCAGATTCCACACAAATCAGCAACCATATTCATTACCAATCTCTATGAAAAATTTTAAGAATAAAAACAATCAACTACTACAGATGAATTAGGAAGAGGTCTAGGGGAGAGCTGCTCTCCAGGACTTTCTTTTGCATTTTGTACATATACTGTGTAATCTTTAAAAATAAAGGAGGTAACCTGTGAGATAAATGGGTATGTCACACAGTAGAAAGTGTTTAGTTTGTGAAATATATCCATTTAATAACCTAGGTTATTATACAGTGTATGGGCATTTCCCAGGGAGTCATAGCTCACAAAATCCACAGATTCTGGGCTTGTTCACCATAAGTAAACCTAAACTGGGGACATTCTGCTTAAACCATTTTATAAATAAGAACTCTTCTCCCAGTAAACAGTATTAGTGTGGTTTGTAAGGACAAGAGGTACAGTTATCATCACGTTTATAAAAGGAAAAGACTTGTGCAGCTGCCTTTTTTCCTTCCCTGAGACATTTCCCTTCAAAGATGAGCTGTTTTAATTCCTCTCTCTTTATTGGTAATAAAATCTGGGGAGGAGTAGGTGAGAAAGTAGGAAATTAAGAGGGAAGTAAATAAAGCTAATAAAATGCCTACTAATTAGAGGGGCACTCCTATGGACAACTAGGAATTTACTCAACTGAGGATCCTGAGAAACTATATAAAACCAAACTCAGAATTGTTCCCATGAGGAGCAAAGAAGTGAAGATATTTTTTTTTTTTTTTACCAATTCGGTTGTAGATATTTGTTGCAAGTCACTCTAGGAAATGTTAACTGGACACTTGGGAAAAGAATGCTCAAGGAAACCAGAGGATGTCCTCAGGTAGAGAGTCACAGGTGTTTGATGTTGGAACTGCAGTCACAAGGATTATTCACTGTTCCACTGCCACTGGGCTAACTTTCATGATTAATTAAGAGGATATGGACAGAGCAATGGCAGCACCTGTTATGCAGACCAAATCGGAGGAAACCGATATATGCTAATTTTGGTATTTTCATAGTAGATAGTCAATGTAAACTTTTTTAAGTGAAAAAAAAAATTGTCTGGCATACAGTTAAAAAAAAGTAAATCTTCCCAGCTATTGGAACAATAGCATGAAGCAAAACAAAGAGACCATGATGTGACAAATTATGAAGAATTACTAAAAAGGAAACTAAACCTTAAATTAGTGTCAAAGAACAAAAGGAAAAACATATCTGCCATAACAATACATGTAAATTGGTCATAGACTTAACTGTACAGTATACATAGCAGACATACTCAAAACCAGCTGATGGTCAGCTTAGACATAAAGATACAGGTAGAGCTTATAGAAAAAATGCAAACACGAGGCAGAGGTTCCAGTTGTAATACCAGACAGGTGTATTTTGGAATGAGAAGCATTAAATGAGATAAAGAGTGAACTTTCCTCAAATGAAGATCTAACAATTATAATATCTGCACACCCAACAAAGACTAAGTACACATTCTTTAAAAATGCACATGAAACATTCAATTTATACTAGACCATAAAGCAGGTCTCAGTTGCAGAAGAATTAGATCATTCGAAGTATGTTCACTGAGCATAGTAGAATTAAGTTAGAAATCAATAACACAAAGATAAAAAGAAATCACAACTTCTAATAAGTTAAGGAATACAATGCTAAATAATCCTTAAGTAAGAAATTTCAATGGAAATTTTAAAATGCTTGAAGTTAATGATAACAAATTATTTGTATCACAGCTCAAGATGGCTATACCCAAGCTAATCTAGAGGCTTAACAGAATCCAAATAAAAATCTCAGACTTGTTGTTGTTGTTGAATTGAACATGCTCAATCTTTAATTTATATGGACATTCAAAGTACTAACACTAGTCAAGCCAATTTGAAAAGGAAAAAAAAATGAAGGACTTACCCTTCCAGATATTCAAATTATTATAAAGTTACAGTAGTTAAGACAGCTTGTATTCGTACAAAAATAGACAAAAGGACCAATGAAACAGAATAGAGAACAGAATAGGTTTGAAACCTCTATGTTTGTGGTCATCTAATTTAGGTAATGTTTTACAATGCAGTAATGAAAATATGGTCTTTTTAGTTAATGGTCCAAATGAAAAACATAAGAGAATACTTTCATTACCTTGAGTTTAGTAAACATTTCATAAACATGATGCAAAATAAATTAATCATAAAAAAAAGGATCGACATACTATATTTCATGAAAATTAAGGAAACTGTTCATCAAAATACACCATATTTTGAAAATTCTCAAAAATATATTTGAGGACAATTTTATTATTTAGCCATCAAATTTGTTGGGTGTTCAGCTTCTATAACTTCATTTGTTTTATTTGTGTGTTTGTGCCATAAAAAGATATACCACACATCACATATCTTTTGTTTTGTTACTTTTGGTATGGTTGAAAATCCTTCCAGTTTAGAGTAACAAATCCATTGTTTTGGACCACCCTTGGTAGGTTACTATGTTGGGCCCTTATATACATATATATATATATGTGTGTGTGTGTGTGTGTGTGTGTGTGTGTGTGTGTGTGTGTGTATAATGAAAAAAAATTAACTATTGTAAAGCCAAAAGGAAAGGGAGAATTTTAGAAAAAGAGGAAAAATTGGGGTACCTAGGTGGCTCAGTCAGGTAAGCGTCCAACTTCAGCTCAGGTTTGTGTCCAACTTCAGCTCAGGTTCATCTCACAGTTTGTGAGTTTGAGCCCCGCCATGGGGCTCTGTGCTGACAGCTCAAAGCCTGGAGCCTACTTCAGATTCTGTGTCTTTTTCTCTCTCTGCTACCGTCCCACCTCCATCATTCTCTCTCTCTCTCTCTCTCTCTCTCTCTCTCTCTCTCTCAAAAATAAGTAAATATCAAAAAAAAGAAAGAAAAAGAGGAAAAATAAAAGGCAAAGTGTCACAATCATGCATCTTGACCTTAAGGTTTTAGGAAGAGATTGTTTAAGATTACATTATGTTCCTGATACATAAATTTTTGGAAGAAAGTGCTCTACTTAAAAATATTGTCTGATATCCTTTCCAATATGATTTTTAAAATGACTTTCATTGTTGTGCCTTTTCATATATTTAGTTTCTTAGCTGTGTGTCCAGGAATTGTTCATTTTCTTTTTTTCTTCCGATTTTCTTACTATATTCCTCCTCCTTCCCATTGTCAGTTTGTGCTGTGATTGAGTTAACCAAATATGATAAATATCAAACATCCTTAATTACTTTATCATCAATCCTTTCATAAAAACTAATTAATAAATCTTTAGGGTTATAAGTAACCATCTAGTTAATTAACTAGAATTAACTAGATAATTAACATCAGAGATAGGTTAAGTACAATGTAGGTATAATTTTGGGCATTGACTGTTTCTTGAAAAAGCAATAAAAAACATCAGAAATCTAACTGTTTTTCAAATTATTTGAAAGTGAAAAACAATGAGGTTTTCAGCCTTTTTGTTATTTTTTTTAATTTAAATCTCATGTTTAACCTATAGTTTCTCATGAAATGCATGGACTTAAAAATGAATACAAATATTTCCTAAAGATGCCTAGAAATTTCTTCTGGATAAAATCATAACACTCAAAAATATTCAAGGTAATTTACATACAAAAACAAAAGCAAAACAGGGCCTGATTGGGATGATTGAAATGTGACTCAATAGATGCAGAACAACTATGAATAAATATAGTCAGGATTTTCCAAGGGTACGCAGGCCCCATGGTGTTCAAATAAAATAGTGCACGTACCTTAGATTCTCACTAGAAATACTAATTCCTAGGCCCCAGACTCAGAGATTCTGTTCCAGGAGATTTAGTGCATATCCCAAGAATATGCTTCTACTTTGGCTCTTTTAAGTGACACAAACTGTAACTAACTCAAGAATTCCACTTTGTAGATATTGACATATGCCTGAAATCAGTGAAACTGTGTGGTATTCTAAGCATACATAAAGAACTTAGTCACACTGTAAAGTACAATAAATATTATCAATACTAAAAGTTTAAAAGTAGAAATATTTAAAAGTAGAAAATGGAGTGTATTGTGATATTGTGCAAATTGATACAGATGCTGTGGTTGCCCTGCTGGGGGCAGGGTCAATGCCCCACTGGTTTGGATGTTAGTGATGAAACTGCACATGTACTAAGAAGGCATGAAATGATTTATTACTCACAGAGTGATGCTTTCTGAGGAGAACAGGGCAGGCTCCCAAGCTGGTTTGAAAATAGTTTGAAAGACAGGGAGTAGCTGGTAGTGTGGGGGGTTATCATGGTTAGTAGGTAGGTGGGCATGGAATGAGGATTCCTACTACCTGGCTCAGGCTTACCTGGTGTGAAGTTCCTGCTGGAGGCAAAGGAAGAAATGTGTGGGCTTTGCTATCACATGTAGGGCAAGATAGGAGGGGAGAAAGGTGGGGCTTGAAAGCTGGCAACAATCAAACATCGAAAGCAGAATCAAACTTTTTATTTAAAATACTTGAAAATATAAAGTCATTAAGACTTAGTTGAAAGTTCTGAAATATGATTTTACTTGACTGGAATCAGTAGGAATATCTATCTTTCTATCTACCTGTAATTTTAAATAAATACAGGGCTCAGTAATTAGCTAGCCATAAATGAAGTCTATAGTATTATATCAGACATTTTGCAAAACATAAATGTTTATTGGTAATCTGAACGTATTATTTGGAAAGCACAGTTGAATACCAAACCCATTTTAATTATATCTTGGATTTCTGTCAGTTTAATCAAATAAATTTATAATAAACATTCCATGAGAAAAAGCTCATGGATTTACTAAAGCACACAACAAAATAGACTGACACTTATAACCAGTGAATATATACAAATCTTGTGGGTCTTTCTATTTAAAAAAAAATCAAAAGCAGTGTCTGTAGTGGGTTATTATAGTATGGAAATACTCCATTGTAGCCGAATTCCTTCAGAAAGTGGATTCCACAGCAAGACTTTAGAAGTGGACTTAACAATAAGAAGCCAAATAATGATTTCCACTCACATGTATTTTTGTGTTTTGGAGGTTTTAGGGTACCACGCAAAGAAAGAGAGACTTTTGGCACATAAAACATCCAGCCTAGTACTAATGCTTAGCAAAACCAAAGATAACCCTCATATAGATACACAGAAATTGCTCTTAAAAATACTTTCTGAAGATTATAACTCTAAATATGGGAAAAAATCAAAGTGATTTCTTTAAAGAATAAAGTAAGTTAAAACTGGCACCGAAAAAAAGCCTTACCACCTACCTATGAAAACAAGTTTTAGCTGCAGGTGAGTAAGTAAACAAGCCTTAAAAAGCTTTCAGAGGAATAAAACAACAAGGAATAGAAATGGGGGAAAAAATGTCTCCCAGGGAACAAAAAAAGCCAGTCATTTCCAGAACTCTGCAGGGGTGGTATATGCCTGTGTCTGTGAATACAGCATCAGAAAAGTTAGCCTCTCTCATTTCATTTTACAGGTAAGAGGAATGTTGGGATGACTGCTCCCACCAATGTTTGGGGGGATTGTTTCTTTCTTTCTTTAATATGACTGTGGGATTCCTTTTCTTAAAAGGAAAATCCTGTTGTCAATGTTATTTTATACAAAATTTTTGGTGGTACCTCAACCCACCAAATAGGCAATAGAATATTAACATTTAACTCCCACTTTGGAAGGAATAAATTTATCTACTGAGTTACAGAGAGACCATTTATCTTCTATGTTATTAAAAATTCTATTTCACCCCGATATGAGAAGAATAAATCAATAAACCAATAAATCAATAAATTAGAGGTTTGAACAAACCAAAGTAGGAGAGATGACAAAAGAAATCACTATATGATACAGAAAAACAATGGGCTTGGAAGTCACACAGACCTGAGTTCAAAATTTAGTTAGAAACTTAAACACCATATAACCTTATTAAGATGTATAATATTTCTGGATCTTCTGCTTCTTCATATACAAATTATGCAGAATGACTGTCATGATTTGAATTGATATATGTGAACTATAGGGCCCGGGAAAAGCATGTTTTCAAAAATTAAATGGTATATATTACATAATAATTATAGAATGAACGATTAATAAAATGTAAGCAATTCTTTTTTTTTTTTTTTTTTTTTTTTTTAATTTTTTTTTTTAACATTTATTTATTTTTGAGACAGAGACAGAGCATGAACGGGGGAGGGTCAGAGAGAGGGAGACACAGAATCTGAAACAGGCTCCAGGCTCTGAGCCGTCAGCACAGAGCCCGACACGGGGCTTGAACTCACTGACCGTGAGATCATGACCTGAGCCGAAGTCGGCCCCTTAACCGACTGAGCCACCCAGGCGCCCCTGTAAGCAATTCTTAAAGTAAGCCCTGGTGAATTTTTGTCCCTTAAGGTTTATAAGAAAAAGAAAAGCTTTTTTATGTTAAAAAAAAGATTGAATAACAGTATAAAGGAAAAGAACACCCAGGTGAACATATCAATGAATGTCATCATAGAGACCTTTACGCACAATCTGTACCAAGGTTCATGGAAATCACCTTTGCTAATGTACCTTTGGAAATTCAAAATGGTTGTTAGCATATCAGAAGATCTAAGAAATCTTGTTATAAGAATTTATCTGGAGTTACATTAAAATCCTTTGGCAAATCTTGAGGAAAAAAGAAGTTATCTGGAAAAAAAGTAACATGACTTCCCAAACATTTGACATTACAGTGTGTGTGTGTGTGTGTGTGTGTGTGTGTGTGTGTGTGTGTGTTTGCATATTATGCACAGCTATTATCTTGCAGACCTGGTTCTCCTTAAACCAACTTTTAGAAAAAAATTAAATATTCATATAATTATCAGGTGCATTGAAGAAGTTAAATTATATTAGTCTTTTTGTATAAATGGACTATGGATATCTTATTCAGCTTGGGGTACTATGACAAAATTATCATAAACTGGGTAGCTTAAACAACAGAAACTTATTTCTTATAATTCTGGGAGCTGAAAGTCCAAGATCAGGTGCTAGTGTAATAGGGTGAGGGGCTTCCTTTTGGTTTGCAAATGGCCCTCTCTCTGCTGTATCTTCACATGGTGGAGAGAGAAAGCTGACTCTTTGGTCTCTTCTTACACACACACTGAATGACCCTATTGTGAGTACTCCACCCTCATGACCTCATTGAAACCTAGTTACCTCTCAGAGCCCACCCTCCCAACCAAATACCATCCACTGGGGGTTAGAGTTTTAATATATGAATTGTGGAAGTTATAAACATTCCGTCTGTAGTGACGAGATGTCAAAGATCGAATGTTATACACATTTTACTTAATTTCTAGGTGCCTCAGTCTGTTCATGTATAAATGAAAACAACATTTTTTAAAAGCCACTGTGAAGTTTAGAGATATGATTCATAAAACCTCTAACCCTGTGACTATAGGAAAGTAATCACTTAAACAAGAATAGTGAATAATGGCAATTATTTTGATAGTGTTATAATTAAATACCTCAAATTTCTCACTTTTAAGTTATTTTGATGCCTCCATAATGTGTTTCTTTCAAGGATTTATTTTTAAAGTCTTATGTTAACTACTTTGGTTCTATTCACAGAATGATGTGATTAATTTTTCTGTCGCCAACAGATTACTTTAGTTAGATTATAAATATCCTTTATCTTCCATTCTAAAATATACATTCTTTTTTTCCCCTTATTTTCATCAGTCACTATTCACTTATCTACTTTCTTTTCCAGCCAAAATTCCTAAAAGAGCTGCCTGTTCAGTCTTACCTTCAACTTACTCTTCACTTTAACACATTTCAGTTTTGGCCCATCCCACACCACCAGAAAGTGTATGAGTGTGTGTGTGTGTGTGTGTGTGTGTGTGTGTGTGTGTGTTGTATAAACATTACCAATGAGCTACAGTTTTCTGAGGCAAAGTAATTTATCCATTGTCATTTTACCCACCATCTCAGAGACTTTGATCCAGTTGACAACTCCTTTGTTTCTGGAAGTAGTTTCTTTAATTAGCTTTCAATTCACATTCATAAATTTTTCCCTATTCTTTCCTTTAGTGGTCCCTTCTCCGTTGCTCAACATCTAAGTGATGGATTACCTCAGGACTCAATCTTGGACCCTTTTTTTTCTATTTTCTCTTCCCTATGATCTTATTCAAGTTCATGGGTTTTAAAACCCATCTATATGCTGTTGATTTGTCAATGTACTTCTATAGCCCAAACTCTCATCTGATATTCAGATTTATACTTCCAACTGCCTATTTGACCTCTTCCTTTGAAAACCCACAAGACATTCCAAAAATGGGGCCAAAATAGAAATTTTGGATCTGGCCTACTATCACTATCAATATTTTAAACACACATAGCCTCTCCAAATCTATCAACCAATTATCAGCATTCATCCATGCTATTGTTTAGCTTGAAACTGGGTCTTCCCTCTGTTAACTACATCATTCTCTCAATCATCTCCACCCAATATTTTCCATCAGAAAGTTCTATAAATTCTAAAAAAAGAAAGCTCTATAATTTCTACCTCTTAAATATATTTGCAGTCCATCTATATATTTTCTTTATTTCTACTGCCTTCATGTCATTCAGAGATTCTTCATATTGGGTCCGAATACCATCAAAATATTCATGGATATAACTTTAATTAAATGTAATTGGTTTTCTATAAAGTCTTAAAAGTCTATAAAAGTAATTTATTTATACATTTAAAAAATATTATTCTAAGAAGTTATCTATTGGTTTGATCAGACTACCACAGGGATCCTAACTCATTCTGAATGTTCAGATTCTTTTGGCTTATAATTCATTCTAATATACCTTTTGCATAATAAGGCTGTGACTAATTTTGTTTTTTATTTTGCTTCTACTTTTGCTGTGTTATTGTTATTATTAACTTTTTGTTCATGTTTCTGTATCACTTCTGGTGGCTTTCAGCAGGCAGTTAAATAGTCTATAAATGGATACTAAGATTGAAATAAATTCTTATTTTACTTAAATTAAGATACAGGGATATATTTATCATGAAATTGAAGCAAAGAGCAGTAGGGGATCTAGTATATCGGAGAAGTACTTCCCTTATACCTATGCTCCCTAATTTTGGGGAGGAATATGTGTCACAGATTTACTACTGATATTGTTTATACAAGATAGTCTTGTGTATTATGCAAGAGATTCAACATATTCTGTGTCATAGAATTTTTGTACTAAGAATTGCATTCATTTTCAAGAAGTACTCAACTAAATCTCTGTGTCTTGTATGCTCTTAAAACAACTCAGCGTCTGTAAGATATTTCTTCATTAGTGTAAGAAAGCAGTCACGGACAGAAATCTGAAGCTAGCTGTCATTGGAAACAAACTTCATGTTCACTTCTTGAGGAGTAAACTCATGGATGTAGTATGTAGGCAAATTGATTTCTAAGACTATTGGTTATCATAGTAACTAAATTTCTGCAATTTATGTGTGTGTGTCTATGTGTCTTGCAAAAACTACTTCTTTAAAGCTGAATCAAAACTTTTAGATATGATACAAGCAGTTGATATTTAAGGTTAATCAGTTTAAAATCTGAAATATTCTTCAAAACCCATGTGTGTTTGTCCTAGTCCCACAGATTCCCACAATTATTCCACTGATTAGATATTAGAATGAATGAAATAAAAGATGAATCTAATGGTGTAATGGTTTAAAGCTAGTTATTAATTATGTACAATTATATTTGGAATACTTAATTCAAATGATCTTTATCCAAAGAACAGGTATTACCTCCTCATTTTTTATCAGTGGACTCCAGGATATTTTAAGTAAAGTAAGTAGATATTTAGTCAAATTTTTATTTATTTTCTACATGCAAGAATAGAAGTATGGGCTTAACATCTTAGGAAAACCATACAGTATCCTGGTATGACTTCTTTTACCTTAGTGAATAAGTCACAATTTCTGTTCATTGTAATCTATGTTCTAGAAATCAATCAGTTGTAGGCTTTCAAATTCCATTTAAAAGATTAAGCACCTTATTACCATTATAACAATTGAATGAGAAATTGAAAACATCTGAATATATTAATGATAATATAACCTTTATGTTTCTGTTATAATTACTCAGCTCAAGCTTAAGGATTTGGCTGAGTGATATGTCTCTTTCACTGCAAATATTTTCAAGTTTAAATGAAGTATTTTTAATTGAACAAAGAAAAGACATCCCCCAAGAAATATTGTTTACATTAAAATAAAAATATAGGGTAATAGACAGCGCCATACTTTTGTATGCCAAGTGTACTTCCATCTTCTGTATACAAATATGTCTGTTCATGCAAAGCATCTTTGATATTGGCCATTCTGTACTTAGATGCAACTAAGTTGGCTTGACTTGAAGCTCTTAGATGTAGCTCTTATCAAAAACCCTGATTATTTTTAGAACAGGAATCATTCCAGCTCAGGGTGGTTTTAGGACTACAGATTTTGGTTCCTGATATTAATGAGGCAGATCATTAGGTGATGGAAGCTTCCTTCCAGATGGTAGGTGTTAATAGTGTATTTAGGGAGATGTGCTAAGTTAGGAGAAAACTTTGCTTGACTCTTGGCCAAGTCTTTTCCTTTATCAAAGAAGATATTTCCATACTCTGAATTCAGTTTGGTATCAATTACAGAATAAGCCCTAAAGAAAGCAGGAGCCCTTAATATCATACTTAAAAGTTCTTGTCATCCTTTTATTTTTCTTCTACCTTTTTTAAAGTTTATTTATTTATTTTGAGAGAGAGAGAGAGAGAGAGGATGCAAGCAGAGGAGGGGCAGAGAAAGAGAGAGAGAGAGAGAATCTCAAGCAGGCTTTGCACTGACAGTGGGATTTGAACCCACAAACCATGAGACCATGACTGAAGCCCAAATCAAGAGTGGGACCCTTAACCAAATGAGCCACCCAAGTGCCCTTATTTTTATTCTTTTTAACACTATATTTTCTTGGATAATTTGATCTTTGAATCAGAACCTTGTCAGTAAGTGGGTGTTATATAAAGGTATCTATGTCATATTCTAGTAACATCAGTTTCAAATAAATTATTACCAATCATGGCAGTATTTCTTAAAATGGATGTCTTGATTTTAGGGGGAGGTAGGTCTGAAACGTTGCTTCATGGCTATAACCCTCTACCTCTATTTGGCCCTGATATCAGTTTTTGCATGTGTGGTGGTTGATTTGCTTTCCATCCGTGTGTTGATCATTTTATGCCTGAAGCAAAACTCTCTCTAGGATTAGCTTATTTAGGATGAATAGGTCAAGCTGAGTATGAAAGCAAGAACAATGAAATTCCTTATCATCAGTGGCACAGAAGGCCACAAATCCTTCTAAAAAAAAATAGGTGCTTCGGGATACTATGGGAACATCTTCCACAGCCTTAAAATAGTGCTTTTTAACGCATGGCAGACAGTGAATTCAAACAAGAACCTTATATGTTATACTACAATATGTGGATTTTAAATTAAATTACGTATTTAACCTGAGTTTCAATAATTCCTGGGAAAAAGGAAATCCACATCAATGAAATATCAGATATTTTCTTGCTTCAATTTTACAGAAAATCAGAGGAAAAAGAAATTGTAGGGAGGGATTTTAATCTTCTTACTAAAATAAAGACCTAAATTATGAGTATAATCATCGAAGGATTCTTTGTCTATGATAAATTCTTTTCAAAACATTTCTTACATTATTAAACTTCTCCCTTTCTGTTTACCCTATTCGATTTTTAACTCACAGATGAATGGGATCTTTTACAACAATATGTGCAAATATGTATATATAGACATTTCCAAATAAATATTATATATCTGTCAATGTAAAACCTGTAAAAAATTTTAGAAGCATTCCAATGAACATTTAATAGTATTGTGTTCTTATACTTTGTACTGTGAGTTATACCATGCAGATAAATTAAATACAAGATATACATATTTGTTTTTAAATTATCTTGAATTATATTCTTGTATCCCTTAACCATGATTCTTAAATAAGAAGATGCTCTTTTGAAAACAATGTTCCAAACTACCTGCATTCTTTTTAGGAGAGTTGTTTGATGAAATGAGTACCTATGGCTATATTTACAATTTATGTCATTTGATTATTTTTCTTCTTTTGCTGAGTGTAGTTTAACAGCCATTTTTATAAAATTATTTCAGGTAAATTATCAGTTAAAAAATCTATGCACTATGTTTAAATAAACAGATACTTCTAAGATATAATTTAAAGAATGCGTATGCTATAACATCAGTTCTCAAGACATTTGCAACCCTTTTGAAGAAAAAATCACCTAGCATTATAACAATTAAAGAACAATATAAGATCATATAATCAGTAACTAGAGAAAGAGGATGTTAGGGAAATCTTGAACTGAAAATGTAACAACCTAAGGCTAATTTTAATCTGAAACAAGTTAGATGTCTCTGTTTTCAAATTTAAATATTAAGAGATTAGACAGGAGTTCTACAACTAATTTGAGTTATAACATTCTGTAATTTGGAAGTGAAAAAAAGCATATGGTTTGAAATTATCAAGAAAGACTTCATAAAAGAGGTATGACCTCATGAAGCAAAATAGTTGTATATGATCTGACTAAAGGAGGAAAGAAGCACTTCTCATTGGAGATGGATAAGCTGAGTCAGAAATAAGAAAGGAACAGTGGAAAGGGGACCTGCCTCACTGGGGAAAAGCAAAAAGTGTGTACATTCTAGGCAGTTAGTGCTGAGCTTTAAAAGAGTGACATAATGACAAGCCTTGAATTTCAAGATGAGAAACTTGGACTACACCTGATGTTGCATAAAAAGCCATGAGGCGGACTGAAGCATGGAATTGGCATACTGAAATCTGCTTTTATGACTTGCAGTTCGGGATGAACTGGAAGGGGGAGATAAGAAAGAATGTCCATCAGGAGGTCATTGCATTATCCAAGAATAAAGTGATGCAAGCTTAGAGTGTTGGCAGTAGGAAGCAAAGGACAGGGCAAATTCATCAGGCACTTCAAAGAAAAATTCAGAAAATTTGGAGATGATTAAAGTTATTGAAGCATGATGTACATGAAAGTCTTCATGCATATCTATTTGCACTCCCTCTAATTCTACAGTTTATTTCTGCCTTTAATTATACGATATTCATACTTTGCCAGTGTTTTTATTATTATCCTCACATTTGAAAAAAAAATTAAGCTATCTTTCTATTTATGATCTTTTCCTGCCTGGAAATCTGCTCTTGAGGCCAAACTGAGATTTGGACATTGGAGTAAGACCTACGTGTGTTCAATGTGAGCCCACAAATTACTGTGATTCCTTGTATGTCTATTTACACTTGTATCCATGTTGCTAGAAAAATTTGCAACACAAAATAGATGCTCAATAAATACTGACCGCATGGTTAGCTACATGAATGAACTTAAGGTTTTAAGCCTGAGTTTCCTCATCCATTAATTGACAGTGGTAGAAACTATATTTTAAAAGGTGAGATAATTAATTTAGGTAGTCTAATAAGTACTTTACAAGTGTTAGTTCTATCACTAGATAAAAATGTAGGCTAAAGTTTCAAGTATTTTATTGCTGAAATATTTGATTGGTCAAATAGCTTAAACATTTCTTTCAGAAATGCTCCCTGTGTGTATGTTTGCATTTTGTTTTTTTTTTTTTTTTTTAATTTTTTTTCAACGTTTTTTATTTATTTTTGGGACAGAGAGAGACAGAACATGAACGGGGGAGGGGCAGAGAGAGAGGGAGACACAGAATCGGAAACAGGCTCCAGGCTCCGAGCCATCAGCCCAGAGCCTGACGCGGGGCTCGAACTCACGGACCGTGAGATCGTGACCTGGCTGAAGTCGGATGCTTAACCAACTGCGCCACCCAGGCGCCCCTATGTTTGCATTTTGTGACAGCTATTGTTTGTCATATTATATAGATAAGACACTGAGGCACAGAGAAGTTAAATGATTTGGCCAATGTGCCATGGCTTGCTAATGAGAACTCTGTGGTTATAATTTCCAGTCTACTGTTAATTGATTACTATTACACAGAATTTTACTAAACATGCATTTTTATGTTTAACCATGCATCTTTGGTAGTGCCAGAGCAAGAATTTATTAACAAAGGAAGATGTCACGGATCTGATTAAGTCCATGGCAAGAGACTTAGACTTCAGACTATAGGAGTCAAGAAACCATTGAAGAATTTTAAATCTGGAAATTTGACTTAGTTGAATTTTGTTTGTGATTGTTCATTCTGCAATATATGCGAAATAAATGATAGAAGGTAAATAGGACTAGAGCCTAGGTGTCTAGTTGGCATCTAAAGCAGAGGTCTGTCTGAGGGATAATGCTGGGGGAAGGAGAAATGAAATGAAGGAATGAGAATGAGGAAGTCATACCGCAGGGTTCAGCTGTCTGTGTAACATTTTATTTTGTTTTACTCTGATATAATTGTGGGAAAATATTAGGCTTGGGTGGTAGATTTGATATCATTTGATACAGAGGATTTATTATATTTTATTTTCTATATAGGTCTAAAATATTGATGTAATTCATAAGAAGTATAGAGATATGTTTTTTGAGTTCAGGCTGTGCTAATGGGCATGTAGAGAGAGGAATGATTCCTTAAGTGTTTAGAAGCTCAATAAAGAAGTAAGGCAGGGGGGATGATTAAGGATGATTCCTGGGTTTATCAAATGGGTTTGTAGGTACATGATGATAAATAAAAATGAAACAAAAATAATAAGGAAATGAGATTTGGAGAGTGAGAGTATAATTATATATAAGAAAAATATGTATTTTTTAAATGGAGGACCCAGAGAATATAGGAAGTCATGGTATCTAGGGTAAAGCTGGAGCAGGTAGCCATATACAGGAAAAGCATCCTTGCATCCCCAATAATGGAAGAAGGTAGCAAGGAGAATGATTATGAAGGTATGTCTCCCTAACAGAAACAACTCCAAGATAGCAAGAACCTCTCAAAAAACCTCATCACCTTTATTTTACTAATGCTTTCTTGCTAATTAGATTTGTGCCTAGAAATACTTTCCTACTGTTTCTCACCTGAATATATGTTTTGGAAATTAAATTATCACCCAACACTTATCATATCCTCTACTTTTAACATAACGTCATCTCTGGCAGATTTCTAATTAGCTGGAATATGACATTTTAGTCAAACTTTCTCTCCATCAGTTTTATAATTTTCATCATCCTAATGCAATGACATGGTTTAAGAAAATATAGATGAAAGCTAACTGAAAGTGTATAGTATAAAGTCATTTATTTTTTTATAAAGATAAGTATTGATGAAATCTGCTGTTTCAGAATCCAACCAGCAAAAGAAAATGCACACCAGATATTTTAATAGAGGCGGAAAAGGATAATGCATTCCTTTTAGCCATCTGCTGGGAGCTGGCCATATATGTCCTTGATGAACATAAACAGTTTCACAGAACATCAATACAAAATGACTGTAATTGAGAAAGACCAAAACAGGAAATTCTGCAATCATGTCTGAACACAGACAAAACAAGAATACTGTTCAACATCAAGAGAACCACCATACCTCTCTCCCAGCAAACAAGACTGGCTGATGCTTTTTCACCAGGTACAGCTGGACACTTGCTCTGTTCTGTGCACATCCTAAATAAAAGATTTTAAGGTAACCAATAACATAATTAACACCATTTTTCGATTACACCTATTTCAGAGCAAAAAAGCCCCACTTTCTTGGGTTCTTTTCAAAATCACCTGATATAAATTCATATCTAGTAATGAATCCATGCTATCACCATCTTTCTGAGATGCCCATTCTTCCCTTGTGTGTTCTCCCTGGTTGCAGCAAGTAAACCCAAACTTTGACTAAATAAAATAGCAAACTAAATCCAACTTTGATTAAAGGAGTGTCAGGATCCTTAGCAACAAAATTCTGTATGTTGCTAGTCACAAGGTCACTGAGGAATATAAATGGACACATGCATAGAATATGTCGCCGAGCAAAGACATACTTAGCAATTACTTTCTGTAGTATGGTTGAAAACAGATAGCCCTGATGATATGAGTCAAGCCATGTATAGCTACAAAAATTTGTCTTGCCAAGGCATAGGTAGATCTAAGAACTGGAAAGAAAACATCAAGTAGCCTCCATTTCTGTATCTTCTAAACTGAAATCTACTTTTTATTTTTTTGTATTTTACTATTTGAACTTCAAGGAAAGAAACAAGGGCACACAAAAAAAGAGAGGGAGAGGGTTTCCTTTAAAATCTATGATAATATGGTCCAATTTATTCATTCTAGGCCTTTGAAAGGACACTGATAATTTGTGCTCAATACTAGAGCTTAAGAAACAGCCTAGATCATCTACGATTATCAACACTTCTTTAACTATTTGTTTTTGGGGGTGGATGTGAGAGGTCCTCTGAAGGAGCTTTTCATGTCTTCAACACAATTTGTCTCAATATTAGCTGCTTGTAAGAATTTTAAAAATAATGTTGTCGGTGCTCCACCTGAGACTGAGTTAGAATCTCTATGGCTGATCTGGGCATTGTTCTGTTTTAAAAACCAGCCTGTAAGGGAAAGTTGATAATTACTGGGGACACAATGGGCTTGACTCACATCAATCAGAACTGCTACCTTCCTCAAAGGATATCAGAAAAATATCAATCAGAAGACTGTCAATCAGAAAATTTCTACTCACCCCTACACGGGGCCACTTCACAATCTGTACCAATACTATACTACTATTTAAATCAAGGAGACTAGGAGTAAAACCTCCCAATATCTATAAGAATAAATGTTGGCTACAATCCCTCCAAATCTCTGAAATAGTCAAAACATGATTTCAATTATGTTTACTCAAAAGCTATGCCAAATTCAAAGCCAAAAATGTTTTCACTATTCTATTTTGTATTTCAAATTTTGCTTAATCTACTTTGTTGCCCACTCAACACAGAATAACATCAAGTAAATGAAGAATGAACAAATAAATACAAATTACACAAAATGCACCAGATTTTCTCCTACTCCAAAAATAAGTAACTATTTGAAACACTAAATATGATGTCAGCAAAAATGGCAGAGTAAGGACTTTGAAAAATATTTTTCTTCCTAAAAGCAATAATGATAATTTGGCTAAAAATGTTAAAATCAACTTTATCACAATTCCGACAATTAACCTAAGGCTTACAAGTGTCCAGGAAGGATTTATTTAACCAAAATGGCTAAATCTTGATAGCAACAACAAGTTTTGTGGTGTTTTGGCATGCCTAATACCTATCTTCTCTTCCAGCTCTGTGGTAGTCTTGAAAACCAGAAATCTAAGTTACAAACAGTGAGAGAGGAAAATCATAAAAGACTCTTAAGTAGAAAGAACAAACTGAGGTTTGATGGGGGTAGGGGATTGGGGTGCAGGGAAAATGGGTACTGGGCATTGAGGAAGGCACTTGGGATGAGCACTGGGTGTTGTATGTAAGTGATGAATCACGGGAATCTACTCCCGAAGCCAAGACTACACTGTATAGACTGTATGTTAGCTAACTTGACAATAAATTTTAAAAAAGAGAAAAGAAAAGAAAAAAATACAGAGAAGAAAAGAAAACCAGCAACCTGAAAGTGCAGTGAACACCAACAGCCTGACAGCCACCAGAGGGGGAAGAACAAGGTTGGAACTCTTTCAGAGTTTAGTTTCCAGAGAATTGTCATTATCTGACTTGTCTGGTGGTCTCCTGGGGTACTCCCACCTGAAAGATAGTCTTGAGAATCTTCATGGTTACCCAGTGTGGAAAAGATTTTCCAAAAAATACATATGAAGAAACAAATAGTGTCAAATAGTGTCAATAAGAGTAAAACATAGGTGCAAATAGAAACAAATAGTGTCAAATAGTGTCAATAAGAGTAAAACATAGGTGCAAATAGAAACAAATAGTGTCAATAAGAGTAAAACATAGGTGCACATAAAAGACATTACAAATATATATTTTCTATTTATAACTCTTATTTTTTTCTCCCATCAGATTTAGAAGGAAAATGCATACCCTAAAAATTATGAATCTGTTTTCATAGACACACAACAGATAAAGATGTAATCTATATAACAACAGGACAAAGGATGAAGAATGGAATAGAGCTGACTATATATTAGCAAAGTTTTATATTCAATTGAAATTAAATTCCTGTTGATCCAAACTAGATTGTTATAAATTAAGATGGTAATTTTAATCTACAAAATAACCACTAAGAAAATAACTAAAATGATACATATACTTAAAAAATGACAAGGATATTGACATGAAACACTATAGAATTTATATAGTTTCATGGCCTTGTATGAACCTTCCTTGTTCCAATTAGTGAAGTTATTCTCAGTAATATGGGATCCTGATAATTCCATGTAGAAACTTGTGGATTATAAACATTCTAGAGGATCAGGACAATTCATTAACTATTTCTGGAAAGAAATTTACCTGATAAATTTTAGTCCCCCAGCCATAAGTTACTGACAAACCCATGTCAAAACCAACCACCAGCCAGTTTTTAAATAAGAGACAGAAACAATAGGAGACATTACCCAAACTTAAGTTGAATGCTATAATTCTTTCTCATGACACTTCAGACCTTTACTACTGTAATCCAGCATAATCTCTAGTTCCCACATTGATGGTAAAAAGCAAAGTGGTAGGAGTAAGGTGAGAACCCTCAGCTTTTCTCAGTGACTTAAGAGACCCAGTTCTCATTTTTCAGATAAATGACAATTACAGATGCATGGAGAGTCAAATTGTGAATTGTTTGCTGTACTTGGCTTTCTCATTGGTCATCTGCAGCCCTTCAAGCCTTATAATTTCTACTGGCAGAAGTCTTGGGATCATTTGTCGATTATAAAATCTAGGTAGGATTTTGTGCCCCAATAAGCACAGATAGGGTGATTGGTATGTATTGGACCAGGCATGAGTGACTTATTACTATAATGTGTGCTCAATGACTGGCTTATTGCCTTTTTTCACTTTCTAAATATTACTGGAGTTTGAATTCATTAACCAGTTTCAACTGTAAAAATGAAGCTAATAATCATAGAAAATATGAAACTCAACATTGGCCCTGAAGATGGTTTTTATCTTTTATAGAAACACAGGATTTTGGAAGTAAAAGGAAAAATGAAAAAGTTAATGGTCTTCTTGTGGTTTGTAGGAAACATAAGTAGGAAAGATGGCACTGTGTCCTAAGTTCTCTGAGGCCCAATTAAGTTTCTGTTATTGCTAGCTAACCAGGACAGATAATAAAAGCACCAGAAGAACAGTTACCAAATATATGAATTACAAAACTCTCTGCTGTTTCCCATTATCCAAAAAATATTCCTGCATGGTAGGAATACTAAAAAGAATAAATATTACGAAGATAAAAAGTATAACATTGCTATTAAGGTTTTTCCCATTAATTTGAATAAAAACAAAGTGAATCCCTACTAGGTGCCTAACTCTTTTATAGACATTGGGGAAGCAAATGTAATGAAGACATTGGCTCTGGCTGTCATCATTCAAGTGGCTTACAGGTCAGTGGGGAAAATGAATCCATAATATAATATTATAAGTGCACTGTAGAGCTATCTTGCACGGAACAAAAGATAATTTTCCATTTGGTTTCTATATATCACTTAGAAAGACTGGTGCATTAATTTTTATGTTGGCATCTTATCCTTGCCTAGTACCCCTGAAACTATATCTGCTTCAACCAATTCATAAATCTGATGCTAGCTATAACATAATTTTATTTTGTTAGTATCTCTTATAATTTCTAAGTATACCTCCATCACTTGTGTTCTTTATTATTACTTCACATCCTGCTCTATCTTGCTCCATTTTCTAGTTTTAGTTAAAAATAAGTCTCTGTTGAATATTCGTTTCTTGTTCATATTAAGAGATATGTATTTCTTCTGATATATTTCCTCTTGTTATATCTTAATTATTATTTTCAATGGTTTTATTATCCGCCATCCTGTGCAAAATATAAAAGGTATTAAAGTATTAAGATCACTACCACTAGATTTAGGCATAACTCTGACAAGTAGTAACAAAGGCAAGATTACCAAATTGAGTATGCATTTTGCTTCTTCAGGTTGAATTTAGATAATGTAGACTGGATAGTATGTATTTGAGCATTTCAGTAGCTTCTTTGCTTTTCAATATTCAATAGGTTCAGCTACAAAAATATCCAAAACATCTTTAGGAACTTTTCTCAGCCTACTTTGTATTCTCAGTGATCTTGAAATCATTAAGGGAGATGAATGAAATGTTAGTTCATTCCATTTTTTTCCCAAAGGAAGAGGAAAATCTAATAAGGAGTTCTTAAATAAGCTGTATTAAAATTTCAGTACAAAAAATCTTTTGAAAAATATTCTGGAGTATATTGTCAGAATTTTTGACAGAATGACATAATAGGGTTTAACAAGCTACTGAAGCCCACAGTGGTATACTGAAAATGAAACAAAGTTTTGATTAAGAAACAAAAGCTATCCAAATCTTCCTCAACTGACAATGGGGTGATGTCCTGGCAAAACCATTGTAAACTGAAAATACTGTAAGTTGAAAATGCCTTAATATACCTGACCTACTTAATATACCTAATCTACTAAACAGGCTAGCTTCACCTAGCCTACCTTCAACATGCTCAGAACAATTAGATTTGCTTATAGTTGGGCAAAATCATCTAACACAAAAAAAAATATTTTATAACAAAGTATTATTGACTATCTCATGTGATTTATTGAATATTATAAAATGTGAACATAAAAAACAGAATGTTGTATGGGTACAGAATGTTTGGAAGTATTTGGCTGTTTACCCTCGTGGTCACATGGCTGCTGGGGAGCTGTGGCTTGCCGCTACCCAGCATCATGAGAGAGTACTGTACTACATGTCATTAGCCCAGGAAAAGATCAAAATTCAAAATTTGAGGTATAGTTACCGCTGAATGCATATTGCTTGCACACCATCATAGAGTTGAAAAATTATAAGTTCAACCACTGTAGTTGAGAGACCATCTGTACTTTCCTTGTTGGCAGGTACAGATAGCTAATCCAACACATATTAATTATATTTGGTAAATAGTTTCTTACATTTACAGAAATAATGTAGTAAATAAAATATTAGATATTTTTTCTACAAAGAAAATATATGCCTCATGGTTTTATAATACAACCTGTAAAGCTGTTTTGCTAACTATACCTCTTTATTTGAAATTTGGTATCTCTGTATTTTTATGTAAATAATAATGAAAATAACTTCCATAGAAACACTATTTTCTAAATATTTTTATTAATTTAAGTATTGTTTTTGATGTTTGCTTTTTTTTACAGAAATTTAAATGTTTATTTATTTTGAGAGAGAGAGAGAGTGAGAGATTTAGAGTGCAAGGGAGGGAAGGGGGCACAAAGAGAAGGAGAGAGAGATTCCCAAGCAGGCTCTGCACTGTTAGCACAGAGCCCAAGGTGAGGCTCAAACTCAGAACCCTGAGATCATGACCTAAGCCAAAATCAAGAGTCGGATACTAAACTGAATGAGTCACCCAGGAGCCCCAAATTTATGTATTTTTTATTTGGTAGATATCCATGAGCCAAACAATTCTAATAATGACTGTTTCCCTGTTAATGAAGAAGCTGCAGGTTTTTAAATTCATAAGAAAACGTGATTATTAAACCTTTCTGCCAATTGTGGGCATATTATCTGTACCATACTTTTTTATTGAAACACAATTCTGGCAAAGGTACATTAAGAAAATAATAACTAAATGTAATTTCTGAAAGCAATTTTCTAGCAATATGTGTTAAGTGCTGGGAGGAAAAGTGACTTACATGTGAATTTTGAAAAATGACTTTAAGATGCCAGCTTCGATGCCTCTTTCTAAAATCATCAGGTGCACTTGAAATTTAAACATTTTCTCAAATTCTTTAACATATTTTAAATATTTTAAATAATGACAGTATGCTTTAAAATACTTCATTAACATTTAGAATGTCCAGAAGTCTTCTACTTTATTTATTTATTTAAAAAAATTTTTTAACGTTTATTTATTTTTGAGACAGAGAGAGACAGAGCATGAATGGGGGAGGGTCAGAGAGAGGGAGATACAGAATCTGAAACAGGCTCCAGGATCTGAGCTGTCAGCACAGAGCCCGACGCGGGGCTCAAACTCACGGACCGCGAGATCATGACCTGAGCCGAAGTGGGATGCTTAACTGACTGCGCCACCCAGGCGCCCCCAGAAGTCTTCTACTTTAAAGTAATACATTTCAATTTTTCCTTATTATATTTACATCCTGTAAATTTGAAGATTTCTGGTACTTAGCAATTATTTCTGAAACTAATGCTTCAGATCACCAAAATGCTAATATATTTTTCCTATAATGCATATTTTAACTTCATAAATACATCTTATCTCTCTTGTTATATTTTATATTATTTTAAATTAAAACCATTTATGCTAGCAACATTAAACTATTAAAATGTATGGCTATTCAGAAAATAGCTGAAAAGTTGGAATCATTCTTTTTTTAAATGTTTATTCATTTTTGAAATAGAGAGAGAGAAAACGTGTGAGTGGGAGGGGCAGAGAGCAAGGGGGACAGAGGATCTAAAGCAGGCTCCCTGCTGACTGCAGAGAACCTAATATGGGACTCAAACTCACAAACTGTGAGAACATGACCTAAGCAGAAGTCAGACGCTTAACTAACTGAGCTACCCAGGTGGCCCTGAAAAGTTGGAATCATTTTTGATGAGTATATAGATAATCAGGAGCTTGAGCCAGGCTGATTAAAGAAGTTCATCTTCCACACAAGACCAGTCTGTCAAAACTCGAAGAGGAAGCTGTTTTATCTGGTGTGTGGAAAACAACACACACCAGATAACTTACTTAAACCAGATAACTTACTTAAACCAGATAACTTACTTACTTACTTACTTACTTACACCAGATAACTTACTTACTTACTTACACCAGATAACTTACTTAACACAAAGCGTTAAGTAAAATAAAGAAACAGGAGAATATGTTCCAAATGAAAGAAAAAGATAAATTTCCAGAACTGATTTTAATGAAATGAAGATAGATGATTTACTGGATAGAGAATTCAAAATAACTGCCATAAAGATGCTCACTGAAGTCAGGACACTAATTCATGAACTAAAAGAATTTCAACAAAGAGATAGAAAATATAATAAAGTAACAAACAGAAATCATAGAGCTGAAGAATATAGTAATGCAAATTGAGAGGACCAAAAATAAACTAGATCAATCTGAAGAATGGATCAGTGAACTTGAACACAGGGCAGTGAAATTCATCTAATCAGAGAAGCAAAACCAAAAAGGGATAGAAAAGAACAAAGGTAACATAACATTATGTATACCATGAAATAGATCAATATATGCATTATAGGTATTCAAAAAGGAGATGAGAGAAAGCAGCAGAAAGCTCATTTAAAGAAATAATGAAAACTTCCCTAATCTGGGAAAATAAATTGACCTCCAGATCCATGAGGCCAGAGGCTGTCAAATAAAATGAATGTAAAAATACCCACAATGAGACATAATATAATTAACTGTCAAAAGTTAGAGACATAAAGAGAATCTTAAAAGAAGCAAGAGAATAGCAACTTGTTATATACAGAGGAACCCACATAAGACAATGAGCAGATTTTTCAGCCAACACTTTGTAGGCCAGAAGGGAGTAGGATTTTATTCAAACTGAGAGATAGAAACTTCCTACCAAGAATACTCAACCAAGAAGAGTAATCCTTCAGATTTGCAGAAGAGATAAAGAGATTTCAAGACAAAAACAAAAGCCAAGGGAGTTCATTATCACTAGACCAGCCTTATAAGAAACGAGAAAGGGAGTACTTTGAGCTGAAATGAAAGTCATTCATAACATGGGAATGTATGAAAGCATAAAACTCACTAGTAAAGGTAAGTATATAGGTAAATTCAGAATATGAAAATATTGTAACAATGAGTAAATCACTTATATTTTAGTATGAAGATTAGGAGACAAAAGAAGTAGAAATAAATATAACTACAGCAACCTATTAATGGATACACAATATGAAAGCAGGTAGATTATGCCATCAAAATTTTTAAATGTGGGAGGAGGAGAATAAAATGTAAAACTTCGATATACATCTGATGTTAAGTTGTTATCAGCATAAAATAATCTTATAAATATAAATAGATATATAAATATAAATAAAGATAGTTTATGTGAGCCTCATGGTAATCACTTATAAAAGCCTATAGTAGATATACAAAAGATAAAGGAATCAAAGGATACTACTATAGGAAAGTCATCAAATCATAAAGGCAGAAAAGAAGAGTTGAAGAATGAATCAAAGAACAAAACACCAGGAAACAATTAACAACACAGCCATAGTAAGTCCATACCAGTGAATAATTATTTTAAATATGAATGAATTAAAATCACCAGTCAAAATATATAGAGTGTCTGAATGGGCCAAAAAAAAAAAAAAAAAAAAAGATTTGACTTTAGATTTGATACTAAAGAGAAAATGAACAAATGTAACAACCAAAGAAAAAAATCAACAAAATCAAAGGTAGCTTGTGGAATGGGAGAAAATATTTGCAAATATATCTGATAAGGAGCTAATATCCTAAATATATAAATAACACACAACTCAGTATCAAAAAAATATTTCAATATAAGAATAAGCAAAGACAGAATAGACATTTTTCCAAAGAAGACATACAAGTGGCCAATAAACACATGGAAAGGTGCTTGACATCACTAATCATAAGAGAAATGTGAATTAAATCACAATGAGATATCACCTCATACCAATTAGGATGTCTATTGTCAAAAGATAGGAGATAACAAATGCTGGTGAAGATGTGGAGAAAAGGAAACCCTTGTGTACTATTGGTGGGAATGTAATTTGGTGCGGCCAATTACAATGGAAAACAGTATGGAGATTCCTCAAAAAATTAAAAATAAAACTACCACATGAACCAACAATCCCACCTCTGGGCATATATTCAAAGAAAATGAAACCACTATATCAAAGAAGAATCTGTACTTTCATGTTCATTGCAACATTATTCACAGTAGCCACAATATGGAAACAACTGAATATGTATAGACAGATAAATGGATAAAGAAATTATATAAACACACACACACACACACACACACACAGGAATATTATTCAGCCTTACAAAAAAAGAAATTCTGCCATTTGTGACATGAATGAACCAGAAGGGCATTATGCTAAATGAAATAAGCCAGACAGAGAGAGACAAATACTCTATTGTATCACTTATATGTGGAATATGGGGAAAAAAAACTTAATATGTGAGGTGATGAATGTGTTAATTAACTTGATGTTGACAATCCTTTCACAATGTGTATGTGTATCAAATCATCATGTGCAATTTAAATATCTTACAATTTTATTTGTCCATTATACCTCAATAAACCTGAATAAAATTAAACAAAAAAAATTTTAAAGACTTTATGGCACTTGAAAGTTGTGTTAGCACTGGGTATTTTTTTTTCCAAATAAAAATATAACGTAAATTTTAAATTTATATGTTAGAATGCTACTAAGAGTAAATGAACTTTATTTTATTAAGAATATTTTCAAATTTATGAATGAATGTTATCATTGTTTCATTCAGAACAGATCATTGTAGTGACCTATTAAATTAAAAGCAATCTTAAATTTGATAGAAGACTTTTGACAATGTAGGTATTTACTGCTAGTGTGGCTCTCACCAAAGGGATCAAATACTAGAAAGTTGTATTTTAGATGTGGTTTAATTTTTGTAAAACAAGTACCAATATTTTTTCCATTCAGGTCTTCAAATTCAAATTAATAACATCAATGGATGAAGTTTGGACAGTTTCACCAACATTTGAACGTGATCACGATGAAGATTTGTATGCAAAGTCCTACTTGTCACATGTACATTGATAATCTCACAGCTCCGTCCTTTTTTATCCATGGTCTAAGGCCTACTTACTTTCTTCCTTATTTACTCTCACTACTTCCTCTCTAGTTACTCTCTCTGGACATCAGTGTCTTTCTTAAAAACGGTACCTAGTCTTCAGAGTTGTTTTGAATATTAGTTGAGATAACATATGCAAAGTGTTGAGAGTTGTAAATCGTGCCTTATAAACACTAAAGAAGTGGTAGTAATGGGAGTTAGAGGTGGAAGGCTAATAGGTTGAATCAATCAATTGGTTGGATCAATAGATTAATGACTGCTTTAATAATTTACTCATCTAATTGTTTAGTCTGTAAAGTGGACACAAAAGCAGTAAAAATACTCATTCCACAATTATTTAAAATTTCAATTGTGTGGAACACAGTGCTACACTCTTTAGAAAACAGGAAGAAACATGTTTCTATCTTTAAGAATACTTCCTGCCCCTAAGGAAGCAGGAAAACCTTGAGAATTCAGTCATAACACACTTGAAAGCAATGAGTGGCAAACCATGTAGAGTCTTTGAAAAGTACAATAGGAACCAGAGAAAGAAGAGAATTGAGTGTACTGCAAGAATTCAAAAACAGTTGTTGAACTAGGATTTAAAAAGTGAGTGAAATCTAAGTAGGTGGAATGGAAAATGAAGTTGTTCCGAAAGGAAGGTGCAGAAAAGAAAGGTCAAGGACTTTGAAGTCAGAATTGAGCTGGGTGTACTTTCTGTCTCCTCCATTTAATAGCTGCAATATCTGAAGAAGTAATTAAACCTGGTTCATTATAATGACATGCACATAATAACACTAGGTAGCAGTATCAAATGGTGTTTGTACTATGGGGCAACGATTCAGAAAGACTGAGAACAGAAATATACACCTTGGCCACAGCAAGAAATTGACTTATGATAATAGTTACACCTAATGTGGCCCCCTCATTCAGCTTAATGGTGTTGAAGTCAATGAGTCCGTGGTTCCTTACCTGCCCCTATCTGGGTGATTTTGTCTTTCTATGCATTTCAATTAACAGTGAATACAAGGAGATCCTTGGTGAGGAACCAGCAAAGCATTGGGAGGGTTCTGTGCTCTTTCATTTGCATCTTTGTCAATAAATTTTTATGTTACTTGTGTTGTTGATATGTTAGAAAACCCAGAAGGCAATTTGAACTATGCCTGAGTCACCATTTTTTAAGAACATTTTTGTTTGTTTGTTTCAAGTTTTTATTTATATTCCAATTAGTTAATGTTTGGGGTACTATTTGTTTCAGGAATAGAATCGAGAGATTTTTTTTTAAGAATCTTTAAACCAGCCCCTTTTTGTCTGGTCTGGCTAGTTCATTATCTTATCAGCCAAAGGCAAGGGAAGGCTCTTGTTTTACACACACACACACACACACACACACACACACACACATACACACACACACACACAGCTGACCACGTAAGTTAAGTCAGAATAACCAAAAGCCCTGAAACAGTGAAAAAGTGGGGAATTATTTTCTGTCTCCTAGTTTAAGTGAAGAAGAACACATGTTGGCACTCTGTCAGAGGAAAAAAAGTATCTGCCTGAATTTCATCTGCTGCATGACCCCAAAGAGTGGTGGGCATGTGGGGGAAACAGGTTCCACTTTAAATGGGTTAGAAAAGAGCTTAGGATGGAAAGCCACGAAAGTACCCAAGGTTAGTTAGTGAAATATTGTAATGAGAACACAAATAACTTGTTATATCATCTGCAGGAAATTACTTTCCACGTGACACCATTATACTATTGTAGTTTGATCACAAAGTCCACTTGCTCCCCAGACCCTTTGCTTCTTACACATCCAAGTTAATGATTACTGTCTGATTGTTTTCTCCACATTCATATGTGTAAGGTCTTGCTTTCTTCATGTTCACCACGTGCATAGTATCTTGTGAGCTCAATAAATACGGACTTGAAACCCCTGTTCCAGGCTCTCGTCTCCTCTCAGACATTAGCCTCTCTCATATTCAATTCTGCATCCTCTCTTACTGGACAAGGGAGCACTCCAGACTCATAGCCTGTGACAGTCACGGAGGTGTTAGCTGAGTGATTCGCCATAGCTTTCTTCCTTCCCCTGAAAACACAAATTATGGTACCAGTTCAGATAGAGGCAAAATATGGTAGGTTGGGAAAGAGGCTGAAGGTGCTGGTAATAAAGTGCCCTAGAGGCAGTGTTCTGGCCTTACCTATATGTGACTTTGCTTTCTTTTTCAGCTTGCCATTCTGGTCTGAATTGCTGGCTTCCTGGTCATCCAGTTCTCAGGGGTAATTGTGAGGGAGACCAACTGAGCCAGTGAGGAGCCCAAATAATATCCAATGAAACGAACACTTGGATGGCTACCCAGTGAGATGAATGACTGCAACTGTCCTTACCTTTGCAGCTTTACTTAAAAAAATCAATAGAAATCAATAGCAAACTAATATGAAACCTTAGAAAATTACTGTAAAGTCTAGGCTTTTATTACTGCAGCCCATGTCAAAGAAAAGAACTTTGCGTAGTCCACCATGTGCCCCATCCCAATCACAAGCCCCCTGCTTTCTACAGGAGGACCATGATCTTAATTTCATAATAACCTTTTCCTTGTGCTTCTTTACTGATATCATCTAAGTGTGTGTCTCTAGACAATATGGTTTAGTCTTGACCAGTTTTTAGAATTTGATATATGTTAAAACTCTTTAGTCCATAAGCTTTCCTTCTACCTTTTTCTTTTCCTTACTTTTCTGTTGAATGACTTGGGGCCTATGACATGTATCCTGTCACTTGGCCTGATTGAATGTACACTCTCTGTGCAGCTCAACCCATATTCCTGTGTCCTCCATATCTCTTGCAATATGGCAGCTGGGTCCAAAGGCTCCATCAGACCCATGTTTGGTCTCTTTACCAGGAATCTAGATGGTGTTATTTTCTCATATCAGAAGACCCATGACATCTAGGTTTCCCCTTTTGGTGCCTCATTTTAGAAGTGTTGTCATTCAAGGCTTAGATTCATTAATTTACTGAGGAATGCAAAACTGTGATGTTCTAAGTTTTTCATTTATTTTTTATACTTGTTGGAATACTTTTTATAAAGAGACACCTCTCCATCTACAACTGGGCTTCCTGGTTAGAGAGCTCATATAGGAAAAGCAAAATAAATGAATGATTCATTGCTTTTATTTACTAGTTTTATTATAACAAATAGATTTACTATACCTTTCCAAAAACAATTACTTTTAACATCATTATAAACTCACAGATATAAACATATTTCTTGGATTTAATTCATTGCAATTATTATTCTTACTGAAGATCAAATTATTCCATTTTAGCCCATAGTAACCTCTTCAAGTAGGCTAAGTCCTTTTATCATAATATAGTTACTTTTTATTGTTTTCTTTCTATGTTTATAGAAAGATGTTCTAGGCTCCTCTGATGCCTATCCAAGATCTGGAATCAGTCACTTATTCAAAAAAGTGGATTTTGTTTGAAGCAAATTATATTACAAGGATGTTATATATAACAAGGATGCTCATTGCTCCTGGATTAGTCAGGCTGTTTGTTTCAAAAGAGCTAGAAAATCTACATATAGAATTTTTAAAGATAAAATACTTCATATATTCCCAATCTCTTCCACACTCAGAATCTTAGTTCTCAAAGATTAAGGAGGCAATAAATTAGATATCTCACAAGAATTAATTTACATAATAGCACATTACAAACACAGCGTCAAAATGACAGTATAGCATTATTAATATTAATTTGAATAATAAAACTCATTTTTATTTATAGTTTTCTATTCTCTCCACATTTTTAATAATTGTACCATATCTCCATTGTCATTTATACTTCTTTCCCTCAGTAACCATAAAGTTAGTATTTATTACCCATCTTTATGTCAATGTCCTTCTAGTCATGTTAGTTCTGTACACATTATTATTCAATTGAGTTATTATATTGCTACAAGTTGATACTAGTTTGTTTTTTCCTTAGTAAATAGAAATTTATTTTGTGTTTTCTGAAGTTGATATTCCTTGCCTCAAAATATTATTTTCTGGAATATATTAAATATGTTAGTTCATTTTCAGCTATCAAAAACAGCTGTTGAAAATCTGATGTTAATATAGTTTTATTTCTCTTTTATGTGATGTGATATTTTTCCTAAATAATTCCTTTTGTTTAAAATTCAGTAATTATATTAGCATATATCTTTAAAATGGTCATTCTGGGTCAGTGATCCCAGATACACAAAGTTTTCTTCAATATGTAGTTTAAAATACATATTTTTTTAATTTATGAAGTTTTTTTGAATTAAGTTTTTAATATTTGATTTGGTTTTCTTCTTAGAGACTCCTATTGTCTGTATGTTGGACTTTATTAGCCTTTGAAAATTTCACTTGGATCGTTTTAAGACTTCCTATTTTTTCTTTTTTTTTTTTTTTTTTTAGGTTTTGGATTGGCATTCTTTTCATCTATTTGTCTCGAGGCAGCATCTGTTGTCTTTATTTTCTCTTAGAATTCTTCTAATTTCATTTCTTGTAGTTTCAATTCTTTTCGGAATTGTGACAACTCGTGTCTGAATTTCTCTTTTCTACTTTATGTTATTGTTTCATTTATTATATAAATTTCTTAATATCCTTTGATTTGGTATGAAGTAGTAGAATTTATTTTTATTTGTTTTTGAGCATTCTACCTAGCGACCTACCATTTTCTGTGTGATGATATTCTTTTTTATTCTCCTTTTTAAATTTTTTTTTTTTTTGAGAGAGAGAGAGCACACTCGCAAGTAGTGGAGAGGCAGAGGGAGAGGGACAGTGAAAATATTTCTGTCTCTCTCTCTCAAAAATAAATAAGCATTTAAAAAAATTAAAAAGAGTCAGAGGCTTAACTGAGCCACCCAGACATCCCCCTCTCTTTTTTGTCCTTATAATAGTTTTGTATAAAATGTAACTTTGATTGTGGTTTTTTTTGGCTTATTTTTTGAAATATTGGTTATCTTTAACTTTTAGAAGAAACTGTGGTTCAAGAGTTTTTCTAACTTTCTAGTGCCTTCTTGTGTTCTTTTGGGCTAGTGTTTAAATATGGTGACTTTTTGACTTGTCCTGATTATTTCTCTTCAGCACTTTTACCTGAGGTCTTCTCTTTCTTTCTTCCCATTAGCCCCATCCTGCTCAATTTGAAACCACTGCCAAAAGTTACTCCTTAATCGGGGGCTAAAGGAACTGGAAATGTCACTTCACGAAGTTTCAGGAATTCCTGCTTTGTCTTTCCTGACTTTACTGTAGAACCCCTGCACTCACTCGTTACTGGGTTGGGGGAAAAGTCCTCACAGTTCAAGTAATAGTCTCAAATTGACCTTTTGTCCTCCAATGACTATTTGATAGCCATTTTGAGTTTTTCTGATTCTCAGAACCAGCAGAGTCTCCTTCTACTTCTTCCCACATCAATGTTGACATTTCACAAACTATTATGCTGGTGTTTTAGGCCCACCTGTTGGTATTTGGGGGTTCATGAAGATGCCACATCACCTAGGTTTATTGTGAATGTAATTGTTCCATCTGTTTTATATGGGAATTCACTCCCTTCTCCCAGAAGTTCCTATGTTGCATCTTGTTATGCGAACACTAAAATCAGGATCTTAAGGTGGTGGCTCTGGGAAGTAAACATAATGCAGGCACAAGACTCAGTAAAGAAAAATTAACTCTTAAAGCATTCATGACTACTAGTAAAAATACTAGAAATGACGGCCACTAAAAACGAACACGTGAACATGGGAATGCATTTCAGCTGTAATTACACTTTTATAATAATAACTCTTCTTTTGTTATGGTGGCTTCACTATAGGATATGCAGGAATGAAATTCAATGCCCAATTTAGGCCAATAAAGGACTGTGGAGAAACAGAAAACCTTTCTTTACAACTAGAATTCACCTTCCTGAATGCTTATAAAAAATTCCTCTCCCTTCCAGCCTTGCCTCATGAGTGTGTGTGTGTGTGTGTGTGTGTGTGTGTTGGAAAGAGTGATTAATATGGATTTTCAGAAAATATGATGGAATCCATGTATCACCAGGGGGAATGCAGAATGCAGTCTCTACGTGGGAGAGAAGAGAGTAGCGTAGTCAGTCCTTTTCTCTGATCTATGGGCTTAAAGAGAAAGATGGAGAAATCCATTGTTTACAGTACAGGCTATTGGAAGTGATTGTAACACATCAGGATTAATATAAAGAGATAGACAAGGTGAGGTTAATGTGAGTAACTTCCTCTGTATGAATTCGCTGCAGGAAAAATTTAATTCTTAACTAACCACATCTCCATATTGCCTTTCAGTAGCAGCTACTGAGGCTAGAAGGAATGGACTGGCCATTCTGGGCTGGTAATAGACTGAAGGTCCCCCCACCCCCAAATCCATATGCTGAAATCCCAATTGGTAATATTTGGAGGAGGAGCCTTTGGGAGGTGACGAAGTCTAAGCATGTAGCTGTCATGAGTGAGATGAGTGCCCTTATAAAAGACACCCCAGAAAGATCCTTTCTGCCATGTGAGGACGTGAAGAAAAGAAAGATAGCCATTTATGATCTGGCAAGCGGGCCCTCATGAGACACTAAATCTGCTAGCACTTTGATGCTGGACTTTCCAGCCTCCAGAACTGTGAGAAATAAATGTGTGTTGTTTAAGCCACCCAGCCAAGGGTGGTTTGTTATAGCAGCCTAAATGGACTAAGACAGGGCTGGAACTTTTTGTTGCTGTCCACAATTTATCACCACACTGGGGTGCATGAGAAGTCCCCCACTGAATGAAGACTGAAAACAAGTGACAGCACCATATAGTAAGGAGAATCAGACATCCGAAAGACCTGAAAGAGTCTCCTGAAGGTTTGTATAATTTGTAGAAAATTCAAGACAGATGTTTACATAGTGATTTGTATCACCTGTTTATCACGGTGACTGTGTACAAGGTTAAAAAGTTCACATCTGGTCACATGGCCCATAATTGTTGAATATTTACTTGGATAAGTAATGGGGACAGAAACAAAAAGGTGAATTATGGTGAGTCATGTCCAGGTCTGCTGTACGTCTTAGCTTTTGCAAAAAAAATAGTACATGGACACATATACCTGTCTGTAGTACCACAAGGAATTTAGTTACATGGTATTCATACATCCTTGATTATTTATGTGTCACTTCCTATAGTCTAATGATATAAAAGGTACAAGTCCATGGGTTTCTTTGCTCATTCAACCTTGATTGAGTGGATTAACTAAAGTAACTAGAGAAATACTGGGAGCTGTTTGCTTACTTTTAATTGCCTTCTTATATCACAAGTTCTTTGCAATTTTGTTTTCATGCTAGGCAGTAAAACAAAGTGAAAGCTATTTAATCTGATTCAGAGTCACCATTTTTGCCAGGCTCTGAACTCTGACAAGGCTCGTAGTGCAGCCTCGTTTAATTGGCATCAACTGTTTATTTTCCTATTTATCCCACAATACAAATTCTACTCAGGAATCACTTTTGGTTCATTCATTACCATATTCTGAGATCCTTGTATCATCCTCAATAAGTGTGGAATAAATGAATAAAGTGTGTCTATCAGATATATAAGAAACAGGTTTATAGATGAAGAACCTCCAAAACCCTATATCATATATCCCTAATGATTTATTATCAATAAAATAGAAAGTTAAATGGAATAAGATTGCTGTAATGGGAAATTTGAGATATACTACCAGACAAAAACAAGTGTTTCTATAGGTTGTGTGTATTGTATAGAAAGCCATGGAATCATGAATTCTGTGAATTGAAAAACAAACAAACAAACAAACAAACAAACAAATGAAATGTGGAAATAAGGAATCAGTATGATTTCCCAGTACTACATAGTGGTGTATTTCTCAGTACTACATATACAGTATACATGATAAGAGAAAAATCCATGTTTCTAGATTTCTAATTTAGAAGGATTGGTGGAAGCACCTAGTATACAAAAGCTGTAAGTTTCCTGAAAAGATGTACTCAACCTGAAACATTCACAGTTGAGTAGACGGTGCACATCAATTTAAAGATGTCTTCATGATAATTACCATTATGGAATTGTAATAGGAGACAGAACGTGAATTTTGGCTGTACTAATTATTTTACCAACTAGTTTAAAGCTTTAGAATGATGATTAAAATGTTTTCCTTTATTTTTTTTTCTCGTATGGACTCTCTGAATGCAGCTCTGAACTCAGTGTTTTTTTTTCTAATCTTTTTCATTAGTTTAACAGAAACAAAAATCTTGAATCCCTAAAAATTTTTGCAGTTATTCTCTGAGTTAAACAGTGTTTCCTCAATTTCGGATATAGGTGAATAAAATATTTGAAAAATCATTCAGAGCAATTCTGAAGAAATGCTCAAGTGAATTTTATACCCACAACAGAACCAGAAACGATAAGTCAAAATTTATACTGGGCCAAATGCTTTTAATTACCTTCCAGATGTAATTATGCATATACACAGATGGCAGGTAAGGCAGCTCTGTTATATGAAAGAAGGTGCAGGAATAATTGCTATAGTTTAAACAACAAAAGTAAGTTGTTTTACATAAAAAATGATAGGATAAGAGACGTAGTGAATTCTATACCTAGTCTAGAAGGAGGGGATCTGATTGCCGTTGCAGCCTCCAAATCACAAAACTGTGATAAACAATAGTGAATGAATGGTGGAGAGCACATCTGAATAGCTGCTTGTAATTGCAGAGTGATGCAACCTGTCTTTTTGAAGGTCTTGGAAAACAGCTGAAACATTCAGATAAACGATGTTTAGATGATGGAAAAGCTGAGCAACAAGCATTGCTGAACACCTAAAATATATGCAGGCACGCTTTCAGAAGTGCTGTTCTAAAGAGGAGCAGCCATCAAAACCTGCAGGTAAAGCTGGGAACTCTTTGGCTCCCATTTTATCAGGGAGCGGAAGACCATAAAATAATGAATGATGCTTTGTATTTTCCTAATCAATATATTCGCTTTTTCTACCACGTTTCAATTTATACTTATCTTGGATTATCACGAAACAAGAGATTTGAGATTTTTGTTTTAGGTTGACTTAGTCTATTTGAAAAAAAAATTCACTGAATTATAATGCATTTGAATGTTGACAGGATGCCAAGAAAGAGACGATGAAAAATCAATTAAAAGCACTTTCAAAATAAGACCTTAATAATGTTAAGATAATAATAATGTTAATTATGAAGATGAATAATGTTAATGTTCTTAAGAACATTAATGTTAATTATTAATGCTAATTATAACATTAATAATGTTAGCGTCCTGAAGAACATTTTTAAAGGCTAAGAATCTGCACTCTACCTAACCCAATTTCTAATGGAACGCAAATTTCTCCTAATCATTTAAAAAGTCTCCAAATTTTCATAAATGCATCAGAATTTCAATTACATGGGAGAAATGAAAGATTACCTTGAGCAAGGATTAAATATGACCAAATCTTTGTAATATTATTTAATTTGATTTAGTTGGTATATCTAATTACTTAACAAACAAAATAGTAACTATTAAAAATAGTTATTTAGTGGCAATCATCAAATATTTCTACTTAAGTGATTAGGACTATATGAATCAAATAATTTTAACCTAAATGCATACTTTGGTAAGTAAAAATACATATTATCTACCATGTAGGAAAGAAAGCTTCCATCATCTAAAATCAGAGTAGAATTTATAAGTTATGTCATATCACTTCTGCAGAGTATCAAATGCGACACATTTCTTGTAATTTCCTGAATTAAGTGAGTTAAGCACCTTTGTTACTATACTTGCTTGTACTTTTGGGTCAATCAGTATACACAGATAGCTTGCCTAAGTGGAACATAAAATTATAGTATTGTAAATAGAGAAGACACTCTTCAATTATTTCAATTGGTAATTAATGACCATACTTCTTTATATGTATGTACCATACTTCTATGTATGAATTATATGTATACAAGGATAATAACTTTAACATATTATTGTTAAAGATCATAGTGATTTTTAAATTCATCTAACATAGTTTTCTTAAGCAACTTCAAACTCCCTCCACCAATTTTCTAATCCTCTTTTTCTTTTTTCAGTTAGTTCAGAGGTTGGCAAACTCTTTTTCTGTAAAAGGCCAGACGGTCGTATTTTAGGCTCTGTGGGGCATAAGTTCTCAGATGCAACTGCAGTCAAGCTTCCTTATTTGCCAATTCTGTATTCACGAATTTGCCTATTTACTAAAATTTACTTGTAACCCTCAGATCAATATTTTCCCACTTTGCAGACAACGTAGAGAGTGGCAATGACTTTGTCACCCAACACACACATTCTTGACTGAAGTTGAACAGGCAATTCTCTGCCTTCTGGTCTCAATTGTCATGATGTCAACAAGCATCCTTTATGTGGTATTTTTAGTGCTATGGTTTTTGCATCTTTGTGACTTTTGTTAGTGAGTTTGTTGTTTAAATTGGCTCCTAAGCATAGTGCTGAATTGCTGTCTGGTGTTCTTAAGCGGAAGAGGATTGTGATGTGTTAGGGAGAAAATAAATGTGTTAGATAAGCTTCTTTCAAACATGAGTTGTAGTGCTGTTAGCCACAAGCTCAATTTTAATGAATGAACAATATATATTAAATATAGTATCTTTAACAGAAACACACGTAAAACAAATGTATATGTTAATCAGTTGATGAAAATGTGTGACCAGAGGCTCGCAGGAAACTAACCCTGTATATCTTCTAGAAGAAATGGTTCAGTATTGGCTAATCTGGGGTTTGTGGTGACAGACAACAATGCTGCTGTTGTAATGAGAAAGCAGCCACAGACAATCCTTAAACAAATTGGTGTGGCTATGTTCCAGTATGACTTTATTTATAAAATCAGGCAGCCTGATGAATTTGGCCATGGGCTATGATTTACCAACCCATGAATAAATACGACGAGTTCCTGAATGCTAATTATATAAGGCATCATACTGGGCATAAGGAATTATACAATATTTAAACAGATGTATTTTTATAAATTAATAGAAATGACAAGCCATATACCTACATTTTTCTGGAACAAAAGTGCCACTAGAATGGTGCACACAGAGGAAAATAACATAAATTTTGACTGAAGGAAACTGAAGTATATTCTCTTTCAAGCTAATACTTAAGTTTGGAGGAAGGGTCCAAGGGAGAACAGACAAGAGACCAGGAATTATTCCGTTTATTAGATGAATATTTTGTGTGTCAGTCTGAGTACTCCCAGAAGCATGTGCCAAGACAGAATTGTGTAAGGATTTTATTAGGTAAAACAAAGGTGAGGGGAAATATGGAGGGATCTGAAGAAGTCAGGGAGGGCAAGTTCAACCCTGAGTGACGGAGAAGAGGAGGATCACTATGCAGTCTACGGCCAATGTCAACCTCAGAGGAATCTTGTGTCTCTCAAGAAGAAGCTGCTGTGGCCAGCGATTGGCTTGGGAGCAGTCCCTGGGAAGCTGGCCTCAGCACAAATGGTGCAATAGCTATGACGTGTGTGCACTTACTCTTCTGGGCGGGGGGGGGGGGGGGGGGGGGGGGCACTAACGGCCCCCACAGATTGTAAGCTGAACAATTTTTAATCAGTCTTATAATATGCATTAAAATATTTATTTATGAATGTTTAAAAATGCAGCTGTATTAGTTGTCACTATTTGGTATACTAGATATTGAAGTCTGGGGAAACAGTTTGAATCCCAGATACCCCATATATTGTCTTATGTAAAATTTTTAATGTCCCTGACTCATACCTTCCTAATTTGCAAAATGATAAGTATCTCAGTCTCATGTATTGGTTGTGAGGAGTAAACAGGACAATGCGTGTAAATTCAGCACTACATGAGCTAAGTATGCTCGGCTCATAGAGAGAGCAAAAAATGATAATACCCTCCGGATTTTAAATTTAACAAAAAGTGCATTCTAAAGTTTTGAAAGCTTATTTTATTCTCAACAAAGGAAACGTATTTAACTTTAGATAATTTTTAGAACTAAACATGTTAGTTCATTTTTACTAATATCAGTGTCCATGAAATATTATATCCTGATTGCTCTGTTACAAGGGTTTGCTGAATGATTTGTAAAAGTAATTTAAAAAGCAAGCAATTATAAAGTTATCTGTCACAGAAGTTCATTCTGTCTGTGTAACTCATAAAAGTTAGTATGGCTTTATCACGGACTTTTTCCACAGGCGTTATGAAAACATTTTCATATTGTCAACAAAATAACTGTTGCATGAGAAATTATTACTTAGCATACCTATCCATTAACTAAAGTGCACACCTAAAAACCATTAAGAAATGAAGGGAATGTAACAAAGTCTTACTAAATTGATTTTTAATCTGGTTAGATTCCTAGGTTATTATTCTTCACAATTACAGTTACTAAATTACATATTTCAATAATTTTTCATTAGTATATTCAAAACATGCCATGCATAAAAATGTTGACTGTGCAAGGGTATACAACTTAAATTAAATATAAGCATTCTTGAAAAATAATGAAGCCCTTCAGATTTCCTTTGGTAATTTAAAACATATTTTTATACAGTGAAAACAAAATAATAACAAAAGAACCTATTCGATCAAATATGACCAGAAAAGTTTCTTTTAATGTTCTACTTGAATAAAATATAATAAAACTGTGTGCCCAGAATCAAGACCTTGATTATTTTATGTTTAATATCCCCTTTAGTTTGGGAGGTAGAGAGCATAGAACCAATTCTTAGTGAGGATATGTCCTTACAAACACATTTCCTTTTCTAGTAACTATTCTTTGAGATGTCCTTATCCTGGGTAATATATTCTTCACCAGATATATATATTCTTTCATGTCCAGAACAAGACTAATTTATCGTATATCATGTGCAAAGATTTGTGATAACCCACATAGAACATCAAGAATGTCTTAAGTTTCAAAGAACTGACCATATAGTAGAGGATATAACTAAAATTCAATCTAGAATTAACCAGTATTAGATACCATCCATTTAGATAGAAGAGTAGTGTGGATGATAACATAGAATCATTCACCAGTAAATATTTATTGAGAATCTCTTGTGATCCAGGAGTGGTCTAAGAACTTGGGTATGGTAGCTGATAAAACAATAAATCTTTGCTTCATGCTTTTCCTTCTCATAGGAGAACACAAACAAAAAACAAATCAACGGAATTATCTATAAGCTTATCTATACTATGAGACACTGTGACATATTGAAAAAGAGCACAGACACTGGAGACATCCTGCAAGTGTTTGAATCTCAGCTCTGCCGCTTTATAGCTCTGTGGTCTCTGGCCAATTCTTAACATCGCTATGCTTCAAGTTTTCCAGTCTAAAATAGGGAAAATAAAACTACCACCCAGTGTTGTTAATGTGGATTTAATGAGTTCCTGGAATAGTGTATGGAACATAATGTGATAGCATTGCCTGCTATTATTATTAATACCATTTGCCAGATAGATAAGAGCTGAGGGAAGAGGGATTAAAGAGTTTAAGGTGACTGTAGGGGGAGTTTGAGATTATTTATAGAGGATGGTCAAGGAAGACCTCTCTGATTAGAGGATACTTGAGTGGAATTCTAAAACAGATCATGAAAGATGGCTTGATATCTGGGAGGAGATTGTTCAGGCAGAGGGGAGAGCATGTGCAAAGGCCTGTAAACCATTGTAAAGATTTGGCTTTTACTGTCATCGATATGGTAAAACAACAGAGAGATTTTGGCAGAGTATAACATGATCCAACTTAGATTTTAAACAGATCACACTGACTGCTCTCTGAGTAGGAGATCAAGGGTCAAAAGAAGAAGACCTATTTAGAAAAATTACAATAATCTGGGAGACAGGACAGTGGATTGGACCAGAGTGGTACCAGCAATGATACAAAACAAACAAACAACAACAACAACAACAAAAAACAGTTGACTTTGAATTATATTTTGTAGGTTGATCTGATGGGACTTTTTGACAGATAATATCTGGGTTATAAAAAAGAAGTCAAGATGCCTCCCAAGTTTTTATCCTGAGAAACTATAGAACAGAATTGCCATTTACCAGGAAAGGAAAATTGGTGGATGGACCAATGTTTTGAGCCCTGAGCAAATATAAATCAGGGAAAAGAACACATCTCACTTAGTTTAGCAAAAACATGGATTGAAAAAGGGAAGTAGAAGACACACTGTCTATGTATGGCTAAGTTTATAGGAGTCTTAAGCTTAAGCCAAGGATTTTCTTTGCTGTTCTTTTTCCAGCTCTTTAAGGCATAAGGTTAGGTTGTGTATCTGAGATTTTTCTTCCTTCTTTAGGAAGGCCTGAATTGCTATATACTTTCCTCTGATGACCGCCTTTGATGCGTCCCAGAGCTTTTGGGTTGTGTTATCATTTTCATTGACTTCCATATAGTTTTTATTTTCCTCTTTAACTTCTTAATTAGCCCATTCATTCTTTAGTAGGATGTTCTTCAGTCTCCAAGTATTTGTTACCTTTCCAAATTTTTTCTTGTGGTTGCTTTTGAGTGTCATAGTGTTGTGGTCTGAAAATATGCATGGTATGATCTCTATCTTTTTGTACTTGCTGACAGCTGATTTGTGTCCCAGTATGTGGTCTATTCTGGAGAATGTTCTGTGCACTGGAAAAGAATGTATATTCTGCTGCTTTAGGATGAAATGTTCTGAATATATCTGTTAAGTCCATCTGGTTCAGTGTGTCATTCAAAGCTCTTATTTCCTTGTTGATTTTTTGATTAGATAATCTGTCCATTGTTGTGAGTGGGGTGTTGACGTCTCCTACTATTATGCTATTACTATCAATGAGTTTCTTTATGTTTGTGATTAATTGATTTATATATTTGGGTGCTCCACATTTGGCACATAAATGTTTACAATTGTTAGGTCTTCTTGGTGGATAGACCCCTTAATTATGATATAATGCTCTTCTTCATCTCTTGATACAGTCTATTTTAAAGTCTAGATTGTCTGATATAAGTATGGCTACTCTGGCTTTCTTTTGTTGACCATTAGCATGATAGATGGTTCTCCATCCCCTTACTTTCAATCTGAAGGTGGCTTTAGGTCTAAAGTGGGTCTCTTATAAACAGAATACAGATGGATCGTGTTCTCTTATCCATTCTGTTACCCTGTGTCTTTTGATTGGAGCATTGAGTCCATTGACGTTTAGAGTGAGTACTGAAAGATAGGAATTTATTGCCATTATGTTGCTTGTAGAGTTGGAGTTTCTAGTGATGTTCTCTGGTCCTTTCTCATCTTTGTTGCTTTTGGTATTTATTTATTTATTTGTTTGTTTGTTTGTTTGTTTATTTATTTTTTTCATCTTTTCTCCCCTCAGAGAGTCCCCCTTAAAATGTCTTGCAGGGCTGGTTTAGTGGTCACAAACTCCTTTAATTTTTGTTTGTCTGGGAAACTTTTTATCTCTCCTTCTATTTTGAATGACAGCCTTGCTGGATGAAGAATTCTTGGCTGCATATTTTTATGATTCAGGACACTGAATATATCTTGCCACTCCTTTCTGGCCTTCCAAGTTTCTGTGGATAGGTCTGCTGCAAACCTGATCTGTCTTCCCTTGTAGGTTAAGGACTTTTCCTCCCTTGCTGCTTTCATGATTCTCTCCTTGCCTGAGTACTTTGTGAATTTGACTATGATATGCCTTGTTGGTGGTCGGTTTTTGTTGAATCTAATGGGAGTCGTCTGTGCTTCTTGGATTTTGATGTCTGTGTCTTCCCTCAGGTTAGGAAAGTTTTCTGCTATGATTTGCTCACATAACCCTTCTTCCCCCATTTCTCTCTCTTCCTCTTCTGGGACCCCTATGATTCTGATGTTGATCCTTTTTAATGAGTCACTGATTTCTCTAATTCTTAAATCGTGCTCTTTTGCCTTAATCTCCCTCTTGTTTTCTGCTTCATTATTCTCCATAAGTTTGTCTTCTATATCCCTGATTCTCTGTTCTGCCTCATCCATCATTGCCGCCGCAGCATCCATTCATGATTGCAGCTCAGTTATAGCATTTTTTATTTCATCCTGACTAGTTTTTACTTCTTTTATCTCCACAGAAAGGGATTATAATCTCTTTTTGACTCTAGCTAGTATTCAATGATTCAAAATTCTGGTTCAGACATCTTACTTGTATCAGTGTTGGTTAAGTCCCTGGCTGTCGTTTCTTCCTCCTCTTTCTTTTGGGTGAATTCCTTCATTTCATCATTTTGAAGGGAGAAAAGGAATTAATAAGGTAGAAAAAATTAAAATTAAAAAAAATGAAAAAATAAACACACACACACACAAAATCGAATAAATGATGCTGGATCCTAGGTGTGTTTTGGTGTGGGTGTTGAAAGTGGCTTGATAGATTAGAGAAAAAAGGGGAAAGAAGAAAAAAAAAGAAATCATTTGAAAATTTGAAAAAAATGAATACACTGCAGTAGACTAAAATGAAATGATGGAAGTGAACTAGAATTTGAAAAAATAACACAAAAGCAAAAAATATAGTAGAAAAAAATTAAAGAAAAATATTTTTAATAAAAATTAAAAATAAAAATGAATTTTCTCTTTCTATATTCAAGAAAAAGAAAATAAATGAAAAAGAAATAAGAGAAAAAAAGGAACTCATTTGAAACCTCGAAAAAATGAGTATACTGAAGTAGACTAAAATAAAATGATGGAAATAAAATAGAATTTGAAAAAATTTACCCGAAAGTAAAACATATAGTAAAAAAAATGTTAAGAAAAGTATTTTTAATAAAAATTGAAAATAAAAATGAATTTTCTCTTTATTCAAGAAAAAGAAAAGAAATGAAACAGAAGAAAAAAGAAAAAGAAAAAAAGAAAGAAAATTGAATAGATGGACCTGCTAACAGACTGAAATACGTCTGCAATTACTTCTTTTTCCCCTAGAAGTGAGACTATGAAGTGCTTTATAGTCCACAAACTAAGCAGGCGGTGAGACTTCTGTTCTTGAAGGGGGAGGTTGGCCCAGGTGGGTGTCGCTTAGTGTAATGGCTCCGCTCTCCACCAGATGGCGCTGCTAGCCCACTGGGGTGGGATTGTTGTGGCCCTTGTAGGTGCGTGTGTGCATGTACAGAAGCGGTGAAAACGGTGTCACTCAGCTATGCAGTCTCCAGCCTTGGAACTGTCGTACACCCCTCCTTTGTCTTCAGCTTTCGTCCACCCCCAACTTTTACGCTGTCTGTGACCAAGCCCCAGGTAGTACCTCTCTCCTGAGTTTTGTCTCAGATGCAGCTGTTTTCCTCGGCCCCTTACTTCTGACGGACTTCAGCTTTGACCCGTTCAGCCCCTCTGCAGAGGGTCTCACTGAGCAACGGCCGAATGCCGGCTGCACCCAGGAAAGTTCATGGGACCGTGCTGCCGCCGATGCCCGGAGACTGCGGCCAGGTGCCAGCCCGCCCCAGAAAAATTTCACAACACACATCTGGCACCAGGCTTCACCCTCAACGACCTTGTTCCAGCACCAGTGAATGTGGCCGTTCTGTGGGGTGTGCTGGGCCCAGGTGGCCTCACAGCCTCTACCAAATGTCCTTCCAGCAGTGGAACCACTTCTCCCCTTGTGGCCGGAGAAGCTCCCGGACCCCACTCTGCTCCTGGGGATTCGCCCTTCCCGCCAGAGCACCACCAGGTATCGAGCTGCGGAGTTGCAGACTCTGCAACTCTCCCCCTGTTTACGGTCTTAATGGAATTTGAACCCTCTCCTCTCTCCTTTCTCCTTTCTCCCTTTTTAGCTCAGTCCCTGCGGCTGTTTCCAATTTTCCACTTTCACTCCAGCTGCCTGTGGGGAGGGAGGGGTGCTTTTCCCATATTCTTCCCCCCATCTCCGTCCTCTCTCCGCATGCAAAAGTGGCTCACTGCCCTCCGCGGCCTCTTGCTCGCCAAGTTCAGCTCTCCCTGTCTCATTCCTGTTGAATTCTGTGGTTCAGGTTGGGCAGATTGTTGTGTTAATCCTCAGATCCGTTTTCTAAGTGTGCAGGATGGTTTAGTGTTGGTCTGGCTGTGTTTCATGGACGCAAGACACACAAAAAACTTCCATGCTGTTCTGCCATCTTGGCTCCCTCCCCAGGGATTTTCTTTTGTAGGAGAATAGAAGCCTCTCAATCTTCCTTCCTTCCTTCCCCCCCAGCTCCCCTGCTTCCTTACTTTTTTCTTTCCATAGAAGATAATATTTGTTAACTTTTTCTCAGGACTTTGTAAATTGGAATCTTGAACTTATTACAAAATCAAGTATGACTTTCCATCTGAGGTAAAATTTGCCACTTGAACAAAACAGAAGCTATTATAAAAAGGTAGACTTTGTAAAAAACCCACTTGGGTTTTCTTCTTTGTTCTCCTCTAGTCAGAGTGTATAAAACACAGTGAAGAGTGCTTCTCTGCCACCACTTGTATCTTTCCCCACATCTGGCATCTACTTCTGATCTCTTAGAGTGTCACAGATAACATCTTAAAAATTTGTGAAGTATTTTGATTCCAACTCTCCATAAAGTATGTGCTCAGAAATATGTTATTCTTGAGTTTCTGGGATTTTTCCATTTAACTTTTCATTAAAATACTTTCAAAACATTTCAGTAAAACTCATTTTCATTTTAATACATAAAATCAAGTTTCCTTATGATTTTCTCATTATAAACATTTCTAAATGTTATTAATGAAAGTCACAGAAACATAATTTTAAAAATAAAAAGCCATCCTTTGAAAAATTAAAATCAGTTTATCATCAAGTAAGAAAGGTAGTGATATAATTTGCCACACTATATTTAAAAAGGTGTGTGTCTTTTCTGGGTATATCTTTTAGAGAAAACATGACCTTAGAAACATAGGCAAAATCCTTTGTAAAAACAGTATTAATAAAAAAATCATAATATAAAAGGTTGATATTACAAATAAACTGATAGTATAGCTTTTTTCTTCTATTATCCTCTATTTACAACTTTTTTCTTTCTCTTATATGTAATGCTTTACCTTTGACTTAAATAATCAGTGAAATAAGTGGAATGAATGTATTACAAAGAGGTACCTGAATATCAATAGGTCTGTTCAGAAAATTGAAGGTTAAATTGATTGGTAAAACATAGGTCCAGAGTTCATGTAATGATGTTACACATCAAATATAATTGCTCTATATTTAGTTACCAAAAATGTTTTCAGCTTGGACATAATGCTAATACCAAGTGAGTTTTATGGTAAGCTGGATCCAAGTCCCTCTCCTATTACCATACTAAGCCAGAGTAAAAAACTCTCTAATTAAGAAGAATCAGAACAGAGGTATAGTACAATATAGTGTGCAAATAGATCCATTCCTAAAATAGTACAGAAGTGGTTATTATGTAATCACAGAGAGATGAGAAAAGTTGAAAATGGAAGGACAAGTGATCATTGAGTTTCCTAGTGCCCTCCCTATATATCACGTTGAGACTCTGGATTGGGTGCTAGATAATATAAGTATAGGAAGGCAGCATGGGAAAGATATGAGAATTTTTCAGAACTGGAGATACAATGGGGTTTCTTATTCCTCTTTACCAAAAAACCAAACCAAACCAAAACAAAACCCCCAAAAAACAAACAAAAAACAAAAGAACAAGTCCATTAGAGAATCTCTCATCAAGACAGAGAAGAGTGACTACGGTAAATTATAAATTATAAATTACAGTAAATCATGTGACTGGGCAACATTGTGACCTGGGACAGAAATTCCCTTATTCCTAATCCAGTGGCCGTTGTGGGTCATGTAAGAGATACAGAAATTTTCACCAGTCCCTTAGGGACAGACATAAACCAGCTTAAAGCTAAGAGTTGGTGTGCTTTCCGGAGATGTGATTGAACCTTATGGCAGATGCAGCAAGGTGGACATCCCCAAGGCCCTTACAGCTGATTTTCTGTGGGTGAGAATCTCAGTACAATTTCAGGAGGGGGCCCTGGTCAGCAGAGGAAGACTGTTGAACTTCCCTGGCAGCAACAAATGAGCATTGTGTCTTCAGAGAGAACAGTCTGTGGACTACTTGGTAGAGGAAGCAGAAGAAGAAGGGCCTGCCATTAAAGAAGAGGCAGCGAGAAGTCAGCAGGAGCCAGCAAAGGTTGTGCCAAAAAGCTAAGCACCTGAGGACGAAGGAGAGTGTGTTGAGAGAAAAAAAAATCCTGAAGGACAGAGTAGTTACAAAACCAAGAGAAACAAAAGTGAGACAAAATTTACAGAGAGAGAGAGAGAGAGAGATGGTTTCAACAGAAAGAACAGAATTACCTTGAAGGAACATATTTAAGTGCCTCTCCAACCTCCAACCCCCTCAGTGAGAATGGGGCTCCAGAGGCAGATACAATCAGTTCTGGAAAGCAAAGGAAGTAGCATTTTGGGCACATCTGAGTTGCAATGCATAGACTTGGACAAGCCCTTGCATGTAGCAAGGTCTCTTTGTAAAAACTGAAGTCAATTGAAAAATAAATTCTGACATCATTTTATCTTTTGCAAGACTAACAGCAGTACTCCTACTTATTTAGTTCAAGGATAGTTCAGTATTTTATTTAAAATACGTTTCTTCCATCTTTGCTCATGAGCCGCATTCTGTGTCAACAGCTATCATTTAAGATTTTGGCTGCGGGGCTCTTACTGCAAATTGACCTTCACTGAGTCATATTACCTCATCCAATTAGATTATAAGGCCATGAACAAGGGATGCTACTTTTTCGGGTGAACATATTTGATCCAAAAGTATCATGCATCTGTCTCCATGATAAGATAGACCAGTGGAGGGGTGCCTGAGTGGCTCAATCAGGTAAATGCTCAACCCTCGGTTTTTGCTTAGGTCATGATCTCACAGTATGTGAGATCCAGCCCCAAGACGGGTTCTGTGCTGACAACATGGAACCTGCTTGGGATTCTGTCTCTCCTGGTCTCTTCCCCTTCCCCTGCTTGTGCACTCATGCTCTTTTTCTCTCTCAAAATAAACAAATAAACTTAAAAAAAAAAAGCCCTGGAATTTCCAATAAAATTAGTCTTTATACTCTTTAGTTGAATCACCCTATTTTTTTTCTGGTAGGCACTAGCCTACTTAATTTGTGCTCTACATTAAATTGGATATTTATGATAATCTGAAGTTATTAAGGTTGTGATATTTCTGAATTTTAATTTACCATGTTTTCCCTTGCCTGGATTTTACAGAAAATGTTGCATTTTTTTCTCTAAATTTGCCAGAGTTAAAAGAAATATCAAAAACAGAAGAGGAAAATTTTTCTAAAATGTGCTCAAATAGCACTATAAAATAACTATCCTTTTTTTTTTCAATATTTGACTCATCTACTGGACATGAAAAATAGAGTTCACAGTCTTCAACTAGCCTTAAGTAAGATCCTAGAGCCTTAATTCTACTACTTGAATGGTATTAAGAAAACTTGTGAAATGTATGGATTACATTTATTTATAGTCTCTTATCTAAATATATATTATAATTTGTAAGGCAAATGAAATAGATAAATTTGATCTATCTCAGCAAATTAACAGATTAGTTAAAATATTCTCTAATCATTACTCTAAACTTGCCTGTTGCGTTAATTGACCTTAAAACATTCCGATTGAATGATATACTGCTTGTAGATATAGAAGACATACCAAAGAAGAGATCCCACTATCTTGAGTAAGGACTGCTCTTTGAATGTAGATGAATGATAATGGAGGAATAATTACATGATCTCACAGAATCATTAATCAAATTTGAAAGCAAGTTCACCCTCACCAATGCTCTGTAAACACTCTGAAAATGAAGTTTTCAAATTAATTCTGTCGATGTTGGCTGGCATGCCCTAACATAATTACTTCAAATTATCATGTTTGTGTGTGCATGTGTCTCCTGGTAAACTTCTCTGGGGAAATTGGCTTTTGGAACCTTAGTCCTCCTTATAGCTGACATACTATATAAGGAACTTTTCTTCTCCCAGCCACTATACTATGCATGTATATATTACATGTATGCATACATTATGTATTAATGGCTTATTTTTGCATGGACAACTAGCCTCTTTAAATGTCTACAACATCCAGGGGTGCCTGGGTGGCTCAGTCAGTTAAGCATCTGACTTCGGCTCAAGTCATGATCTCACAGTTTGTGAGTTTGAGCCCCGCGTCCGGCTCTGTGCTGACAGCTCAGAGCCTGGAGCCTGCTTTGGATTCTGTGTCTCCCTCTCTCTCTGCCCCTCCCATGCTCATGCTCTGTGTCTCTCTGTCTCAAAAATAAAAACATTAAAAAAATTTAAAAAAATTTAAATGTCTACAACATCCAGTTCATTTAATAGAAAAAGTTCTCCTTAGTGGCTCTTCCTTGGAGGCAGCCATTCCTTGCCATTCCCGTGGTCTTTCCTACTCTGTCTACATAAGGTAGACCCAGATTTTGAAGAACACACAGGCTGCAAATAGCTCCATCTCCCTTGCTGTATTGCCAACACCATGAACCATATTCTGACTGAGGTGGTAAAACACTGGAAACTTTTTCCCCTCCTCGACCATATTTTCTCTGCCCCCTTCCCATGCCCCTCCTTTAGAGCTATTATTGGCAGGAATAGCATTCCCTGTAAATTGGGTTCTCTGTGAAAAGCACATTCATTTTGAAAAAATAAAATAAAAATGTGTTTCAGGTCCATCTTACTAATTAGAAAATTAGAGTAGGAAATTCGACATAGACTAAGAAAATGTGCATGGATACCTGTGTACATGTGTATGTACAATATGCACATTTTAGAGGACTAGGAAGTCAGAGATATCTGTGCGCAAAGACAAAATTTCAATTATTTGCTAATTAGGAAAAGTAGCAAATTTTCTGAGTCTCAGTTATCTATTAAAGAGGTGTTCAGTGTCAACATTTTGGGTAGTTGTATTAAATATATAATAATAATAGTAATAATTAATATTTATTTAGCATTTACAACATTCAAGGCACTGGACTAAGTGTATTAGGTTGAACATTTCATTTTACCTCAAAATAAAATTCATACTGGGGCACCTGGGTGGCTCAGTCAGTTAAGCACCTGACTTCAGCTCAGGTCATGATCTCGTGGTTCGTGGGTTCAAGCCTCATGTTGAGCTTTGTGCTGACAGCTCAGAGCCTAGAGCCTGCTTCAGATTCTGTGTGTCCCTTTCTCTCTCTGCCCCTCCCCTGCTTGTGCTCTCTGTCTCTCAAAAATAAATAAATAAACATAAAAAATAAATAAAATTCATACTTAAGAAGAAAAAAATGAGCAACTTTTAGTAACTTGAAAACTCAATCTTTGTACAAGTTAGATCGAATTCTGATCTACTGAACACACAAAAGTAAATCAGTGACCACAGAATATTTTAGACTTTTCAGCAAGTGCCACTGGATATTATCTTAGACATGCAGTTCAATAACATATTTCAAGTCAACCAATATTCTTGACAGTTATCCTTCATGAAGTCTGTGACTATACCAACAAGATTTGCAAAAGCAGAGAGCATAGAAAATTGAAAAAAGAGATTCATTTTTATGGTTCTGACATATTACAAAACCTTGACCAGAAGGTCTCAAGAAAGTAATGGAGGATTTGCAATTTTAGAGTTTATTATCCAATTGAGAATCCTGTAGAGTATTTGATTAAGGAGAGAAGCTGCATCTGAAAGGCAGAAAGCCCAGTGAAACAGGCAATAGGCTTCCAGTGTTGCCATATGCATTGTAAACAATACTCTTTTATAGATTCTTGTAGGACTTGCAGGATTAAGGATATAGTTTTCAAAATAACTATCATCTCTCCATGATATTTAACAACTATTTCAATCATTTCAATCTAAATTTCTAAAACTTAACTAACCTCTCATGGGAAATTTTAAAATATATGTTTGGCATGAAAATATATCAAAGTGATTTTTTAGTACCCACAGAGATTAGTCCATCCAAACTAAAATATCCTCTCTGTTAGCCACCAACTCCAAAAATAGAAAATTTGGCTTTTTCAATATAAATTTGATATGTGAAAATTATCAGAACATAATTATTAAATGGATTAAAAGGAAAAATTTGGAAAGAGGGATGTTTCAAAAAAACATGTTACTTTTTTTTTTTTTTACAGAGCAGGCATAGACATGCCCTCTTACATAAACATTAGTAGTAAAAACTCCAAACGTCCATATAATGAAAGAACAGCGTTATTTCTTTTTTTTGCTTTTTAAAATATTTGTCTACTAAATACATCCCTCAAATCCAAGCAATACTATTTTAAGTTTGATGATTTTCTTAGAGAAAGTGTGCAAACATGGAAACGTTAGTGCAATTCTCTTTCTTAAGGAGAATTACAATCTTTACCCATTATCTTTAAATACTAAAATGCAATTGGTTCAGCATGCCAAACAAGGCAGGCCAGCATGGTGGTAGTTCCTCACCCCATGCAAAGCAGTGTGATCACCTACTAACTCTCTAATCAGTTTACATTTTACATAAATCAATTATCTTCAGTTAAACACTCTAGGTTCTATTGTGAGATCTTCACGTGCTGGAGCTTATACTCATGTTATCTTGGAAGATCATCTTATTGAAACACTTAATTCAATTGACATTGCTGACATTAACTTCAGATATAAGCAGCTTTCACAGACTAAAAAGAAAATCTTAGCCACTGTGTATGTTTTTGTGAGTACAGATAATTGTGTCATTGTCCATGGATAAAAAACTTGGGGAAGTATATGCTCATATACAGCCCTAACAAGATGAACATTTTTATAGTAACAATTTAATATATTTTAATCATCTATATTCAGTACTTCTAAAACTACATTTTAGAGAACAATATAATGTTGGCTCAATTCTTTTAAGTGGCAAGACTTTCCTTTAGGCATTTTTATATTCATTTATTTTCTCATACTTTTTCATACTTTCTGGTAAGTTTAATTTTGAGGAATGAAGAAAAGTAAAGATATCATTAAAATGTTCATTGAATAGGGATGCCTGGGTGGCTTAGTCAGTTAAGCATCCGACTTCAGCTCAGGTCATGATCTCACACTCTGTGAGTTCGAGCCCCGTGTCGGGCTCTGTGCTGACAGCTCAGAGCCTGGAGCCTGCTTCTGATTCTGTGTCTCATTCTCTGTCTCTACCCCTCCCCCGCTCATGCTCTGTCTCTCTCTCTGTCAAAAATACACAAACATTTAAAAAAATTTTTTTAAGTGTTCATTGAACAAATGTTTCTAAGCCTTTTCTTGAAATAATGTTCACTTGAACTACAGTACAGTAGGGAGACCACATCTGAACAATTAGTATAATAGGGAGCAATTGAAATATGCATATAAAAACATATTGCATAAATGCAAATGTATTTCACTTTGTCAGCTGAGAAAGTCTAGAAGCAATGACACCCCAGTAACAGTGAGTACACTTAGTGCTCAGTTCTTGGATTATTACACATTCTCCATCAAAAAGAATCTGGGCTCCTCAGAGAAATGGCTGATTCAGGACCCAGGGAAATGTACAAAACGAGTCTGAAGCAACTCCCAGGCAGTGCCAGAAAGCAAGGAGGTTTTTAAAAATAAGCAAACAAAAATTTCAGATACAGGAGACACCTATAAGCTTGCAATGTCCAAAACTGGAAAAAGTTGAGCAATAAACTAAATTAAGTATTATTGGGTTATAACCCAAAGTATAAAATAAGTATCTGTGAATCCATACTGGTACAAGAAAATAACTGAGGAAATAAGTAAATAAGTAAGTGACAAATCTGCCATGCAGAAAATTTTCAAATAATGTATATACACACTCCCCACTTCTTAACTGTGGTTGTGTATAGTGACTTCCTTTCAAAGAGTACGGTATGAAAAGGGGAAAGGAAAGGTGACTTTACAGTGGAGAAACCTGACATTTCTACCTCAGTCAGGGGATCAATATCAACAGTGATAAGTTGTATGGATAATATGTACCCTTGATATAATGTAATGAGAATGGCACGTTACCTCTGTGTTTTTCTTTCTCAAAACTCATAATCACAGTCTGATCCTCAGAAAAAACATCACACAAATTTTCCTTGAGGAATAGTCTAAGGTACACCTGACAACTACTCCTAAAACATTTTGCAGGCATCCAAAATAAGAAAATACTGATAAACTGTTGCAGGCAAGAGGAGCCCAAGGAAACAGTTAACAAAATGTAATGTGGCATCGTGGATGGGAACAGATGAAAAACATTAGGTAAAATTAAGAAAACATGAAGTATGGACTTTAGTTAATAAAAATATATTAATATTGATTCATTAATTATAGTAAAGTTACCATCTTTTTTTAAATGTTTATTTATTTTGAGAGAGAGATTTAGAGAGTGGGTAGGGGAGTGGCGCAGAGAGAGAGAGAGAGAGAGAGAGAGAGAGAGAATCCCAAGCAGGCACACAGATGTCAGCAAGGAGCCTTAGGCAGGGCTTGAACTCACCAACCATGAGATCATGACTTGAGCTGAAACCAGGAGTCAGACAGCTAACTGACTGAGTCACCCAGGTGCCCTAAGTTACCATCCTAATATAAGATGTTAATAGCAGAAACTGGATGTGTGGAAATACTAGAACTCTTTATATGATCCCTGTAATTTTTCTGTAAATCAAAATTATATTAAAGTAAAAAACTGTATTTTAAAAAGATGATATGGTACATATCTTTTGTAAACAATAAGCAGTTTAGGTGAAGCGAAATGCAGCTCTGCTGTTTTTCATAAAAGCATTTTTAAGTATTGATCCAACCAGGGTCCTGGCTTAAGTAAGGATCCTCCTCTGTAGATTCTTCTCTCAACCGTTCAGCCGGGTTTGTATTTTCTTCCTGTTACTTCCACAATTCTTTGCATATACTTCTACTAGAAAACATATAACCTGACTAATGATATGCATTTACCTTTATCTCCCTCTGTGGATTTTACCACTTTAGGGAGTCAGTGAAATTGATTCATCTTTACACCTGCAAGCTTTAGCACAGTGCCTAACATACAAGAGAACAGAAACATTTGTTCAATGCCTGCATACATATGTAAATAAATGAATGAATATGTAAACGATGCCCTAAATCCAAATATGCTCATTGAAATCAAAGAATTGTTATCATTCACCAATATGTAATAAATTGCTACAGTGACTATTCATGTCTTCTGCTCATATCTTCACTGGATTATTTGTTTTTCGGATGTTGAGTTGGTAAGTTCTTTATAGATTTTGGATACTAACCCTTTATCCTATATGTTATTTGCAAATATCCTCTCCCCTTCCATATGTAAGGATGAATCATGGGAATCTACTCCCAAAACCAAGAGTACACTGTATACACTGTATGTTAGCTAACTTGACAATAAATTATATTTAGATAAACAAACAAATAAATAAATAGCTACAGTGAGGAAGAATACAGGGCTTCAAGCTACTAGTAATTTTTGGCAAGTATGACTGCGACCTTAATTTATGAGCATTTTTATTGTCTATGGGTCAAACATAATGCAAATCTTAGTTGCTATACATAATTACAAAACTACTGAGAGTGACATTGATGTATGTAAGATAGTTTGTTTTGGCAGAATGTCCTTTTATAATTTGGCTATGATTGCGTTTTTAGCTTCATCTGCAATAATTCCAATAAACCCTTTCTTCCAGATATATAATGCTGCTTTTTCCTTAAAACTGCATTCTATTTCATAGAATACACAGACACTTTCCCTCTGCCGGGAATGCTCCTACCATCTTCCCAGTTTGGAAATTTCCTATTCACATTTCAAAATTAACCTTGAGTTGGTGAATGTGAAAAGCACCATACGAGCTCTGACAAAAACATGTAGTAATCAGATATTTATGAATTTATTTCTAAGTGCAATTATGAAAGTCTATCTGTATCTTTTATGAGTCCAAAATTTCTGAGATGAAAGCATTCAGAAAAGCCCTAAGTTCTCTAATAAAATATACTGGAAAATAATCATTATGACTAAGAAATCTTTGGAAACAAATTGCAAATTTTTCTTTTCTGTTTGAAAAAAAATGTTTTATCTGTATTTGGGGGGTTACAAATAGGCTCTCAGCAATGTGGTGAGCAAAAATTTATACTTTTTAACTCTTATATTGGTGTAAGAAAAGTTCTTATGGAAAATGAAATTTCCAAATGTTCAAGAGTTCAGTTGCTTTTTTTTTTTTTAATGCAGTCAGTTTGCACATTTTTTTCTTTGTGGAGGCCAGGTTTAAATTGCACTTGACTCTGATCTGGTCCATGTAGCAAAATTGTATTTCTTCTGATCAAAATCCACACTATTTTCTCAAATCTAAACTTGTATTGAAATGGAACTTTTTTACTTTAACTTAATCTGAACTTTAACATTTCCAAGCCTCAGTTTTCCAAAAGACCAACCTTGAAGAGGAAAATTGAAGTTTAGAGAATGAGGAATCTAAGATAAAATTAAAATCTCATAGTGGATTTATTCCTTATAAAAAGTTTTATATCTGATAGTATTTGACATGCTCTTTTTTGGGAAAATAGTTGTCATTCACTTATTCTGAAATCACCTATGATAGAAATGCTAAAACTGGCCTTAAGATTAACTATACCAGTAAAAACCCAGAAAACTACACTCTGTCTCATGTTAAATAGAATACCATAAGGCCAAAACCATATTTTAAAGCTCCTCAGACAGCCTTATAAATGGTAAAGATAAAGAGTTTCAAAATATTACTTATAACTAACAAAAACTAACATAAACATGAATGTATTATGTCAATATATACCTTTATAGCACTTATTATTGTGCATTTAATTAGGTGCTAATCCTCAATTTCTTAGGAGAGATTGTCAGTTCTTCCGAGTGGGAATCATACCTTATTCATCAATGTATATTCAGCAGCTAAATACTAATAACAACAATACCAAAACCAATAATAATAATTGAAGTTAGGTTTTTTTAAGCTTACTGAACAGACACTGTGTTCAGTCTACATTTCCATCATCCAATTTAATTCTTAAAGAGAACCATATCAAGTAATTATATTAAATTCTCATTTACAGAGACATACCTGTGGATTTTTTTTAGGTTTATTTTTTGAGGGGGGAAGGGCAGAGAGAGAGAGCAAGACACAGAACCCAAAGCAGGCTCCAGGCTCTGAGCTCTCAGCACAGAGCCTGATAGGGGGCTCAAAATTAACAGACTTTGAGATCATGACTTGAGCTGAAGTGGGACGCTTAACCGACTGAGCCACTAGGTGCCCCAATGCCTGTGGTTTTAGATTAAGCAGTTTGCCTACATCACACGACTAGAAAATGGAGGACCTCCTTTAAACCCAGAACCTTTACTGTAAAGCCCAAATTCTTAATTTTTACAGTATAACACAGTTTATTCATTCATTCAACTATAGATGGAAAATTTCCTATGTGTCAGGCACTATGAGGCCCAGAGATATCTCAATGAACAGGACAAAATCCTTATAGTCAGGCTCTTCATCACAGGAACTAGGAGGGAAGAAGACAATAAGTGAGTATATTAAGAAATATACGGGATGATATCAGAATAGCATGAACACATCATAACAATAGCTTTGAAAATAGGGGTGACATTATTCCCTAAAATGTAGACTAATATAGCATTTAAGCATAGCATTTAAGAAAATGAAAACTTGTAACAGATTGAAACATTTTAAGAAATTGATCCAAACTTTATGATCAAAACTACCAGGAAAGTTTTAGGGTGATGCAGAGTTTTAAAAACTTTTAAATGTTTAAAGTGATGTACAGTTTTGCTGTCTTTAAAGGAACTAATATTCTCTATATTATTGAAAACAAATAGTTTCCGAGATCAGAAAAGGCATGAAACCTCCTCGAGGACCTACTAACTAAAGCTACTAACTAAAACACCCATTGGAAAACCCAAGAAAAAGTTGAGAAATCAAAATTATAAATCAATTTCAGTGCTGAAACAGATGCAATGATTCTAAAGAAAATACTAATAATTGGAGCCAGGAACACATACACACACACACACACACACACACACACACTCACTCACTCACTCATTCACCCACAGATGTATGTATATCTTTCCTGAACAATATAAAAGTATGTATCTGGGGAACACATTATGGCTAAATATTGAAAAGCTTTTATTTTATATCATATTAACAAATTAAAAGAGAAAATTAATATTACTTCAATAACAACAGAAAACTATTTATTAAAATTTAACAGAATAATTCATATTTATGTATGTCCAAGTTATATTTTAAATATTAGCAAGATTTGTATAACCTCCAAAAATAAATCTTTAATTCTTTAAAGGGAGACAAAAATCCCTTTTAGAAAACTAGGAGAAAATGAAATTTTCTATATGCTGATAAAAATATTAAAATATACAGAAAACATTATACTTCATTGTGAAACTGTAGAATTATTCTAGTTAAAGTAAAGAAAATGAAAAACTCACCATTTTACTAATAAGCTGAGCAAGCAAATTAGGATGTAATAGGAAAAATAGAGGTACAAAGATTAGAAATAGGAAGAAATAAATCTGTATAAATTTTAGAGGACATAAATGTCTGCGTAGAAAATAAAAGAGAACCTACAAGCTAACGGATTTAGAGAAAAAGTAAAAAGAACTACTGAGTTCAAACATCAATATATAGAAGTTAAAAGTGTTTCCATCTACCACAAAAAAAGTTTAAAACGCAATTTTATGTACACCATTCATGTGTCTCTCCTTACCCCCGCAGTGTATGCTGAACAAAGTGACTTCCTTCCAAAGAGTACATTTTGGAAAGGGTAAAAAAAAGAAATAGAACAACAACGACAAAAAAACTTTACTGTGAAGAACATGCCAAACACTATCTCAAGCCAAGTGATCAAGATTAACGTCAATAATGACAGTCATATTGATAGTAGGTACCCTTGATAGGATGTGACGAAAATATTACTATATCTCTGTGATCTTCTTCCCCCAAACCATATCTCTAGTTTAGTCATTAGAAAAACATCAAACAAATTTCAGTTGAAAGATATTCTAAAAATACCTGACTATATTCCTGAAAACATTTAAGATGACCAAAAGCAAGGGAAGCCTGAGAAACTAACCAGAGATAGCTAAGGAGTTATTAGGACTAAATACAACATGATATCCCAGATATGATTCTATAATAGAAAACTTACATCAGGGAAAACTAATGAAATCCAAATAATGTATCGGATTTAGTTAATATATTAAATATTGATTCATCAAACATTTGTTCATTAATTGTGACAAATGTACCATAATAATGTAAGATATTAACTGGGTTTGGGGTATATGAGAACTTTATTACCTTGTCCACTCTTCTGTATGTCTACAATTATTATAAAATAAAAAGTTTATTTTAATGTCATTTATAATACTATAAGAAGATACACTACACCAAGGAGCAAAGCTTAAATATATGTGTTGGTATTTTATTAAGACTACGGAAGAAAAGGAAGGAATAAGAACGTAGAAGTATATGCATGTGAAGACTAAATATTGTAAAAATAGATATTTAAGTTAATTTGAACTAGATCAAAATTACAATTGCATTTTTCTTAAAAATACTGATAAAATTTATTCTAAAATTCATATGGAAAAATAAAAACTAAGAATTGAGGTTGACCAAGCAAACAGAAAAAAATTGCTTCTAATATACCTCCAGGTATGTGGGTTCTTGATATACGTCAGAAGTGACAATTTGGAGCAGGGAAGAAATATTGGTTATTCACTATATTATCTAAGATAATTGCCCAACTACACAGGTGGGAGTAGTGATAAAAAAATTATACCTCACACCAAACTGAAAATAAATCCCAGGTAAGTTAAAGAAGTGAAAATGTGGATATCAAATTGTAAAATAATTTAAAAGAAAATAAGAGAATTGTTTCAATCATATCAGATAATTGCCAACACAAGAAATGAGGGAAAAAAATCACCTGTAGGTGAAAGGAAACATTGCAATAAAAACGAAAACAATCCACTCAACTAGAATTTCCAAGCCACAGTCTCACACTGAGTTAGAAAAGAGAAATAAAGCAATCTTTCACAGAAATGCTTTCATAGAGTGATGTTTTCAAGTTTTGGCTTGACTTTAAGAATATTGAATTTTCTTACACTTTATGCCAGTTGTTAAATATCATTCAGGTTTCAAACCCGCTTTTCTATATTACTGGCTTTGTGATAAGGAGATTGTGTCTCTGCAAGCCACATTTTTCTTTTGCCAACTGACTCCTCTTAGTTCTAACAACAGAGGGTACTGGGAGCCTGGCAGCTGGAAAAGGAAGAAAGAACACATAGCTGTCCTGTTTGCTTCTTTTTCCTATGTCCTTCTTCCTGTTCTTGTCAGCATCCCTTTTGGAGCATTTTTGTTGTTGTTATTGTTAATTTTTTTTGGTGGGGGGTAGGTTTCTTCCCCACTCTTGCAGGAGGAGTTTATTCCAATTTTCAGTTAGCCAACAATTGCTGAACCAGCTTCAGGAGTGCGCTCAGAGATGACAGCACCAGTCCCTGGAGGCTGTGTGAGACCTCAATCCAAACTCCCAGGGGCCCCTCTCCCAACCTGTAAACATCAGTAATTTTAGCACGTCCTTGTGGTAGCTGCTTCCTGTTGTTTCTACACGGTGGTCTTTCTGTGTTGCATTTGTGCCTTTTTAATTATTCTATATCTGGTAACTGATTCTCTACAATGAATTAAGTCAGTTAAAATAACGGGTTGTTTTTTCTTTCTATCCCTTTAACTGTTCAAAGAGAGTAAAGTTTTAAAGTTTGGTTTGGTTTTAAGAATATTTTTCTTGCACTAATAATTTTTTCTGGTATCTATTCCTAGAAAATTAAAATTACATAGGATACCTGGTTGTATTTTTACCTTAAACCTAAAAATGATTCGAATACGTGGTGGACTTTTAGTATTGAACAAACAAACACCTGTTAATTCTAGAGCATACTACCAGCCAGCTAAACTGTTGCCACTTAAAGTTTTTGTCAAGAAGGAAGGTTTTGGGTCCAGAAACAGTCAGAGGAACAAATTCAATTTTGGTGCCAATATGATTTACCAATATCTTGATTATCAGAAAGAAGTTTGACCAATTATTTAATAAATACTTGAATCCATACAATATACTACCAATATACTACCCTATACTTTTAAATTGCACATTATTTATTTAGGACCTTTGCAACATGGATTTTTTTTTCATGGTTTGTGAGCAGATATGGTATTTTTAATTGTATACTTAAAACAGTTTAAAGACCGCTTGTGAGATTATCATATTGACTTCGTGATTTTCCTGCATGGATTGTGTTAATTAAATGTTAGTCTTTCAAGCATATGTTATAATTTAGTGCAGTAGCATATAAAATTTTATGTAGGATTCAGTGTTCAGAGTATTCTCCTAGGATCCACTGTACCACAGAATTTAAACTAATAATGCTGAAAAGGATGTTTACCTTCAAGATCCCAGTGGCACTTTAAAAGATCAATCAACTTGGCACTTCTGAAAATTTAAATTAAATTGATGATGTCTCATTACACTCTCTTTGATGATTATGATTGCATAGAAGGAGAATATAAATCTTGAGGATACTAGCTCTGAAAGACTAATAGAAAACATGATAGATGCTGAATGTAGACATTGTGACTTTTGTTTGTCTCTGATAGCGTAATTAATCTCTTTAATTTTCTCTTCATTGGTATCTAAAGTACACCTTGTGAACTAGAAATATATTCAAAATAGGATTGAAATAAATGCAGATGAATTTTAAATATCAAAATTGTATATTCACTTATAATACAAATTTACTATTCAAATAATAATTTTCAGGATAATTCCAAAATTATTTAACTTTTAGATAATAAACTGTGTTCATATGTATCCATATTATCTACATATTGACATAAAAATGATCCTTCTAAAACAGTATTTTTTAAAAACAAAACCAAAACAAACATTACAGTTTAAACACTATTTTATAAGATATCACTTAATGGTAAATTTTTTCTTAAAATTTTATATACAGTTTGAAGGAGCAAAAAATATGCATCTTAATTGACACAAAAGGACATTTTCTTTTAAATTTTTTCTTTTAAGTTTATTTATTTTGAGAGAGAGAGCACACAAACTGGATAGGGGTAGAGAGAGGGAGAGAGAGAATCCCAAGCAGGCTCTGCACTGTCAGTGCAGAGTCAGATGTAGGGCTTAAACTCACGAACCGTGAGATCATGACCTGAGCCAAAACCCGAAGAGGCAGACACTTAAGCCAAGCACAGACACTGAGCCAAGCACCCCAAAAGGACATTTTCTAAAAATCAATTTTCATTATTGATTTTTCAGTCACAGTAAATTCAGGTTAAAATATATTCTGTACCTAAGATACATATTTTCAAATTCCATTCTGTATCTTAATCAATATGAGACTATGGCCTGCATGCCAAATTGAGCCCACCAGGTGTTTCTGTAAATAGCTTCATTGGAACCTAGCCACGCCTATTCCTCTAGATGGTTGTACTGAGAACTTACATACTGCAGAACTGACTAATTGTGACAAAATCTGTATGGTCCACAAAGCCTAATATATTTACCTTATGGCCTTTATTGAAAATGTTGCCAACCCTTACCCTTGAAGATGAATTCCGATGAGATTCATAGATGAGATTTCCAACAAATTTTGCTGGCTGTGCTCTCTCCAACAAGGTCCGGATCTAACCTCTGTGGGAAAGAGCTTTCTCCTAGCGAGCTCTAGCTCAGCCTCTAGGGGTGATAACTGCTCTCTATATCTTTGATTCTTGCATTCTCCAGAATTCTCTGTATTTCTTACTAGCCAATCCCTCATTACTCTAATTCCTTGTAATAATCATTCCTTACATTAAAATTTTCCTGTTCAAATTATTCTATGGTGTCTGTTTCCTCACTGGGTCCTGATTAACACATAATGAGTACCATTTTTCCTCCTTTTATTTTGAATCTATATGCTTCATTTATTTAAAGTGAGTTTTCCACAGACAACTATAGTATGTTCATTCATTAATTCTTTTTTTAATGCAATCTAACTATGTGTGTATTTTACATGAGGTGTTTGACCATTTATTTTTAGTGTAATGTATTAATATGGTTGATTCAATTCTATCATCTTTCTTTTTATTGTCTCTTTTCTCTATGTGTTTGTTGCTTATTTTCTTCTTTTTATACCTTCTTTTATATTAGTTGGAGATTTTTATTTCTTTTGCCTTGTTAATGTGTAATGATGACCAATTTGACATTTTGTCCAGTTTTCTAGTTGTTTATGACATGAAGAGAAGTCTGGTCCCTATTACTACATCATTGCTAGAAATCCAAGTCCAAAAAGGGTGTTTCTTTTAAATTATATATATGTATATATATATACATACTTCTGGATTTGTATGTATATTTGTGTGTATATATATATATATATATACAAGTGTATAGATATATATACACAAGTGTGTGTGTGTATATATATATATATATATATATATATATGTACATCTGGATTTGTATAAAATTACTTAGGTTTCATATACAAGAGTAAATGTTTACAATATGAAATAATGATAAATGAATAAATAAATGCCAAAATTTGGGGGGGGGGGGAATCTCTGTTTGAAATCTCTCTGTTTCCTGGTATAGTAAGTGATTTTCCACTGAAGCCTGAATGTTTTGAATATTGTGGTATGAGACTCAGGATCAGGTTTGAATCTCATGATTCAGCAGGCCTCCTTTTCCATTACTTTTGTGGGTGGAGGTGGATGCCATTTGGTTACTACCAGATGAGCATGGACATAGACTCCCATGTGGTCTCTAGACACACTGCTGGAGCCCGAGGTGGGGAGATGCATCACTTCTTCCTGCCTGGAGGTGCTGACTCTCTGGGCTCCATCCTCGTGAGCTTCAGCTCAGCCCCTACAGTTGGTAGCTGGTGGTAGCTGCCACTGTCCCTTTTCTGGCACCACCCTGGCAGGAGTGCTGAGGCGCTTCACCAGATTGGCAACAGTGGATGTCTAGACTCTCCACTCAGCTTTTGCTGGCAGGGTTGAGAGAAGGTCACAGGCTTTGTTTCTTTGTGTGTGTCTGTTTTGTGTATATTTGTTTGGAGTAGTGTGGTTATTGTCTAAAAGTGTTCTATTTTGCTAGGTTCTTTCTTTCCTGGATTTTTGGCCAGAGAGATCAGGTTTTTGTGGGTATTTTGTTTCGTTTTGTTTTGACTGCACCTGCTAGCATTTCTGGGTGTCCAACTTCTCCAAACTTAGTCTGGTTACATGAGGGGAAAAGAAAACCTAAGGAACTCAACACTGTCTCAGTCTTCAGGTGTTGAGGTCCCATGCTGCTGTGCCTTCTTCTCTCCATCTCTCACAGACCTTTTGTATTTGTTTGATGTATGATGTCTATAGGGTTTAGTTGTAATTAGCTAGAGGAATAGGGAAACATCTCTAGAAATTGGAATCACACTGTTTTGAAAGAAATGCAGCCATTCTTTTCTCTTTAAGTTTGCAAGGATGAATGACGAAAAAAATTATCAAGAAAACTAAGGACTCTACTGTACAGTTTTTGTTTGTTCTTCTGCCTGCAGAGAATCTGTGATCTAATTATCCTTGGAATGACACAGGAGTTTGTTCCAGAAGTTCATCACTGCTGTGATACGTGACGACTCACCGGTCTCTCCAGCACGGCGCTTTTCATATTCCGCCACTAGAACAAGGGGAGAAATGAATAGGTCGCATCCAGGCCAGGGGCAATCTAAGCAAAATCAGAGAGTTGGCAGTTGTGTTTTTGTTTTTACTCTGTGCCAACTTTGGCCATTTGCTCTTATCTTTTGTTCTTGTAGGTTTCTCTTCAGTAGATATTCTAAAGTCTTCTGCATCCCCTGCTTCCTGTGTGCCCCTATTACAGATGGTAGCCTGGCTGCGATGTGTGAAAATCCTTCCATGTCTATCTTTCTTCTGCTCAATTAAATGTACTTAACCTGTTTCTCTCTCAAGGGGCTCTTTATGACAGCTAATTATCTAATTCAAACTGATAAGACACCAGGTTGTTAAACCTCCCAAGTCATATACTTTGATTTAACAAAGAGTTTTCTGAAGGTCACGTCATAACTCAAAGGAGTTTCTGAAATGGGAATGTTAGGCCCAGTGCAGGGCCCATGGGGATGCTGGGTTATTGAAGAGATTGATTTTGTGCTTAAAGAGTGCAGTATCTCATAACTTACAACTCATATGTGGTGCTTTGGTCCTGATGGAAGAATGCTTGTCCACTGTCACATACCAGGTAACCAGCATGCTTCTGGGGGAAATCAGCACCCACGCCCCATCTATGTGTATTGGAAATGCTTTGAGAGCAGGGCATCACTGACCAATAGAAATTTACCCCCTGTATGTACTGTACCTTCTCCCCTTAGCTAGTTTGAACTGCCACTGAAACTTATTTTAGTTTTCATAAGAATTGCTAAAATTTTGGTAGGGCAAAAGAGAAGATACGCTTTGTTTTTGTTTTCCTTTTGTTATTAAAATCGGGACTAGGATCCACTCCCTTGGAGTTGTTTTTGCTGGAAGGGACCATAAAGTCAGAATCCTAGTAAAAACAATAACAAACAGATTGTTTTCGTGGAGCAGAGACGAGATATTAAATGAATTAGCCAATTCATGTTTCTCTTTATCCTCACTTGCTCCCTCAGTTAATGACTTTTCCTCTCTCTTTTACATCTCTTCTTTCTTCCTTTTTTTCCTGCCTCTTTTTTCTCATATGCCTTTGTTATTCTCTCTCTGTCTTCCCCTCCTTCTCACTTCCACAAATGCTTTCTCTAAAAGAAGACAATCTTGGCCATTGATCATTCTCCTTTTAGTCTTATATTTACTATTTCTAATTTTATAAGAGAAGAGTGAGTCATAAGCCATAGATTTCAGGTAATTCATGATATGGCATTGGCATTCTTGCTCTGAATACTGCCCCATCCTTCACAGGACCAAGGGTTTAGGTCCTACAAATGTCACTTACAGAATATCACCAAATAGAATAATTCTCGACTCTTGCACTTAGACCATAATCTTAGCCTAAGTTCCTTTTCATCCGAAAGATTTATTTTGCAGTGGTATATCTATTGAAGCAGACATATATGTTAATCTATTTCCAATGAGAAAGCATAGATCACAAAAAGGCTTACAAATACATTTTAACAGATTTTTCTAAAAGAAATCACTAGAGCACATGTTTGAGAACTGAGAAATACTTTCCTCTTCTCTTTTGTAATTAAGCAAATAGCTCATTATTGTTAAAGGAAGACTAAACTCATCTGAACTTGATCATTCTTATGCTATTTGACACTTTTATTGCTCCCCTTCTCTGTCTAAGTCACCACATTAGAGAAAGTACACAGGCTTTAATCCAAACAACAAACCTACCGAGGTAGATTTTAGAAACTCATTTTAAGTACTGAGGAAACTGAAGTTTACAGGAGTTAAGGTACTTTGCCTAAGTTACAGCTGTACATGGCAAAGCTAAAATGCAAATAAAATTCTGTCTGGCTTGCTCCATACCTTGGATGGCTTCTCCAACTACGAAACACAGTCAAGTATAAATTGTGGCAACACTTCAGGGGTGACCGAAAAATCTTGTGTTAAGTTTGTCATCACAAAGTGAACTTGGTGGCTAGAACTGTCTCTATGTGCCTAGCAGCATAAGAATCAGCCATTCAGAATGGCGGGTCTACATATGTCTTGTGAATAATGAAGATAGAGATCTTGCTTTCTTTGCCCTCTTCCTTAAACTGGTCTAAAGGAAAGAAGAAACAAGGTTACTCACTTCGGATAATGTGACTACATGATCACCTCTGCTGAAAGTTTTAGCAAGGCAGCAGATCAAACATAAGTTCAGAAATCAGATTTGAAGATTAACTATGGATTTCATTTTCTGTATTCTCCCAAGATAATAAAAAGCTGACTATATCTGTATCAAATTTATCACCTTTCTTAACTAATTTATTTAGTTATTAGGATTTCTATAATGCTTCTACATATGTTGGAATATTTTAGAATGTGACATCTTGAAATGTGGGAATTGTATTTGTTTAAATGGCTCCCTGTAAAATGTATTTACAGGATCATGCATAAGGTGAGCAAAAGAATTGAATGTTTATCATTAAATATGATATCATTACATTAAAAAAAAGTACCTTAAGAGATTTACTAGTATATTAAATTTAACTTTACTTTTGTTTCTTTTTTTTCCCCTATTTCTAATTTTATATCTTTGGAATCGGCTACAGAATTCAATTTCATTATTGACAGATGGTGTAGATGTGTATCTCTTAAGAAAAATAATTTATAAGTACATGTTCATCACATGTATCATCTATGTGATAAGTCCAATATTATAACTATCAGATGATTTCTAGTACAAATATTTGATACATAGACCATAAACTGAAAGACCTTTAAATAATCACAAGTGAGAAAGACTGATTAAATTAAGAAATTGGTGCTGTGGTTTTGATTAATTATTTACGTAATATTCATTTTCAAGAGAACAACACCCAAGCTTTCTTATTTTCACAGTCAAGTTTGCTCACATAAACACACATTAGAACAAAATATCAGCATTCAGTTTATAGATCAAATTAGATTCTAAACATATTGCTGCCCTTGAATCTTGTCTATAAAAAAATATACAGCTACTGTGGCCCTTCTTTTTAAGAGCACTGTGTGTCCATGGGAAGATCATTTAAACTCTCTGAACTTCTGCTGCTGCTTCTTTAAAAATATTATAAATAAAAATTCCTTGAAGAACTATATATAACACTATGCAGGTGGGGTTATTACAGTAAATATTCAAACTGCATTGTTAGTTGTTTTACAATTTCTTGATGGCCACTGGAATATAATCCCAAGTAATTGATTGCATTTTTTGTTTCAAGTATTTACTTAAATTATAATTAATTAACATATAGTGTAATATTAGTTTCAGGAGTAGAATTTAGTGATTCATCACTTATATAACACCCAGCGCTCATCACAACAAGTGCCCTCCTTAATATGCATCACCCATTTACCCCATCATCCTGCCTACCTCCCCTCCAGCATCCCTAAGTTTGTTCTCTATAGTTGAGTTTGTTTTAAGATTTGCCTCTCTCTCTGTCTCTCTCTTTTTTTCTTACCCTATGTTCATCTGTTTTGTTTCTTAAATTCTACATATGTGTCAGTCTTTCTTTGACTTATTTTGCTTAGCATAATACACTCTATCTCTATCCATGTCATTGCAAATGGCAAGATTTCCTATCTTGTTTATGCCTGAATAATAGCCCACCACTTCTTTATCCATTCATCAGTTGATGGACATTTAGGCTCTTTCCATAATTTGGCTAATGTTAATTATGCTGCTATAAACATTGGGGTGTATGAGTCCTTTCAAATCAATGTTTTTGTATCCTTTGGGTAAATACCTAGTAGTGTAATTTTTGGGTCATAAGGTACTTCTATTTTAACGTTTTGAGGAACCTCCATACTGTTTTCCGGAGTGGCTGCACCCGTTTGTATTCCCACCAATAGTGTAAGAGGGTTTCCCTTTCTCCATATCCAATATCTGTTGTTTCCTGTGTTAATTTTAGCCATTCTGACATGTGTGAGGTGATATCTCATTATAGTTTTGATTTATATTTTCTTGATGATGAGTGATGTTGAGCATCTTTTCATGTGTGTGTTAGTCATCTACATATCTTCTTTGGCAAAATGTCTATTCATGTCTTCTGTCCATATTTTAACTGCATTATTATTTTTTTTGGATGTTGAGTTTGATAAATTCTTTATAGATTTTGGATACTAACCCTTTATCAGATATGTTATTTGCCAATATCTTCTCCCATTCTGAAGGTTGCCTTTTAGTTTTGCTGGTTGTTTCCTTCACTGTGCAGAAGATTTTTATCTTGATGAAGTCCCAATAGTTCATTTTTGCTTTTGTTTCCCTTGCCTCTGGAAACATGTCCGGTAAGAAGCTGCTATGGTGAAGGTCAGAGAGGTTCCTGCCTGTGTTCTCCACAGGATTTTGATGGTTTCCTGTCTCACATTTAGGTCTTTCATCCAGTTTGAATTTGTTTTTGTGTATGGTGTAAGAAAGTGGTCCAGTTTTATTCTTCTGCATGTTGCTGTCCAGTTTTTCCAACACCATTTGTTGAAGGGACTTTTTTCCATTGGATATTCTTTCCTGCTTTGTCGAATATTAGTTGACCATATAGTTATGGTCCATGTCTGGGTTTTCTATTCTGTTTCATTGATCTATAGCTCTGTTCTTATGCTAGTACCATACTGTCTTCATCACTACAGCTTTGTAATATACCTTGAAGTGTGGGATTGTTGATGCCTCTGGATTTGCTTTTCTTCTTCAAGATTGCTTTGGCTATTCAGGGTTTTTGTGGTTCCACACAAATTTTAGGATTGTTTGTTCTAGGTCTGCAAAAAATGCTGGTGGTATTTCTATTGGGATTGCATTAAATGTATAGATTGCCCTTGGTAGTATAGACATTTAAACAATATTTTTTCTTCCAATCCATGAGCATGGAATTTTTTTTCCATTTCTTTGCATCATCTCCAATTGTATTTTTCTCAGTTACTCTTCAACCATTGAAATGCATCACATATTTTCATGTGTATTTCTGTAACACAGTAAAACATAATGCTGCCATTGTTTAATGTGATGATAAGTCAGTGTAGAATACACCTTTCTATTCATACAATTCATAATTATAGCAACCAGCATTTATAATAAAAGATAACAAGAATGATCCTGGGAGAGGAGCAGTTATCAATGTGGGTAAAGTGGATATAGTTGTAGATATGTTCTCTTTATGAACAAAAACAAAAAGGTTACTTCTCTTCTAAATTGTATATGAAGATAGGGGCACCTGCGTGGCTCAGTAGGTTGAGCGTCTGACTTCAGCTCAGGTCATGATCTTGTAGTTGATGAGTTTGAGTCCTGTGTTGGGCTGTGTGCGGACAGCTCGGAGCCTGGAGCCTGTTTCAGATTTTGTGTCTCCCTGTCTCTCTGCCCCTCCCTTGCTCATGCTCTCTCTCTCTCTCTCAAAAATAAATAAACATTAAAATTTTAAAAAAATGTATATGAAGATAATGTATATTTCCATAGATAGATAGATAGATAGATATAAAGATATTAAATAAGCACATAATTTACATTATTTGTGTTAGTATTCTATTTCTGTTATATCTAATTCAGGCAAGTAACAAAGGTTTATCTCTGGGAAAATAAACTATCAAAGAGATCCACTATAACATACTAATTTTACTGATTTTATTTTACAGAAGTACAGATAACCTCTGTCATAGCTTATTTTAAAAACATCAATAGTTATTATATACAAATATGTTTTACTTTGATGATTATGCATATATATTTTATGACATACTTCTAATATGCTTTGGGAGAATTGTTCTCTCTCCCTTGTGTTTTCATTAACATATTATAATGTTTAGCAGAGGAATGTAATTGTTTGTGTATATATCCTTCGCTTTAAACTGACTGGATTCTTTGAGAGCAGGAAATGTGATTTCTTTCTTTCCTTTTTTTTTAATCACTAGAAGCTATACCATCTCTTAGGTATATAGACACTTAAAAATGTTTGTATGCTGTGAAATTAGACAAAAGTAGCAAGCAGAATTGCTATACAATTAAACATATTTGGCATTAAAAATTGATAATCTCCAATAAGAAAAAAACAAAATACTGATAAATAAGAAGAACCAAAGTTACAGCAATTTAGAATTATTTTTTAGAGCCACACAGTCATATATCTTTTGTCCCCTAAATATTACTAATTCACAAGGCAATATAATAAATCATGTTAGGTTTTGATGACTCAGCAAAATGAAAAGGCTGAAATCATTTCAAAAATTTACTTTATAGAGACATTGAAATATACACTACAACAAAAATCCTTTAAAATGTTATTAAAGTACATGTTCATTATTTAAGTACTAAAAAATAAACTTATTTTCTTCCTTCTAATATTTTCTAGAGTTATTTTTATCAGTATTATTTATTTTCAAAGTTTATTCATATTTTATCATTTATTTTTAGTGTGTAGTTTGGGAGCTTACAAAGTAAGGACTCAGTTACCTAGTGAAACTACTTATATAAGTGCTCAACAAAGGTAAAGGTGTGTAGGACGTGTGTGTGCTCACATGTATGAATACATTCAACGATCTTTTCTGAATATATAGACAAAGAAGCAATAATCATTAGTAAATGCTTATAAATTGAAAGAAAACTGAACTAGGTTTCATATATCAGCCATCTTTTGAAAAAATGGTTTATGGGTGAGAAACTAAAATACAAAAATGCAGGCTCTAAAATACCTCACCAGACATACAGACATTTAGGAAGCTACTTTATTCCTAACTGATATAGTTAATAAATGATTTCCATTCTTATTCAGCCAGCTTTTCATTAGTATGAAAATGTGAACACTTTGAAGCTTGATTAGTGGGCTTAAAGAAAATAAAGTTACCTTTTTAATCTCAGAGTTAACTGTGAGACAGAATGAATGTTCTAATTACCTGAGGGGTTGAAATTATTCATGCATGACAAAGATTTAATTGATCCAGATGCATCCTGTAAGTAGAAGACAAAACCAGCTCTGAGGGAGTCTTTCCGCTGAAGAGCCAATGGAATTCTATGTTTGTAGTAAGGAAAATAAAGAACTTTGCTTTTCTTAGAATGTCCTCATTTGCTCAGGAAAGCTTAATAAATTATATCTGTCTCAAGGGTTGATTCTGCAGCCTCAATTTATTGGGATGAGCCCAGATATTATGTTTCCACATATTTGGATATACCCTGTTGGAGTTTGCAAACTTTTCCTGTAAAAGGTAGGTGAACAAATATTTTTGGCTCTGGACCACATGGTCTCTGCTGCAATTACTCGACTTTGCTGTTGTATAGATAGCAATCATAGATAATACGTAAAGGGATAGGTTATCTGTGTTACAATAAAACTTTATTTACAGGGGTGCCTGGGTGTCTCAGTTGGTTAAGTGACTGACATCTACTTAGGTCATGATCTCATGGTTTGTGAGTTCAAGCCCCACATAGGGCTAGGCACTATGTGCCAAGCCTGCTTGGAATTCGCTTTCCCCCTCTCTTTCTGCCTCTCTCTCTCTCTCTCTCTCTCTCTCTCTCTCTATCAAAATAAATAAATAAACTTAAAACAACAACAACAACTTTATTTACAGAACAAGAAACCTGCATGCAGGCCATTAGTGACAACCTCCTGGATTAAAGCATGCCTCTGTTAACATAACTAGAAAGTCTAAGGTTTTGAAATAATTTTTCTTCTACTCATTGACCTCATTCTTTTTAACATTGAAGACATGAACTTCTAAGGAAATTTGATTCATAGAATTTCCATATATTCAACATTGAATATTTGAATGCATTCTCACTTGGCTTTTCATAATAGGGAGTATTAGTTTTAAAAAGAGTAGATATTTTGGTAAGATTGTTCTGTAATCCACATAATTTCTAAGTAAACCAGACTTTCCTGAATGCACTGCATATTTCTAAGCAATAATTTAGAGGATTTAAGCATGCTCAGTCAGTCATTCTTGAACAAATAATGAATACCATAAAGAATGCATGCGACTTCCAAAAATGCTAGATCCCATTAAGATATTGGATAAAGGTGGCTTATTTTAGCTTATTGAGAGACTACATATACTGAAGGACAGTGGCCAGGCCATATAGGATAATAGATCTCTTACCCACAATCTCTACAGCAAACCACTCTGGGAACCCAGACCACAGCTTCTGCAGCATATGGCATGGAACAATTAGAAGTGGTCAATGATGACCAGCTTCCCTATTTTTTACCCTTCGTTCCAACATAGGATTAACCAGAAAAAGCTAAATATGCTCTACAAGTCATATAAGATGCTCCACTTCTAAGTTTTAATTTTAATGTTTATTTAGTTTTGAGAGAAAGAGAGATAGACAGAGAATGAGTGGGGGAGGGTCAGAGAGAAGGAGACACAGAATCCAAAGCAGAATCCAAGCTGTCAGCATAGAGCCTGATGTGGGGCTCAAACCCAGGAACTATGAGATCATGAGCTGAGCCGAAGTCGGAAGTTTAACCCACTGAGCCACCTTGGCGCCCCTAAGATGCTCCACTTCTAAGTAGCCTGCCCCTGGCTTCCCCATGCCCATGGCCTCCTATTAGAACATACCTGAAGCATTCCTTTCCCTGCCTACTCCCCCCCTGCCTACTCACTGCCTTTGAGTTTTTTGACTCCCATGCTATAGAAAACTCTGGATAAATAGCTTCTGGCTGGTCTTATTTGGTGAGTTTTTGTGTATTTCCACTATAATCTTCACAAAGGGACATAGACCTCAAAGTTGGACAGCCTACTTTTTTTTTTAAATATTTATTTATTTATTTTTGAGAGAGAGAGAAAGAGAGAGAGAGTGCACATGCTGGGGAGGAGCAAAGAGAGGGGGAGAGACAGAATCCCAAGCAGGCTCCATGCTGTCAGCACAGAGCCCAAAACGGGGCTCCATCTCATGAATGCTGAGATTATGACCTGAACTGAAATCAAGAGTTTGATGCTTAGTTGACTAACCACCCAGGCTCACCACATGGCTTGCTTTTAAGTAGAAGTTCTCCCACTCATAACTTGGTAATATTGAGCACTGTTAAAAACTCATGTATGTACTACAAATCCTTCATTTGAAAATGTAATTGAAGTCAGAGAAAACACAATAATACTGTTAACACACAGGAATAAAGTGACAAGTAACAAATGGGATGTACTGTCTGAGAGCTGTGGGGTCCGATGGACTATTACAAGCTTGATGTCAGAAGATTGTGTCTCTTGTCATCATCTCGGCTGCCTCAAGTTATTTTTTCTATTCCTAAAATCCTTCCCCAACTTTTCTCCAATCTCTGACCGGACCTCACAATATATACGCTTCTTGTTTACTCCCCATCCTGCCCTCACAATGTCATTCTCTGAAGAACTTTGGAAAAAATACCAATGCCTAAACTAAGCTCTAAAACCATGGATTTAGATGCTGAGGATTGGACTCAATATAAATCTGTATTTTTTTAAATACTTTTCTTGAAGAGTAATATACATACAGAGAGGTTCATATATAATCAATATCTTAAAATCTCCCCATTTGGTCATACCATGATATAGTCAGAGTTGAGAACCCCGGGAAAGATGAAAGTAAATGTTTACAGCTATGTTCCCAAGAACATACCACCATTGGTTCACATAGATAATCCACTTATAAATTTGTATTCCTTTGTAATATTTTATTTTGATTTATCTTTGAGTATTTTGATTGTATGTTGATCAGGGAGGATACTCTTCCTCCACATTTTAGTCAATACCAATGTTTCAATTTTTTACAGTGCTTATATGAAGCAGTTACCCTGTCAACAATTTTTTTTTATTCCCCCAAATATAACTTCTGCATACCTCACTATGCCTATTAGAACATGTGCCAGGAAATCTATTCAATGAACTACAAAAGTATGCTGTGCTTATAAAAGTGTACTAGTCAGAGCAGTTTGTATCACAATCATGGGAGGATGAGGGAGCTGTTGTTAAAATTGCCTAATCTGGGATTTTCTCCAACCATAACTGAATTAGCATCTATGAATGTAGAGCTTTGGAATTTGCTTTTTTAAGAACTCCGGATGATTGTGATGAATAATAAAGTTTGATAACCCCTTAATTCACTTTAAATCAGTTTAGTACTTACTAAATTTCTAACATTTTAAAAAAATGTGAAGGGTAAAAAAATAAATGGAAGTATAATCTAATAGCACAGTAATTTTATAGATATTTTAATAGATTTTGATTTCTTTCTTGGCTTCATAATACCTTCCCACCTTTTAAACAGAAGTATTTTATCTACAAAAGCTAATTATAGTATATTTTATCAACCTCATTACTTAGTTCTAGGCTATCAACCTCTAGAACTTCAAAAAATAGAGTTGATGGGCCATCTATATCAAAAACATTTGCACATCTCTTGAAGACACCTTTCCTAGTTAAGAAGGAATATCATTTCTAAAATAATGGGTGCATATCAAAGAGGTAGTGAATATCAGGTACTTTCAGCATTTTTAATGTATTATTTATTTGCAAGATTACTCTAAATAATATTATTTGCATTGTCTTGATTAAGAAGCTGGGTGTTAAAGAGGCAAAAAAAATTGGTCACTTTCACAAAGGGGTAATAACCAAGGTGACATAAAAGTCAATATACAATAATTGTCTATATACTTGCCAAAATCCTACTGTTCAAACTGAAAGTTGGTAACTCAGCCTACACTTTTTTGAAAATGGATATCATAAAGATATTAGAAATTATCTTTCTCACTTCAGTTCTTAATTCCAAAAAAGTATATAGACAACATTTTTGAAAATCACTTTGAAACTCCAAACTGATATCATGTGACTTCCCATTTCAATATGAGGTGTATTTCTATTAATATATTTATCTTTCTACAAAATTACAATACAGGTAATAGAACACTTTATATATCCCAAAATGGCTGAGATATGTGGGAGAAGTTGCTTTTTTAATTTTCTTAGAGTAAAGGAATAATATTTTAAAATAAAAATATAGAGAGATATTCATCTTTCTGTATATAATGAATATTGAATAACTTCAGAAATTTAAGGAATTATTTCGTGAGAAACAACTACACTAAGGGTTAAAAATTCACTGAACATTTTTATCAGATAGGAAAAAATTTGAGTTTATGTAGTTACTGATTACATTTTTTATCATGAGTAGTAGTTTACTATATCTTTAGTGAGTAACAGAGGAATTGGGAATATTAGTGGTAACAGTAGATACAAATTTTATATATCATTCTGTGTCTATAATAGAAGGATGAAATAATAATACACTGATTTTAATTTTGTCTTAGAATCTGCCCTTTAATTAAATGATGCAATAGATTTACCTACTTCTTTATGTGAAAAGCCATAATGTCTCATGTAATTAAACCCATAAAGATTTTTTTTGAAAAATAACAAAATCTATCTATCTTTAGCAAAAATAAACTAGAAATCAAGGGGCTATTAAAAAAGGATTTTTTTTCTATGAAAAGATCACGGCATTTTGTGAATAATGTTTAAGATTTATAATGTCCAACATTTTGGGTGACTATTATGTAAATATTTGTGCACTTAATAAAAATCATAGAATTTTAGTCCTGGAGGAGACTGAAATTATTTAGTCTGACTCCATTTTGTCAGTAATTAAACTGAAAACCTGAGAAATGAGTGGCTTGACAAAGGTCAGAAATCCAGTTATCAGTAGACGTTAGATTGAAAACCATGATTTGTATCTTTTTTTCTATAATCTCTTGTTCCTGAAATAGATCAAATAATGGGTGTAGAAGATACAATAGATGAAGTTTGATTATCAAGAGGAAATGAAAACTAACCCTTATTTAGGACTGTCCATAAGTCAAATATAACACAGAGCCCTTCAATATGGACTATCTTAGTTAGTCTTCCTAACAGCCTATTAGGTAGGCATTATTACTACCACTTTACAGTCAATAAAACTGACACATAGAAAGATTATTTAATTTTTCCTAAGGCCCATGGCTAATAAGCACCAGACACAAAACTGGAAGCCAGGCAGTTGGGACAGAGAGCAGATACCCTTAGACTCCATCCAAACTGTCATCCATTATTAACCTTTACTTGGTCCACTTGGCATTTCAGCAAATGTTATTGCCCTCCTTTTAAAACATACTGTCCAGTGCCCAGTTCTATCAAATGTGCCAAACTGCTAAGACTACTTATGTATAAGTACAGGTATATAGTAAACACAGAGTAAAATTCTCTATTCTTTTCCACTTTCACAAACTTCCAGGTTATCAAACACCTATGGGCCAAGATTGACTAGGGAAGTGGTATCTGTTGTATTCATCTCCATACTGAAAGAGTAAGATTGACTTAGCCTTTCTGCCACGCAATGACTGGACATGCATGAAAGTATTATTTATTATTTCTCCATTTTAGAAGTTCTCCTTCAGGATAAAGCTAAAGCCTAATTAGTTAGAGAGACTAGCAATAGCAACAACAACCAAAAAGTCCTTGCATTCCATTCTGTGAAAAAACATGAGATTATCAAATGATCAATCTGTTTTAAATCCATAATTAAGTCCATATCTCAAATAATAGTGTGTAGAAAAAGAACCAAAGATGTGTTTGCTCATATTCTCAAAATTAGTGATTTTTCTATTTTTGGTTCCAAGAAAATATGCTGGTTTTTGTTTGTTTGTTTGTTTGTTTGTTTTGTTTTTCCCCAAAGAATGAAAAGAAAGCTATGGAGTTAGCTCCTACACATTTTTACATTGGGGCCAGAAAGCATATGCTCAAATCCCAAAAGCTACATGATCCTAAGTGAGACACTCTATATCTTTGCCTCATTTCCTCATGTGAAAGCAGGAATAAAAATGGTAGCTATTTCAAAAAGTTGTTCTTGAAATTAGTTGACCTTATAAATGCACTTTATAGCTGCAGTGTGTGTGCTACTTAAGTATAACTTCTTTCTTTTATGTTTTCAGGACTTTGGTAAAAATTACTATTTTAAGTATGTATTAATAACCCCAATTCCATGATTTCAAAGCTTGTTTCCAATGTCATAAAGAACCTTGACAGTATAGTTTACCTTTTAGAAACATGCCAGTTATTTCTGCAAAAGAGCAGACCTGTTGTTGACAGCCTTTGTACGGTCTTCAGGCTAATGTTTAGTGACTAAAAAGGGCTTTGTTTTATAATTGATGTGATAGCTTTGCCTTAGAAGTCAGAACCACCATTTTGGTAATAATATTGTATTTCTAGAATGAGTATTTGAACCACAACATTAATTTTTGGACCTTTTACACCATGTCAAGATGGCTGTAGTGCTAATACCATTGAAAAACTGAAAATGTCAAGCAAACAAGAAATATGCACAATATTAGTAAGCAATTTTGACTTTAAAAATCTGAATTGATTTGTTTTTTGGGTTTCACTTTAGCTTAAAAGACTGATTTCAACATTTCTGAGCATGTTTATAACAGAAGGGAGAGGGACTGACTAGGATTTATTTAACTTGGTCAAATGATGGCAAAAGTCCAATGTACTAGGATGACTCAGGGTCAGAGTTTGCGCTGCTTGAATTGTTCTTTGGCTTCTTCCATGCACCCAGGGTCATGTACTATAAGCCTGGAGAGCAAAGAAGTGAACACTTTAAGAAATTGTCTTACTAAAAGATCTGGGAATGTAAGAACATGAGACTGCAGGCTTTGTGGCTTGACCATTAAAAGGTAGGATCATGGGAGAGAAAGATAATTTTCCTCATTCAGCTGAGGGGACTGTGAATCACTCAAGGGCTATTTATTAGAGACTCAGAGAGAAGCACCCAAAGCAGAACAAAGGGAATACTTCTGGAGCAGGACATTGGTTTTGTTTGCCCTTAGGATGAAGAATAAAAAATGAGCTGACGATAGATAGATAGATAGATAGATAGATAGATATAGATATAGATATAGATATAGATTTAACATTTATTTATTATTGAGAGACAGAGCATAAGCATGGGAGGGGCAGAGAGAGGAGGAGACACAGACTGAAGCAGGCTCCAGGCTCTGAGCTGTTAGCACAGAGCCTGACGCGGGGTTAGAATTCACAAACCGCGAGATCATGACGTGAGCCAAAGTGGGACACTTAACCGACTGAGCCTCCAGACTGCCCCCAAAATGAGCTGATATTGAAACAGAAGCCCAGATAGCAAAGGAGTGGTTCATGTGCATGCAAATGCTGCCAGAGAAAATAGAAGGCTATATATGAAAGCCAAGAGATTAAATTCTCGATCACATTTAATTTGTACTTTCTCAATCAGATGAATAATATTAAAACGAGCTTGCTGCGAGTGGGTGTGATATAATGGTTAAGAACCCATGCAGGGATCAAACCAATGGGTTCAAAGCCTGACTTGGTCATTATAAATTCGTATAATGATAATATTGACCTCAAATGATTTGGGGAGGATTCAATTAGTTAATTTTTATGTGCAACTGGAGTTTTCAAATATCACTGGGACTCAAAATGTGACAACCCACCTGAAAACTAATCTGTCAATTTCTCCTAATGATAAATATCCATCTATTATATGAATCTTCTAGGTATTTACTCAAGAAAATTAAAACATATGTGTACAGGAAATAAAAACATCTTATTTCACTTTCCACAATGTTATGCTGTGTTAGCATAATAAATATTGAGAAACTACTGGGTTCTTAGAAGTCTCTAGACAGAGCTGGTATTTAATCCTCTCAAAAAAAAAAAAAAAAAAAAAAAAAAAAAAAAAAACCTGTAAATTAAACACTATTATTTCCATTGAAGAAAGAGAAAATTCCAAATCGAAGAAGCCCAGTACCTTACTAAGCGATAGGGTAGGTGCTGGAGACAATATTAACAGCAATGACAACCAAACTAATAGCTGAATGAACCCTACAATCCACCTTTCCCTTGTTATATCATATTCTTTTGCTAGTTTGTGCCGTTTTTATTAAATCAAAAGCCATATTTCATTAAAATTTCTAAACCATATTTCCTTAAATATTCCCACTTATTGGGATGTAGCAGTGGGGAGAGGGAACAAATTTTAGTTAATTCAGTTTTAAAACTTCTGATATCAAGGGCACCTGGGCAGCTTTGTCAGTTAAGTGTCCAACTCTTGATATCTGCTCAGGTCATGATCTTATGGTTCATGAGATTGAGCGTTGAGTTGGGCTCTCTCCCTCTCTCTCTGTCTCTCCCCTGCTCTCTCTCTCTCTCTCTGTGTCTGTCAAAATAAATAAACATTTAAAAAAAAATCTGACATCACATTATTGAAATTATTGTTCATTGTTATAGACTGAATGTTTGCACCCCTTGCCCCGCATTCATACGCTGAAGCCATAACCCCCCAAATGATAGGATTTAGAGATGGGACCTTTCGGAAGTAAATAGGTTTATATGGGGTTATGAAGGGGCATCCCTCATGATAGGATTAGTGTCCTTAGGAGAAAAGGAAAAGAGAGAGAAACCTGTCTCTCCACGTGTGCACAAATAAGAGATCATGTGAGTACACAGCTAGATAGCAGCTGCTTGCAAGCCAAGGAGAGGACACTCATCTGACACCTTGATGTTGGCTTGTCAGCCTCCAGAACTGTGAGAAATAAAGGTCTGTTTTTTAAGCCACCCAGTCTCTGGTATTTTGCTATTGTAGCTAAGACATTAACTTAATACAGTTTCTAGGTTGAATTGCTCTATTTGCTATTGTTGTTTTTGTTTTGGCAAATATTAACTCTTTTGCCTGCTTTTCATATGGAGAGAAGGTACAGTGAAAGATGTACAATATAACCCCATACAAGCCAGAGGTGGCCAGGTTCATAGGCCAGGAATGAGATAAAATTAGTGACCAAGAACTAATTTTATCTCATTCCTGGCCTATGAACCTGGCCACCTCTGGCTTGTATGGGGTTATATTGTAGAACCCACAGCCCCAGACTTGCTATAGGTTTCCAAGCACTAGTGTTTGACCCAATGGTCTAACGGTGCTCCTTGTACTTCTGTGCCTCTCACCACATGCCAGGAATTATCCTGATTTCCTTTGTACGCATGCAGGGCATGGGGATCCAGGAAACAGATACAGACATGTCTATTTGGCTATAGTGACTGCCTGTACACCATTATCCCACCATTTATAAGAAATGTCAACATCAAGGTCTCTGCCTAAAAGATATACTTGGGCTCCACCTTATCCATGTAGACTATTATGTGCCTTTCCCTTACCGCATGGCTCTAAGGGTCAGCGATACTTTATTCCCCTTCTCTCTCTCTCCATCTTCCTCTGTTACCCTTGATTCACCAAAAAATCCCTCAGTCTGAAAAGAGCAGACTTTTATTTACTTGCCCAATGCAATAATATTTTAAATAAACATTAAAGGAAGTCAATCTATACTTTTTTCTGAATGGTTTCTATTTTAAGACTATTGCTGCAAAATTATATTTCTTACTGTCGGAATCTAAATTTTAATTTACAGTTTGTATTTGCATTCTTTCTAGATCAATTGTAAAATCCTTGCCCTTATCTCCAGCATAGGGAAATGGAAACAATGGGTTAACTAATGAGAGAGACTTAGTGAAGGCAAGAAACAAATAAAACCACATGAATGTTTCATAAAAATGCAATGCCAATTACAGTAGAAGGAACTTCTTTCTAAATGCTCTAAGTACTGTGTGTTCTGTACCTTAGTGACTATATTATTCCTCTTCCCAGAAATGCCACAGCATCCTGTGATTTTTAACTTATATAACTGATACATATTTCTGAATGTTGAGTATAATCATGTGTCTTATGTGAAACTGTCTTCAATACTTTTAGATCTGAATGATCTCGTTCTTTTTTCAGTAAGTAACTAGCAAACACGCCTATGTGGAGCATACAGTTCTGGTCCTTAAAGAATTTGGAGACAAACTTGTACAAACGTTGTATATAAAGGGTCAGATAGTAAACATTTTATGAGTTGTAAGCTACATTTGAGATTCTGTCACATTTCTCGTCCTCCTACTCCTTTTCTTCTTTCACCCTTTACAACCTTTTAAAAAGATTAAAATAAAATAATATTTAAAAAAAGCCATTCTTAGATCACAGGCTTTGCTGTAATTTGCCCAATGTGCTAGTTTGCTAATTCCTGTCCTAGACCAAGATTTTTGAAAAGAAGGACAATATTGAAACAAGTTTGTATGCTCATAATTTATTAAAGTGATAGAAATTAATGTGTCAGGCAAGTGACAAAAGGCTGGGGGACAAAGTCCTGATAAGGTGAGTTGTGAGAGGCTTTCCTTATCCTCATATTGATCCTCAGTTGTCCCCTGCTGCTACAGTCTTTCTTTGTACAAATAATTTGGGACTTTATATTATTTCTACAGCTTTGTGTTAGCCTCTCATTTGAAAGGGAATTTTTTCCTCAATGAGATTAAAATCTCTCTTCTTCTTTTGGAGACATTTTATTTGGAAATCACTAAAAAATTGCAGAAAAGTTATGAGAATAGAAACAGGAGAAAAAATGATTATGCTTTATACTAATTTACCTAGAGTGAACTTTTAACTTCTTGGCTTTATCAGTGATTTCCTTACTTATAATTTTTTTTTTTTCCTGAAGCATTTGAAAGTGAGTGGCATACAACCCCAGACCTTATCCTTTAATATCCCAATGTGTATTTCCTAAGAATAAGGATATTCTCTTATTTTACCATAATACAGCTACCAAGTTTGGCAATTTATTAAAGAAATACTTTTGTCTAATCTACCACCGTAATTGCAATTTTGTCAATCAACCCACAATTGTCTTTTATAAAACGTTTCTTTTCCCACTTTTTTCTGCCGGTACAAGATTCAGAATAGGATTGGGGATTGTATTCAGTCCTCACATCTCCTTTAATCTGGATGAGCAAAAACTTTATCTTACCACTCATGTAATCACTGATAAATGATACACCTATACATGGTTGGTTGCTGCATTTATAATTCAAGAAACAGTTTTCCTCAGTTGCCACTAAGGTTGTCAGTCCTTACAAGGAACAAAGGTTGAAGGTCCCACTGGAGCAAGGTCCTCCTCACTTTACCAGGTGACTAGCAGAAGCTTCCCACACCTGGCCTCAGGTGGTTGGTTCCTTGTTTTGGAGCTCATTGCATCTACTCTCCCTCATCAGCACAACAATGACAACAATGATGTGCCTGTCACAGAGGTTAAGATCAAGATTCTCTTTAAAGTAGCCAGTATAAATGTTGAGCCTTTCTGGCCAGGCTGGTTTGCAAAGGCCCTGCCCAAAGTCAACACTGGGAACCTCATCTGCAGCCAGGGCTGAACAGTGGAAGGTCCTGCCCCCTTCACCTCTGTGGCCCCAGCTAAGAAGAAGAAAGGGCAGGCAAACACAAGAATCTGAGGCGTCCAATGGTAACATGGGCTTTGGTCTTTTTGACTAAACCTCTTGTAACACTTTCAGTAAAAAGCTGAACACTTAAAAAAGGGAAAAAAAAAGAAGAAAGAGAAAGACAAGAGAAGAAATGAAAAGACAAGACACAGGACAATAGACTAACCCAAGTCCTATTTATCTCGACATTTCAGTGGCATCTAACCACCCTCAGCAGTGATTCTGAATCTTTTATCCAGCTTTCCAACCTTCCATTATATATTCTCATTATTTATAGAGATTTCTCTGGGTGTGAATTCTAGCTGTACTTCTTGTTCACTGCATGTACAAAAACTCTTTCTCCTCCTTCTCCTTTTTCCTTTTCTTCTGCTTCCAATTTGATTGTCAGTTTTTCGTTTTTACTTTCATTTGGAATATATAGAGATAGATATAGACATAGACATAGAGAGATATAGACCTTTTTTTTTTATATGATTTACTTCTGTTAACTAAGAAATTATGAGTGATAATCAGGGCTCAATGTGTTATGCCAACTGAGCTATGAATGTTTTCCATTTGTCTTTTGTATGATGCAATTTACCTTCTAGAGTCAATCATAATGATGAATAACTGAAAGGTTTTCAGGGGCTTCTGAGTGCCTCAGTCAGTTAAGCATTGGACTTCAGCTCAGTTCATGATCTCATGGCTTGTGACTTTGGCCCCATGTCAGGCTTTGTGCTGACAGCTCAGAGCCTGGAGCCTGCTTCAGATTCTGTGTCTCCCTCTCTCTCTCTCTGGCCCTCCCCCACTAGTGCACGCACTCTTGCAATCGATGGTTACTACGTACATGGGGGAATGTGGGAGTTATTTGTGGGAAGAACACATGTGGGAAAGTTTGACTTTTTGTTACAAAGCTAATTTTGAGATTATTTTTATGCTGAAGTGACAGGGATCTTCATGTTTTAGCCTTCTTTTAACCTTATGGAGAAACATAAAACAAGACACATCCTTTCTTTCACCTAATATGCCTTCAAACATTTTGGGTCACTTCATTAAATTAATTTCTATGACAATATCTTCTTATATTTAGATTTGATTTTTGATGTTGGTCACAGGGACAAATTTTTTATTATAAGATGAATAAGTTCTGAGGATATGAAGTACAGCATGGTGACTATAGTTAACAATACTGTATTGTACACTTAAAATTTGCTAAGAGTGTAGATTTTGTTCTTTTTATCAAAATATCTTTATCATTAAAACCAAAAATTTTAGAGTCTGAGTAAAGATTGATGTGTTAACTTACTTATTGTGGTTAATCATTTTATAATCTATATGTATATAAAATGATATTGTACACGTTAAACTTATACAATGTTATCAATTATATCTCAAGAAAGCTGGAAAACAAAAAGCCTCCGAGACTGGAGCTTCAAGAGTCTCTTCATCATCACCAACACAGCCATCTCAATGGGGAAACAATTCCAAAAATTTTCCTTTCAAGCCATGATGCAATAGTGAGGGAAAGAAAACTCTTGGTAACCTTGTTTTCTTTATTTTGTTTTGGGGCCCTGTGGATATGATTATATAATAATATAAAAGATTTGTGATTAAAATACAATAACCAATTACTGTGAAATAGATCCTTTGGCAGTCCTATTCCAGATGAATCAGATAAAACAACAGTACCAATAACTTATTAGCAAGGAACATGTTTAGTTCAAAGAATCGGTAATACACATAAATAATAATCAAAAAGAATTCTGATACCTCACGCTAAATGCAACAGGTACTCATCCATTTGTTCATTTAATAAGCATGAATTACATTAATCTTAGAATAAATCAAGTTCAAACTAAGGACATGGATGCACAACTTTCTTTGAACTTTGTGTAATGATGCTAAAAAAACAAAGCAATCAGCAGCTATTATATGAGATTTTATTAGGAATGTGGGATGTAAAGTTTGTTACAAGCACAATTTGAGGAACAATAGTGAAATTTAAGAAATCTTAATTATATGATTGCAGAAATTCTGTTAATAGATTTGCAGATGTTTTATAAAGTAATAAACTTTACTACTTTCTTAAAACTAATTTAAATATATACATACTTAGGGTGATATGTAAAATTTTAAAAGTAGGATTTTTAATGGATATCCAAGGCAAATTAATTTTAATTTACTAGCAACTTCTGCTTTCTCGTTTTAAAAAACCTTGATTCAAATGCTTTATTTAGACCTAATTTCTGGAACTGTTTCAGAGGCTTTTTGTAATGCTTTTTTATAAATAATGAATTATTTGAAAATTTTGAAAAGCTCAGAGAGAAAATATTAAATTGCTAATAATACCACCTCTCAAAGATCAATTTTAATTTCTCAGTACTACCTTTTATAATAAGAAATAAATTGAATGCTATGTTGGATGATTAATAAATATGTTCCTCTGAAATGTCTTTGTAAATCAGTTAACATAATTAATTACACTTTAAAGGTCCAAATTCCTTGTTCTTATATGTCTATACTAAGTTTAAATGTTATATAATCTGATATACATTTATAAAAGACTGTTGTGTATCAGGAAAAAAAATTCTCAAAGAATTCAGCAATAGCAGAAAGATTTTAGTGGCTATGAAGAAATAATTGAGTGCTTGACATCTAACTTCTTAGGTCAAAACCTGAAAAGGCAATATCTGAACATAAACTGATATAAAATTGTAGAATTTTAGTTGGGTGTTAGGTTGGTGGTTTCATAAAACAAATTGAGTACGTGACCTGGATTTCAGAAGGTGCACAGAACAAAAGAAGAGTTAGTTAAGAGCTAGAAGCCAGTTTAGTCCATGGAATCTTGAAACAGTGGATGGATACAATCAAAGTCACCTGTGGCCACAATCCAAATGGTCAGGGAGGAGGTGAAAACAGGAAGCAAATTAAATTCTAGTTTCCCAGTTATGAGGAATGGATATTGGGGTTATTCAGGTCTTTCACAGCTAAAGCCAAATAACAAGGTTAATGCCATGAACTGACTGATTATAACATGATATATAAAATGTATTGCCTTGCAGTAATAAGTAATCGATAGTCTTATTTTTATTTTTCCCCATTTAAAAAATTTATTAAATGATAAGAATGCATATAGGAAGACAAAATTCGTAAGATTTTTGCCATCTCAAATGGATTAATTGTCATAAATTGCTTCTGAAAAATTAACTTCTTTAATTTGCATTTATAGATTGTATACAAAGAAAAATTTACAAAAAATAAAAAAAATTGTATTTATAAAACTAAATGTAATATAAGAGAAAGAAAGTTCTATATATTGGTTATAATTAGCAGTGATCTTTTCCATCTGTATTTCTTGGCTCATGGCCCTGTACCTCCCTCCACTCCCATTCCATTGTCACATCACCTTTTCTCCCTCTGCTTCCAACATTTTATCACCCTCTCTGACTCTGACCCTCCTGTATCCCTCTTACATGGATTTTTTTTAATTATATCGGGCTTGACAATAATCTCCCTAACTCAAGATCCTTAACTAAATTGCATTTGCAAATCCCCTTTGTCATGCAAAGTAATATATTCACAGGGTTCTTGGAATAAGGACACCAAGCCAGGGATATCATTCCCCCACCACAGATCCAAACAAGCTAAGCTGATATATGCTTTCCTTCATTGCTGTGTTCTCAGTGCTGAGCACTGCACTTTGAACAGACTATATATTTATATTTATTTCTATTTCTAATTTCTATTTCTATTTATTTCTATTTCTATATTTCTATTTCTCTCTATATATTTGATAGAATTGTTAAAAATTTTTTAACATTTATTCATTTTTGAGAGACAGAGACAGAGCACGAGCAGGGGAGGGGCAGAAAGAGAGGGAGACACAGAATCTGAAGCAGACTCCAGGCTCTGAGCTGTTAGCACAGAGCCTGACACAAGGCTCGAACCCAGGAAACATGAGGTCATGACCTGAACTGCAGTCAGATGCTTAACAGAATGAGCCACCCAGGCGCCCTTTGATAGATATTTTTAAATGAGTGAGTTAATCAGTCTTCAAAATTATATATAGCTTATCAAGCTTTACGCAGTCCATTGTCCATTTTTATATGTTGATTACCAGAAAGTTTTCAGATTTTATCAAAATATCTTTATCATTAAAACCAAAAATTTTAGAGTCTGAGTAAAGATTTGATGTTGGAAGAAAAAGTAACTGGAAACCCCTTTCTACAATCTTGCATCTATGTGTATCTTTCTGGAAAGATAATCCACTGCATTGGGGGAAAGTTTGACTTTTTGTTACAAAGCTAATTTTGAGATTATTTTTATGCTGAAGTGACAGGGATCTTCATGTTTTAGCCTTCTTTTAACCTTATGGAGAAACATAAAACAAGACACATCCTTTCTTTCACCTAATATGCCTTCAAACATTTTGGGTCACTTCATTAAATTAATTTCTATGACAATATCTTCTTATATTTAGATTGATTTTTGTATTTCTCTTATCTCTAAAGAACTACTTTACTGTCGTAACTAATATAAACATAATGTTTTGGGTTTTATGTGATCAATACATTGTACAATGATAGACTTATTACCTTTATTAGAGAAAAACTGTAAGTATATTCAGTAATATTCTATAAAAATACATTTTATCTTATAATGACCCCCTAGGGAAGGAAAACAGCCTGCTATTTTGATACAAAATAGTTTCAAGTAATTTTTAAATCTTAATTCAGATCTTTACATTTAACCATGTGAATGTTATCATGTTGTTTTTGGCTCATTATTATAGCCTGCCAAAATCAATTTGAATCCAGGTTTTCTAGGAATAAATTACCTAGAACCTACTGCTCCCCTTCTTCATATTTAGTAAGAATTAATCATTAATCAAAGAAATTACTTTTGTCATCTTTAAACATTAAAACATGGTATTACTACAATAAAAGAAACACCAACATTACCAGATGCATTTCTGTGATTATGGGATCAAGTAAAAATAAAACTCTTGATTTGGATGGGTACAATTGACATTAAATTTAGAAAGATATAAACAAAAGACAAGACCGCTTCATCAAAATGCCAAAAAAAATATGTATACTTAAAATGTATGTGTAGATGGGGCATCTGGGTGGCTCACTTGGTTCAGCGTCTGACTTTGGCTCAGGTCATGATCTCATGGTTTGTGGCTCCAAGCCCCACATTGGGCTCTGTGCTGACAGCTCAGAGCCTGGAGCCTGCTTCGGATTCTGTGTCTCCCTCTCTCTCTGCCTCTCCCCTGCTAGTGCTCTTTCTCGCTTTCAAAAGTAAATAAATAAATAATTTTTAAAAAAGCATCTGTATAAACCAAGAGCTTAAAGATGTATTGGAGCTCTTTAAATATCATTTATGTATTATATATTATGGACATCTCAAGATCATTATGTGATCATTAAGAAAATACAACCAAAAATTCACATTACAGTATAGAATAAATACTACAAACAATATAAAATCATTTTTGAAAAATAAACTAAGATGGTTTCCAAAATGATTCAAAGGAAAGAAAATTAAATAAATTTAAATAATGTGAAAAATAAAAGTTATGATAATAAATAAAAAGAAACTATTATGCCAATTATGTAGGTTTAAAATAAGACACAGGGATAAGTTAATAAAAACCATGCCCCAAAACATAATTGAAGTGAAAAGTTTCCTCACATGATAAATTTCTAAAGATTAGAAAATTAACAATTTGGAAGTTGGAAATAAAAATGATACAGATATTTAGAGAAGAAAAAAACAACAGCTAAATAAAAGGAGTGTACATTAAAAATAAAGAAAGACTTTTTTTTAAGCTATCCTCAGGTATGTTTACTGTGTTAAAAATGAAAGGAAACAAAAATTTACTGTTTTGTTAAAATAGTAAAAAAAACACAAGCCATCAACTGTTGCCAGGTGTCACTTATGTTTAAGACATAAAAAACTCTCTTAGGTATGTAAGTTCTTAGAAGGTAGAGCTTTTTGAAAAGTTACCAGAATTTGTTTGTGCTGCAGCCAGACAAAGACAAATCAAAGCACATTGCAAGACTGGGGAAAAGCACAAATAGATTTACATCAGGTAAATTATTTTTATAAGTGCCATGTATAGATTTCAAAACAAACTTTAAGGTTAAAAGTGCCCTGATAATAAAACACACATAAAAACACATAGCAATTTAATCATTTAAAAATAACCATGATAATGGAAGAGTAATGTGTAGAAATAAAATGTTAATTTTCTTATGTTTTATGGGGATAAAATATGCTTCAATCTTGATTTGATAATTAGAAAAAACATTTTTCTTAAATATAACAACTATCAAAATATAGAAAACTAAGTGCATTGCTGAAAACTACTGAAGAAAAAACTAATAGAAATATGGTTTATGGAGTTAAAGAGAAAGACAGAAGAGAGCTTGATACCATGAGCATTAAGTTTGAGTTATCGCCAAATCTCCTATGTTCCATTAAGAGCAAAGCTTTAAAGTTGGTACAAAGACTAAAATATAATTGTATGAGAATAAAAGATGAAAAGAAAATTAAAAACATAAGAGGATGGGAGGTGAGAATGTGACAGAGGAAGAAAAAGCTAAAATTTGAGTCCGCATTATTTGTTGGGCCTTTTTAAAACTCCTTATATGCTACAATTCTCAGAGGTAATGACTAGTGTCAGCATCATAATTATCTTCAGATTATAAAATGTAGACTGAAACTTGGAGAGCTAGAATAATAGTAACAAATGGCATCTATTGAATGGCTAAGTCATTACATTCTAAGTCAAGAAACATTACATAGGGCAACATATACAATTTATATTTTTGTAATAATAATACATGATTACATACCTTTCTTCATGAGCAACAAGTTACAACTGGAAGAAATTCTAAAATAAAAATGTATGAATAGAACAGTAGGAGAAAATGACAAAAATGACAGACTTTGACAAATCAAATTGGGAAAAATGAATGTGTATATAATGGCTCTAAATAATATGGTTAATGTGTTTAGGTTAATAAGTAATAACTATGAGGGGTACAAAAATTAATCTAAATTAGCTTTTACTTGTTTAGACATACAACGGTTAAAAGTTAAATTATAGGTGAAATTAAAGACTTACAAATGAAATATCCAAAACAAGCCAGACAATAATAATCACACAAGCCTGTTACAAAGAAAAGAAAAAAAAAAAGACCTCTACTATGACATTTTTAAAAGAAAAGAAGATTATGTTCTCATTAGTCTCTTGTACACTCAGGATTAATTTATAAGGTTATTTAAGTTTTATCGCCTATAGACTAAGTATTATAAATATACATTGTGCTAAGAAAGAATTGAATTGAAACAGATAGACCTTCTCTAATCAAATAAAAATATCAAAAGAAAAATAAATTTATGAATAAAAAGGGGAAATGAACACAGATACAGAAGAAACTAAAATTCAGTACCAAATTATGTTCCATTCTGTGGCAGTGCGTATTAAAGGGGTGATAAAATTGAAAATAATTGAGGAAAATATAAATGATCAAATGTGGCTTTATAAAAATGAGGAATCACCAAATTTTGCCAAGCAATTCAGTCAATAAAATGACAGATGAAACAACTGTTTAAATCCACAAAACAAGAAAAGAGTATAAGACTAGATAATAGGACATGAATTCCGTCAACATTTTGAGAACGAGTAAACAGATGAAGAAAAGGTAACTGACTACCCAACAAAAGAGGTTCCAGCCTAATCCCTACAGAGAAAAATAACGAAGCGTCAGCAATTCACTGCTACAAAATCCTAGAAAGACAAAAGTGGCAGATACCATGTAGATATCAGTAACCATGTGGTCAAAAGTGGGAAGACTGGTTGAAAGTGTGTGTAACAGCACTGGAATGCAGGCAGCGAGGCCCAGGTCTCTCCTTCCCACATATCACCCAACAAACACCTCAGCCAATATGTTAGAGCATTTTGCCTTGAGAAATTGGACTCTTTGAGAAGTTACAGTTCATGATATTTGGATTTCCTAACTAAAAAGACATTATAGGGGCGCATGGGTGGCTCAGTCTGTTAGGCGTCCGACTTCGGCTCTCGTCATGATCTCAAGGTTCATGAGTTCAAGCCCTGCATAGGGCTCTGTGCTGACAGCTCAGAGCCTGGAGCCTGCTTCGGATTCTGTATGTCACTCTCTCTGCTCGCCCCCAACTCGTACTCAGTCTCTCTGTCTCTCTCTCAAAAGTAAATAAACATTAAAAAAAATTTTTTTGAAAGACATATAACCAGTCATTCTCTACAAATGTATATCAATCCATTCTCTACAAATGTCATAATTTTATATTTGCTTACCCTGTATATAAGAGACCTGTTGAACTCAGCTGTAAATTAGCTTTTAGAGACTCAATTTTAATGGGGAATGGAGAATCAATAAATACGGGACCTAGAAAAGCCTCAAAAATGAAAGAGACAGATAAAAATGTACAAAAATATTCCCCAGACTTTAGTCCTTAGATGATTCAATGGGCCCAGCACATGCACTGAATGATGAATCACACGAGCATATATAAACACATATCAAATTTCTGTGAAATCCCAACACAACTCGGTTTAGGGGATAAATCTTAAAAGCATTTTGGAACTGAAGGATGGCATCCATCTTTTCAGCAATAAGCCTGAATATTAGAAAATTAAGGTGTAATATTGTATTTCAAAGAAAAATGCTTGTTAGCCTAAGAATTCCATGACTAATCAAACTATAGGTCAATGATGAGGGTAAATAAAGGCATTTTCAGAAATAAATCATAAAAATGTCTTTTTAAAAATCTGCCCTTCTTACTGTTCTTTATAAAATCATGAAGGGTGGGCACCACTAAAATCAAGCAGTAAAGCAAAAATAAGATTATGGGATCCAGGACACAAAAGAAGGGAACTCCTGGCTGGCATTTTACATTACATGTAAGTGCATTATATATAGCACTTAAAGTGGATCAGTCTATACTACCGTAGAAAGAGAGGGCTGTGGAAACTGCAGCTTAGAGAAGAAAAGGGAGGAGGGAGTGAAGGTGGATAAGAAATAAAAGGACAAAGAGAGAGAAAATTTGAAAAAAGAAATTATAGGGATGCCTGGGTGGCTCAGTCAGTTAAGCGTCTGACTTCCGCTCAGCTCATGATCTCACCATCTGTGAGTTCAAGCCCCGCATTGGGCTCTGTGCTGAGAGCCTGCTTCAGATCCTGTGTCTCCCTTTCTTTCTCTCTGCCTCTTCCTCGCTCATGCTCTGTCTCTTTGTCTCCAAAATAAGTAAATAAATTAATTAAAAAATTTTAAAAAGAAATTATAAACATTTGAGTGTTCATATGTTGTTTGAGCATTTTGAAAAATTAGTGAGCAGTATGTCACCCAACTGCAAGAACACTTAAAATAATTAGAAAACTAAGCAAATAAAAACTGAGACGATTATGAAATCCGAGGAAAACAAATGTCCTGAAAAAGAGTTGTAATCAATGTATTACTTGACTTGGCATGATGTTTACATAGTTGTAGTAGGGTTCCAAAGTGGGATCTTGTGCTTTAGTGATATGAGGACTGGAAGGCAGACTAGTGCAGAAGGGCCAGTGCCTCAATGGAAAAAAGCAGAGCCAATAGACAATATCAATATATTTCAAAGCCATTCATAAATCTGAGATTATTTTCCAAGGACCTTAATGACTGGGAAATTCAATTTGTCAAAATGTTCATATTGTCTGTTGAATTAAAATAAAATCTTATGGTAGATAATAAATTAAAAAGTAACTGGAGCCTGACAGAATAGCCCCAGCTCCTCACAGACAGTTGTTCTCATGTGTCATTGTGTAGGCAGTTAGGTTTCTATTTTCTATAATGTTTGGAAGCTTCTAGGTCTACTGTAAATACTTAGAATTTCAAAAACTTTGTGTATGATCCGGTCTTGGGTGCCCACACGATAAATATGTGATTACACTTTCATCTTTATCATTATCATCACCGTCTGCATCAATATCCCCACCAGCCTGTCTTAATCTTCTGCCAGAAGGTATTGCATGAGAACTGTGACATCAGTTAATTGCTGGCCTTTCTCTTCTTGCTGCTGCATGAAGGAATATTTGGGTGGGTGAAGCTCAGTCAGAGAAACATGGTATTTTTTTTTTAAAAATTACTTAATGTTTATTTATTTTTGAGAGAGAGACAGAGGCAGACAGAGACAGAGCAGAGCATAAGTGGGGAAAGTTCATAGAGAGAGAAGGAGACACAGAATCCGAAGCAGGCTCCAGGCTCTGTGCTGTCAACACAGAGTCCAACATGGGGCTGGAACCCACGAACGGGGAGATCATGACATGAGCCACCCAGACGCCCTATGGTATTTGCTTTTAAGATTGAATTTGCCCATTCTTGTGGGTTGTCAAATCAATATTCTTATCATTTAACAATCGTTACCTTTACTAAGTCCCCTTAGTATTGCCTGTGTCAGTAGGCAGTAATAATTGAAATTTAATCACATATTTAAAGAAATATGCAATAGAATTCTTTTTTTGAAATAAACTACCTTATTTAGATAGCTACTGGGAGAACATATGTACTTAGTAACTCTGAAGAGAAGATTCGTTAGTTTAACCAATAACTGGCTAGATCTAGAAAATGTCGCAGTCTAATCTAAAATCCCCATCGTTTGTTGTTTGTTTGCTTGATGAATAAGTATCATAATGACCGTCCAAGTTAAGTTCCGTGTTGAAAGGGCTTTTCCCCAACGGGTTTTCTTTTTCTGCCATCTCTGTCAGCCTTTGCAAAATATTGAAATGATTTGTCAGAAGTGGATATGCTTAGTAGTGCAGGCAGTGGAAGGGGCTTTACCAACATTTTTCATCAGACTAAGTGAACATCAGTGTTCAGAAGAATGAAATTTGTTAGAAGATAAGTGAATGTAACTGCAAAAAGAGCAGACTGTGTTAGATAACTACTAAAAGGAGTTTAAAAGTGTCAAATAATTTGAAGTTTTCAGTGTGCAGTTCACCAAATTAATAATTGCAATATATGCCTTATGTAATTTAGTCGTGTCAGTTTAAACACACAGAGAAAAACATGTATCTTAGAAGTAGAGCAATAAAATGTCTGTTTAAAACAGTATATTTTCAAAATTTTATTAAGATTTCAAAATCGCAATAGTTCATTAAACTTTGAATAATAATCTCTTTGTTAATAGTAACATATTTCATATTTTAAGGTATTCTAATAAACATATGAACATATATATATATACTAGCCATATTTGACCTAACTTGTTAATTAATTTTCATCCATAGTTACCTTTTTTTAAAAAAAAATTTTTTTTTAACGTTTATTTATTTTTGAGACAGAGAGAGACAGAGCATGAATGGGGGAGAGTCAGAGAGAGGGAGACACAGAATCTGAAACAGGTTCTGGGCTCTGAGCTGTCAGCACATGGGCCCGATGCGGGGCCCGAACTCACGGACCGCGAGATCGTGACCTGAGCCGAAGTCGGCGCTCAACCGACTGAGCCACCCAGGCGCCCCCATAGTTACCTTTTTAATATTATATGACAAAAATATTTAGGTGGAAATTTTTATACTTGAGAGTGTTCTAAGGCTTTTGATATCATATACAGTTTCTGCTCCAAAAATTGTTGGCGCCTTTTTAACATTGTCAGGAGAGAATTCATTAACATATGTAACCAGATCTACATCTTTTATTGAAATACCATATAACCTGCATTCTTTGACAGATTAAAGAAAGCTGTATCATAAATTTTGCAAATTGAGCCTCTGTTACATAGCTTAGCCAAATCATAGCGCTGCCATTTGCCTCTATGACAGGATAAAAATAAGAGTCTCATAAAGACAAAATAAAGAAGACAGTCTGTCATTCTTTTCTAAGAAAACATTTGTCAGAAACCTTTCAAAAATAATTGGGAAGAAAATGTGTTAGGTTCTACAACCCAGTGAGTCATTTTAAGGTGCATCTGAGCATGTTAAAGAATGGTATTTTTTATGATTAACCTAGTTGTGGAATGATATAGTCCCAAAGATTTTTCAAGCTTGCTTTAAAAAATTATTTTGCCTGATTTTAAGCTAAAACATTTATTCCACTTAAAAAAAAAACAAAAAATTTCCGTAGGCTGATGCTCAATGTTTTAGACTATACATATTTTATTGCTAGATTCATTGTGCTGTGTGTGGTTTACTCTGATAAATATTGTTTGGAGCCCTATTCTGTTTTAGAAAAATGTAGTCTAGATTTTAGCTTTTAATTTATCAGCTGAGTAAATTCATATTTTCCTTTGAGAATGTGATGCTAACATGGATACTTTGGCAGTCAAAGGAATTTTCATATTTCAGACAAAAGCACTCGTCAGTTTATATTGTGTATATACTTGTTAATTTCCTCTAATCATTTATGATCATAGCAGAGCAGAGGCATGCCTTTTCATCTTCCTATCTCCTATAATGCCCTGTATATAGCTCAATATAAGTATATTAAATTTAAATGTATATATAAAATTGTTTTCATAAAGCTATTGCTCAAAGACTGGCAACAGCATTATTAGCCATTCATGTTCTATCACGATTGTAGTAACTTGTTAAATTCAAGCTACCTTCTGTATTAAAGCATTATATTAAAACATTTTAATGTGAAATTTTATTAAAAAGAAGCCTAATTTTGTTAAATGTAAAGTGCTTCCAAGATTAGAAAATTTTTATTTCATGCCATCTCATTTTACAATAGCCTACCTTAAGCCACTTTTGATAACTTTAAGTAAGAGTACATCTAGAAATGATAATATAGCTGCTTTTGCATGACTCATACCTGTTTGATACTGTTAACCTCTTATCCACTCCTAACCCCCCCAACTCATTTATTCTGTCCTACTTGCTATGAATCCTATTTTATCAATAACATGTATAAACTGCTTTATATATAGGTATAAAATATTCTACTACTTAGGAGAAGCAATGGGATATGATATAAAAGAATGAATGAGACAGGTTCTTCTCAGTTAGACATTTTCACATCATTCTGCCTCTCAAATACTGGGTCCAAAAGATACTAGGTAGTAATCATTAAGCAAAAAGCAATTTTCCTCCCAAATCAACTTTTACAATGTGATTTTAGGCTAACCTAATTTGCCAAAATAGAAGTATATTCCCTGTGGTTACTTGAATGGCTCAGTAAATAGTACACACTAGTTATTTAGTGAATATTCACTGAATGGACACATTTTTAAAACCATAACCCCACTATAAACATACTGAGTTATTAGTAGTCTAAGCACTAGACTGATAGCTAAAATTTCTGATTATGTGACTCTACTCTCTAACTGTGTTGCATTTTTAGAGACTGTTTCTTTACAACAATTTCCTCTGTTTTGTTGGTATTGATTTACAAGAAACTTTTGCAACATTGAGATCCACAAATGTAGTAGTTTGAACAAGATAGATTCATATTTCTCCCTCATGTAGCAATCCAGGGCTAAATGCTACAGAACTGGTAAAATGACACCATCATCTTCTGTATGTGGATTTCATCTCTGCATCCTAAGTGGTCGATTCATCCCTCACTTTCCCAGTAGGCAGGAAAAAGAAACACAGAGGACACTCAAAATGCATATATTTGAAAAGCATAGATGGAAATGCAGAATTCACATTGCACTGGCCAGAATTTCATTACTTAACCATACCTACTGCAAGGTAGGTTGGGAGGAAGAGCCCAGTTAGGGACGGGGAAGGGACATTTGTGTTCAGCTAAAAACCAGGAGTTCTAGGGTAAAAAAGGAACAGCAAGAAGAGACATGAAGGTAGACAAGTAAAAGTCTTTAGTCCATTGTGTGGCTTTGGGTAAAGCATATCATAATAATACTTTGTATTGAGCTTCATTAAAGTAGATTAGATGATAAAAAGTATCATTAAAATGCTTTTTTCTCCCCTAGCTTGGATGCTACTGGTTACTTTAAGTACCATTTTAGCTAAGACAGTGTTTCTATAAATGTCTTAAATGCTTTCTTGGGAACTATGTCTTATCAAATGATGATGGTTCTTGAGATTTTCTTCTCTTTATACAACAGAAATACAAATCCTCTTTATTTTTTAATTTTTTGGTAAATTATCAGGAATAGATCAGACAGGCTGAAATACAACGATAAAATTAGGCATAAACAAGTTTCCTTATCAACCCATGCGTGCAATCATATGTACTTAATACATTTTTAGAAATCTGATTATTCAATTCTTAAGAAACACTTATTGGTTACCTATTCAATTTCACATATAATGTCAGAGGAATGTATCACCATATGACAAGGAAGAAATCAGGGATTAATTACATTGGGTGGCACAGCAGATGTCCTATCAGAGGCAAGTTTTAAAGACCCCAAAATAAGACTGAAGGGTGAATATATGTTTGACAAACAATGAAAGTATAGCTAAAAAGCACGTGGTAGGTAGAAGGTACTCTTATCAGAAGGAGCCACATTAGAGGTGGTATTCTGGGTTGATATTCCATTGTTTGTCTATGAAATTATGGGCGTAATGTACATTTTATGTACGGAAGATATAGTAATCTGAGGATGCTAAAGAAGGAAAACCTAGTCTATACCTACAGTCACAGGACCTTACATAACACAGGTCCTTACTCTGTATCCATGGACAGACCTTTGTGCAAGACAAAAAGGTGGGCTGGAGGCAGGTGAATGATTTTTCATATTTGTTCCCCCTTTCAGCTCCTTTCTGTGTCAAACTTTTATTGCTTTTCACAGGAAGGACTTGTTCCTTGTTTCCTTTTAACCCTTTCCAGAGTTGGAAAATTTATGAGCATGATCTAACTAAAAAGATTTGTCTATGTAAATTTGATTTTTTTCTTGTATTTTTGTGTTTCATACAGGATAAAGTCCAAGTTACTTTTAAGGCATAAAAATCCTGCTATGCTCTCACAGTTGCTTATCTCCACAATCTTATTTCTAATGTTTCCCTAACTCCTATGTTACGATCTCATATTTAACTCCTAAGATAAACTATTTAATACATTCAACATGTTGCTTCCTTGAATTTTTCCCTCATTGGCTAAATGCTATTCATTATTTACAGATCCCCCTTTGTATTCCATGTCATTTAACCATGCTTTATTCACCTTTTATCCTCAGTAGTAAACTTGGGGCCAGTAAAGTGTTTGTCACAAAATAAATAGTTGTGAAATGTTGAATTAATGCTTGGGATGATGGAGCATTTTTAATCCCTGGCGTTTAACGTTGGTTTGTAGGACTATTTCAAAAGGATGAGAAAAAGGACAGTTCAACTGTCAAAAGAAGAGCTAAAGTAAACTAAATGGCTTCCATGGTCTCTTTTGAATATAAGATTATACTTAATACGTAACAAATATTCATTCACATTGTTTCTTCGAGTGTTACAGATGGTTATCCTCCTTTATCCTTCCTTTTCCTGGAGTTAGTTGTCCCTAACAAATAATGAAAAGTTAAAGTGTGTGTTTATACAAACACATGCATGCATATACACATATACACACATATACACACACACAATGGTCCAGCTCACCGTGAATGAGGGTTTTTATTCAAACTACACAAACGTACTATATTTTCTTATTCTTTTTTTTAATGTTTAATTTTTTTTGAGACAGAGAGAGACACAGCATGAGCAGGGAAGGGGCAGAGAGAAAGGGAGACAGAGAATGTGAAGCAGGCTCCAGGCTCTGAGCTGTCAGCACAGAGCCCGACATGGGGCTCGAACTCACAAACTGTGAGATCATGACCTGAACCGAAGTCGGAGGCTTAACCGACTGAGCCACCCAGGCACCCCTTCTTTCTTTCTTTTTTTTTTAATGTTTATTTTCTTACTCCTTTTATTAGGGTTTGAGGTTGTCCTTATATTGAGCATATTTTTTTGTGTGTAACTCAGAATGTAAAGAAAGAATATAAATTAGGAGTTGAACAAAGGCCACTTTCTGAAACTTACAAATGACCAATACTACACAGTAGGAAGAATATTTGCTGGAAGGTTTACAATTTTGAACAGAAAAAAATAGTTCTACTCATGGAATTATTAACTGTGAAACTTCTGACAATAATTAAACAAATAAATAAAAATAAAGCAATGCTCTGTGTCCAGTGAAAAAAATGAGCTTACAAATTTTATAGGAGGTGATATTAAAAAAAAGATGATAACATGTTAGACTATGATTAACAAATAAACCTGGCACTTTAGGTTTTAGTTTAAATGGTATTTTCTTAATAGACCTCTCCTGAGTCTTCTTATTCTAAATTACTTTCTATTGGTATTCCTTTTTAGAAGCTAATTGTGTATCTATGAATGTTATTATTTTCTCATCATGTGTCTCTTTAAGTTATGAACTTTAAGGAAGAACCATATCTTTTTGCTCATCAATAAATGAATGGAATATTTGTTATCAGAATATGTTATAAATATTTAATTAAATGCATGGCTAATGTAAAGGAGAGCTAGAATTTGTAAGATATATTTATTGGTTTTTATATTTATGGAAAGAAAGTTACTTAGCAGTAGTGCAAGATATAAGATTAAGTGCCACTTTTGAGTGCCCTCTTTCCCCAAGTGTAATTAAAATTATACAGAAGTTCATCAAAAGAGGGGGAAAACCCACCTCATAATAGCAAGGATATAAGCAATATTCCTAATACAGCTTGAGACAACCTCTTCTCAGAATCAACAGGGGCAAAGAATGGAAGGGAGAGAGAATGGAAAAACAGAAGGGGGTAAAAATTATGTAATCATTCAGTCAAATATTTTTGTTAGAATTGGTGGGTATGACAATTTTTTTTTTTTGTAAAACTGGAGGGGAGAGAGAGAATGTTTCAAGAATGAGAAAAACATAAAGAGATGACAGAAAGAGAGAGAGAGAGAGAGAGAGAGAAGGAGAGAAAAACTATAAATTTGGTCTTGACTTTAGAAACCTTCTTCATATAGAGGCAAATGATTGGTGATTAATCTACTACTTGGTTATGCAATGAATTATCCATCATTATCCATATAATATACATACTACTTATTTCTTTTTTCACATGATATAAACCCATAGGCCCAGGAAAAATAATATCAGCCAGGATTCAGTATAGAGAAAAGAATCTACTGTAATCATTTTTTCCAGAAAGAACTTAATACATGATACTTAATAAAATATAGTGATAACTGGAGAAGTTATCTAGCCTTCACATACATGAATTACTTCCAGAATGTGATCAAATTGACTCAAGTCAGTTAGCGAGCTATATTTTTTTATTATAATATTATTGAGTATATTCCCTATGCTATACTTTTCATCTATGTGACTTACTTATTTTATAACTGCAGCTACTTCTTTTTTTTTAATTTTTTTAAATTTTTTTTATTAAATTTTTTTAACGTTTATTTATTTTTGAGACAGAGAGAGACAGAGTATGAACGGGGGAGGGGCAGAGAGAGAGGGAGACACAGAATTGGAAGCAGGCTCCAGGCTCCGAGCCATCAGCCCAGAGCCCGACGCGGGGCCCGAACTCATGGACCGCGAGATCGTGACCCGAGCCGAAGTCGGATGCTCAACTGACTGAGCCACCCAGGCGCCCCCTGCAGCTACTTCTTAATCCCCTTTATGTGTTTCACTCATTCCCCCCACCTGCCCTCTCGCAACCACCAGTTGGTTCTCTGTATTTAAGTGTGTTTGTTTTTGTTTATTTGTTTGTTTTGTGTTTTAGATTCCACATATAAGTGAAATTGTATGATATTTGTCTATCTCTGCCTGATTTATTTCACTTAGCATAATACCCTCTGGGTCCATCCTTGTTTTCCTAAATGGCAAGATTTTATTCTTTTATATGGCTGAATAATATACCATTATCTGTGCGTGTGTATGTGTGTGTGTGTGTGTGTGTGTGTGTATGTATACACATGTCTTTTTTAACATTCCTCTATAGATGGACATTTGAGTTGCTTCCGTATCTGGGCTATTGTAAATAATGCTACAAATAAACATAGGGATGCATGTATCTTTTCAAACCAGTGTTTTCCATCTAGCTACTTTTTTATTGGACGACATAATTTAATCCAATAGCAGAGATGAATGGTAGGGCTGGGAGATTAATGTTCTAATTTTGTGAGTTAAAAAATATTATTCCAACTTGATAGAACAAGAAATAAGTATTTGTGTGTTTTCTTTAAATGTACAAAGGTAATCAAGATAAGAACCAAAATCTTAATAAAACTCTTCATAATGAGATAAAAGAGAAAGGCAGAAAAAGTAGAGTTTGGAATAAATAAGCCATTTTTCATATTTTATGGTTGGGAAACAAATTCCAGAAGTTTAGTCATCAAACTAAAAGGCAATATAGTTTATTATTAGAGGTATAATATTTCGAGCTTGGAGAAAACCACTAAAGACAAAATTGAAGCTATGAGTCTGTGCTTCTTGAAGGTATGATTGCAAGTGCTGGGAAGTAGGGCCTGTGGTTTTTGCTTTTACGGTTGCTCAACTATGATGGTTGATTTTTAATTTGCATTATGTTCACACTTAAATTTGATAATTTTCAGTACATACGCTGAAGTGTTAACAAAAAACTTAAGAGTTAGAAATCTGTGTCAGTGAAAAGTATTTAGTGGAAGCCCAGATCCTGACCTGTTACTCTGTAGGCGTGCTGACAAGTCTGACTCTGCCATTGGCCCTCCACCATGTCCAAATCTGTGCAATAACTTCCCAGGGGGCTATATGTTCCAGGCTCATTGGGGGTTAAAGTATGACTGGAGTGGAATGCAGGAAGGTTTGTTCTGATCTTCCCTAAAGCATACAGAAGGTGCCACTTTAGCTAATTAGTAGAGATGGCCAGCACACAGGTGGCACCACTTTAGATAACTAGTAGAGCTCCTCTGGCACACAGATGGAGCCTGTTGAGGTAACTACCCTCAGGCCTCACCACAACCCTTGCACCAACCTTCAGTCTATAGGAGCTGTAGATTAAGGTCTGCGCAGTGGGGAAGTTGGTGTTGCAGCACTCCTGTTGTCTGTCGACCTGACTCCCTCTGTTGGTAAGTTACCCTCAATAAAACTGTAAATGTTATGGGGCGGCTTGTATTATTTTTCAGTCTCAAAGTGCCTTCTCTATCTAGAGAGAGCATTACTGACCCTACTCCATTTTCTAAAGGTGTCCCATTAGTTCTTCGACTCAGTCTTTTCAACTTTGACTCCTCTTTAATTACAGAAGACTTCTGCTGTAGACTCATGAGTTCACCTTATAAGAGTATTACATGTCAACAGTACAGTTATAACCTTTATATAAAATTAAAATATTTGGCCAATTTATGATGTCTTAATCTTTTTACACCTTCCCCTTTTAAGTGCTTCAATGAATGCTCAACTGTATACATATATATATATATATATATATACATATGTATACATATACATATATATGTATATATGTACATATATATATATATATATATATATATATATATATATATATATATATATATATATATATAAAGGCACCATGTAAGAGGAAGATGACCTAAGACTCAACAAATGTAGATTCGACATTCATATGCTTTCCAACTCCCACCAATGGTCTTTATCACACCAAAATGTTGCTTGCTTTGTTAATTTCTGTTTGTTGCATCCTGGAGAAGAGATCTTCCTCCATAGCCATCTTCCTTTTGTTGTTGTTTTTAAGTTTTTTATTGTTTTTGTTTTTTGGATTTGTTTGTTCATTTGTTTTCGTAGAGGAGTGCTTTATTACCAGGAAACAGTGTGTAAATATTAAGTAAATGATGGCATGTTAGGTGAAAATGAACTGTCAAGCTTCACTACTAGAAAATGAGTCAGAGTAAAACTTTATTTTCACCTTTGTTCTTAGACTAACATGAACTATTTTTAAAAAATTTTTGAGTTTTATTTATTTATTTTGAGAGAGCAAGAGAGCATGAGCAGGGGAGGGGCAGAGAGAGGGGAGAGACAGAATCCCAGGTAGGCTCCATACCTTCAGCAGAGATCCCAATGTGGAGCCCAAACTCACAAAAGTGCGTATCTTCTGACGTGAGAGTTCTCATAGCTTTGAAATATTTACGCAGATTTTTGCAGACACAGTCACAATACTCTATGGTCTATAAAACTATGTAAGTGCTAGGTATGCTAACAAAAAAAATAAAGAAAAATTCAGAAGAAGAGGTTTTTCTACTTCCAGGTTAGAATATAGAGACCAGAAACTGTGAATATGTTTTTCTTTAGAATGTCATGGTAACAGAGCAACCATGTGATAATAAAAAAGGGAGAAGAAAATAAAGTGGTTTTTAATAGGAAAAAGAAAATGGAAAAAAAGTTAATAAGAAAATCAAATACAACACTTTTAACATGTAATGTTATCTTATGTATAATTAAGTAGAGAATAGTAATCTTGGAAAACCTTGGGAAAAGTAATTTCAAACATTATATTGTATAGCGTAGGTCTGATAAATTTTAAAATACATCTACACATGTTACAGACAAATATTTTATTTCAGTGAGGTATATAAATACACAAATATATTCTCCTCACTGGGCCAAAAACTGTGATTGCTAAAATGTAAATTATAATTTTAGTTTTTACTCATGAAAAATTGTACTCTTCAGAGACACCGTACGTATTGCATAAAATAATTTGGTAGCCACAGATCTTAAGTATTCATTTTTGTTACGTGATTATATATATTTTTTCTGTTGAATCCATGCAGTCTGTGTATTGCTGATGTTACAGACATCTTTTAATGTAAAACTTAAAAGCTCTGCATATGAAGATATTACGAGTCTATGGAGAAACATATAAATAATGGATTTTGCTGCCTCATCTCGTTGAAAACAATTATTACAAAGCAAGTTCAAATACAGTTAAATCTCCTTAGTTGCAAAGAATGAGCATGGTAATTGCAGGAAAAGGCGATAAAGGCAGTTTTTACAATGTCGCTTCACTGTGATATTTTGTATCTGATAGAATGTATATCTGAGTTGATAGCTACAGGCGAGTCAGGCAATTTAAAATGTATATCAATTGTGAGATAAGGCCCCATGCTTGACAGGCTTTAACAAGGAGGAAATGCTGGCACACTACAGAGTATGCTTGAAAGAAAATGATGTAAGTTGTATGCATGATTAAGAAATCAAAAAGATTTTTTTTGTCTATGTACTGAGTCTTAGAAGCAGATAAGAACAAGCTCTTGAGACATTGAAACCGATTTAATCTCCTTGTTTGTCTATGGGGAGATATGTTTTGATCCCTACCCCACCCTCAGGGTGGAAGGTCTCTGGATACCCTGTGAAGTCAGATACTTGGCAGAAAGTTCCAGATAAGAGCTACAGAATGTACAAATGCACTTATTTAAAACAATATATGCATTATGTAAGTATGCAGGAATTGTTTTGATATAGAAACATGCTAAACCTCAATTAAGTTTTATAATAAGTATGTAAAAGATTGTTCTTCTCGTAAGAAATTATAATACTCGTAAATAAATTATAATAAAGCCTAGTATAGCAATTGTAGCAGCCCTAATAGCATTATTAACATATTTTCCATTTAGTTATTATGTGGCATATTAATACTTGATGTAGTATTCATTAGTTTTGTTCAAAATAGAAAAATTTCCAATTGTATTGACTATTTTTATTAAGTTTTAATTTTAATTCCAGTACAGTTAACATACAGTGTTATATGAGTTTCAGGTGTATAATATAGTGGTTCAACAATTCCATACATTACTCAGTGCTCATCATGGTAAGTGTACTCTTAATTCCCATCACCTATTTCATCCACCCACCCTCTCTCCCCACTCAGGTGACCATCATTTTGTTCTCTATAGTTAAGAGTCTGGTTTTGGCTTTCTCCTTTTTTTTTTTTTTTGTCTTTGTTTCTTAAATTCCACAGATGAGTGAAATCATATGGTATTTGTGTTTCACTGATTTTTTTGCTTAACCTTACACTCTCTTGTTCCATCTGTGTTGGTGAAAATGACAAGATTTCATTCTTTTTATTGTTGAATTCCATCGTTTAGGTATACCCCATCTTCTTTATCCATTCATATTGATGGATGCTTGGGCTGCTTCCATAATTTGGCTATTGTAAATAATGCTACAATAAAGATAGCAGTGCATATATCCTTTTGAATTAGTGTTATTGTAGCTTTTGGATAAATACGTACTAGTATGGATACCGAATTAATAGGGTAGCTCTATTTTTAACTTTTGGAGGAACCTCCCTACTGTTTTCCACAGTGGCTGCACCAGTCTGCATTCCCACCAACAGTGCACAAGGGTTCCTATTTCTCCACATCTTTGCCACCACTTGTTGTTTCTTGTTTTTTTTTTTTTTTGTTTTTGTTTTTTTTGTTTTGTTTTGTTTTTGTTTTTGTTTTAGCCATTCTGACAGGTATGAGGTGATATCTCATTGTAGTCTTGATTTGCATTTCCCTGATGATGAGTGATGTTGAGCATCTTTTCACATGTCTATTAGCCATCTGTATGTTGTGGAAGGCACTTACTGGGATGAGCACTGGGTATTATATGTAAGTGAATCACCAAATTCTATTCCTGAAATCATTATTATACTGTATGTCAACTAACTTGGATTTAAATTAAAAAAATTAAAATAAATAAATGTGTCTGTTTATGTCTTCTGCCTATTTTTATTGGATTATTTATTTTGGGAGTACTGTTGTATAACTTCTTTATTTGATACAAATACTAACTCTTTATCAGATAGGTCATTTGCAAAGATCTTCTCCCATTCCATAGGTTGCCTTTTAGTTTTGTTGATTGTTCCCTTCACTGTGCAGAAGCTTTTCATTTTGATGTAGCCCCAATAGTGTATTTTTGCTTTTATCTCTCTTGCTTCAGGAGACCTAGCTGGAAAAATGTTGCTATGGCTGATGTCAAAAAAATTATTGCATGTGCTTTCTTCTAGGATTTTTATGGTTGTGGGTCTCACATTTAGGTCTTTACTCCATTTTGAGTTTATTTTTTGTATGGTATAAGAAAGTGACCTAGTTTCATTCTTTTGCATTTAGCTGACTAGTTTTTCCAACACCACTTGTTGAAGAGATTGTCTTTTTCCCATTGCATATTCTTGCTTTTTTGATCAAAGACTTATTGACCTTTTAATTGTGGGTTTGTTTCTGGACTTTCTTACCTGGTCCAATGATCTATGTGTCTATTTCTGTGTCAGTATCATACTGTTTGGGTTATTACAGTTTTGTAACACTTGAAATCTGGAATTGTGATACCTCTAGCTTTGTTTTCCTTTTTCAAGATTGTTCTTGACAATTTGGAGTCTTTTGTGGTTCCAAACAAATTTTGAGGTTGTTTGTTCTAATCCTTTGAAAAATGCTATTGGCATTTTGATAGGGATTGCATTAAATCTGTAGATTGGTTTGGGTAGTGTATGCACATTTTAACAATATTTGTTCTTCCAATTCATGACCACGGAATGTCTTTACATTTGTGTCATCTTCAGTTTCTTTCATTAATGTTTATAGTTTTCAAAGTGCATGTCTTTCACCTCCTTGGTTAAGATTATTTCTTGGTATTTTATTATTTTGGGGACCACTATTTGTTTTTAATATTTTTTCTTTCTAACGTTTATTTATTTTTGAGAGAAAGAGAGAAAGGGAGAGAGAGAGAGAGTAAGTGCGCGAGAGCAGGCAGGGAGGGGAGGAGCAGAGAGAGAGAGGAAGACACAGAATCTGAGGCAGGCTCCAGGCTCTGAGCTGTCAGCACAGAGCCCATCATGGTGCTCAAACTGATGAGTTGCAAAATCATGACCTGAGCTGAAATTGGACACTTAACCGACTGAACCACCCAAGTACCCCTGTTTCTAATATTCTATAGAATTGTGAGAGAATGGTCAATGATTACCAAATAAAAAAGCAAAAATAATCAGGATATGTACATAAAACTATATGTTATTTCAGAGTATAATTGATATTAAAATGAATATACAACTCAATATTTACCAATAGGACAAAACACTTATGTGCAATTTTCCCCACACCAGTATTCAGAAGAATAACAAACAATAATGATAACACACTATAGTCTTCCAATAATGTATCTAAAATGTAACTATATATGTATTCCTGCCATAACATTGTATGTTTGGTCAAAACTTGCATTCTGTACTGCTGTTCATCATTTTAAGAAAAAGAAACAATTGTGAAGGCATAATATGTGACAAGCAGTATTTCAATCTGGGGGAATAAAGTAGTGATAAAGACTCTTAAAGTTAATTTCTTCATGAAGAAGACAAGCATGCAACATGAGGGAGAGATCAATGCTATTGAAAAATAAGGCAGTGTAAGAGAACAGACAATGGAAATAGAATCATAGGAGATTCAAGAAAGGCATTTCCAAGGTTACATTTGACCAATGACTATCTATTAGTACTATGAAGATGAGGGAGGTGACAAATCCATTGGAAAGGCCCATAGCTGATGAGGGTTTTCAAGCAGGTACACCTAGCATAGAAGTCCAGGTAAGGGCATTAGAAGAAGTAAAAACTTGAAATGCAGATGTTACAGCATAGAAATTATGTATTAAATTATATATTTATCATACAAAAGTTTACCCTTTGGTCTTCCTAAGAATTTTGAGAAATAAAGTTAGAAAGGAAGCTTGTGAGGGGGAGGTGTTAAGGTGGAGGGCATTTTATGATATTCTAATGGGTTGTTGTTGTTGTTGTTGCTGTTGTTGTTTAGCAGTGTAATCAATGTTAGGACCACTATTTTAACAGCTGAATTATGGGGGAAAAAACATCTCTGGTTGGGGGAAAATGCAGAAAGATTATTTGTGAGGTTATTTTAGGGTCCTGAAAAATTGATTAGGATTTGATATTGGTTAATGACAATGGGGATAAAGAAGACAAACAGATTTAAGAGAGATTTCATAAGTAAGTCATGCATGACTCTATAATTGACCGGATAAGGAAAGTAATAATCGGTAAAATACAAAGATAACTGAGGACTTATAATAAGACTGATTAGGCAGATAATGTAATCATGTGCCATGACTATATGCTTTGTGCTTTCTTAACTATCTTTAGACATACATTTATTCCCAAAATAAATATATTTTATTTATGACTTGGTGTTTAGTGTGAGGCTAATATAAATTATATGAATGACCCATTAGAATCTTTCAAGCAAAAATAAGATATTCACCAATTGCTTTAAGTAACCATAAAGTGTGAAAGATGATTTAAAGGAAGAACATTGTGAAATACAAGTACAGAGGGGGAGGAAAAATACCTGAATCAAAGATCATAGGGAAGGTTTCTTGGTATAAAGGGGGAATGTGGACCCTTCTTAACTGCTAATCTCTTTATACTTGATACTCATTGAAACTTCAACACAAACCGTATGATACAATGTCATGAGAGACACCTAGACGATTCTGTGTAATATACAGTGGCCATCATCAACTTCTAGGTTGTCACCCTTACTTCACTCAGAAAGTTGAGGGTTTTTTTTTTTTTTAAGTTTGTTTGTTTAGTTAGAGAGAGAGAGAGAGAGAGAGAAAGAGAGAATCTCAAGTAGACTCCACACTGTCAATGCAGAGCCTGATGCAGGGTTCAAACTCACAATAACCTGAGCTGAAATAAAGAGTCGGATGCTTAACCGGCTGAACCACCCACGTGCCCCCAGAAAATTGAGTTTAAAAGCTTGGCACTAGCTGAGCATGATACATCAAGGCTTCCATCATCTAATTCAAAGAGGTGATTTCTGTACATTTACTAATTTTCATGACAAGGAACAGTAGCAAAGCATGGAATATTCTAGTTATTTTCTATATCAAGATGACTTTTGCATCCATGATATAATGTTTTTTAGCATAGAGAAAGAACACAACTCTTAATGCCCCAAAAGACAAAAGGAAAATTATCCAGTGTCATTTTCAGTCATCTCAGGTGTAAAAGAGGCTAGGATAATGTTGATGGTAGGAAGAAATAGTTAACAAATATGTAAGTCTGAGCCTATTGATAATATATAATGAAGACAATCATGAGTGAATCTGTAAGAATGCTCTTTTCCATTTTAACTTCCACTAATTGAATATAGTGAATTATATCATGCCCCTACCAGAGAATTTGAAGTTTAAACATAACAGCAAAATGTAAGGAAAGCACACACGGTATAAAACCAGACATTAATGTCTAAAGAAGAAGAGTTAAATAGATAAAATGATTTTTAATCACAACTTCAAAATCAGTTTTACAATTGATTTTTCAAACATATATATTAGAATTTCAGATAATTAGAATCTAAGCTTTTTAGAAAAGAAAAATGCAATTAAAATTGATAATAATTTGATGTAAGCAATATTTTAAAGTTGTGAATTGTTGATTTCATTTCAATTACATTGGAAGAAATCCGGCTCTTTTTCTTAATTGCAATTTTTTCATCAGCCTACATCATTGATCTTTGAAATGAACCAAGCACATTTTATTAAGGTGATTGTTTTGTGTCATATTATAACCATTAAAACAACAACAACAACAATGTGGCACAAGTATAGGGGCTTTTTGCCATTAGAGTCTGACAACACATGAACAAAGTGATGATATTCAACTCCCTTCTCCATGATCCTCAGTGTCTGAAAAGGAATTCTTCTGGGAGAATGTTCAAATGGGTTTTTACCTAAGCCAAAGTCAGAAAGAGAGAAAAAACTATACATTTGTGTGTTTAATAATCATAGCCTAGAGATTAAAAGTAAATAATTCTTTCTATGTGATCATCTATTCCCTTATTCTTAAATTATGTAATGTGATTGAAGTGAATAAAGATTTTCTTAAACTAGGGTGTAGTAATAAGCAAATCAACTACAATATGACATTCACTTGAAGGGACATCAATCAAAGTCTTCTTACCACAACCTAGGAAACCATCTCATAACGAGTTATAACAGAGCCATTTTTTGGTGGCTTCTGATGACCCTTGCCTCCATCTCAAGATCTGTCTGAAAATTCTGCCATATAACTTGGGCACCTGCAAAGATCATCCTGACTCTCCAGCCTTGTGAGCTAAGGAGAGAAGTTGCCTTACTTTATCAAGTTAATACCAAGGATATAGCTTTAGCTAATTTCCCTGCTTCCTTTGAAAGATTTTGTAAACCCACATCCCCAGGGGTTGTCTCACATCCCCTGAGTATCTCCACTTCTTCCAAAAGTCACGTCTATCAAGTTTGCCTTCTTCACTTGAATTTCCACCTGAATCCTGTTCTGTATGTTCTATTAAGGCCACATATCCCCTATCTCTAACCTCCTAGAGTCTTCCTTTAAAACTTAAAAAAATTTTTTTAACTTTTATTTATTATTGAGAGACACAGAGAGACAGAGCATGGGCATGGGAGGGGCAGAGAGAGGGGGAGACATAGAATCTGAAGCAGGCTCCAGGCTCTGAGCTGTCGGCACAGAGCCTGACGCCGGGCTCGAACTCACGGACCGAGAGATCATGACCTAAGCTGGAGTCAGGCACTTAACAGACTGAGCCACCCAGGTGCCCCTCTTTACAACTCTTTAAATCCTGAATTTATCATGCCCAAATCCTCAGCCCCTTTTCTGTATGTTCTTTAACTACTTTTTCTTAACTGATTTCTGGCAGTTCCCTGATGACCTTTTCCTTCAGCATTCTTCTTTTATTTTATTTATTATTTTTTAGAGATGAGGTATTTTTATTAAAAGCTTCTTTTTTAAGTTTATTTATTTTTGAGAGAGAAAGAGAGTACAAGTGGGACGTGTGGGGCAGACAGAGTGGGAGACACAGAATCCGAAGCAGGCTCCAGACTCTTGAACTGTCAGCACAGAGCCGGATGCGGGGCTGTAACTCACCAACCGTGAGATCATGAACTTAGCCCAAGTCGAAAGCTTAACTGACTGAGCCACCCAGGCACCTCAGCACCCTTCTTTTAAAAAGTCTGTTTTTCCCCTCTTGTCTCATTTACATTTCAACATGAGAATTTGAGTCTTTATTCAGTTCTATAGACTTCTCAGTCACATTGACTGGTGCCACTTTCTCCTATTTCATTCTTGAATTCCCAAAATGTATATAACATGTATAATGATATAGGAATATTATGACATTATAATATATTATAGGAATATAATGTTATATGTATATAAAGATCATTTCTCTATACAGCTCACATTTTATTTTATAACTTTAATCTCTCTCTTCTCTGCAGTACATTGTGGTTTGTTTCCTTAGATTTCTATTCAAATTCACTAACTTTATCTTCAACTGTATCTAGACTGTAAAAACCTTTCTTTGTTTTTGTTTGTAAAACCTTTTATTTTTACATTTTTAAAATCCTTTATTTATTTATTTAGAGAGGGAGCAAGCACACAAGCAGAGGGAGGAGCAGAGAGAGAGGGAGAGAGTGTCCCAAGCAAGCTCCATGATGTCAGCACAGAATCCAATGGGAGGCTCAGTCTCATGAACCATGAGATCATCATGAGCTGAGCCAATATCAAGAGTTGGATGCTCAACAAACTGAGCCATAAAACCTTTTAAATGATCTTTCTGATTTTATTTTTCCACCATTAACCATTCTCTACCTACCAACTAGAATGATCTAAAAGAGAATGATTGAAAAACATAAATCAGATCATCTGATTTTCTTATAAAAATTCAAATTTTATATCATAGCCAACCAGAAGTAAACTATAATTCTATTACATAATTTTTTACACTCTTTCTCTTTCTAAATCACCCCACCATACTGAATGCTTATCTTATCTGTGCACATGCCAATTTCATTCGTCCTTAGGCAGGCCTAGTCCTTTTTTGGGGTAGACTGCTCTTCTACAAGTTCTTTACCTAGCCACCTCTTTCTCGTTATCCAAGCCTTAGGTGTACAAATCTGACAAATCTATCTGAAATAGTTACCAGGCTTCTGTGCTACACATTCTCTGATACCTCATCTGATTCTTTCCTTCATTAAATATTTTATAATATGTAATTATTTTATTAATTTGCTTAAATTTTAAATCATCTTTCTCCTACCAATTATAATCTGTACCCTATGTGCATTCCTATTTATTTCACCTCTGGTTGTATTTCCAAGGCTTCCTTGCCTGTTTTTCAATTGCTGCTCAATAACTGTTGAATTAATAAATGTATATGAAGATAAAAGACAAGGATATGTCTTTTTTTTCAAGTCTGAGTGGAGAAATGAAGACAATGTTACCAGATAAAATACTTAGATGCAATAAGTAAGTGTGTCCATATTTTCCAATGGTGGTCAAAAGAGATCCAAAAGTCCTTTACAAATCATGCTGTTTGTCTCAGCTAAAGAAGAAAAAAATCAGGGACTCTGTTCACCAATACTTTAAATTTAGCATATAACTAAGAGGATGTATATTACTAAGTCTATATTGATTCATGTCCTAAAATTGAATGATGCTTGGGAATTCACTATCAATAGAAATAAGAAAGCATTTACAATTTTTAAAAATAAAGAGCTAAAGTATTTATAAAGTAATTATACAGCAAGAACAAAAAATATAATTTAAACTGCCTAAATTAATTAGCTATCTTTAAAAGTTTTAGATACTTGATAATTAATTGGAATAAGTGTTTCTAATCTCTTTCATATTGTTCAGTCCAGCTACAGGGATAGTGTTTAGTCTTAGATGCAGATTGGGAAACAATTCAAAAATGCTAAGATGTCATATAATTTAGCTTTTATGTGTATATTGTGTGTTTCCATAAGAGTTAAATTGAGCAATTAATGAGATTACACTGGGGACAGACATTAACTAACTTTTCAAATAAGACCCAAATGGTTTACAAATATAGAAAATAAGCAAGCTGTAATTCCACAGACCAATTAAGTTTACTCTAAGTGGGTTAGTGGTGCTATATTGGCATTATGTTCTAAACGCCAGTCATAGAAAAGTAATTGGCAGTGATTACATTTTAAAAGTTACATTATTAAGGGTTCTTATCCTATCTGCTCTAGCATTTTCCAACTGCTCTTTTCTGCAGGCTATGTAACTCTGTTCAAGCTAACCTGATTGTGCTATAGCTAGATATGGAAGTAATGGGTTCATTGCACCATAATTTAATAGCAAAATGGGTCAGTATCTTATGTTTTTGATCAATTGAACACTATTTTTCCTAAGGAAAAAAATCGTTTGACTAAGATTTAGTCACAGTTTGCAGGGGAACTGAACTTTAAGAAATCACTTTTTTTAAAGTAATGACTTACTGGGGAGCAAATCAAAGTTTTGTTTCATATACCAAAGCCTTATTACAGGTTGATTTTATTACATATAAAAAAGGGGGCAATCTCTATCAAAATATAAGGACCTAATTAAAATGTTTATATAGTATACTTCTTTCTGCAATAGTGTATTAATTTTCTATGGCTGATGTAAAAATTCACAACAAACTTAGTGTCTTAAAACTGTACAAATTTGTTGTTATAGCTTTGGACAGGATCTAATTTGCCTAAAATAAAGCTTTCAGTATGGTCTGTTCCTTCTGGAGGCTCTCTGGGACAATGTATTTCCCATTGTCTTTTGCAGCTGCCTTTTGTAGCTTCTAGAGGTCAAGCTCATTCCTTGGCCTGCAGCCCCATTTACGTATTTTCAAAGCCAGCAATACCTAGTAGAGTCTTTCACACACTGTACTCTCTAAATTCTCTACTTTCATGATCACATCCTCTTCTCTGATTCTTAAGGACCCTGTGATTACATTCAGTCTACCTGGATAATTCAGGATAATCTTTCTATTTGAAGGTCTACAAATCCCTTTTGCCATGTTAAGGTAACATATTCACAGGTTCCAAAGATGAGGACATGAACATCTTGGTCAGTATTATTACCCCAAGTAGTGCTCAAGCATGTTAGTTTCTCATATGTTATTGGAATCAATAGGAAGTCCATCAAGGGTTTTAGGCAGAGATTAAATATAACTAATCATATATATTTTTAAGGATCATGTTGGTTGCAGTGTTGAAGAACAAATAAAGAATTCACAGCAGTTAGGAAACATTGCAGTCATCCAGATAAGAAATTAGTGTAGTTTAGACTAGAGTGATGTTTTTAAAAATGTATTGCAGGAAAGCAATGAAAGATTCTAGGAGGTGTTTGGAGTTCAAAGTGTGAGACTTTGTTACAGGACTGGATGAGGCACAAGAATAAGGTGGAGATATCTAGTACAACTATGAGATTTCTGTTTTTAGCAAGTAAATGGGTGGTGATAAAATTCAGTAAGAGAGAAAAAACTGAAGAAGGACTCAGAGAGACGTTGAATTCTATTTAAAAATTAGTTTTCTTCCAGATATCCAAGTAGAGATGTTGACAGCATTGGAGTTCTCAGGAGAGATCGGGAATAAAGATGTAAAATTGTTGTCATCAAAAATACCCCCAAGAATGAAAATGGCTTTTAAAGGAAAGAAGACATGCACTAAAAAGATATGAAGGCCTAGGACAAAATCTTTAGGGACTGAGCTTTAAAAAGTTGGGTTATTTTCAGGTCTTCTGCCCATTCCTTAACTGGGTTATTTGGGTTTTTGGGTGTTGAGTTTGACAAGATCTTTATAGATTTTGGATACTAACCCTTTATCTGATATGTCATTTGCAAATATCTTCTCCCATTCTGGAGACTGCCTTTTAGTTTTGTTGATTGTTTCCTTTGCCGTGCAAAAGCTTTTTATCCTGATGAAGTTCCGATAGTTCATTTTGCTTTTGTTGCCCTTGCCTCTGGAGACGTATCCGTTGTTACAGCCAAGAAGTTGTTACAGCCAAGATCGAAGAAGTTGCTGCTGTGGATTTAAGAAACAAAGCAGATGAACATATGAGAGGGGAAAAATGAGGAGAGAGGGAAACAAACCACAAAAGACTCTTAAATACAGCGAACAAACTGAGGCTTGATAGGTGGGAGATGGGCAAGATAGGTGATGGGCAGTAAGGAGGGCACTGTGATGAACACTGACTGTTGTATGTAAGTGACGAATCACTGAATTCTACTTGTGAAACCAACATTGCACTATATGTTAACTAAAATTTAAATTAAAAAATAAATTAAAAAGTTGGGTAACAGAGATGTGGGCAGCAAGAGAATATGAGTAAGAGAGCTCAGATTGGGAGGAAGAGAGCTAGATACATGTTGCTATGGAAACAAGAACAGAGGCTACTTAAGAAGCAGCCAACAATCTTGAAAGTTGCTGTAAGTACTATAACATGATTGAAAAATTCTCACTGGATTTTGGGGTTTAGTTTATTATTAGTCTAAAGAGAGCCTTTTTTGTGGATTTGAAACCACACTGGATTGGCATAAAAATGGTTTAGTCTGAGGAAATGAAAAAGGTGTCAGCGAATTTCTGACATTAGGGTTTGGGGAAGTGATAAAATGGTTGTGAATGTGGGAGTGGGGTAGCGATATTGAGGATCTTTTTTTTTTTTTTTAAATGCACCAGAGATGTGAGTACAGTTCAATACCAAGAGGACTTGTGTCATGGGCATGGGAACTGTGTAGTTACAGGAGGCCCTACACTCAGAACTACTTCACACTGGTTAAATGCTCTGCTATTGCTATCTTGAAATTATTAACAATTTTATCATCAAATTTGTGAATTGCAGGTGAAATTTGATAGAGAAAAGAGCATTGTGATGGGTTTGGAGACAGGTTTGGCCTCCTGCTGGCACCTCACTTCTTAGAAATAGTTTGACTACCCACTCTCTCACCTTCTGGCATTCTTCTTGGCCCTCCGTTGGGGCAAGTAACCAGGTGGAATTTGAAAGGCAAGGAGGCCATCATTCTGCTGTCAGCTTTCTCCTGCATGAGTATTGGGGTAGGGTGTGCACTGTGGAGCATCTCTGGTGTCAGGAACAGGGTCACCAGGTGCCCTCCTGGTCTTGGTGGAGGTGATTCTCTTGCTCACCCTCAACTGTAGTATGTAGCGCCTCTAGGCATGAAGGTTTAAACGCAGGCCCATCATAGATTATGTTGGCAGGGTCACGGGAAGGGACAATGGCTGGCTCTGAAGCAAGTGGGTCCTGAGGCTGGAGAGAGGGGGATCCTGGCAGATAACTGAATTGTGCAAAGAGGAGGCCTGAAGATGGGACATCTACGTAACTATGAAGGTCTGCACTCACCTGTCCATTGAGAATCCTCATACCTACAGAGTATCTCTGTGCCAGGAGAACCCTTCCTGGACAAGCTCTGTGCCTAAGGGATTTTCTCTTCCTCCTCTCAACCTTCCCGAATCTGGCTATATTTGTCAGCTCTGATCTGCTGGAGCAAAAACAACTTGTTTGAAAACAAGCTACGAAATATAAATTGTATAATCTGCATAGGTTTATATATAATTTATATATAAACTCTTTATATAATGTAAATACTCTATAGGCATTAAAACCTAGCATTGCATGGAAAAATTCATACCTTAATTTTGTAACTTTTCCTACTTAAAGCAACATTAAGTAGCAAATATCATAAGAGGTTGAGAGAAAGCCTGTAAGGAGGAGGAAAGCTTCATATCTTAGAACTTTAAATATATCTGCTCCCACTCCCATTTTTAACAAGGAACTCCCATTTTCACATTGTACTGAACCCTGAAAATTATGTCGCTGGAAGAATCACTAGTGAGCAAGAGGTTGAAGAGACAGTAGACGGGAGTATTTACTCATTGTGTAAGTTTCCTACAATAGTTAGGGGATTCGACCTCACACAGCAGAGATAGCTTTACATATGACCTATCAGGGAAGAGCTGCACCAGGATTCAGAGGCTTTCCATGGAAGTCATTCAGAAAATAAAATTCTAAGACCTAAAAGTAATGGCAAATGATTAAAAAAAACCTAGAATTATGACTTTTTTGTTAGAAAACTGAAGAAGGAAATATTATCTTCTGAAGAGTTAACAGGTTGTTCTTCAACTGACAAGAGGCAACATAATATTCAGTGAAGTATTTACTCATATTTATCTCTCTTTAATAAGAAGATGCCCCACAAAATTAAAACTAGCTTAAAATAAAACAATTAGTGATGCAAACAGAACAAAGAGAATCTATAAAGAATTTAGGGATTACACCTTACAAGGCATTCAGATAGACTAATTACTCATTAGCTTACTCTATTTAAGTTAGATAGAAAGAAACATTCCCAAGAGTCAGATTCATTAATTACTAAAATTAGACATTATCAAATGAAGTAAAATTTGGTTTAATCCATATAGTCTCAAAGGGAATAGATATATTTTCATCTCACTGGGATGATTTCTTTTTACACAATTCCATCTAATTGAATCTTTAGGCCATTGTTAATTATGTTTATTAATTGTGCTTATTTTATTAACTGATTGCTTTTAAGACCATGATGATGTTAGGGGGGCTTTTTATTTATTGTTGACCCATTATGCCACCGACCTTTTATGAAGGCCCTTTTAATGGGTTCTTTGAAGTCTCCCTAATAAAATATAACAAAATTGTATAGCTTTATTCTACAGCAACATATCTTCATTTTGCAGCTTATTAAAATCAGAGATTTTCTAACTTCTTTTTTTTAATATTTATTTTTGAGAGAGAGAGACCGAGCATGAACATGGGAGGGGCAGAGAGAGAGGAGGACACAGAATACAAAGCAGGATCCAGGCTCTGAGCCATCGGCACAGAGCCTAACATGGGGCTTGAACCCATGAACTGTGAGATCATGACCTGAATCAAAGTCAGATACTTCACTGAGTAAGCCTCCCAGGCACCCCTAGAGATTCTCTAACTTCTGAGCTTCACATGACTATGTATGGATAAGGAGCCAGAAACAAATATTTTATACCACATGCTAGATATATGCAGGCAACATGAAAAACATTCTTTAAGATCTATTGAGGCAATTCTTCCCTATTTGGTTTTTATAATCTCTGCATAAAAACATAGATTTTTCTAATGTAGATTTCTTCTGAGCTAATATTTTCCTGTTTTGAGTTAGTAGACTTTGGGCAAAGATAAATGACTTATAAAAGTTCCCTGTTTTTACTGTTATTATAGAAAACCTATCCAGACACATGCACCTAGCACAAATATAATAAAAATTATGATAATTTTGATAAATTTTATAAACATGTATTTGTAAAGTATATATGTATAGATGTATAAATGTATATGTGATAGAGTTCATAGTAAAAATGTGATCACCTTTACAGAAACAACTTAAAGACAGAATAGAAATTAAAATAAAGGTAAACAGTATAGAATGATGGGGGTGTAGGGAGCTCTAGGTGGATTTATCTTGCTGATAAAATGATTTGAGGGAAGACTTGCATTAGATGAGGGAAAAAGACAGAAGGTCGTATAAGTGGAATCCTACTCATGTAGCATTTTGGCTTATGTTGTTGGCATCATGCATTTCAAATTCATTCATATCAAGTGTATCAGTAATTAATTATCTATGATTGCTGGGTTGTTTTCCATTGAGCAAAGATTTTGCCCTTATTTTCATTCCATAATCATGGACACGGGTTATTTGTTCTTGGGGTAATTATGAATAAAGCTGCCATAAATGATCATACAGGTTTTTGGGTGAACACAAGTTTTCATTTTATTTGGGCAATCTCCTATGAGTGGAATTGCTGGGAAATATACTAAGTGTAGGTTTAACTTTATAAGAAACTGCCATACTGATGCAGTTTTGGAGTGGTGGGGGTCTGGAGCTGAGAGCTAAGAAAGAATTTTTGAGATATCTTTGGTGCAAAAGGGAGATTTTTTTTTAATATATGAAATTTATTGTCAAATTGGTTTCCATACAACACCCACTGCTCATCCCAAAAGATGCCCTCTTCAATACCCATCACCCACCCTCCCCTCCCTCCCACCCCCCCATCAGCCCTCAGTTTGTTCTCATTTTTTAAGAGAAAAGGGAGATTTTTATTAAGCCTGGTGATAGGATCTGTGGGCAGAAAGAGCTGCACTGGAGTTGTGAGGAGTGACTGATTACACGGTATGGAGTTGGGGGAGGTAAGGCAAAAGGGAGGTTTCCAGAAGGACTCTCATGTGCCAAAGAGGACTCATAAGATATTGGAAGCCTAGCTATTTTTCAAGCTAATATTGGTTTTTCTCTAGCAAAACATTAAAATTAAGACAGTAAGGAGTTCCTAGAGGAATGGTTTACTCTGCCTATTTCAAGTATTTGTCAATGGGCTACAGTTATAAGGAAATTTAATATTATTTATCATTTCCTTCTTACCATTGTTCCCCACATCACCATGGAGGGGAAAGGGATGTTAAGGCTCCAGGAAACTGAGTCTATGGGTTTCTGGAGGTTAGGCTACTGATAAGATTGCCTTTTTCTTGTAATTTACTAAGATATTTGTAAACTGATAGAGACTCATGTCCTACATGATTGTGATCTCTATCAGTTAGCCATTGGTTTTTCCCTTTCCTTTGTTCTTGGGCAGCCAGGAGTGTCTGAGGAATATCACACATATCCCTCCGGGAGGAGATGGTAGGGGGTTGTGGGGTGTTAGTTTGTCTTATGCTCCCTCATCAGTACTATTCAATGTGACTGTACCCTTTTGCATAGTCGCCAGCCGTATACGAGAATTCTAGTTCCTCTTTGTATTTTTCAGCTCTTAAAATTTCAATTTTTATTTTAGCCATCCTAATAATTATATAGTAGTATCTCATTGGATTTTCAGTTGCATTTCCAGAATGACTAATGACATTAAGCATCCTTTCATGTCCTATCTTTGGCCTTGTTTGGTGAAGGATATCTTTAAGTCCTTACCCATTTTTATTTAAGTTCTTTCTTATTAGTGAAATTTGAGAGCTAGTTATATTCTGACATTTTTTACCCAATAGGTTAATTGTAAGTATTTTCTCTCAGTCTTTAATTTTTCCTTTACTTCTTTTAACAGTGTCTTTCATGAAGTCCTGTTCGGTTTTTTTTCTTTTTCTTTTTTTTAATGGTCAATCCTTTTGTTGTTCTAAGTCTGTTGATGAATTATTTATTTATTTCTATTAATTATTTGTTTCTATTATTTCTGTTAGTTTCTTATAATTTCTGTATCTTTCTACTGAAATTTCCCATGCATGTTGCCCACTTTTTACACTTAAGTATCTAACAAATTAACCATAGTTATTTTATATTCCTTACTGATAATTCCAACTTCTGGCTGGTATCTGAGACTGATGCCATCACTTGATTTGTTTCTTGAGAATGTGCTGCTTTGGCTTGCTTTTCAGTACCTCAATTTCTTTGTTGAAAGCTGATGTCTTGCATAGAGCAGTGGAGAATGGTGGTAAATCATAATTATTTCTGTGGACATCCCTCATTTATGGTAGTTATTTAGTGTGGGTTGTTCATTCATTCAGGAATCAGGAATTGAGTTGACTTTAGGATTTGTTGTTTCTATGGTCCTTATCAGTTCCTCCACAGACTTGTATTCCTCTAAAGTCACCTTGTGCTTAGAATGGGGGCTGGTTTGCCAGAGAGCTTCTCACAATGTCTACCCCACCCTCAGCATAAGGTCTTCTCTTTTGTCCCTTAGAAAGCTGCTTTCTCCATGCTTCTGGCCCATCCCAGTAGAAAACTGCCATTTCCTGTTACTGGACACTAGCTGGACTGATAATGGTGGTGGTGCACAGGAATGGGAGAGTCATTGTCTATTATTCTGGTTTATCACCCATTTTAGGTGCGCTGTGTTCAAGTATCCAAGGTGTCTGGCTTCTTATTCACCCTGTACCTTTCCCAGAAGTAGGAGTCCTATATTGATCTGGGTCCAGGATATTTTCTTCCCTCTCCCTTTATCTGAAATGCAGTTTTTTTCTTGGCCTTTGTTCCAATGTTGACTGAATTTGCTATTTTCCCATCAATTGAAGACTTTGAGTAGAGATAACAGAGGAGGATCTGGGCCAGGAGCTTCTGTCTCCCACTGCGTCTGTGGCTCATTTCTCCCCACAAATGAACAACATGAGGAAGACTTTTCTGGTCCCCTGCTATGCCCCAGATCATTCTCATAACCACTCAATTAGTTCACTGGGTAAGAATCTGAAAGTCACTGTGAATTCCCACTGTGAGTACAGTTCCCGTGGGTTCTATTTCCTCACAGTAGCCACCGTCAGGCTTTGGAAATTCTTTAACTAGACTAGCAGAATTGCCATCTGTTTATTGTCTGCCCCAAGTAATCAAGTGTTTGCTTCTTGTCCCTTTTTGGTGTCTTTGCTTTGATTTTGAGTTAGTTGGATGCCTTACAACCTCAGTGGTTTGTTGGATTTAATAAAAGTTATAATTTTATACATTATCAGATTTTGTTGTTACTGTAAAGATGAGAATAATGTACTTCCCGCCTTTCTAAATCTGTACTAATTTAACAAATTAACCACAAACATGGGGTCTTAAAAAAAAAAGCCAGCATTTTTTTTTCTCTCCTAGTGCTAGAGAGAAGAAATCCAAAATCAAAGTGTCAGCTTGGTCATGCTCTCTCTGCAGTTTCTAGGGGAAAACCCTTTCTTGTCTTTTCCAGCTTTCTGTAGTCCTGGTGTTCCTTGGTTTATTTCTTCCCCCATCTCCACATGACACTTTGTGTCTGTCTGCATCCGGTCTTCTTCTTTTTTTTTTTTTTAAGATATCAGTCATTGGATTTAGGGTCCAACCTAAATCCAGGATGATATCTCAAGATTTATAATTACATTTGCAAAGATACCCAATTTTTAAAAAAGGTCATATTGTGAGGGTCTAGGGGGCATGAATTTAGGGAAGACACTAGCCAACTCCCTACATCATTATAAGCAGAAGCTTGAATTAGGTACTGAATATTAGTAAGTGATTATAACTTCTTCATAAGATAAGAATTTATATGTTTAAGACTAACTAGTTACACAATTAAGTTCTTTATTCTAGAAATATCTGATGCTACCTTATTTTTTAAATTTATTCAAACAATATGTATTAAGGAAGTATGACATGGGAGATGCAATAGTAATAAACAACAGACACAACAATATATATACTGCTCATTTTGCTAGCGGTAAACAAAACAGACAAAATCTCTGCTCTCATACAACTTGGTTTGTCTCCAAAAAAAAATATCTGTTTCTCTTATCAAATCACATTTATTTTCTGGAGCTTTGTTTAAAATGTAATATGATTCAGTGATATTTCTTTTCCGGGGAAGCTCTATCTTTTCACAATCAGCATAGAAAAACATTAGTCTTTCTCAATTTTTTTTGTTCTGATTTTAGAAGTGGGTTATACTGACTTCAATTATGTAACAGAGTGATGTAATGAAATTTTGTTTTCATCTCTATACAAACTACTACACCAAGATATATTATGCTGAAACCTCTAAAGAGAAAGGCACACCTTAATCTGCAATGGTATATATATACACAAATAAAGACAAAATTAGTTGGTTGACATGTGGAATATTAATGAAATATTGCTCTTGGCATTTTGACTATGAATAAATTTCATCAAAACCACAATGCTTTAAGGTAAGCCTAGTGTGCAATACCTAAAGCAAGTATTATGTATAAAAACATTCAATTCATTTAAAACATGGTAATGTTTATACAAAACAAACCTGTTAAAGTATAATT